>NC_143056.1:31105000-31730000 GCF_052426305.1 Pelodiscus sinensis
CAACCAGTCTGTGGAATCAAGGCCATTTATGTCTAAATGAGGCCGAAGGAGAATGCAATTATGAATTGCACCTGACACCTCTGGGTAATAACCATTCTGTAGTGGTCCAAATAGATCAACATTGCATATGCATACGGAGTTTGTGTCCTGTGTTTACTGTGAATAAATTTTACACAGTAGTCATGCCCAATTTTACTAACTTGTGTCTCTGTAAAGTTTTTGAGATACGTGGGTGTGATGTAAATGTTAAGTTAATCAACGCTGAGTACGAGGACATTACCGTACGTTATGCCATAATTGACATTATAACACCGGTGTCATTGGGTCCCAACATTGACTCCATAAAAGCAATGATGGTCCATCCAGATTTGACAAGCATTATAAAAAGCATTAAAAACATCAGTGAATGGGTTCATATAGTAGTTCAACATGCAGCTGACGATATCATCCACATTGATAAACGAATTCATGTTACACCTACTTGGTGGACCAAATTATTTGGTGACATTTTTGGAGATCTGTCAACCATCAATGTAAAATCAGTACTAACTAACCCATTGGGCCTGTTGTATATCTACATAGCTGTCCTAACCTTGCTTACATTACTGTTATCTTGTTATGTGTGTTGCCCACGTCCGCGTATAAGAGATGAAATATTTGCATTTAATTCTGCCATGTAAGTTGATGAACATCTTCTGTTTCCACCTCAGTTGTCCATCAAGGAGGGGAAATGTAATGCAGAATTACTATGTAACATCAATGTCCATGTGTTATAAATGTAACAGACAGTTATGTAGCAACCACATGCTTTAAATGTAACTGTAACCAACCCAAAGAGTCTGAAAATGTAATATCCTGTACAGTGGACTTGTGAATATCTAAGGACTAGTGTGTAAATTCATTGTTAATATATATTAAAACACATGATATAGGTATAATATAGTCTTATTTCAAAATGGCTTCTCCGACTCCATTTTGAAATGGTAAAATTCTCTTGGCACCCATTAAGAACCCAGGTTATGTCACGTCCAACAGGTATGTCTGTTAGAGTTTAATATAATAATATGCATACCTGTTAGGATTTGAATATTTATAAATATGTATGAGCTATTTGTGTTCTCATCTATCAGCCAATCAATTTAAACATATGCAAATAGAGCATCATTGGAGAGCCAATCAGTTCAAACCTTGAGAACTTATGAATATTCATTAGCCTATGCTATTTAAGTCTCTGCCACGCAGCAGTTGTTGTTGCATCGGGTCTTTCTAGCGTTGGGTCTAGGTTAGCATAGGTCTGTTCTTGTATGCTTGTATATGCTTTCAGTCTTAGTCCTAGATACTGACGAATGAATGTATTTATTTAATTCTAGACTGATGAAACTGGGCGGAAGGCCTGTAGTTTCACCAATATTCCCCATAGGGTAGTTTAGTTAGATTAGGATTAGTATAGGGTAGACATCGTCGTCGTGTCTGTCCGTCAGGCTGCGTCGGTACGAGTAATTCGGCCGTCTTCGAGTCTGTTCGGCGGGTGCGTCGCGATTTAGGTTAGGTTTTATTTAGAGTAGTTAGGGTAGAAACAGAGTCTACAATCGCCTGATCCTGTTGCTCCGAAGTGCGAGAAGAGAGGTTGAGGCCAGACAATTCGCAGAAGGTGAATCTACCGCCGTCGCACTCAACCTGTGCTTCATGGGATCATCTTGGTTATTCCTCGCCCGAGGCTTTCCATTAGCCAGAGGCTTGAGGTCGCCAAGCACCGGATCATCTGCCGAGGGACGCCTAGCTGTTCCTCGCCTGAGACCCTAAGGGACCAAAGGTCGCTAGCATCACCACCGTTGCCCTTGCACCACCAGACTTTGTAAGTAGGTTTAGGAACCTTGGAGGGACTGCCCCTCCAATGTTCATGTAGTATAGAAAGGGGACTGCCCCCCTATTTTATTCGAGGTATATGTTTGTTAAATTTAATATGTAAAATATAGTCTTGTGGTCTAAATTTAGTTATTGTTGAGTTTTTATTTACTGCAACCTGTCTCTGAGATAGACAATCTCCAGGTGATTAGACACTGGTGGACATCCCGCACCTGAAATACCATCCCGAAGCGGATGCGTACAGTTACTAGGTAACTGTCCAGAGAGCTACTCCTAGTAGTTCCTCTGAATCTGTTAAGCAACAGGTAACAGGCAATCATTTGTGAGACTTCTCTAATCTTGGCCAATTTATGTAGCTGGTGATAGCCTTGCTTACTGTTTAGTTCTTCACTGTTGTTTTGTGATGCCACTTTTTTATACCCACAGCTTGTTTCTGTTTGTGCTCTCCTTGTGCCTTCCTGGCATAGGATGGGATGAAAAGCCACCAGATTCATTTATTTGAGTTCTCACAGTGATGTTGTGGGCATCTTTACAGAAAGGTGGCATGTTTAGAGGAAAAATGTTAGAGACTGTGTTTACATTTCACTTTTAAAGGTTCTCATTTGACATGAGGTACAAGAAATCACTCTGAAGTCAGTAACTTTCATAAGCAAATCAGGAAATACAACACCTCGTACCAAGTTTCTAAAAAGTCATTAGTACTCTTTCTCTCTCCTTTTTTTGTGTACTGGGGAGGGGATGCTTTTCAAAATTGATTTAATTCTTTAGAGATTCCAGTCCCAAACTAATTCTAGGTGTCCCTTCTTCCCAGTGAGAAATTTTACTTCTTGAATTCATGAGTCTCATGGATCAGAGTAAGGGGCTTTGAATGGGCAGAGAGAATAGGGTCAAGAGAGATATATGTGGTGAATTTTGTCTCAAGTTTTTAGCTGTCTCTGTCATGCTGTGTCTGTTTTAATTATAACAGGAAAGAAATAAGTACTGGCCTGGGGCAGGAGCATTGTGTGTAACAGGATAAGAACCAATGTATATGTAAGCAGGGGAAATGGTCCCACTATTGTGGAGAACTTTCCTGGCTCCTACACTATCCCGGTGAAATGGGCTAGTGAAAGGATATGAGTCTCCACTCCCACTTCCTTTTCTCAGAGACCTCTCTGACCTCAAGGGCTTCCCTTCCACTCTCCTGCATGGCACAGTATCTCTGGATGCACAGTATCTCTGGAATGTAAGGACAGTTCTCAGTCTGTTCCATGTAGGTCGCAGGCCTCCTCCTCAGGCCCTGGCTGTGCTGCAGAAATGCTGCAGATCAGACACTTGCTTTGGGTAGCAGGACCCTTCTCCCTCCCCCAGCAGTAGCCTTCTACAGTTGGGGTTAAGATCCCTCTTGAAATCTGGCCTGCAAGGTCTCTTGGCTGGTGGAGTCCCCCTGCACTGGGTCTCTACCCAGGGTCCCCCTGATCTCTCCTGCTGCTGACTGCACCCAGCTCCAGCATGCTCCAGCCCCAGCCCCACTCTCTGCTGTACTACTGCCAGTTCCTGGGCTGCTTCTCTGACCCGTCTGGCTCTGTGGCTGCAGCCCCGCTCCCAACATGGCTGTGCTTCTGCGCTGTGTCTTTGGCTCTCTCTGGACTCAGCTCCCCTCCCCAACTCAGCTCAGGCACATGTTGTCTCCTTAGCTCAGCCCTACTCAGTCTGACCTAAACAAAAACTCAGCTCACATTGGAGCACGGAGGACGGGACTTCCCCTAGACCTCTCACTCCCTCATTGGCCTGCCCGCCCTGGCAATCAGGCTGATGTGGCATGCTGGTCCCTTCCCATTGTTCCTGGGGGCTGACACACTCAGGATCCTGATTTCTCATATACCTTCATTTTGATAGTAGGAGCTAACTAGGAGTTTTAGTAAGGGGCCAACAGACCCCTTACATGTAGGTTAGCCTGTACTCTCTCAGACTCAGTAATAAAGACATTAATTAAGACAGCCCTGTGGATAAGTATGTGTATCTAGGGGCCCCGGGGATCTGCATTACAGTTCTCACTGGCAGGGATTTCTGAGCCCTGTGCCTGCTGCTTGTTGGAGCACCTGAGCCGCCACTCAGAAGTCTGAAAGGACAGTTGGACAGGCCAACTGCCATCCTTCAGAACTCTGAAGCTGGTTCCGGGTTAAGGATCTGCTGATTGGCCGCTGCGGAAGATAGGCACAAGAGCACAGCCAAGCAGATGGGGAAGGAATGGTGAAGAGACCAGCGTGGTATTGGGGTCTGTTTTGCTTGCTGTGTTAGAGCTGTCCTCAGAGGAAATACAGTGTCTAGAAAACACAACAACCAACAATAAAGTGAGCCAACTGGTGACAGCATAAAGAGAAAAAAAAATCAAGACAAAAAAGGGAACTATCAAGAGTTAAGAAATCATGATCATTCAGTGCTTTGTATTTAGAGAACATCTTCTACTCCAGGGGCTCAAAGTGGTTATAAATATTAGTTATCACAATGCCCGCGTGATTTCCCATTCTACAGTGAGGAAAACTGAGGCACAGAGAGATGTAGTGATCACAAAGCTAGTCATAAGAACGGCCATACTAGGTCAGACCAATGGTCCATCCAGCCCAGTATCCTGTCTTGCTGACAGTAGCCAATACCATGTCCTAGAGGGAGGGAACACAACAGGTAATCCTCATGTGATCCTTCCTTTGTCACCCACCTCCAGAGAAAGAGGCTAGGGACACTATTCCTACCCATCCTGGCTATTAGCCATTGAGGGACCTAACCTAGTCAGTGGCAAAAGTTAAACATAGACTCTAACTACCAATTACCACTGCCTGTTCTACAGCAATATCTCTACAAGAAAGAACTGCATTGTGAAACATTACAGGATGGGCAGCATAATCCACATTATAAGGAAAAGTATAACTTACAGAAGCTAAGCGATTTGTCAAGAAACCAGTGGTGGATCAGGGAGTAAAAGCCAAAAGTCCTACAAGTCTTCAGCATGAATTTTTTTGTAAAATGGCCTATTTATATAGAACTAGTAGAATTATTGTTCTTATTCGGGGATGTCCCTGTGGGTGCTCCACTATGGGGTGCTGGGTTTGCCCCGGAAAGCCCAGCACCCCCCATAGTGGAGCACCCGCGGGGACACCACCTCGAAGAACAACAGTTACTGCACCGGAGGTGAGTAACTTCGCTTTTCATAATACATTGCTAGATTATAAAATGTTTTTTGTTTTCTTTAAACAGATGGACTCACTTGTTTTATATATTGCATTTGGAGCCATTTTAAAGATGCCTAATCTGTCTTCAGGAATCACTTATAATGTGCAAGGCAAGTTGTAATTTAGTTCTATCAGAGTACTTTCAAAGATGTTAACTTGCTGGTAGTCAATTTACCTCAGGGCTACTCAACACGCGGCCCATGGGCTGCTTGCAGCCTGTTTGTTTGTGGCCTGTGCTGGGGTATGGGTTTATGCGGGGCTCAACACACAGCCCACTAGTGGGATCCTTTGAACATGGCATCCACTGGGAACATGCTCCACAATGGCGAGTCAATATAATGGTCTTCTGTTGATATGCATTTTAGTAGTTAAATTCCTGGACTGTCATTGCTCATTAAGGGTATGTCTACAGTGCAAGCTTATTTCAGAAAAAGCCATTCTGGAAAATATCTTCCAGAACAGCTTATTTCAAAATAAAGCATCCACATTCCAGGGAAGCCTCCAAATTAGGCCAAGGCACGCTCCCTTAATGTGGATGTTCTATCTCAGTTTAGAGCCCCAGGAGGCACTGGGGAGGAATAACTAAGAATGGCTCTTGTGGGGAGCTATTTCAACATAGCAGCAGTGGAGCATCCACACACACTCTCTTCCAAAAGAGCTTTTTCAGAAGAGGCATTATTCCTTGTGGAACGAGGCTTACCAATGCTGGAAAAAGCCCTCTTTTATTTTGATTTTCTTTCGAAATAGCACAGTTGATGTGTGGACACTAGTATTGTTTTTCTGGAATAACGGCCATTATTCCGGAATAACAGTGCAATGTAGATACACCCTAAAAGTACTGTCATATGGATGGAAATTGATTAAATATTGCATTTTATTAATATCAGCAGAACTGACTTAAATTGGGCCTGTGTGTTTTGTAGTCTTGCCTTAATCTTTGTATTCTTGCCTGTCAGTATGAAAGAAGTCCATTTGCAACCACACTTAAGTTGCGGCCCATGGCATGCACTGAGTATCACTGTGGCCCCTGGAGCTTCCAAAGTTAAGTAGTTCTGGTTTACATGGTGTGTAGTTATGGACTCACATTCAGAAATTCAAAATGATCATATTGAAACTAGTAGCATGCTACTCTTAATTTTTTTTTTTTTTTTTGAGACTCATGTTCCCATGATGACATACAAAGCACTACATTGCATCATGCAGTGAGGTAGAGTTACATTTTTATACATATTGGGCAAAACCATTCCTTTGCTCTGTCCTTTTGATCTCTTTCCCATGGTCCCCACTACAGCATTTGAGCACCTTATAAAAATTCTATAATACCAGAACTCGTAACTAACACTGAATGCCCAGACACTGACACAGGGGAGATGCTTTCTTCTACTTTCAACTTGCTAGAAGTCCATTCCTTGAAAATGAAGACTTGGCAACAGAAATCCATACATTTGCCATGGCCAGTCTAATTACTGTAACAGTGCACCCAGAGCTCAAGGTAGAAGTAATACAGACACTCCCACTTCTGCAGAATGAAGTAGCCTGTCTTTGTCAGTCAAACAAACCATTGAGATCACAGGGCAGATTTCATCATTCCCTTCTCCCTCCCAATTTGTTTTCAATGCCAATTTCTAGGCTTTGGCATTGTGTTACAAAGTCATCAATGGATCACAACCCAATATTGTTATGAAATATCCAATGATCCACAATAGCCTGTGTGGCAAGGGCCCCTCTTCTCCAAGCCACTACTGGGGTTTTGCAGCGGGTCTCAGTGGTAGGGAGCCCAAGCCAGGGGCCCACAGGCTCCCTCCCCTGCTGCCTTTACCTAATGCTGGTCCAACTTGTTCTCTCCTTTTCTTCCTCTCTGCCTCTCCACCACCTTCCTTTCGTCCTCTCACTCCTCTCCCTAGCCTCCAACTGATGAGGCTTTTAAAGGCCCTCAGAGAGTCAGCAGAGAAGTCAGCTGGCCCCAATTTGCCTGAGCCAGCTCCCTCCCAGCTGCACCTAATTGTGCTGCAGTTCTCTGCTTTTCTAACAGGAGTTTTTCCCTTTTGGGCTGCCTTTTCGCCTCTCTGCAGCAGCTCCCTGGCCTGACCCTGTCACACATCCCCCCCCTCTGCTCAACCCCATGGGGTTGGGTTACTTGGGTCGGACAACAATGCACCCTTGACAACCCGTCTGCATTCCCATGCTGGGTCCCTGATCTGTGTTGCACACGGAAGTGGAAGGGCTGCAGGGACAGGAACCATCGGGTAACCCTCGCATTTCTGTCCTTGTTTCGGTGCATCCACTGCAGAGGCGCATGATCGGTGACCAGGGTAAACTTCCGCCCGAGAAGGTAGTAGCGAAGGCTTTCCATGGCCCACTTTACTGCAAGACATTCTCTTTCTACCACGGCATAATTTTGTTCCCTCGGCAGAAGCTTCCTGCTGAGGTACAGGATTGGGTGCTCCTCTTCTCCCACCATTTGAGACAATACAGCTCCCAGTCCTACTTCGGAGGCATCCGTCTGCAAGATAAACTCCTTCTTAAAATCAGGGGCTATGAGAACTGGATTGCCACAGAGGGCATTCTTGAGATCTTTAAAAGCTTCTTCCGTTTCCATGGTCCACTTTACAATGTCGGGACCACGTGCTCTAGTCAGGTTGGTCAGAGGGCAGGCCCTGGAGGCAAAGTTGGGGATGAACCTGCGGTAATACCCCACCAACCCTAAGAACGCCCTGACCTGCTTTTTCCGGGTTGGTCGGGGCCAATTCTGTATTGCATCCACTTTGTTGAGCTGGGGCCTCACTACCCCCCTTCCCACAATATACCCAAGATATTTGGCCTCGGCCAGTCCAATTGTACACTTTGCGGGGTTCGCCGTAAGTCCTGCTCTTCTTAATGTCTCCAATACTGCCTCTACTTTTTCAATGTGTGTGTCCCAGTTAGGACTGTGGACCACAACATCGTCCAAATAGGCAGCTGCGTACTTGGCATGAGGCCGCAACAGCTTGTCCATGAGCCTTTGAAACGTTGCAGGAGCCCCATGCAAACCAAAAGGGAGGACTGTGTACTGAAAGAGACCCTCCGGAGTTGAAAAGGCTGTCTTTTCTTTGGCCCCTGGTGCTAAGGGGATCTGCCAGTAACCCTTAGTCAAATCGAGGGTGGATAGAAATCGGGCCTTGCCCAGTTGGTCAATGAGTTCATCCACCCTTGGCATGGGATAGGCATCAAATTTGGATACTTCGTTTAATTTTCGAAAGTCATTGCAAAAGCGCCGGCTTCCATCTGGCTTGGGCACCATAACAATAGGGCTAGACCACTGGCTATGGGACTCTTCAATGACTCCGAGCTTCAGCATTTTCTCCACTTCAGCTTGGACCTCTTTTCGTTTTGCCTCAGGTATCCGGTATGGCTTAACGTGCACCTTCACCCCGGGGTCTGTGATGATGTCATGGTAAACCTCCGTAGTTCTACCCGGTTCTGTCGAAAACACATCCTGATTCCTCTCAATCATGTCGGCTGCTTCAGCCTGTTGGTCTGGGGTCAGTTCGGGAGATATTCCCACCTGCCTTGGTGGGTTTTCCCCTTGGGGTGGTGGCCCCAGCACAACCAAGGCCACTTCTCTGTCTCGCCAGGGTTTTAGCAGGTTGACATGATATACCTGCTCAGGCTTTCGCCGGCCAGGCTGGCGAACCTTATAGTTTACCTCTCCCACTGCTTCTATTATTTCATATGGCCCCTGCCATTGGGCTAGGAGCTTACTCTCCGCTGTCGGCACTAGCACCATCACCCGGTCTCCCACCTGGAACTTCCGGGCGGTTGCTCGCCGGTTGTAATAGACCTGTTGGGCTTCCTGTGCCTTTTCTAGGTGCTCCCGCACTATGGGGGTGACTCTGGCTATCCTGTCCCTCATTTGGAGCACATGATCAACTACATTTCTCCCCAGGTTAGGCTGTTCCTCCCAGGCTTCCTTAGCAAGGTCTAGTATGCCCCGTGGGTTACGCCCATACAAAAGTTCAAACGGGGAGAAGCCAGTCGACGCTTGGGGAACCTCCCTTACTGCAAACATGAGGTAGGGTAGTAGCATATCCCAATCTTTGCCATCCCGGCTTACCACTTTCTTGAGCATACTTTTTAGTGTCCTGTTAAACCGTTCAACTAGACCATCGGTTTGAGGATGGTATACCGAGGTCCGCAGGGCCCGTATGCGGAGCAAGGTACACAAGTCTTTCATAAGCTTGGACACAAAGGGGGTCCCTTGGTCCGTTAGGATTTCTTTAGGAATCCCTACCCTAGAAAATATTTGAATTAGTTCCTTAGCGATGGTCTTGGATAGGGTGTTGCGTAGGGGCACTGCCTCTGGGTATCGAGTAGCATAGTCCACTACAACTAGTATGCTCTGATGGCCCCGGGCAGACTTCTCTAGTGGGCCAACTATGTCCATAGCGATCCGTTCAAAGGGGATTTCAATTATTGGTAGGGGTACTAATGGGGCCCTCAGGTGTGGTCGGGGCCCATGTAGTTGGCACTCCGGGCAGGAAGCACAATACCTCTGGACTTCTACATAGATCCCAGGCCAAAAGAACCTCCGAAGAATGCGGTCCAGGGTCTTATCCACCCCTAGATGTCCTCCAAATAGATGACTGTGTGCCAATTCCAGTATTGCCCTCTGGTGCTTCCGGGGTACCAAGAGTTGCTCCACCTCTTGGCCCTGTATATGAACTACCCTATAAAGAAGATCCCCCTTGATTATATAGAAGGGCCCCGTGCCCTTGTTCCTCCCCTCCACTGGGACCCCATTAACTTCAACCACCTCCTTACGGATATTCTGATACAGTGGATCATTGGCTTGGTCCTGCCCAAAGGTCTCCCTTGGGGATTTCACCTGCTCAGGCTCCAGGGAACCTAGCCCCCTTTCCTCCCTTGATGAGCTGGGCCCTGCTTCAGGCTCATCCTGTCCTGGGGCTTCGGCTCTAGTAGTTGGGTAGGCCTCCCCTTCTACCCGTGTCTGTTTCCGACCTTGGGTCAAGATCATGGTCCCCAATTTCTTTGAGGCCCTCCTCTCCCGTCGGGTTTTCCGGGGCTCCCCAGGCACCGAGAACAGGTCCTGGGAGAACTCATGGAAGGCTGGGAGGGAGCTATCCTCCTCCTCCCAGTCCCGTGGTAGTAGGTCACTAAACCTGGGGAAGTCTCGCCCAATGACCACCGGGTAGGGGAGCCTTGGGACCACCCCCACGGTTACCTCTGTAACCCGCCCTTGTACTTCTATTTCCACAGGGATGGTGGGGTAATAACTAGTATCCCCATGTACACAAGATACTCCAGTGTACTTGGCTCGAGTCAGCTGATTTTGCCCCACTAGCTTCCCTGAGACCAATGTAACCGCACTCCCGGAATCTACTAAGGCAGTGGTTTCTACCCCATTCATTTTCACGGGCTGGGTATACTGATGGGGGCCCACTGCTACCCCTACGAGGTTAACTAGAACACTTTGTAGGTTCCCCAGGTCACATTGCATAGGTTCGTCTATGTTAGGGCACTGAACCGCAATATGCCCTATCTCCCCACAGGCATAACACCTATAACCTGGGCGGGACAGCCCCTTTCGTTTTGGGCTGTTGGGTCTTGATCCCTGGCCCTCTCCTGTCCAGACCCCAAGGTCTCTTGCCCGTCCCGGCCTCTCTTCCGCCTCTTTTCTTCCTGTCTGGACTCGGTCGGAAACTTCAGGGGCACGGGTCCTTGGGAGGAAGGTGGACCTTCTGCTCTGCTGCACCTCGACTCTGGGGCTGCGGGAAAGTCCCTTAGCTGTCAATCGCCTCTCAACGAGAGCCACCAGTTCATCAAATGTCGTGGGGTCATTCTGGCCCACCCATTCCCGAAGGTCTGGGGGTAAACCCCTCATGTACCGATCAAGAACGATCACCTCGATAATCTTGTCGGGGTTGTGGATGTCGGGCCGCAGCCACTTCCGGGCCAGATGAACCAGATCAAACAACTGAGTTCTGGGGCCCTGGTCATCTCGATATCGCCAATTGTGAAATCTCTGGGCTCTCACTGCGACCGTGACCCCAGCCCGTGCCAGGATCTCTGCTTTCAGCTGGGGGTAGTCGGATGCAGCTTCCTCTGCCATGTCAAGGTATGCCTTCTGGGCTTCCCCGCTCAGAAAAGGGGCTAGAATGCTGGCCCACTGAGCTTGAGGCCAGGCCTCCCGCAAAGCTGTCCTTTCGAAGGCCAAGAGGTAGGCCTCAACCTCATCGTCTTTTGTCATTTTCTGTAAGTAGAAATTGGCCCGCAAGGGTCGAACCCCATCTTGATCACGTACCTGGACTGTCAGGGCTTTCAGCTGGGTCACCACCTCCTGCAGGGTGGCCCTGTCCTGGGCTACTTGACTCATCAACAACTGGTTGGTTTCTTGTTGGAGCCGCACCGACTCCTGCTGGGCAGCTGCTTGCACCCGAGTAGCCTCTTGTTGAGCCGCCGTGGCCTGCACCAGTGCTTTTACCAGGTCCTCCATGGGTACTTTGCTTTGCGAGGGGCCAACTTAGCTAGATTTGGGTTGCTGTGAGACCTCACAGCCAAAGATCCCACTCCTGGCACCACGTGTGGCAAGGGCCCCTCTTCTCCAAGCCACTACTGGGGTTTTGCAGCGGGTCTCAGTGGTAGGGAGCCCAAGCCAGGGGCCCACAGGCTCCCTCCCCTGCTGCCTTTACCTAATGCTGGTCCAACTTGTTCTCTCCTTTTCTTCCTCTCTGCCTCTCCACCACCTTCCTGTCGTCCTCTCACTCCTCTCCCTAGCCTCCAACTGATGAGGCTTTTAAAGGCCCTCAGAGAGTCAGCAGAGAAGTCAGCTGGCCCCAATTTGCCTGAGCCAGCTCCCTCCCAGCTGCACCTAATTGTGCTGCAGTTCTCTGCTTTTCTAACAGGAGTTTTTCCCTTTTGGGCTGCCTTTTCGCCTCTCTGCAGCAGCTCCCTGGCCTGACCCTGTCACACCTGAGACAATTATATTCTGCAGGAAGAAGACAGACAATGCCCACAAGACTGGCTAGTAAGAGATTCCAAATAGTGGTTGGTTGGGTTCTGAGACTATTTCCTGTTTGCTCATTATAACAGAAAAGTTTTTGCAGAAAGATGCATCTGCCAAAGTCCTTTCAAAGCATTAAGACTTTGGTTCAGTTCAGTTACTTCTGGTATTTCATTCAAAAGCAGTGCTCTTGCACTCTTTCACATACAGCCAAACCAAGCAGAGTTCCCAGAGTGACAGAATAGACACAATATGAAGGTCTGTTATGGGCAAAAATATGAAGCTTTAATTTACCATGTTCATCAAGATGGAGATGTGTAAAAGTCGAATGCTGTAGATTTTTTTCTAATTCATACCAGAAAATCAGAAGACACTCTGGAATTTGTCAGAAACTAGAGCCTTAAATTGCTTTTAATTGGGGTTACCATGTTTCTCTATGCGGAATACGTGACATCTGATAAAATTGATCACTTACTCAAATGAGTTCAAAGGCTGTCAATCAGAAGTATGTAGTTGGAGTCTTTGTTTGTAGTTGGAGTCTTCTTACCTTTAATGTTTGCCAAGGGAATGGTGGCACACATACTCCTGTGCACCCTCATAGGGTTGAGGGTGACTGATCTGACCCAACCCTCTCTGTCCAGTGCTCTCCACCCTCCATGCCTGGCTAGGGCCCCAGGATGGACCCACCTCTTCTGGTACCTGGTACTGCATCTTCTCAAGGCAACATGTGGGGGATCATGCTGCTTTGCCTGATCACTAGCCTTACACACGCATCCTCACCATCAGCCGCTGGACAACCCTCCCCATAGCACCACCACTGGTGGATGGGTGAATGGTAAGCATGGATCTGGCCAGCAGTAGGACCCACCAATACTGATGGAAGGGGAGAGACCGAAAATATGGAACAATTTGCCCTCTTCTTTTAAAAGGGCATGAAGTCTTTCATATGGGGCTGTAGCTTTAAAATGGAGCTTCTGGTCACTCTACTTTTAATTATCAGGGTTAATGGGGTTACAGTGTTATGATGGACCACAATCTAAATGACCCTAGGTGGGTGCTTAACTCAAAATAAGCTACTCAAATTGAGCTATATCAATTGTGTAGCTTATTTTTGAATTGGGAGCATCTACACAGCACTTATTTTGAAACAGAGCATTCTTCATCCGACTTCCATTACTCCTTGAAATAATGTTACTGTGTAGATGTACCCTGTGAGTCAACAATGTAATACTGTACTACTAGCAGGACTCTCTTGTATGCAGATGAAAGTAATAATTCTTCTACTCTATTCAGCACTGATAAGGCCTCAACTGGAGTATTGTGTCCAATTCTGTTTTTAAACACAGGATGGGCAAACACTTATGGACTAAATCACCTATTGAGGTACTTTCCAGCTCTACATCTCTATAACTCTGTGGTCAGGTCCCTGATAGATGAGTGTACTTATTTTTTTAATAACGTGCTTGCTAATTTTCCTTATTCTTTAGTACAAATTAATACATTATCCTTTTCCTTTCCAAAATTAATATTTAGTTTTAGCAGACATTTCTGCAAAGGATATTTCAAACATTAGACTATATTTTTTTGTCTCTTTCAGTGAAGGAGAATTCAAGTTTCTCTTGCTATACTGAACCATTAGATGATACAGGCACAAAGCCCAAAGTCATTAAATTGTACCTTGGTTCACAAAATTTGGTAAGTTCCCAATTAAGCTTTATATTTGTGATTGTTCACTGTGTATAGATAAAACTACATCACTGTGGTTTACTATTTTAATTCAGGATCGTGAATTAATTCCTCTTCATAGTTGAAAGTGTTACCTATGTGTAAATTTGTCATGTATAATAAAGACTTTAATTAAAAATGAAGCTTCAGAGGGGTAGCCAAGTTAGCCTGTAACAGGAAAAACTTAAACAACAAATAGTCTAGTAGCACCTTAAAGACTAACAAAGCATGTAGATGGTATCATGAGCTTTTGTGGGCACAACCCACTTTTTCAGATAACAGGAGTTTTTCAGATGAAGTAATTTTCATTAGCTTGAACAATGACCTCAAGGTAACAAATTAGATTTGAGAGTTGACCTATGACATTGGAGAGTATGGTGATTTGACATAATTCAAAACGATAATTTTCTCTACATTTGCTTTGAATTACTACTTTAACCTAACATCTCTATGACCAAACAATTTGGAAATTGTTCATGTGCCCATATGTCATTCAAATACTTTTATTAATAGATATATTTAACAATAGACAGGAATTGCCCCAGGTAGCTATCCCCTTTCTACGGCTATACATACTAGATAGATGTAGAAGCAAATTTTAGTCACAAACATGATACTAAAAATGGTTCATTGGTATATTGAACATAACGTATATTTGGTCTGATGCACTTTTATATCATAATATGCATTTTCTACTTTTGCAGCTGCAAAAGCTACTTAGCCAAAGTTTGATATGCACAATCAATTTCAATTAATTAAGCCACCATCTAACTTGTGGGGTGTTTGATTAAGCCTGTGGGGTGTTTGATTATTTTTGGTAATTGCAGCAAGTTGGAGAAAGACAAGTGTTTCTGTGCTAAAAGTCTGTGGATTTTTTCTTCCTCAAAGAAAATCAGCTGTCATCTATATAATGTAAACCAGGAGGATACTTTGGAGAACAGAAAAAAGCTTCTACTGTTATATACCTCATTAGGGCTTGCTCCCAGCATTCAGATCTTCAACAGTACCTATTCTGGGATCTTCTACTTCAGAATGAAACTGGTAACATTTTGTTCTTTTTCAGTGCATGTTTGATAAACAGTAATTTGGTAAGCATTGGACAGTATATGAAAGCAATTTTAGCCCGCTCCTCTAACTTAACCTTTATCCCTTCATACCAGGCAGTTAGATTACCTTTGGATTTCTGTCAGAATTAGAGATCAATGCAAAAGAATTGCATTTAAATAAGGTTTTGTCCAATTTAATCCCTTCGTGCCTATTTTTTTATAGTTCACAAATGAAGCAGGGAGAAGTGGTGGCAGCAGCTATTTCTGATGTATCAGATATAGGATTTGGAGAAGTAAGGACTGGACTATCAGAGTTAGGTAGAGAGAGAGGACACCAAATAGGGAGGCATGCACAGAGGCAGAGCAGCTGACAGACTTTTCCAGGTTTCTGGGCAAGATGGGGGGTCAGCTCCATGCATCTGGAAAGAGCTGGGCCTTAGGCAAAGGGACAGGGCTGGGGCTAGCTTCCCCTAACCAGTCCTTCAGTGCTGCCTGAAGTGCTTCGACCGGGCTGCCAGTGGCAATTTAAAGCACCTAGAGGATCTCCAGATGCCACCACTGCTGCAGTAGTGGTGGTGGTAGGGGCCAGGAGACCCAGGCTCTTGTAAATCACTGGGTCCCAGGGAATCTGCCCCTTCCTCCCTTGCCATCAGTGAGCCTGAGCAGAGGAATGGCAGACAAAGAAGCAACATTCAGGAACAACTAAGGATGTTAAAATGTGATTATCTGCCTAATTGATTCATCAGTAAGTACTGCTCTACAGAACCATAGCAGGGGTAGCTCCAGGAGACTACTCGAGCTGGGACTGAGCAGTCCTGGCTCATGCCAGCTCTGGAGCCACCCATGCTGCAGCTCTGCATTTTAAATGTAGTAACAACCCAGCCACTCTAACTATATTTAAAATGCAGAGGCGCAGAAATCAGCATGAGCTCGGACTGCTCAGGAGTGTTTGCCATGAACAGGCGCTGGTGTGGGACCCCTGCAGACAGGGACTGCTGCACAGCAGCATCCCCTATCCCTCCCCCAAGAGGCAGCAGGGATGGCAGGTGGCACCCTAGAGACTTTTAAGCTGGCTCCCCTCAGCACTGGTTCCTACAGCGTTCTTGTCCATTTCAAAAGCAGAAGCACCCGCAGTGGGAACCGGCATGAGTTTCCTCACTGTGCCTCTGCTTCCCCTAGCCCCTTTGGAGACGGTGTTGGGGGGAAACCTGCTTAAAGCCGGTTCCTCCCAGCACTGGCTCCTGCTCCCTCTTCCCCAGCTGCCTCTCTCTGATAGAGGCAGCAAGGGGGGAGGAGCAACTTGTCGAGTGGCTACTCGACTATCTGATAAACGTTTGCTTATCAGATAGTCGACTAGTCACTTGCATCCCTAGGAGAAACTAGAAAAGCTACAGGCCAGCAGGTCAGAACACTAGCGAGCTAAAAACCAGTTCAGAAGGAAATGCACTGTCTTGGGATCTGGATGGTGCGACGGAGCCTTATCTGCACAGAGAAAGGAAGTGCTGCAACCTTTCAAAGTTTCAAGCTGGTCTGAATGTACTATTTTAATGGTGAGCAGGAATTAAAGAGTTAAGCCCAGGACAAAGAGAAATTCATATTCCTGATGAATTTAGCAAAGCTTTTGATAGTCACCCACAATATTCTTGCCAGCAAGTTAAGGAAGTATGGATTGAATAAATGGACTGTAAGTTGGATAGAAAGCTGGCTAGACTTTCAGGCCCAACGGGTAGTGATTAATGGCTCAATGTCAGGTTGGTGGTCTGTTTCTAGCAAAATGCACCAAGGATCTGTTCTTGGACCGGTTTTGTTCAACATCTTTATTAATGACCTGGATGAGGGGATGGATTGCACCCTCAGCAAGTATGCAGATGACACTAAGCTAGAGGGAGAGATAGATACACTGGACGGCAGGAATAGGGTCCAGAGTGACCTTGACAGATTAGAGGATTGGGCCAAAAGAAATCTGATGAGGTTCAACAAGGACAAGTGCAGAGTCCTGCACTTGAGAAGGAAGAATCCCAAACATTGTTACAGGCTGAGGACTGAATGGCTGAGTAGCAGTTCTGCAGAAAAGGACCTGGGGCTTACAGTGGATGAGAAGCTGGATATGAGTCAACAATGTGCCCTTGTAGCCAAGAAGGAGAATGGCATATTAGGTTGCATTAAGAGGAGCGTTACCAGCAGATCTAGAGAAGTGATTATTCCCCTTTATTCGGCTCTTGTGAGGCCACATCTGGAGTATTGTGTCCAGTTCTGGGCCCTGCACCATAGAAAAGATGTGGACACGTTGGAGAGAGTCCAGCGGAGGGTGACCAAAATGATTAGGGGACTGGAGCACATGACCTATGAGGAGAGACTGAGGGATTTGGGTTTGTTTAGTCTTCAGAAGAGAAGAGTGAGGGGGGGATTTGATAGCAGCCTTCGACTTGCTGAAGGGAGGGTCCAGAGAGGATGGGGAGAGGCTGTTCTCAGTAGTGACAGATGACAGAACAAGGAGCAATGGTCTCAAGTTACAGTGGGGGAGGTCTAGGTTGGATATTAGGAAAAACGATTTCACTATAAGGGTGGTGAAGTACTGAAATGGGCTACCTAGGGAGGTGGTGGAATCTCCATCCCTAGAGGGTTTTAAGTCTCATCTTGACAAAGCCCTGGCTGGGTTGATTTAGTTGGGATTGGTCTGCTATGATTCTATGATGCCACCCTTATTCCCACACTTTGTTCAGGCTGTGCCGGCATATCAGAACAGTGGGTTACAAGCCAGAATAAGTATGACATAATCTTATGTCTTCCATTTTGAGACCTGAGTTGATGATGGAGTCTGAATCGTGCTAGTCCTGCTCTGGCTGCCTATTCGAGCCATCCCTAGAGTTTTAACTGAGGCCTTATCCACTCACACAAGTTGTACTGCTGCACAGTAACTGTACTGGTATATGCAAAAGTCTTTGTGACCTCCTGAAGGAGGGCCTGTTGTCATACTATAACCTGTCCCAGTAAGGCAAAAGGGAATTCTCCAGGCCTGCTTACTAAAGCTGCAGGGAAGAATCCAGTCAGAATCCAGCATGCTCAAATAAAAGGAGCTGCAGGACTTAACAGGCCAGTTTCTGGCTGGGAACAGAGGGTTGGGAAAAGATGCTCCTTTTTGGCCAACGAAACTTGACTGGATGCATCTACTAAAAGTGATGGAGAGAAAGAACTTGAGAACTTTAACCTTGTAGAAACAGATGAAGACAAAAAGACCAAGTAAGAAGAGGTCAAAGGAAAATAGCTGCAGCTAAGTAAAGGAGGCCATGTGGGGCTACTATGGATAGGTTCCCTGGGAGGGAACCTGGAGCAGTGATTGTGCCTGGGTTCCCCAGCTGGCAAAGTATCCTAAGGCCTAAGGGAACTAGGCTCCTTTAGAAGCCCAAGAAGGGGGCTGGATTTAAAGGGTCCTGAGATGAGGCTAAAGACCCCTGTGAAGGCAGGCAGTTTAATGAATTCTTTGCTGCCGCAAAAGTTGGGGCTTTTGAATGTGGGACTTTGGCCCAACAAGGTCGGCAACCTACATGGGGTGCCAAGATCAGGAAAAGGTTATAATACCATGCCCAGCCACCAGGACTCTCTCAGGAAAGGAGTGTCTCTCTTATCGCATTATAGTTAAAGCAGGGGTGGGCAATAATTTTTGCAAAGGGGCCACTCCAAGAATTGGTAAGTGGTCACAGGCCATACTTTTCTGCTATATTAATACAAGTTCTTGGATGGAGTTTGGGTACACAAAGGAGCTCTGTGCAGAGAACTGGGGTGAAAGGTCTGGAAGGAGATTATGGGTGCAGGAGGGGTTCTAATCTGGTGCAGAAGTTCAGGAGGGGGTCTAGGGTCTGAGATGGGGTTTGGATGCAGGAAGGGGATGGTGGTGACGTGGGGAAGGGGGTTGGGTGCAGGAGGGGATGTTAGGTGCAGGCTTTGTCTGGGAGGGGGTAGTAGGTGAAGGCTCTGGCTTTTGCACTCACAAGCACTGTCTCTGCAGCTCCCATTGGCCAATTTCCAGCCAACAGAAGTTTGTGAGGATAGTGCTGAGGGCAGGGACAGCGCATGGAGACCCACTGCCCTCCTCCTGCCAAGGGTCACGAATGCAAAGACACACTTGTTTTGCAGCCAACTGCTGTGAGTGACATGTTGGACCATGGCAGGCAGGCAGCTTGCCTGATCTCCCCACCGAGCCATTAGCAAACTGGAGGGTTATAGCGGACCAAATTGAAATGTCTGGTGGGCCAGATTTAGCTCGCCCCGAGTTAAAGTGGTATAATTCCCCCCACTGTTAGATGCTGTTATACCAGTATGAAAGTGTTTTATCTGGGAATAATTTTATTTCTGTACAGGAAATAAAATTATTTATACTCCTATAAATTACCTTTGTCTATATAACTGTATCATAGTAGGGGTTGATACAATTATATTATTTTAAAAAATCACACCACCTAAATGATCACACTGGAAGAATCTTTGAATTTTACATGAGACTATAATTTTTATTTTGAGTTCCGGGGGTGAGGGTGCTTCAGAGGCAGCCGCATCAGGCACTAGCTGTAAAAAGCAGTGGGCAGTTTGTCACTTTTGAGCAATCTCTGACTGATAAAGAGCATGCACTTTAAGGGAGCTGTTGCATCCTACATTCTTCATCAGAAAGAACTGGGTTAGTGTGATACCAAGATTCAATGAGGTGGAAGCAAAAGTTAAATAGCTCCCAGATATGAGCTAAATATTTTCTGGTGTATCACCATTAACTTCACTCTGATGTAAGCTCAGGGTAAGCCTGCCATACAGTCAAAGGATGTGACTGTGGCTTTAGCTGATTTACTCAAGCTAGTTTTAATTAGGGTGACCAGATGTCCTGATTTTATAGGGACACTCCTGATATTCTGGGATATTTCATATATAGTTGTGCATTATTCCCCTCCGCCCTCCCCCCAGTCTCATCCCAATTTTTCACATTTGCTATCTGGTCTTCCTAGTTTTATTTTTGCTAACTTGGATACTGGAGCAGTAAAGCCATAGCAATGTATGCTTCAGCATCTGGAACCCAGGCTTGCTCTGCCATGGTTTCACTATAAGGAATGGAATCTTGTTTATTTTTTTCAATTACTTTTATGCAGCATCCACATCCAGATATAAAGTGTGCATTGTAATGAACAAATACCATGAAAGAGAGACTCTGACAGTAGCTTGTGTGATTGCATTGCTTCTGTTTCATCATAGATGGATTTAACCCAATGTTTTTGTGCTCTTTGAAAATATTGGGGGCGGGGGAGAAAAATAAAATATATGATTTAAAATCAGACAAATAAAATATTCCATTGGTATTTTTAAATAAAAGGGAAAGAATCAGTCAACCTGGACTATTGATATTCCAAGAAGAAACATTACATATAATACAGGTAAAAACTATATTTTAATTGCATATATATCACTGTCTGCATGTTTTCCCTCAACTTCAACTGAAGTTTTCCTATTCTTAATTTCATCCTTTATTACTAGGTTTACGTCTTTGTACTAGCCTATGTAATTCCTTTTAGTTCTTGGCCTCTCTCATAAATGAGAAGTTCATGTCCCTGTACAGTAATCTCTTACCCATTCTGTAAATAGTTAGCCTTGTTAATCTTTCCCTACATATCTAATAATTTTGATTTTCTTCACCTTCAATTTAATGTCTTTTGATATTGAGTTGAGTACCTTCAGCTATCATTGAAATTTATTCAGAATTGCATATCGCTTAATAAATCAGGCCAGACTTCGTTAGGTACCCAATTTTAGGCACTTATCTTTTAATATACTTTGCCAATGACTGTTCCTTGCTTGAGATTTCTTGTTTTTGTAATCAAACTTACTCTGGTTTATTGTTTTGGAAATTCCTGTTTGTTGTCCTGTCACCTGTTTCTTATGGAATTAGTGCTTTCCATGTTCATTCCCTGCCTTGCATATCGGTCTTTCACATTGTTTTGTTTCCTCTGTATTGGTTTTCATTTTCTCAGTCTGAATCTTATGCGATGTCTTCCTTTTTAACATAGCTAGATAGTTCTCTGTTGTGACTGGTATTCACACTTCCTTCCAAACTTGTTAATGTCACTATTTGATTTGCTTCCACTTCCACTTGCTTAATAAAGATGTGAAATAAACCCATGTCATACTAGATATCCCCACCGCATTATACACTACATATTAGCAGTTACCTAGTTGGTGGTCCTTCAGCTCTTTTTCACGGTGTGCAGCAATGTTTCTATCTAAGACAGTGCAGATAAATATTTTGACTAGGAATCAGTGATAGGCAGTATCTTTTTAGCTCTTTAAAAATCCAAATAGACTACATCTTTTTCTCTATATTATGTTACCTTATTACGTGAAATGTGGCAAAATGAAACCACATAATGAATGATTTTTGGACCAGATCCTGATGCATGTTACTCAATTTTTATTAAGCACTTATTTAAGAGATCTTCCATTGACTTCAGTAAGAATTTTGGCTGAATGAGGGCTTCAGAATTGCTTGGTTCTTTTACAGACAAGAAAATTAAGGGAAGTTATTCACTTTGGATAGATTAAAGTAATGGGAAAACCTCTATATGAAGGGAGACTGAAATATGAAAAAGAACCTTTTTGTGTGAATCATTTTTCTGTTTTGTTTTTATAAGGCTCTAACCATTGTCAATGTTGTATTCACTTCATGTTCAACTAGATATTGCTCCAATAGAGGAATGGTTTGTAAGATTCACCATGCATCATGGATTAAATATGTTTGCTACTGAAGGAACATTACTGGATGTTCTGAGGGGTAAGAATCATTCAGAAACACAGAATTATTTAGAACAAAAAACTGTTAAGATGAGTTAAAGATAATATTGGTCCAAGTTAAGATTACCCTTAAATCTAAACATTTTAAGATATGGAAATGTACTGCCAAGGCATGCAAATAACCTTAACTCTGCTCTATAGTGGAACCATTATGGAAATTTTAAAAAAAATCTTTAAAAATCGATCTCTTCTAGTCTTGGGCTACAAATGCTAAAATAATTTATTAATCATATTCATATAGTTATTGTACAATATTTCTACAGGACAGAGTTTATCTAAAAAGTTCTGTGGAAAGATACATCAAAATGATGAATACTCCTTTTTCAGTTAATTTTATGAAAAACTATGTACCTTACCAATTCCTTGATCAAATCAGTTGATTGGAGGAGCTGGCAGTGCTGTCCATATTTCCTATGGAAAAAACTCCTGCTTTCAGTTGCTTATAAAACTGTGTGAAACTTCAGCTTTTTGGGCTGAAGTTTACCGTGATTCATGCTGATTTTTTTTCCTAGCCAAGACAGCTGACCTGTTTCTAAAAATAAGGCTGGGAAGAAAATATGTTTTTTCCAAAATTTAAAAAAAAATCAAATGATCTATCACTCTTTGATTTGGAACAGGGACTTAACATTTGGCCTTTTTGTCAGGCCAATCCCCTTGCTTTTTCCAGTCCCTGTGAAAAATCGACCCAAATTTGGCCAAGTGTCAAAGTGCCTCCATCACTACCTGGTGAACCTCACTGGCTGGCTAGTTCACCTGGTTTCACAGTCACAAAAGCATACCATGCTGTTCATCTTTCATCAAGGTGTGAATTTATTTGGCTACAGTGGGACATTCTAAGATTGGACAGGAAGTTGGGGTAGAGAAAGTAGGAATTAATGAGGGAGGAATGAGGAAAGGGGATACAGTTTTGAGAAGGAGCTGGGATGTAGGAAGAGAAATGAGACTAACTAGATGGTAGCTAAGACAAGGAGCAAGAGACTGGGTGAAGATCATGGAGATGGAGATTAGAACTGAGAGTTACACTGGAGGAGGGTAAACTGATTGCATAAGGAGTCTGGATGGAACAGCTGTGGCTTGATTGGTAAGGAATTTGTGGAGACAGGAATTGGGGTGCAGAAAATGGGAACTGGGACTGGCTAGAAAATGAGGCAGGATCAGCATGTGGGGAAAAAATAGTATATGAGCATGTAATTAAGACTGTCATACTGCATATACACCAGGAGGATGAAATAAGGTTGTACAGGCAACCTTAATTATGGTATTTCCTAACTCTTGAATGTTGACTTTGCAACCTTAGTAATCTTTTAACATTGTTTTATGAGTGTAATTTTATTTTAAGCGGCAGTATGTACAGGCAGTCCCCGGGTTACGTACAAGATAGGGACTGTAGGTTTGTTCTTAAGTTGAATCTGTATGTAAGTCGGAACTGGCGTCCAGATTCAGCCGCTACTGAAACTGACCGCCAGTTCTGACTTACATACAGATTCAACTTAAGAACCCCAAGTCAGCTGCTGCTGAAATTGATCAGCGGCTGATTCCAGGAAGCCCGGGGCAGAGCAACTGTGCCTTGGGTTTCCTGTAGTCAGCGCTGGTCAGTTTCAGCAGCGGCTGACTTGGGGATGCCTGGGACAGAGCAGCTGGGGTGCTGCTGGGTTGCTCCAGTAGCGCCGCTCCTCGGCGCTACTGGACCAACCCAGCAGCACCCCAGCTGCTCTGCCCCAGGCGTCCCCAAGTCAGCCACTCCTGAAACTGACCAGCAGCGGCTGAATCAGGACGCCTGGGGCAGAGCTGCTGGGGTGCTGCCGGGTTGGTCCAGTAGTGCCCAGAGCGGCGCTGCGGGACCAACCGGCAGCGCCCCAGCTGCTCTGCCCCACGGTCCACAACAAAAGCCTGGTCTGCTGGGGGGGGGCACACTAGCTGGGCCCCCCCCCCCAGCAGACCAGGGACAGGGGGAGCAAAGCCGCAGCGGCGGGGTGCCGCGCCTCTGAGGCTTTGCTCTGGCGTGGGACCCCGCCGCGGCTGCGGCTTTGCTTGCTGTGCCCCTGGTCTGCTGGGGACCGTCTCCAGCAGACCAGGGACACTGCGAGCAAACCTGCCGCGGCTGCGGCTTTGCTCCCGGTGCCCCTGGTCTGCTGGAGACGGTCCCCAGCAGACCAGGGGCGCCGGGAGCTGCTTTTCTCGCCCCGGAGTTCGAGGTGGCGGACCGCTGCCTGCGAGCTCCGGGGCAAGAAAGCCCCATTCGTACCTTCGTAAGTGCGGATCCAACATAAGTTGGATCCGCGTAAGTCGGGGACTGCCTGTACAGTTTTCATAAGCTGCATGCAAATGTATTTTCTTATTACATATTGTTTTTCATGTACAGGTTGGACCTCTTTGGTCTGGCACCCTCAGGGAGGGAGGAGGGCTTTTGCCAGAACAGGGGAGGTCATTTCTGGCCCCTCTGCTGCTGGCCCAATTTTGTGTCCTGCTAGGCTACCTCGCTCCCCCCAGCAGCCCAACGTACCAGGCTTCCCAGCTCCTGCCCCTCATCCCCTCCCCACACTCCCATCAGCGCTATACACCAGATTCCTGGCAGCCCAGCTGGGTCATGTGCCAGACTCCCACCCCCACATTGCACCAGGATTCTGTTATCCTACAATAACCAGGGGCCTGATGGACCACAGACATTGCTGGACTAGAGTGTCCCAGTTTATAGAGGTGCAACCTGTACCTAGCATATTTTTGTTGTTTAGTGACACCCTTTATTTTACACTTGGTCTACACCTAATATAATATATGGAGATATACCATCTCATAGAGCTGGAAGGGACCTTGAGAGGTCATTGAGTCCAGTCCCCTGCCCTCACAGCAGGACTAAGTACCATCCCTGACATATTTGCCCCAGATTCCTATATGGCCCCCCCAAGGATTGAGCTCACAATTCTGGATTTAGCAGGCCAGTGCTCAAACCACTGAGCTATCCCTCACTCTAAAACTTAAACAATTACCAATCTGTGTCACTGGGCGGGGGAAGTGAATAAAAATTCTTCAGTCAACCTTCCGCTGAAGGAACTGTATTTACCATAGGAATGGGGGAAATACTTTCTGTCACTGTAACAAGTGTCTATGCTATAGCAGCACAGCTTCAGTGTCAGAGCCCTGCCACTGTTAGGGTATGTCTAGACTACATGGCTCCGTCGACGGAGCCATGTAGATTTGTTTTTTTGGCAAAGGCAAATGAAGCCGCGATTTAAATGATCGCGGCTTCATTTAAATTTACATGGCTGCCGCGCTGAGCCGACAAAAAGCTGATCAGCTGTTTGTCCGCTCAGCGTGCTAGTCTGGACGCTCCCCTGCCGACATCAAAGCCCTTTGTCGGCAGCCCCGGGAAACCTCATCCCACGAGGAATAACGGGGCTGCCGACAAAGGGCTTTGATGTCGGCAGGGGAGTGTCCAGACTAGCGTGCTGAGCGGACAAACAGCTGATCAGCTGTTTGTCAGATCAGCGCGGCAGCCATGTAAATTTAAATGAAGCCACGATCATTTAAATCGTGGCTTCATTTGCCTTTGCCTACAACCCTCATCTACATGGCTCCATCGATGGAGCCATGTAGTCTAGACACAGCCTTAGTGTCTGTAATGTAGACATGCCCGATCATATGCACTTGGCCATGTGCACGTTCTTCCTCTATTGTTTCTTTTTTGGTGTACTTAGCCTCTCATAATAAATTATATTTGTCTTCTTTTTATCCATGGAATGTAAAAGTGATAAGAATAGTTAAATAAACATGCAATGTATTTATGCTTTGGATAATTTTAACCTCTAGACTTTTTTTTTCCACAGAGCCTCTTCTTCAATGGCGTCTTGGCAAACCAATGCAGTCTGCTCAAATTAATGCTCTAATACCTTATGTAATAAATATCACAGTGTCAAAATGCCCCTGTGCTAATGATGTGGCGGTAATTGCTCTCATATGTAATGAAACAGTGCATGGTAAGTTGCATATCTGTATGTTTGAATATATGCACCAGAAATCTGAAGACCAGTGCAAAATAATGTACATTGAATCAAACAGTTTGTACTATTCACATACTCTCTCAGGTTATGAAAAGATAGAAGTTCTTGCATTGCCAGCTTATATAAACATCTGTATCTTCCTTTCATAAATTAGAGATGCTATCCCCCAGCCCAATGCATCATGCATCTAGACAGATGCTAATCATCATTTGGTTTCAGAGAAATAATTCCCATTATGATAGTGTTGCAAACTTTGTTGATTTATGAACATTTTAAAGCTTCCATTAAAGAAGCCAGAAGTGAACCCTTGCTGGAGATGGAAAATGTAGCAGGATTTGTCTTAGTATGGCCTTCTATTATTAAATGTCTTATTGGTCCTGGCAAACCTGTTCATATTTAGAAAATGAGCATGGTGAAATTGGCTTTAATATCTCAGGTTGACTAGGACTGAGATGCAAATAATAGTGAACACTGCCATCTAATGGCAGACAATGAATATTGGAAAGTTTAAAAACCATCACAAACTTGCTTAACATAAAATTAAAAAAATAATAAACAAACAAGAAATATTTAGTAGCTTACTGTTGTTTAGCGATATCTGTCAGAAAAAGCAGAAAAGCTTCTGTGTAATCTGATCTGTCACCTCATAGGAGGAACTGCCAAACCAATATTAATCCATTTTATAGATGGGCAAAATGGGTTGGTTTGTTTATTATTTACATAGCACCACTGATACCAGAGGTGCTTTATAGATATGTAAAATGATAAATTCCAAGATCCAAAGAGTTTAGAATCCAAATTAACAAAATAAAGGCAGGACAGGAGGGAAGGGAAACAGAAAAGCAAAATGATGGAGCAATTGTTTTTAAATTGTCTTAGTTCACTTCTTGAGATGCGTGAGTGTTCTAAGCCTGAGTCATCTTTGAGCCTGCATGTTCTGAGCCTCACAAGTCATCTGAGATTATTATGACAGGACCAACCACCTCAAATTCACGGAACTAGACTTGATGACCTCTCAAGGTTCCTTCCAGTTCTAGTATTCTGTGATTCTATAATTATCTGTGAGTCCTGTGTGTCCAGCTAATCCATGAGGAAAGGTGTAATTAGGTGATTACGAAGCAAGTATAGAGGCTGCTAATGAAAGCAGTCATTCCCATCTGTTCAGCATCACTACTTTGTTGGGGATATTCCCAATTGCCTGGCAGTTCTGACAGACTGCTCCACAGAATATCTTACTGTCCCTGTATAAAACTATGGTACGTCCACATCTTGAATACTGTGTACAGATGTGGTCTCCTCACCTCAAAAAAGATATTTTGGCCTTGGAAAGGGTTCAGAAAAGGGCAACTAAAATGATTAGGGGTTTGGAACTGGTCCCATATGAGGAGAGGTTAAAGCGACTGGGACTTTTCAGTTTAGAAAAAAGGAGACGAGGGGGAATATGATAGAGGTATATAAAATCATGTGGAGAGGGCAGATCAAGAAAAGTTATTTATTAGTTCCCATAATAGAAGAACTAGAGGACACCAAATGAAATTAATAGGTAGCAGGTTTAGAACTAATAAAAGAAAGTTCTTCTTCACACAGCGTGTAGTCAACCTGTGGAACTCCTTGCCAGAGGAGGCTGTGAAGGCTAGGACTATAACAGAGTTTAAAGAGAAGCTAGATAATTTCATGAAGGTTAGGTCTATAAAAGGCTATTAGCCAGGGGATAGAAATGGTGTCCCTGGCCTCTGTTTGTCAGAGGCTGGAGAAGGATGGCTGGAGACAAATCATTTATTCATTGTCTTTGGTCCACCCTCTGTGGGGCACCTGGTGCTGGCCACTGTCGGCAGACAGGCTACTGGGCTAGATGGACCTTTGGTCTGACCCAGTACGGCCATTCTTATGTTCTTATGTAGTATGCTTCTTTTTAATAAAATGGGCTTGAATCCTGAAATTTACTCACTTTGACTCCATTGGTATTCAAATCAAACTTCTGTTGACATACATAGCAGTTTTGACTGAGACTTTGTGATGGAGTTCATTTGCTTAACCCATAATATGGAGTAGATGAAAGGATTATGAAGAGAGGTATGAGAAGAGAGATGGCTGAAAGACTTGCAGAAATAAATGCATTCTGAGTTGGAGGAAGGTGACTTTGCAAGATCAAGTAGATCAAGTAATCTAGGAAGAAGCATGGAAACAAGTGATAGCAGATTAGAGGTGGTTCTTCGCTTTGTCTACGCATATTCCACTGTTGGTTTTTAAGATGAATTATTTTGGCCTCCAGTGTCTGTTGGCGCTATACGTCCACCTTATAAGGTTGTAGCGTCTTTAAACTATGGTCACCATAGATGCTTTTGTGTTTAAGGGAAGGGCACATCACAGCAGAGATGTCGGCTCATGTTCAGGAACAACCAAAGAATCAGGGAAGCTCAGCTACAACTTTTTCTGATGCAGAGATAAGTTCATCCTTCATCTGGTCCTGCCTTGAGGGCGGGGGGCTAGACTCGATGACCTCTTGAGGTCCCTTCCAGTCCTATGATTCTATGATCTGATCATACATATTGGTTTTCCAGAACAGAAACATCTGAGCACCTGCCATCTCTTCCACAGATGTTTCTCAGCACAAGCACATTAGAGACTTACTTACTTTCTCTAGTAAAACATTGGATGGCAGTGGGAAGAAGGAGCGTATAGGGAGAGAAGACTGAGATCTCCTTCTCTGAGTCCTTCCACTTTTAAAGCCCAGGAATCTTCCTGAGCACCAGAGGCCAAGGACAGCTCAAGACACAAAAGGGTTTGATTAAGAAAAAACAGAAAGCATATAAGGAGTGGAAGATGGGAGGGACCAGCAAAAAAAGCTACCTTATTGAGGTTAGAGCTTGTAGGGACAAAGTGAAAGAGGCTAAAAGTCATGTAGAGTTGGACCTTGCAAAGAGAATTAAAATCAATAGTAAAAGGTTTTATAGCCATATAAATAGGAAAAAAACAAAAAAAAAAGTGGGACCGCTAATTACTGAGGATGGAGTGGAGGTTAAGGATAATCTAGGCATGGCCCAATATCTAAACAAATACTTTGCTTCAATCTTTAATGAGGCTAACGAACAGCTTAGGGATAATGGTAACATAACAAATGGGAATAAGGATATGGAGGTAGATATTACCATATCCGAGGTAAATGCCAAACTTGAACGGCTTAATGGGAGTAAATTGGGGGGCCCAGATAATCTTCATCCAGGAATATTAAAGGAACTGGCACATGAAATTGAAAGTCCATTAGCAAAATTTTTTAATAAATCTCTAAACTCAGAGGTTGTACCATTTGACTGGAGAATTGCTAATATAGTTCCTATTTTTAAGAAAGGGAAAAAAAGCAACCCGGGTAACTATAGGCCTGTTAGTTTGACATCTGTAGTATTCAAGGTCTTGGAAAAATTTTTGAAGAAGTAGTTAGGGACATTGAGGTTAATGGCAATTGTGACAAATTACAACATGGTTTTACAAAAGGTAGATCGTGCCGAACTAACCTGATCTCCTTTTTTGATAAAGTAACAGATTTTTTAGATAAAGAAAATGCAGTGGATCTAATCTACTTTGATTTTAGTAAGGCATTTGATACTGTACCACATGGGGAATTAGTGGTTAAATTGGAAAAGATGGGGATCAATATGATAATTGAGAGGTGAATAAGCAACTGGTTAAAGGGGAGACTACAGCAGGTCATACTGAAAGGTGAACTGTCAGGTTGGAGGAAGGTTACTAGCGGAGTTCCTCAGGGATCAGTTTTGGGACCAATCTTATTTAATCTTTTTATTACTGACCTTGGCACCAAAAGTGGGCGTGTCCTAATAAAGTTTGCGGATGACACAAAGTTGGTAGGTATTGCCAATTCAGAAAAGATAGGGATATCATACAGGAAGATCTGGATGATCTTGTAAATTGGAGTGATAGCAATAGGATGAAATTTAATAATGAAAAATGTAATGTTATGCAGTTAGGGATTAACAACAAGAATTTTAGTTATAAGCTGGGGACACATCAGTTGGAAGTAACGGAAGAGGAGAAGGACCTCGGAGTCCTGGTTGATCATAGGATGACTATGAGCCGCCATTGTGACATGGCCGTGAAAAAGGCTAATATGTTCTTGGGATGCTATAGGCAAGGTATTTCCAGTAGGGATAAGGAGGTGTTAGTGCCGTTATACAAGGCATTGGTGAGACCTCATTTGGAATACTGTGTGCAGTTATGGTCTCCCATGTTTAATAAGGATGAATTCAAACTGGAACAGGTACAAAGAAGGGCCACTAGGATGATCCGAGGAATGGAAAACCTGTCTTATGAAAGGAGACTCAAGGAGCTTGGCTTGTTTACCTTAACCAAAAGAAGGCTGAGGGGAGACATGACTGCTCTCTTTAAATATATCAGAGGGATAAATACCAGGGAGGGAAAGGAATTATTTAAACTCAATACCAATGTGGACACAAGAACAAATGGATATAAGATGGCTATCAGGAAGCTTAGACTTGAAATTAAATGAAGGTTTCTAACCATTAGAGGAGTGAAGTTCTGGAACAGCCTTCCAAGGGAAGTAGTGGGTGCAAAAGACCTATCTGGCTTCAAGATTAAGCTAGATGGGTTTATGAAGGGGATGGTTTGATGAGATAACATGATCTTGGTAACTAATTGACCTTTCACTATCAGTGGTAAATAGGCTAATGGAGGGATGATAGGAGTTACTATAGAGAACTTTTCCTGGGTATCTGTCTGGTAAGTCTTGCCCACATGCTCAGGGTTCAGCTGATCGCCATATCTGGGGTTGAGAAGGAATTTTCCTCCGGGGTAGATTGGCAGAGGCCCTGGACGTTTTTCACCTTCCTCTGTAGCATGGGGCACGGATCACTGCTGGAGGATTCTCTGCATCTTGGGGTCTTTAAATCATTTGAGGACTTCAATATCTGAGATATAGGTGAGAGGATTATTCCAGGAGATTCTGTGGATTGTGCAGGGGGTCAGACTAGATGATCATAATAGTCCTTTCTGACCTGAAAGTCTATGGGCCTATGAGTCTGAGTGCTCAGACACCATTCATGATCTCTAACCCCTCATCTCTGGCACTGCAGAGACCACCTGGTAATGACTGCTCTGTGCTAAGACTTCTGGTACTGAAGTCCCCAGTATTGACTCTCTTTGCAGTATCTACTCAGTACTTGACAGCTTGCTTATCATAAGCACGGTCATATTCAGTACCAAAGATTTACTTAGCATCCAAAGATTTAATTCTTCTTAGCAGTGGGCTCCCCATTGTTAGCAGTGGTACAGTCACTCTGCCACTACTGGCAACTGTCCCAACTGTGGCACCCAGTGCATCCTCTGCAAACTAAAACACATTCTGTGGTGGCTCCAAGCATACCTACTGGTACTGTTCTGCCTCTTAAAGAGGAGTATTCTTTTTCCTTTCTAGCTCTGATGGCAGCAGAGACCTAGCTTCACTAGCTAGATCATTTAGGTCAAGGTATTTGTGCCCATTCACCCCAGGAGAGGATCTAGAGCTGACTCCTATTACCATAAGCATTGGTATAGACACCACTCCATGGTGCCTTCTGCCTTGGCTTACCAAGGCCCCTTATGCTTATAAGTATCCCTGGCCATATTGAGGGTTTGTGCCGAATACCTTGAACAAGATTTGAATCAGCTGCCCAATCCAGGGCTAGACCCTTCCATTATGCACCTCAAAAGGAGCATATACCAACAGCCAATCTTATGCTTTCATCACCCAATCTCACTGTTTGAACTTCAGATGAGGTAATTGCCCCCAGATGAGAGGTGATCTCACTTGCTATGTGGAGGTCCTGTGGTTCCATTCACCACTGACCCCCCATGTGCAAGTACAAGTTACAGTTGAGAACTTCCCATTTAAAGGGTGTGATGTCTTCAACACTAAAGACTCACAAGGCCTTGCATTTCCTAAGGACTCACACAGACAATACCAAGATCCTAAAGGGATTTATACTCTTGCTCCCAGATGAAAACATTGCAATGTCAATTTGACCCACAATAGAAGCAGCCTGAACCAGCAAGGAAACCTCAGAAGTTTCCCAAAGTGAAATCTCCTGTTTGACTTGCAGTGGTGACTCACTAGCCTCTATCAACATCAAGACAGAATATTTTCCTCTGTCTGGAAAATGTTTGTTTCAATTTTGTGGGTCATGTAAATAATAGAGGTGATGTTGCAAAGTGACTCACCAGCTAGCGCATTTCCTTTGCTAGTGCACTGCAGGGATTTCTTTCTCTCTTTAGTCCTGCCCATGTGTTACCAGATTGATTGGTGGTCTTTGTTGTGTAGATTGGCTGTCTGACATTTGATCTCAGCCTTTTTGTAGTAAACTCAGATTTTCATCTGTAGTCCCAGGACCTCACACTATGTCAACAGCCCAGGTCCAGGCCCAGTAGTTCTTGCACCTTTTGTTTGATGTTTCATAGGTTGACTGGCCCCTTAAGGCATTTTAAGCTTAGTTTTGCCAGTGATAAGAAGGCTGTCTCCCTGCTGAGTAGGATGACAAAGCAGACGAGGTTTTTTTCGGCATCCCTGTAAACCTCATTCTACGAGGAACAAGGGCTGTTCTGAAAGAGGGTTTTTTTCTGGCATTTGGCCCCTTGTAGGTGGGCCAAATATTGGAAAAGTCTCTTTCAGAAGAAAAGCAGAAAAAGATATGCAAATTGTGAACCGTGATTTGCGTATATTTTTTCGACTTCTCTTTATAATGTAGACATGGTCTTAATCCCAGCTACAGGGGATCAGAGAGAGGACTGTTTAAACAGATCTGTGAACTCAGTCTAAGGGGAGAGAGGAGCAATGAGAGTTCCTGCTCTGAGAGGCTGGAAAGAACCTCAGAGGTTCTTGTAAGAAGACCTCTGAGGTCCATGGACTCTGGCAAAGTCCATGGGAAAATGAGGCATTGGTGGAATCCTTCTGGGGAAAAAACAACATAGAAGGAATTTTGCAGGGGCTTTGGGTAGGCGCAAAAGCAGAAAATTTTAAAATAGCACAAGAGGGACAGAAGGATTATTTGTCTGGGTGTATTTGGTCTTATGGTTGAACCTTTGTTGTCAGAGGAGATAGAACTTTTAAGTTATGTGGCTGGTTGGTGAAAATCCAGACAGAGATCCCCATGGGGTCAAGGAAGTGGCCTCCAAAAGGTGTTAGAGATGAAGTCTGCTAAAGTGTAGTAACCTGGCACCCAGGGAGTGCTACAACAATAAGAGCAAGTGCTTACAATGGTCTTCACACTACAGCCCCACTAAAACAAAAGACAGAACTATGTAGCACTTTAAAGACTAACAAGATGGCTTACTAGGTGATGAGCTTTCATGGCCAAACCCACTTCCTCAGATCAATATGTGGAAGAAAATCAGCACAACCATATATACCAAAGTGATACAATCAAAAAAAATGAACACGTGAAATTGACAAATCAAATTTTAGAACAGAGTGGGGGTGAGGGGGGAAGGTTAGTTTCTGTGAGGTAATGACATAGGGGTGATAATAGGGGAAGTTTCTGTGAGGTAATGACATTAGGGGTGATAATTGGGGAAGCTATCTTTGTAATGGGTGAAATGATTAGAGTCTTTGTTTAAACCCATACATAAAGTGTCAAATTTAAGCACGAATGACAATTCTGAAGCTTCTCGTTGAAGTCTGGAGTTCAAGTCTCTTTGAAACAATATGCATGTTTTAAGGTCTTTGAGGGAATGGGCAGTCTGGCTGAAATGGCAGGCAACTGCTTTCTCTTTGTGAGAGAGTCTTATGTCTGTTTTGTGTGCATTGATTCTTTGGCAAAGTGTCTGAGAAGTTTGTCCAATGTACATAGCAGACGGACACTTTAGGCACATGGTGGCATAAATTATATTTCTGGATGAACAGGAATATGTGTTCTTGATCTTATAACTCACTTGGTTAGGTCCAATAATGGTGTCAGCAGAGTAAATATGTGGACAAAGCTGGCACCGGGGTTTGTTGCAAGGGAAAGTTCCCAGCACCTCAAATTCTTAGGTGCCTGTGACGGGGCGAGGCAGCCCCGCACTGAACCTACAGGGCCCCCACAGCCCTACCGAGCATGCCCGGGCTGCAGCAGGGCTATAAAAGCCTGGGCCAGGACTCAGTATGGGGAGACAGCCGAAGGAGAAGGACTGGAGAAGGGAGCTCTCCCTCAGCGGTTGCCAGGGACTCCGGGAGAGGCCGGAAGGAAGGCGGAGGTGAGTTGGTGCCACCCGGAGACTGCCTGCCGAGGGGACGCCGGCCTGGAGATCGCAGCCAGCTGGGCAAGTCCAGGGGAAGGAAGCCCAGGAATCCAGGTAGGAAGTGGCCCAGGGCAGGAGCGGGAGCCGCCCCTCCTGGCCCGAGAACCTCGGCGCATTTCGGCTGGATAGCCCCACCGAGGGAGTGACCCGGTACCTGGTCGCTCACAGGGCCCTGGGCTGGGACCCGGTGGAGTAGGGTGGGCCCGGGTCCCCCTACCTGGGGTGTGCCCCCGCTACAACGATAAACTGCTTTGTGGACTCGGCCTTGCTTAAAGGGCCAGTTATAAACTGCTTTGTGGACTCAGGCCGGAGGGCCTTAGCCCTGCTTAAAGGGCCAGCTGTAAACTGTCTTACAAGGGTGTTGGGGACCCAGGCAGGTGGGGCCCACCACTGTGCCCTCCTGGACGCCAGGGTGGTGAGAGCACTCTTCCGCAGAACCAGGTTTCTGTCCATAGTGGAGCTGGTCTCCGAGTTAACCTGGTTCCCCATCACGACCACCCGGGTCTGCTCGAGGCTGCTGGGACATATGATGGCATGTACGTATGTGGTACACATGGCAGCACGTATGCTCGAATGAAGCTCAGGCCTCTTCAAGCCTGGTTGGCAAGTGCATTCAACCAGTCCAGGGGTCTCTGGGACATGGTTTTCACAGTGCCTCCAGAGGTAATAGCTTCCTTACAATGGTGGACCCAGGAGGCGGTGGTGTGCAGCGGGGTTCCGTTCACTGCACCTCCTACCTCGCTTACACTGGTCACAGATGCTTCAGACCTGGGTTGGGGAGCACACCTGGCTGTCACAGAACCCAGGGTTTGTGGTCCCCTGCAGAGTGGGCTCTGCACATAAATGTCCGGGAGCTCAGGGCAGTCAGGAGAGCCTGCGAGACTTTCCTGTCGAAGCTCTCTCGCCGCTCTGTCCTAGTCCGCCTGGACAACACGGCAGCTGTGTTTTACCTCAACAGGCAGGGGGGAGCCCGGTCGCCTCCCCTCTGCTGTGAGGCTCTATGCCTCTGGGACCTGTGCATAGCGCACAACATAGTTTTGCAGGCAGAGTACCTGGCAGGGTGCAAAACTTGCTGGCCGATGCTCTGAGCAGGTCCTTGGGAGCCACAAATGGTCTCTCAAGGATTCGGCCCTTCGTCAGGTCTTCCACAGGTGGGGTTGTCCCCTAGTAGACCTGTTTGCCTCGGCACGCAACACCAAGTGCTGGAGTTACTGCTCCCTGTTGGGGCTGGGGGAACACTCCAGGGGGGATTCCATGACTGTGCCATGGCCGGTGGGCATCCTCTATGCTTTCCCTCCATTTCCCCTAATTCCCAGGGTTCTGACCAGGGTCAAGACCTTCAGGTCCACGGTCATCCTGATTGCCCCTCGGTGGCCCAGGCAGTTCTGGTTCCCTATCCTAGTGGATATGCTCAGCGAGGAGCTTATAATGCTCCCGACAGTTCAGGATCTCCTGACCCAGCCTTGGGACGGGGGCCTCATGGTTCACCCGAATCTCAGCTCTCTCCACCTGATGGCCTGGTTTATCCGTGGCTGACCCAACCGGAAAGGGAATGTTCCCAGGAGGTACAGATGGTGCTCCTAAGCAGTAGGAAATCATCTACCAGGTGGTCATACTCAGCCAAGTGGCGGCGGTTCTCGTCTTGGGTGTCCAGAAGGGGAGTGCACCCATCCTGTGCACCTGTCCCGTCCATTCTGGACTACCTTTTTGAGCTTAGATCCGGTGGCCTCTCTGCCTCCTCTATCAAAGTCCATGTGGCATCTCTCTCCGCCTTCCATGTTGGTTCGTCAGGAGTCTCTCTGTTTTCTGACCTTGTGGTCAAAAGGTTCCTTAAGGGTTTGGACAAGTTGTATCCCTCAGTTAGACCCCCTCTCCCCGCTTGGGACCTTAACCTCGTCTTGTCTAGACTTGTGGCCCCCCCACTTTGAGCCGCTGGCCATGTGTTCTTTGAAGCACCTCTCTATGAAAGTTACATTCATTGTGGCCATTATGTCAGCACACAGGGTCTCTGAGCCGAGGGCGTTAACTGTAAACCCACCCTACCTAGTGTTCTCAGACAATAATGTGAGGCTCCGCCCTCATCCGACCTTTCTCCCCAAGGTGGTATCACCGTTCCATTTGTCCCAAGAAATTTACCTTCCAGTTTTCTTTCCAAAGCCCCATGCCTCCCTTAAGGAGCAAGTACTCCATTCCCTGGATGCTAGACGTGCGCTAGCTTTTTATATTGATAGGACTAAACCCTTTCACAAATCTACACAATTGTTTATTGCTGTCACTGACAGAATGAAAGGGCTCCCCATATCGACCCAGAGATTGTCCAGTTGGGTCGCAAGGTGTATCAGGGAGTGTTATGCCTTGGCCAGTGAGGTCCCGCCCCGGGTTATAGCACATTTCACCAGGGCGCAGGTGTCCTCTGTAGCTTTTGGGGCACATGTTCCAATCACTGAAATCTGCAGGGCGGCCACGTGGCTGTCGCTCCATACCTTTATGGTGCACTATGCGCTGGCACAGCAGGCTAGAGAGGACGCAGGGTTGGGATCTGCGGTCCTCAGCTCCGTATTGTAAATGTTTGTTTTATCTGTACCACATTGCACTTTTCTACAGTTTTTTTGCATTTGGTTAGTTGAATAAATTTTTTGGGGTTGTTCAACTTTCATAAACTTCTCTTTCTAAGTGCTCTGACCCCTCCTCCTGGAAGTGGGGTTGGCTTGGAAGTCACCGAATTCGAATGGACATGAGCAACCATTTGTAGAAGAAAAGAATGGTTACTTACCTGTAACAGTTGTTCTTTGAGATGTGTTGCTCATGTCCATTCGATTGCCCCCCCCCATCTCCCCTTCGTCGGAGCGTCCAGAAAGAAGGAACTGAGGTGGGGGAGCCCCGCCATGGCGGCACCATTCCAGGGGGTGCCCTGCCGGTGCTACGAGTACCGCTAGGGAAAATGCTCCAGAAGATGTGGTGCACGCAGTGAGCACACCTAGTTCGAATGGACATGAGCAACACATCTCGAAGAACAACAGTTACAGGTAAGTAACGGTTCTTTTTGCCTTGGTATCAAGTTCTTGTCCCAGTTAACAAAGCAAAGGAGACTAAACTAACAGAAATGAGTTACAGGAACAGCTCCTCTGTCTAGCCAAGATCCTTTTGCTCTCTGTGCTCATAGGGAACCTAGGCTAAGGTAGCTTGTCTCTTTCTTATGCTCTTTTGTGGGAGCTGAGGATTAGAGGTCTGTTTACCTCAAGCTTCTGAATTGGGTTTGTTTTTTTAAGGCTCCTCTTCAAGGCTCCCTTTACCTAAACCTGCTTTTTCACTGCTCCTTGCTGGTGCAGGGTTTATGCATCAATCCAGTTGCAGACCTTCCTCTACCCTTCCTCCCTCACCTTTCCTTTCCTCATTCAAGTATCCTTCTTATGACAGCATGGAATTTCAAGAGGTGCATTCACTTCTCACTCTTGCAGCAGTTGTGGAAATGTCTCAAGACTACAGGGGAAGGGATTTTAATCTCATTTTTATATTTCTATAAAAAAAGTTTACTCTGGTCCCAAGGCAATCAAACCCTTTATTCAAAAGCTCAAGTTCAGAATAGTGTCTCTTGCCTCTACCTCATCTCTAGATCAGATCAGTTAGTACATTGCTCTTGATCTTCAAGATGCCTATTTTCATATCACGATTCACCCAGCCCTCTGAACATATACAAGGTCCAAGTGGACAGTTGCCATAACTAGAGTACATACAGCGTCACCCAGAATTTTCACGGAATGTCATGTGTTAGTGACAACTTTCCTCAGAAATCTAGAAATTAGTGTCCCCATGCCTGGATGACTGGATTATTCAGAGGAAATTATGCCAACAAATTGCAAATGCCAGTCAGCAAACTTCATGTATGTTTTGCCTGAGAATAGACAAAGACAAATCAATACTGACTGAGAAAAATAGATTTCATAGACTGTACTCCACAACAGTAGTGGCTTATTTACCATCAGATTCCAAGCCATTCTAGACCTATGTTACCATCTCATACCAGGACATCAGTAAGAACTTGCTTCAGACTGCTAGACCACGTGGCTTCCGGAATCTTCATGGTGTGGCATGCCAGATTTCCCCAGCAATGCATGCAGGGATGATTGAAGTCTATATATCAGCCAGACAAACATCAAATGGACATGCCACACACATTCCACGAGTCCTGCCATCATTTAAAATGGTGGATGAACCCAATAAGCTTCTGTAGTGGGATTCTGGTCTCCCTCCTGTTCCATCAAAGACCGGTGATGGATGCCTCCATCTTTGTATCAAGAGCCCTTCTGGTTGACTACATATACAGGGTTTATGGACTTCTCAGCAAAAGAGGTCTCCACATAAATTTCCTGGAATTAAGAACCACTTGACAAGAATGGTCTGTTTTTTCCTTTCAATCCTCAAGAGTCTTATAAAAGTCATGAAAGACAATATTTTATATAAACTAGCAATTGTGGAGCAAGATCCACTGATTATATCTGTGACGGGGCGCGCCGCCCCCACACCCCGTCCGGCGGCCCGCCCCGCACTCAGCCCGCGATCGCGCTGTCCCTCCTGGGCGCCACCCAGGGAGCGCGGCGGCACTGCGAGGCCTGTTCCCTGGCCGCGGCCCGGATAACGGGCGGCGCGGCGGAGGCGGGGCTACGTCCGGACAGCAACGTAGGGCGGGGGTGGAGCCTCGGCGACGTGACGGCTGACGTCACCGGGCACGCGCGCACGGCGGGGGCGGAGCCTGGTGACGTGGCGCATTGCGTCACCCGGGCCGGACGCCGGCGGGGAATTCAAAAGGGGGAGGGAGCAGAAGGAAAGGGGGAGAGCACGGAGGAGCAAGGAGGAGAGGAGGGAGACGGAGAGCGAGTGAAGGAGGAAGGAGCGGACAAGGAGGAGAGAGCGGAGGCGGGAGAAAGAGCGGAGGAGGAGAGGAGAGGGGAACAGAGGAGGAAGGAGGCACAGGGCACTGGAGGAGAGGCACGCAGCACGAGGAGGAGGGGAGCGGAGGAGCACAAGCGGTGAGAGGGACGTCAAAAGGGGGGCAAACAGATTCACGGCGGGGAGCAGGACGGGCTCCCGCGTTACAATATCAAAAACCTTCACTACTTTGGAACTCCCTCAGTTACTAGGAAATCACCACAAGGGAATGCATCTATCAGGAATACACACAACATGATCACATATTGCCTCAGCAGACAGTGTAGACAACCACAAGTACTCCACAGAGGACAATGTGATTTGAAATAAATGATGTTCTCTTCATCCTTTTGCTACCAGAGAGAACAGGAATTATCGTCACTTCTTCTCCAGATGAGGGTCATAGCCTGGGATCTATTTCAGAAGAATTTCTGATCCCATTCTACATATTCTCCCAAATTCCATTAAAACTAAGAATTTTCAGGAAGCTCAAGCTGGACTCAGTCAAGATAATCACTGTTCCCAAGCAGTTTTGGTACTCAAAAACCTCTCCATCTAAATGCTGATATGCTTACTTTTACTGTCAAACCTAATTTTCAGAATTTTAGCCAAATCCTGCCTACCAATCCACTATTTTGCGGCACGGATGTTAGGTGGTTGACATCATCGGCACTTGTTTGTTGGAAGCCCCAAATAACCTCTTCTATAGTATAAACGATTTTGCAAGGCAATCATGTTCTGCTAAGTGAAAGATTTATAAAATGGGCCTGTCGGGGTTAATTTTCACCTTTCAGGACTCAGATTTTAGACTACCTTCTGGAATTAAAAAGTTCAGGACTATTGGTGAGCTTATTAAGAGTTTGTCTTGCAGCTATTTCAGTGCTCCACCTTCCAGTTGATGGAAATGTTTAATTCTATCACCGCTTCATGACTAGGTTCTTAAAGTGGCTTATGAGGGTCTACCCTTAAAGAACCTATCCTTCTCTGGAATGTAAATATAGTCTTAGCAGGGCTGATGGAATCTCCATCTGAACTTACAGCCACTTGCTCCCTGCTTCATCTTCCTGTTAAATCTAATTTCCAGGTAGCAGTAATATCAAGTAAGAGGATGGGGGGGAATTGCAAGTTGTAATGGCAGGCCATCATGTACAGCTTTTCATAAGGATAAGACATCATTAGGACTTCACCCAAAAATTCTACCAACAGTGATCTGTGATTTCCATTTAAGTCAGGTTATTCACCTTCCAATATTCTTTACAAAACTATATTTGAAAAAAGGTAAGGTGAAACTGTATGCATTAAGTGGCCTCTTATTCTACATAGATAGATCTAGGTTACTCGGCCAGACTATACATAGAGCATAGAGATAGAGTTAAGAACCATGTCTTTTCTGCTCCAAAACCCTCAAACTGGAATTTGGTCTGTATCAAACCTGGCTATGAGTTGGCTTCTGTAATCCCACCATTAAGGGTCATAGCCTACTCAGAGCACAAGCAACTTCTGTTGCCTCTCTGAGCAACAGACCAATCATAGACATCAGTTCACATGATTATCAGTTCACATTCACCCAACCCTGTTCTGTCATGGAGGCATTGAACTCTGATGCAGACTTTGGCAGAGCTCTACTACAGTCATTATTTAGGTTGTATCCTACCTTTTAGAATTTAGATCACTCCTGAGTCACTAGCAATGGAATATCTACAGTAAAATTCCAATAGTCCAGCATCCAATAGTCTGGCACTCCTGATAGTCCAGCATCAAAATGTCAAGAGCCTAGTGAGTGAGCTTCAGCAAAAAATGAGTCACAAGGTAACAGCAGCAGCAGCTGCTGAACTGAGCAAAAAGGGTAGAAAAGGCTTTAAAAAACTAAAACATTGCAGTATACTGTATACAGTATGTACAATAAAAAGGGTTAAGAACACTTTATATACAGTATATAATGTATACAGTGTATATATATAACCATTTTATAGTACCTCCTGATAGTCCAGCATATCTGATAATCCGGCATCACCTAAATCCCATAGGTTCCGGATTATCGGAAGTCTACTGTATAAAGAAACAATTGCTTACCCTACTGTAGCTGTGGGTTTTCAATATGTGCCCATATACATAATTAGATTAAAAACACTCCACAGTCTGCCTCAACTTCACCTCCATACTCTGTGCTATTCAGTCTGTGAACATCAAGATTCCATGGGGCAAAGGATCTGAGGTGGCTGGGGCAGCTCCATTCTTCACTCACTCAGAGGCCATAAAATCACAAAGTGTACAGGCCTCCAGCAGACATTGCTGGCCAAAAGCATCCATCTAGAGTGCTCTTGATGCATGTGCTCAAAAAGTGAAATGTATATGGACAACACATCTTGAAGAACCACCACTAATGTAGGGTGAATAACCTTTTATTTCATAAGGTAGCAAAGTCTGAAACTTCTCCCACAACTAAAACAAAACTACTTCTTTACAATTTTTTCTTTTTAAAAATTTCTGTTTTCTGTTCTGTCCAAAAACCAGGAAATGAGGAAAAATGGAAATCTCATGACCATGATCATTAATATCACAGCATTACAGAGTCAGATGATATACTGGAATGCCAAGAAAAGCCAGTTTTATTAAGATTTGCACATTTTTTTCAGAGTTTGTGGTAGCAAGAACATCATCTGAATCTTTTTGCAGTTTGTTAGTTACTAAATTCAATGAAATCACAACAGAGTTTCAATACATACTGAGACCCAGGGCTGGATTAAGCAGGGGGCTAGCCGGGCAGCCGCCCGGGGTGCCAACCTATGGGGGGTGCCTGTTTGAAGTGGTAAGTGGTGCCACGCGCCTGGGGACGGGGCCGCGCATGCGCCGCACACCCGCTGCCCAGAGCGCAAGTATGGCTCGGCCCAGTACTGCTGAGACCTCTGATATGTCTATTGTAGTTCTTCCAAGCTTTCATTTCAAACACTGATACTGGTCAAACTCAGCTGAGGAAAAACCCAATCCCATGAAAGTGAATGGTAAAAATGACTTCTATGGGGTCAGGCACTCAGGGTTTCATGACAAACTCAATGCATACATCTTTCACTCTTTTTAGTTACACCCTTCCTTCTCTTTTTATCTCTCTGCTGAATGATTACCTCATCCCATTAAAATCCCTTCTGAGCCTTTCAACAATAACCTTTCAAAACAAGATGTGGTTAGTTAAAATCAAGAAAGAAATCTTCACCACTTAAAGTCTGGACTTTGATATGATCAGATGCGTTGAGCACAAACGGTGTTCAATAAATAATAATCATAGCTGAGTCTACGTTCCTAAAAAGTCTACAGATCCTTAAAATGAGTTCTAGTCTCAATTTCAAATAAAATATGGGTCTTGTTTATGGTTTCATATAAAACTATATGGCACTGATTGATTTAGAAAGTCAACATCTGCACCTGCTTGTGGTTTTCCAAACATTGTATACAAACAGGTAGAAATTGGCAGTTTCATCTTAGCTTCATTTTTTATTTTGGGGTTTAAGAACCAATATTCAAATAAGTCTCAGAATAAAATGCATCAAAACCAAACACAATGTTTTGATGAATCCCTGTAAACCAAGATGTCGCACACTGATATCTTAGCCAGATCTTAGAGTCCTTACTCAGTTCTCATTCATCTATAAGTTACATTGAAGGTTCTTTATTGAAATGATCAATAGAAGACTGCATTTCCAAGCCTGCAGTCAATCCTTTGAAGTCTGTGGGTGTTCTTCCAGAGTGAAGAGTATAAAATTTGGCCTTCTATGATTGTACCAAAAGATATTTTTACAAAACAAGTGTGATATTAATTGTGAAATCTGCATTCAGATGGTCTTTTTCCTTTCATTGCTACATCAATCTTGATTTTATTTTATTTGTAGGAATTTATTTAGGAGTTACCGATTCTGGATTTATATCTCGAGATACAGTGTGGTTCAATACGACAAAAAGCCTGTGTAGTGTCCTAGACTATGGTAATTCCTTTTTGTCAATAATTTAACAAACAGTTTTCTTGGGACATTATTACACAGTCATGTGACAGATTCCAGAGTGCATTTGGGCTGAGGTTGACAGAACTCTGCTGGTGGGATACCCTGACCTAATTCTAGACACATTTGCTCCCCTTGAGATCAGTAGAGATCATCTTGAATTACATGAAAATTTAGTTCATGTGTATAGAATTGTCAATAATAAAGCTAAAAATTTATAGATAATATTCTTTAATATTAAAATGTACAGATCCATAGGCATGCATAGAGAAGGAAGGGCTGCTTAGATCAGTGGCAAGAAATGGAACCTAATTTGAAACAGTCTTGGTACCTTGCTTGACAACATTCTCCATCCAGATAAGAGAACAAGTAAATATCACAGATAGTGCATTGAACTTTGTCCGAGAGATGGAGCACCCGTCAGATTTATCAAGCCCCTGCACAAGGTGGGGGGTGGGGGAATATGAGCTCTGGGAATGGGCAGGGCCTCAGGTGAAAGTGTCAGGGCTGAGGGCAGCCAGCCTTCAGAGCTTCCCAGGGTGCACCATGTGATGCCCTGGCAGCAATTTAAAGGGCCCAGGGCTCCATCCACCACTGTTTCTCTGGCAGCAATGGCTGGGAGCCTTTTTGACTTGCCAAACCCTGGGACAGCTTCCCATTTTGCTCCCTCCCCGTCAGGAGGCCTCTGAGAGAAAAGGACATTAGAGTTGCCATAGTGGTCCCAACTGGCTAAATGGAGTAGGACATATCTCTATCCTTTGTTAGATGATGAGTGCTGAGCTGAACTAGGAAGCTGCTAAAGAACCCATGCTATAACTTGGAAGGCAAAAGAAATAATCAGGTCTTATGCAAAAGAGAAAGATGAGTACTTTGAAGCTATTTTGAACCAGCAAAAACACAGCCCTAATTCCACTGTCCCAACCCCATTGGCCTTATTTTCAGGGTTGGGCTGGCCTGCTAAATGGCATTAGTATTACACATGACTGTAAAAATGTCCCATTATTAATTTATATGCTGAATTCAGAAAGAAGTCAAGCATAATGATACACACAAATGTTCTGATTGGCTAAGTCAGTGGTTTCCAACCTTTTTGAGCATATGGACCCCTTTTCAATCTATTAAAATTTCATGGACCTCCCCCCCCCCACACACACCTCCCGGAATGATCTGTTTTTGCTAGCCAACTAAACCCTTCCCACCACTCTAATAGCTTTTGAATGGTTACAATGGGGTGACATTAAAAAAGAAAAAAATAAGTGACTAACTCAACTTCAGCGTGGGCTAAGAGACATGCAGACTGCAGGGCATGGAGTTTCTCAGGTCTCATTGGCTGCTGCTTTCTTGCACTGCTTCCTCAGCTCCTGGCCCCTGCATTCCCTGCCCAACCATGGAGCAAGGGGGCTCTCATGGCCAATGGGAGCTCTGGAGCTGCCAACTCCTCAAGGGCAGAACCTCGGGAGTGCGGAGGGGAGGGGGCCAGCAGCCGTGCGCACTGGGTCGTGGCTTGCTTTTGATCCTGTTTCCTGACACTAAAGCTAGGTCTACACTACACCCCTTTGTCAGCAGAGGGATGTAAATAAAGCACATCGAAAGTGCAAATGAAGTGGGGATTTAAATATCCTGCGCTTCATTTGCATAATCACGTTCTGGCACTGTTTCAAACAAGCGCCATTTCGAAACTGAAACCACGGTTTAGACATGGTTCTGCCAACAGCGGGGTGATTTTTGAACAGATCCTGTACTCCTCAATAAACAAAGAGTACAGGATCTGTCAAAAAATCACCCCGCTGTCGGCAGAACCATGTCTAAACCGCGGTTTCAGTTTCAAAATGGCGCTGTTCAAAACAGCGCCAGAACATGATTATGCAAATGAAGCGCAGGATATTTAAACCCCCGCTTCATTTGCACTTTTGATATGCTTTATTTACATCCCTCTGCCAACAGAGGGGTATAGTATAGACCTAGCCTAAGGAGTGAGGGGGAAGTGCTTGCATACCGTGCATGCCTTTCACACACCAGCCAGGCATGAGGCATGCACAGCATGCACATGCTTTCCCCATGCTTCCTTAGCTTCCAGAGAACAGGATCAAAAGCAAGCTGCATCCTGGTGCACACAGCTGCTGCTCACTTCCGTGCTATAGGAGGTGTGGGAGAAGAAAAGAAAAGAATTAGGCCCACCATGGTTGTGCCCGATCCTTACTTCTAAAAACTTTCCATGGACCCCCTGCAGTGTCCTCGTGGATCACAAGTCGGGAACCATTGGGCTAAGTGATTCTTTGGCTTGTGCATAGAATATAGTAATGACAGATGTATGAATGAATATAACAAATGAAGCAGTGATGCTGTTTTTTCCCTTTTTCCATAAGATTGTGCTGGCCTGTCACTTGTGAATATAATCTTAACAAATCATCGGTTAATAATCCTCACCACGCTGGGCCTTTTTATTAGTCAAGATCTGCGCTATCCAACAGGAAGAATTTTAAAAGTATGTTAGTTTGCTTAAAAATTAAGTAACTTCTAAAGCCATATTTGCAAATTAAATAACTTCACAATTGTTCAGACTTTTAAGAGAAGTCATGGAAATATAGTAAAGGAGATTTTAACTTGTGTTACTAGGGGGGTTACTTTGAGATTAGAAATAAAGAAAGATATAGGACAGGAAATTCAACTGTCCCAAACTATTACTCTTCAAATTAAATGTTATCTTATCATAAAAAAGTTGTGAGAAATGTAGCATGCTTAATCCTGCTCCTTCTAACTATTATATCAATAAAATGTAATACTAAAAGAGATCTTTTGGGTAATCTAATTTAAACTATTCCTACAAGAAGTTCCCTTTCTCTACTAGTCTGAAGCCAGTGGTCCCTACTCTCTAACTGGAGTGGGCCAACTCCCTATTCTTTGTTAGTGAGTGCTGAGCTGAACTAGGAAACTGCTAAAGTGTCCATTCTATAACCTGGAAGGCAAAAGGAATAATAAGTTCTTATGTAAAGAAAGATATATGGGTATTTTGAATAGGGATGTTGGATATCAGGTAATAGAATAGTTGAGTAACTGCATGAATTCTTATCCATTACTTGACTATTCTGTAGTCCCCTGGGGTGGGACCGGAAGTCTTTGTGCTCCATGGCCCCTCTCCCGGGGAGCCCCCTGCCACCCTGTGCTGCTGCCCCTGTATCAGAAGCAGCGGCAGGGGGTGCCAGGCGGGAGCTGGTTCGCAAGTGGAGCCAGTTTAAAAACTGGCTCCTTGCACAAACTGGCTCCCTGCAGCCCTGCACTACTGCCCCGTGGACCTCCTGCAGACAGGAGCTGCTGCTGGGGACCAGCCTCTGTCCATGGTGGACTCAGGCTTGCTGCGGATAGAGGCAGCTTCCTCTAATCACAGGGAGCTCAGACCCACCCACCCACCCCCAATGGGCAGGGGCTGCTACTGGAGCAGCCTCTGGACAGAGGCCGCTCCATGGGAGGTGAAACAGCCTCTGTCCTTGGGGACCTTGGGCCTGCCATGGACAGAGGCTGTTACATGGCAGCCTCCCTTGATAGAGGCAGCAGTATGGAGTGGGAGGTAAGCGGGCACTGTAGAGCTGGTGCTGGGGAGAACCAGCTGTTAAGCCAGCTCCCCCCAACAGCGGGTCCTGCTTCCCCCCTTGCTGCCTCTTTGGAATGCGCGTCGTCAACAAGATTAACCGACAAACCTAGGCTTATTGGTTAATCGTATAGTAGACTACATGTCGACGTCCCTAATTTTGAAGCTGAAGCAGCAAAAGCGTAGTCCTAATTCCATGCTCTTTATCCAGTTGGCCTTATTTTCACACTTGCCAATTTGTATGTTCTGATATCCACATATGAAAGGGTGGACCAGAGTTGCTTTTCCATAATAGCAAAAGGATTGGATTCTTGTTAGCAAATAATTGGCTGTGCCACAAGTACTTGTGGCAAGGCCAATTCATTTGATCAGCTGTAGTGGTACATGGAAGGTTGGTTCATCACTTAGAACTCGATTCTACAAGATGCTGAGCCCTTTGGCCTTTATCCAGCAAAGCAAAGCATCTAAGTGCATGCTAGTTAACAAGCTGCTGTCTCTTTCCCACAGATATAGTCTAGTCAATCTTTGAAATGTGTTCTTTTGACATGCATCCCCAGATAAAACACTTCTCCCCATTGTTCATTTTCCAGCATGCTTCTTTCCCATTGACTTCACAGGTCTCTGACCTGGAATGAGCATGTAGCTTCCTCTGTGTTTGCATCACCATGCTTAATTTCTACCTGAGACAGGGATAGGTGACTAGGCATGCTTCATCTGGCAAAAAACCCATTTGTCAACTCTGCTTGTTACAGACTTTAAATATATTTTCAGTATGTATCCAGAACTTCTTATACAGTATCAATACATGTATTTCAAAATGATATTATTGATGAGTGTTTCACTGACTTTGATTTAATACTTTAAGTGACACGACTAATGGGTAAATACCATGAAAGCAGTGTTTTGGGTATAGGAAGTGCATCAGGCTTGATAGGAGTTATTGTTAGGCTTTGTCTACCCTGCAGGGTTTTTGCACAAGAAGCTTTTTGTGGAAGAGATCTTCCACAAAATCATCTTGCGCAAAAGAGCGTCCACACCTCAAAAGCGCATCGCAAAAGCGATGTGCTTTTGCGCAATAGAGCGTTCACACTGAATGGATGCTCTACTTAGAGGAGTAACATTAGTTCAAACCAAGGGGTTTGGTTCTATCTATCGGCATGCACTTTCACTTTCAAATCAGCTGGCATTTGGAGTAATGCACCGGTGAGATCATGCTAATGAAGCGCAGGATATTTAAATTCCCGCTTCATTGACTATTTCGAATGCCTGCATTTGCATCCCTAGTTTGAACTAGGGTACAAGTGTAGACATACCCTTACAGAATAGAGAACTCTGTCAGTTGGCATGGAGGTTTCTGAGGGTCACACACTCACTAAATGGTAATTTTGTCTGAGCAAGGATTTATGAAGATGTAAGGATTTGGCCTGATATGGTTACTAACTTATCTTGTTTTAAAGCTCAAAGTATGTATCACTAGCCAAATTTTGCCCTTATTTACATATAATCAAATGAATAGTGATCTGTATGGGTATAGCGGCGAACTGAATTTGGCTGTATGTGCTTCTATAAATTTACAAAATGAAGTTGAGACTAAAATTAGACTCACTGTAATTGAAATATGTATATAATTAAAACCTTCTAATTATAAGTTGTCAAAACAAATCCCACAAACTTTTAAATAATTTTTACTGAACATGCTTCTACAACTTGTTACTGCAGACTGGAGAGCCAGTGATTTTTCAGTCAGTTTATATTGGTGATAGGCCTGAATCAAAGCCTTGGAATCAAATGTCTCAACAACTTGAAGTTCCAAAGCAAATTAGGATCTAAACCCTGGAGCTCAAATCATCTGTCATTTCTGTTAATCATGTCACATTTAATGATGGAGTGATAAGAAAACATTTCTTAGTTGTTAATGCCTGGATGGAGAAATTGAATATGCTTAAAATTATTGTTCATGGTTTGCCAAGAAATGCCCTCCCTTATTGGTAATTTTAATGTGTATATTACACACACAAAAAAACTATGCTAAATTAACATTATTAAGGTTGCAAAGTCAAGCTTTCAACATTTAGTAAATTTCAAAATTAAGGTTGTGTATACAACCTTAATTTCATCCCCTGGTGCATGTAATTACATGATTGCATACTAGATTTACTAATGTTTGCTTTTTTTCCCCCCCAGTTCAACAAACCTAGCTTCTGTGGCTTTGAAAGGGTGAGAGACTTTGGAAAAGCAGTCGTCTTAACTTTCTGTTTCTTTTTCATGTTCACAAAGTAAGATCACTTCACACCAGTGAAATTAGTATTTTTAAAAACCCACAGAAGTACTTTAAGTTTCTGGGTTAAAACACCACAATTGCCTAACCGTTCACAAAAACATTTTAAGTTAAATCAGGCTATAAAAAATAATATTGCACCTGATTGAAACTTCAAAGGGAATTATACGCAAGCACAATTTACTTTCTCACAGTTTATTGTGGACACTGAAAAGCATTATCAAGGGATCTTTTAATGACTACCATTTATCATGGCTTGGGTTTCATATATCAGAAAAATTACACCTTCTACAGCTTTGTGTTCAGGTCTTACTGAGTCCTGACTTGGAGATTCATGAGGTGGCTGTATTTCCAACTCATCTTTCTCCATCAAGTTGTATTTACACCTATCTATGCTATTGATCAAGCCCAACCCCCCTGTAACCTATAGTGTCTTTGAAGGATTCTTTAATGTAAATGAACCTATTATTCATGTACAGAAAAGTTATCACCAGGGGATTTAATTATTTTAATTATGCATTTTCCTCTTTCTCATAGGATGATTATTTCAGAGCAAATGTATGGTATAATGTTCAGTGTCTAGCTAACAAAGAGAGCTATGAAGGTGAGAATTTCAGATATGAAAATGTGTAAATCTATGAAACCGGGCAGGAGAAAAGGAAAAAATATAGTAAATCATAGTTATTAATTGAATTGTGTTCAGGTTAATCTCTTAACCTGGGATTTTCATGGAGACCTAAGGGAGTTAGGTAGCCATATCCCATGGAATTTGGGCACCAGACTATCTTTTGGAAATCCTAACCTTTAACTATAAAGTGTCTTCAGTTGCAGGGCTAATCCTTCTGCCACCTTGACAAAGGGCACCACAATGCTGTCAACAGTTGTGCATGCACATTTTTGTGTTAATTTTTTTCCATTGAGGGATTTGAACAATTTTTTTTTCCTTTTGGGGTTGCTGGTCTCCCTAGGATATAAAAGGCCTCTCTCTTGTCAAGAGGCTCATTCTGTTACTGCACTCATTGCTTGGGAGAATGTCTCATGCCCAGCAAGTGTAAAATCCATTTTTATTTTTAGAGAAAATCCCATAAAAACAGGGAAATGAAATAAAGTTAACTTATGATGGACTGAGTTGTAAAACTGGTTTTGGATCAAAGTACAGAAAAAGCCCTTTACGGGGATCCTCTGTCTGTAAGTGCTCGGTTGTCCTTGAGATCGTGGTGATTGAAAGCTTCCAAGAGAGAAACAGCTACAAAATGGAGCAGGGTATAGGCAGTCTGGCCTAGCAGTCATAGTTGGGCTACAATCCACAAGTGTCAGGGATAATAGGGACCATGAATCAGAGGAATTGCTAGAGTCAGGTTCATTAGGGAACAGTTAAAGATCAAAGTAAGGTCAGGTTCTTCTTCAAGGAGTGTCCCTGTGGGTGCTCCACCTTAGGTGCTTCAGCGCTGCTGAGCTCGAGGTCAGAGATTTGTGACAGCAGTACCCTTGGCCAGCCACGTGCCTGGTAACCCATGTGTGTGTTCTGAGATGGCTGCTGCACAAGCGCAGCCAGCTCCCCTAGTCCTTCTCTACCTCTGTCAGCTGTGGTCGCTGATCAGCAGTCTCCCTTCAACCTCATCCTTTACCTATCACCTACATAGAATTTATCTCAGAAATCCTTCCTAATTGATTTATCCTCTTTACTCTCTTAAAAAAAAAAAAAGATGCATCGCCAGACAAGCTCGAGAAGCCACCATCTAAGCCTGCACATTGCCGGTTCTCTAGGCTATGCTGGGCTCACCTGGATTTAAAGGTGTATGAGCTGCAGGCTATACTTTTCAATTTCTGATGGGCACGTTGCCCAAAGCTTACAGCCAAATCTAGGAGATCGAGGGAGCTACAGCTCAAAATGCTGCAAATAGAGAAAAAAGCTCAGTCAGAATCTGACTTAGAGCAATCCACTCCTTCAGACAAATATCACCTGGGACAGAGTCGGAAGTAATGGTGCATACAGAGTCAAGCCCTAGGGACTGTGAAAACAACAAAAATAAGAAACGGCCCTATTCTTCCTCTGGGACTGACTCCTCATTGAGGAAGCGTGCTCCCCACAAAAATGCCACAACAGCAACCCCACAAATGGGGTCTGACAAGAAGCAGGCAACTGGGACCAACAAGGAAAAAAGTTAGTCTATAAGTTGCCACAGGACTCCTCGTCGCTTTTTAAGGAAAAAAGATGGAACCCAAAGCACTCACAGCATTCCTCACAGAAGCTGCAAGAGGCAAAACGCAAAGCCTCAGAAGCGGCACTGGGCCCTTTGCTACCTGTACCCTATTATATTTTGTTTTAAAAGATTCCACAACTATTTGTTTCATCTACAGAGAGATCACTGGGACTACCCATATCAAAGCAGAGATTATCAAAATGGATATCTGGTTGCATAAAACTGGCATATACCCTAGAACAGAGAGAGGCACCACATGTGATCTCACTCAACAGGAGCCATGGCAGCCACAACAGCATTCCGACATGGGGTGCCTACAGAACACACATGCAGGGCCACCACATGGGCATCAATGCATATTTTTATGCAACATTATGCAATCAAAACATTTGTTGAGGCTGATACAAGATTTGAATAAACAATATTGTCCATCACAGATCCTCAGCAGCCGAAGCTCCTGCCTCCTAATAAGAATACTGTTTCATAGTCACCTAAGGTGGAGCACCCATGGGGACACTCCTCGAAAAAGAAGGGAAGGTTACTCACCTTGTGCAATAACTGGAGTTCCTAGAGATGGTTGTCCCCATGGGTGCTCCACTACCAACCCTCCTCCCCTCTGCTTTGGGTACAACACACCCAGGTCTGAGAAGGAACTGAGGAAGAAGGGGGGAAGCTGCACATGCACAGCTGCCTCCTCAGAACGAACACACACACACACACACACACACACACACACACACACACACACACACACACACACACACACAGCTTCCCATGCACATGGCCGGCCAGGAGTACTGCTGTCACAAATCTCCAACCTCAGTGGCGCTGAGTGGCGCTGAAGCACCTACGGTGGAACACACACAGGGACAACCATCTCAAAGAAGAACTCCAGTTACTGCTCAAGATTAGTAACCTTCCCATCAGAGACAGAACCAGGCAGGAAATAGGAGGCAGGAAAAGAGGTCAGAGTCAGGCCAGAGTCAGAGACTGGAGGTCAGAGGTAATACCAGGCTGCAGTCAGGGTCAAAATCAGGCTGGAATTCCTGAGGTGTGCATAACTCTGAAGTTCTACTGTACATGTATCTTTTCTTAGACCCACCTCCCCTCCTATACTCTTCATCAAGGAGAAATGAAAGAAACAATTGTCCAAAAATTGCTCCTCATGTATTTATCTGCCTTTTAGCAGTGCTTTGTGACCTTTCAACCATTTCCAGTTCTCACCAGGTGTAATGAAAATGTAGCTAGGAAATTATCTGGTGTTGCAACAGAGAAGTTTTCACTTTTTCAATTTATATCTTTTTCTGGTTATCCTTTGACTGAAAAATATTTTAGGCATGAAAAGTTATTTCTTTATTTTACTACTCTAATCTTCAGATTTTGAAGAATTCTCCTGAGATGGTCTGCCACTTAAAGGCTTCCTATCTCTCCATGGATGCTAACCTCAGATCCGAGCAGCCTTACTAGGAGCTTCCTCAACCAAAGATGTTATTTGATCCAAATCCAGAAGGGGAATTTCAAATGGTGGAAGAGAATACAGTGTTACTTATCTAGACTTTGGCGGGATGGAAAATTAGGTGGACATTGAACCTTGCAGATAACCCAAGGAAAGGGTTTCTATAGGATTGGATGTGATGTGACACATATTACAGAGATAATTCCTTTTCCACCTTTCCAACCTGCCTAAATCCAAATCAGCTGATATAGGTCCTCTCTCTGTGTGATGACCTGTGTGTGTGTGTGTGTGTGTGTGTGTGTGTGTGTGTGTAAGTAAAATGTATAGCTATAGATAGGCAGATATGTTTTATAAACTGATAAGATTTTATTTTAAAGTGTTGACTATGTTAGGTATTTGGGTGTTTTGAAAAAATGACCCCAATTCTGAGAAATTTGTCCCATCAAAATAAAACAATATTGGTCTTTTTGCAAAACTATATTACAGCTATTTCTGATTTCCTATGCTTTAGAAACACAGATGTTCACTTGCAGATAATTCCTTTTCTTTTTTTTTCCTCTAGAGGATTACATTAGCATTTCATTCAACAAAGATAAGACATTAAGTCAGGTAAGGTAATGCAGTAAACCAGGTAAGATTTGCATTGGTTGATTGATTGTAACTGCAGTACTAATGCAATATTATTCCCACTGATATATTCTCCATTTTACTTCTTATTTGTTTGCCATTTTTTGTCTGAACAAGTAGTCTTGATGCCATAGCTCATTAGTAAAAAGTTGGCACACTACATGTTCCCCAGTTAATTTCCTAGCTTTAAATCTGTTTACCAAATTAATATCTAATTAACATTTAGCTCATACTATGACCCTGATGATACTTCCATTGGGTCATACTGGTGGCCCCAGAACCAATATGATCCCACTGAAGTCATTAAGTTCCACTTGAGCACAAAGAATAGTAATAGAGATGTAGCCATGTTGGTCTGGTCTTGCTGAAACAAAAGACAGGACTTACAAGATGGTTTATTAGGTGATGAGCTTTCATGGGCCACAATTTGATCTGAGGAAGTGGGCCTGGCCCACGAAAGCTCATCACCTAATAAACCATCTTGTTAGTCTTTAAAGTGCTGCATAGTCCTATCTTTTGTTTGGGCACAAAAGGCTGTCTATGTGGATCTGGTTTCAGGTAAAAGGGCCTAAAGTTACAATTGTTTACTTGAGCCACTTCCTTAATATACCAGGAAAATTCTCATTAACTTCTATTTACTGAATAGTTCCCTTTGTCCATATCACAAATCCAACATAGAAGTTGGCTTGGTTCCAACAGGTTGTTAGTTTCTGCTCAAAAGAAGAAATCCAGGATCAGAATAAAACTGAATTGGTCTTGCTGAAGGGATTTGTGTGAAGGCTTGTGTAGTTTTATTAAGTTTTATGCTCACAGGAATTCCATTGACATGAAACGAGCTGAGCCAGATTACACTAGCTGAGCATCTGGTTCTCCATTTTGTTCTGAAACCAGGCTTATGATACACTACATACAAAGCCATTCAGACTTTAACCATATTGAGTATCTAACCACATATTTTTTTCCCTCTTAGGAATCTACCTGTTTCTATAGTAATGATCCATACAAAAACTGGCACAGTTGCTTGCCCTATAAATTTCATGGTGGAAAGACAATTTCTAGCCGAGTAGTAGCATTTCTTGTTGACTATCAGCAGAACACTGGAGTAGGTCTTATAACTCTTCAGGTACAGTATGAAATTCCAAGCACAATCTCAGCCATTTACAACATCTGAATTTTAATTTATAATTTAAATTAATTAAATTGCCCATCCTTCCATGCTGTTCTATCCAAGACAATATCTTATGGAAAGAAGGATGCCAAACCGTGTCAGTGAGTGTTAAAGGAAGGAAACTGAATCTTAAGAGAGCTGAGTTCTATCATTAACTTTTTCACTGGTTTGCTTTTTGGGCAAGTCACTTCAGCTTTCTTTGCAGTAGCTTCCCCATCTGTAAAATGAGGATAATAAAAATGTATTCATCTCCCCTATGCAGAAATCCAGAGCAAGGCCTGTGTGGAAGTAGTGCATTGGCTTAGTGATGGCTTAGTGATGAATTTCACCCTAGTGTTTGCAGACACTTTTTGAAATCTTTGAATGGAATGTTCTACAGAAGTGCAAAGTAGTGATGATCTATTTCTCTCTTAGTTCTGAATATAAACCCAGGATTGACTTGCACTGAAAAAGGTTATCTGCAAATGGCTCTTTATCAGCAACTATATTTCCAGGAATAGCAAATATTTAATTGCCATTCACAGGATGTCTTGCAGCACAGTTGGAAACAAACACTGCATTCCTGGCTCTCAGTCCTCTGCTTTATTCAAGCCTCTTCCCCCTATTCAGGACTTACATTTTCATCTTTTCTAAATGCCCCAAAATTCTTACCCTTCGATTATGAGAAATTAGTGAATGCTTCTATTACACTAGGTAGTAAAAAGCAAAATGCCCAGTTACACGATAATGTGCAGATTGCTCTCTGAGTTCTGTGTATTACTGTCACCAGTCAGACAAATTCACACGACTTAAATGTGCTGTACGTTATTTCTCTTATAATGTTCTGCATGCTTGTGGTTAAATGACTCTGTGAATGGCTCTGTCTATGGCTAATAACTTTTTCTCTTTAGAATAAAGCAATGGTCTCAGTGTACAAGATAACAAACCACAAACTGAAGAAGCAAACAAAATTTCCTGTATTCTGGTTTCCAGACCCTAACTTTGTGCCTTTTGGAATGTTTTTTCACCCAGGAAGTCACTTCCTCTATGTTTATGGAAACCAGGTGTGTATCTATGGGAATAATATGGAAGTGCACTATGATTTTAATGATCATTTTTAGGAATGAAAGATCTAGCTGTGTTCCTGTTGAAGAAATGTTTGTTAAACGCCTATCAGCTTCAGCAGGAGCAAGATGAAAATGGGAAACTATGTCATGCAGCTGAGGTGAGGACTTTGTCCAGGGCCAGAGTTAAAGGGCACACCTCACGTCTGTCATGCTGGTGGACTCTCCTTTTTCTCCCCAGCTGGGGCTTCTAATTTCGCTCCCAAAGTCTGTCTGCTCCTTCCCTCTACACCAGTGTTTCTTAAACTTCTTGAGACCACGGAACACCAAACAATAATATTTTTTTATGTGGAACACCTATGAAAATTTTCTTGAAAAAAAATTATTGTCAGACAAAAAAAGACCAAAAAAAAAGAGGTCGCGGCACACCTGCGAGTTGTTCACGGAACACCAGGGTTCCACGGAACATAGTTTAAGAAACACTGCTATAGACCCCTCGTAGGAATCTTATTGGCAGGGCAGCATAGTTCAATAGTTACCACGTGACCCACTTGTCTCAGTCTCTACCTCGCCACTTTTGGCAAGGCCACACAGTTCAGTAGTTCCCACGTGATCCTATAGTCAGAGTCTATTCGTGGGGGAGTAGGTAAGGGAAAGGTTTACATCTCCCTGCAGGGGGATCCACTGGACATCACCCTAGGGCCCTATTAGTGGCTTGTTCTAGCTACTGAGACAGCAGGGAAATTCCACTGCAACACGCTGACTCTCCAATGGTGGCTCACTCAGGATATGACTACGCTACAGAGTTTTGTTGGAAAAACAGCCGTTTTTCCAACAAAACTTGAGGAACATCCACACTGCAATTGCATTCTTTCGATAGTAAATCAAAAGAACAGAGAGTTTTTTCCAACTTTGGTAATCCTCATTCTACGAGGAAGAAACCTTTTTCTGAAAGAGCTCTTTGGGAAAAAAGTGTGTGTGGACGGGGAGGAGAGGGTTTTTTTTTTTTTTTTGAAAGAAGAAGCCTTCAGGAAATAGCACAGGTGCCCTGGAGGCCACTCCATACAAAGTAATCACAGCTCTATAGTTCCTGTCTCCTGGCCCCTCTTCAAGCTGCAGGTACCCCAGACAAGTCTTGTGGCAGGAAGCTGGCCAGAAAGCAGCACTTCACCATGTGGCTTTCCCTGCCACAGGCCTGCTCACTGATGGCTGAGCCTCCTGGCCCATGCAGGGAGCAGCTCCGGGGGTCCCAGGACCCACCCAGGGGGATGAAGAGGTGCCAGGGGGACGAAGAGGTGTGGGAGATCCAGTCCCTCCTCGAACTGTGGGGCAAGGAGGAGATATTACAGGATCCCCAGGCCAAGTGCAGAAATGCAGACATTAATGGCTGGATGGCCAACTCCCTGCCTGAGCACTGACACCCAACCTGGACCTTGGAACAGGTCAAGAGTAAGGTCAAGGAGCTCCTCCAGGAATATGTCTGGGCCAGAGAGTACAGCTCGCACTCAGGGGCAAGACCCCACACCTTCCCCCATTACAAGGAGCTACACAAGATTCTGGGGGGTGGGGAAATGTCTTCCCCACCCATCTTCATGGGGCAGGAGGACCAAGGCCAGCTGGCCATGGCAGAGGAGGAGACGGGCACCATGACCGTCTCCCTTGAGCCAGTGCTTGTGAGCCAGGATGTCTCCCAGGCCTCCTCAGAAGCCTGGGAGGGATCTTCAGGTGAGTGGTCTCACTTTGTCACACATACAGGGCAGGAGAGGTGGGTGCACAGGATGCAGGGGGTGAGTGTTGCTCAGGCTGGACATCATGCTGTCTGTGTACGTGCAACCATGTGCTGCGTTACTGTGCAGCACATGGACATAGCAGGCAGCCCCTGAGTATGGGTGGGATCCTGCCCCCAGGCTCAGAGGAGGTCACACACATCCTGCCATGGAGAGGGGGCCCTCTCAGCACCTGCCATGGCTGGAAGCAGGCTAGCCACAAGCGCACAGGCACGACCCCCCCCAAAGACCAAGGAGTGCCACACACAGCACATGAGCATGCCTGCACATGCAAAGCAGCAGCCACTCCCACAGACAGCACTGCCAGCTGCACCTTTGTGTGCGGACCCCAGGGAGGACCAGGCTGCTCCCACCTCCTCTGCCACCTATTGGGGATCCCATTGTGGTCAGACACTTCCCTTTGCTGCTTGTTTGTGGGCCGGGAGTGGGGAATGAGCAGCATGGTCCTCTGGGCACGTTGGGGCCCCTGTAAGGAGGCATGGCCCACTGGGGAGGCCACACATGGCCTTGCACCTGGGACATCCCCCTTCTCTGGGCCGCGGACTGTTGGCCACTGCTCACAGAGGAGGGCATGGCCTCAGGGACAGTGTCTGCATGGATGACTGATTGCCTCTCCCTCTGGTGTGTTCCCCACAAACGGACCTGCCAGGACTGAGGAGTGAGCCATACCACCGCAGCCACCTGCCAGAGCCTGGGGGACCCAAAGGTGTGCCAGGGTTGATGAAGACCTGATGCACCAGCACATCAGTGTCCTTTGCGACATCCACCAGATCCTGATGTACAAGATCCACACAGACGTGTAGAGGCGGGACCGCGCTTGAGACCAGCTGATGCAGCGATGTGACAACATGTGTGCCATCATGTCCTGCATGATGGCAGACCCACCTGATGCCTCTGCTCCTGGCTTCCCTCCTCCTGCCCCCCATGCTATGCCCATTCCCCATCCGCTTGCCCTCCCTGTTATGCCTCTGCTCCCTCCCCAAGTGATGCCCAAGTCCCCTGCAGACTCTCAATGTGAGCGAGCCATCCTCCACTGCCTCTGGGACTCACACAGCTCGCTCACTCACTAAAGAGCTCCACAAGCCAGCTAGACAGTTGCAGAGAGTGAGTGTAGGGGACAGACTGAGCACCTCTGGCACGCTGCCGAAGCACCCAGTTGAGAAGACAGGCTAGGGCTGCAGTGCTTCAGCCCCGAGCCTTGCCCGCCCCAAAGATCTGATGCTGGCTCCTTACAAAGGGCCGCAGGCAGAATCAGCACCGGCAACGGCTCTAACGGCTGCTCTGTAGCCGGTAATGGCGGCTCCGGCACCGGCTTATGTGGCGCATGCACAGACGACCATGGCCTTGCTGGCTCCTATAGCTGCGGTGCCGGCAGCTGTAGTCACACTCTCCATGGTGACGCAAGCAACAGCACCAGCACCAGCACCACAGGCAAGCATTGGCACCACGCAGCTCTCTCCACTGGCACAGCCTCCTCCAGCACCAGTACAGCTGTCAGCTCCTGCGGCACCACTGATTCACCCGCATAGCAGCTGTTCTATTGGGGCTGTTTCATTGCTGTCCATTCCACTTCAAACGGCACCGTCTTCCCCTCTTAACTCTTTGGTGCCAGCTAAGGCACAACATAAATCACAATGTGTTCAGACACCTTCCCCCACACCAAACGGAGCTGTGTTCTCTCTGGGACCCTGGTCACTGGCTTGGGCAACCATCACGCTCCTCATTATGCCTCCACCAGAGATCATTACCATAGGTCACCTCGTCGTTCACCATCATGGCGTTATTACCGACGTCACTATTCTCACTATTCTCGATCTCCATCTTGTTATTCTGATAGATCTATTTCACCAAGATCCTCAAGGACCCGCAGGATATTCACGTCGATACAAGGCATCCAGAGGATACTCTCCAAGACGTTCCCCAACTCACCATCAGAGATCTGACCATTATTATGACAACCATCTTTCCTCCCATAGTAGGCGATACCCGCATTCATGATCTCCACAGTCCAGTTGCCCAGTGTCTCCACTTCATGTACCCTCTCCTTCAGCTCCACTAACACCTGCGGAGGACATTACCTCAGCTTCTAACCACAGTGAACATGAGGATAATCACACCCCGAACAGGAAACCACGGAGCCCTGATTCTCCAGCCAACCATTCATCATCATCGCCGGACAACGCAGTCTTCCCTGGAGAGCTATCTCCCACGGAAGACCATAAGCAATTTCAAGAGCTCTTTAAGAGGGTTGCTCAATTTCAGGGCATTCAAACTACAGATGTACAGCAAAAACAACACCCTTTGCTGAAGAACTTACAACCTTCACAAAAGTCGATTCTGGCACTCCCCTTCGATGAGGCTATTTTGGAGATTGCCAGTGATATCTGGCAGACTCCATCCGCTTCCTTACCAACCAATAAAAGGTCGGATAAAAAATATTTTATAAATCAGAAGGGTACAGACTTCTTGTTCACTCACTCCCAGTCTAATTGTCTCCTCATGGATGCCGCACAACAGAGATCCAAGACGACGCAAACTAAAAACACCAAAAGCGACAAAGAGGCTAAATGCTTGGACATTTTAGGCAGGAAAGTATAGTCTTCTGCCACCTCAGCTCTTTGAATGTGTAATTATGCATCTCCCCTCGCAAATCATGATTTTGACAATTATTCAAAATTAGTCCCTCTTCTAGAACATTTACCGGACTCTAAGCATCAAATCTTAAAGGTAGTAATACAGGAGGGCTACGCAATAACTCAAACAGCGTTGAAGATTTCTCTGGACACAGCCAATGCAGCAGCTAGAGCCACAGCTTCTGCTGTAGTCATGCGTTGTGCGTCCTGGTTACATCAAGCTGCTGCCCCTAAAGATCTACTAAACAAGGTAGAAGACTTACCTTTTGATCATCAGTCTCTGTTTGCTCAATCCACCTATCAGGTGTTCCACTCAGGCAAAGACTCCTGCATGACGTTGAGAATGCTGGGGATGTACACGCCTCCATATAAGTACAAGAGATATATGCCCAATAACAAACAGAGACTTTTCTCTTACGCGACATTCTGTACCAAACCATACGAGCAGCAGAGACCAAAACAACGCCAACAGAAATGAAGACAACAACCTAACAAGGTGCCCAGCCACCAGTAGGGGCGGCAGCAAAGTTGACATGTCGGTTGAGGGACTGCGCATCACCCCTTTGACGGAGGCTCTACACAATCCGCAAGCTTTATTCCATCATCGGCTGAGGCCTTATCAACAAAGTTGGTCTCTGATTTCCACTGACCACTGGGTCAACGACATAGTCTCTTCAGGATATGCCATTCCTTTCAACCCAATCCCTCCCCACTCCCACCCTCCCCATCCCTTTTCAGGGACCCCTCTCATGAGACTCTTCTACATCAAGAGGTTTCTCGACTACTTACCATAGGGGCAGTGGAGAGGGTACCCATTCTGTTCTGAGGGAGAGGCTTTTACTCTCTGTACTTCTTCACCCAGAAGAAGTCAGGTGGTTGGAGACCTATCCTGGACCTACGTCGACTCCGCACATAAACTTCCTTGAGTTGCGAGCTGTACTCAATGCCTGCAGGCACTTCCTCCACATGATCCGAGGTCTTACGGTTCACGTTCTCACCGACAATATATGCACGGTTTATTATATCAACAGTCAAGGCAGTGCATGCTCATGCCCCCTTTGCGCGGAGGCTATATGTCTGTGGAACTGGGCAATTGGGCACGGTATAACCCTGACTGCATCATACCTTCCCGGCATGGACAATGTCATCGCCGACACCCTCAGCAGACACTTTCTTCCCCAACACGAATGGGAGTCACACAACGAAGTTGTTCGCAACCTTTTCCATCTCTGGGAGTTCCCGAGTATAGACTTCTTTGCCACCCATCACAACAGAAAGTGTCATCGTTATTGCTCGCAAGCGGGCGTCGGCATGAATTCCTTGGGGGATACCTTCCTACTCAACTGGAGTTGTCACCATTTGCTCTACACTTTTCCTCCGCTTCCTCTCATTCCAAGGGCGCTGGAGAAGATAACATTGGAGGGCGCAACAGTGATTTTCATAGCTCCCTTTTGGCCCCAACAGACTTGGCTGACTCAATTGTCGAGAATGTTCATGGCTCAGCCATGACGACTACCAAGGCTGTCCAATTTACTCTCTCAACAGCACGGTGCGATGGTTCTTCCAGACATCGACCGCATGCACCTGACGGCATGGCTCCTAGCTGGCTCCAACCGCCAGAGATGACCTGCTCTCAGGCAGAGAGACATGTGTTGATAAACAGCAGGTGCCTAATCACTCGCAAGACCTACTTCTACAAATGGTATTGGTTCCAATCTTAGTGTGTAGCGAGGAACTTTGACCCTCTGTCCTTACCTGTTCAGCAGGTCCTTGATTACATTCTCTACCTAAGGATGGCTGCCAGAGTCAGCATTCTATCCTTATCTCAGTATGGAGGTGAGAGGCAAAGGCAGCATCTAATTACAGCTCTCGCCTTGTCAGGCCACAGACTTAGCCTGACTCTTGCTCTCTTGTTAACAAGACCAAGATGGCTGCACACAAATTCCGTTATTCCCTTTTCCTGCTTCCACAATATCCAAAGCCACATTCTTCACCAGAAGATTCATGTCTACATATGCTTGATGTCAGGCAAGCGCTGGCCTTTTATCTGGACAGAGTGCATGTTTTTAGGAAGTCTCAGCGTCGTCTTATAGCCACGGCGGAGCGTTCGAAAGGCCAACGGCTCTCCACACAATGTATTTCCAACTTAATCATCTCTTGCATCACACATTGTTATGCCCTACGGCACGAACCTTTACTGAGACGGCCTCATGCCCATTCCACCAGAGGCATGGTCGCATCCATTGCTTACCTTAAAGGTTTGCCCTTGCAGGACATATGCCGTGCAGCAACTTGGTCATCTGCTCTTACCTTTGCCAGACACTATGCCCTCGCGAAAATATTGAAGAACAATTCAGCAGTGGCACAGGCAGTTCTGGCCACAGCATAGAGACCATAAGTCCGAAGCACACTGATAGCATTGGACCACTGCTGTGTACTCACCTCGAATGGAGCACCCTCGGGGACACTAGTCGATGAAGAAGAGAGAGTTACTCACCTTGTGCAGTAATGTCTGTTCTTCGAGATGTGTGTCCCCGTGGGTGCTCCATGACCCACTCTCCTCCCTGCTTCAGAGCCTCTGTTTTTATCTTTCAGATGCTCCCAGTTTGGAGGAAACTGACAAGCCGGCCCATGCTCAGCTGTAACAGCGCAAACGGCGCGAGACAGCAGGAGCTCATTCGCGAGCCGGAAGGGCTACTGCTAAGGAAGATTCTCCGTTTACAGCACCGGGACAAGCCCAGCACCTTGAATGGAGCACCCACGGGGACACACATCTTGAAAAACAGATGTTACTGCACAAGGTGAGTAACTCTCTCTGCCTGATTCTGCAGCCCTTGCTCCTGCTAAACAGGGTCTGTGAATGGTCTCATTTAAATCAAGTGTGACTTTGTGAAGTGAGGTACTTCTTAGTTTAAGTAGGGTAAGCCTTTAATTCAGGTATGGTGGAGGAGAATTCTCAAGTGAGTTCTAGTTAATTATGAACACATTTTAGTCACAATGAAACTTTGTTTGCCAAGTAGGGATTATTTTCTAAAAAACACCAAGTTGTAGATTTTGGGACAGCTTGATATTTCTGTAATACTTACCTATGTATGTAATCAAATGCATTGCATTTTTATAACTGTGAGGCTACATTTGTATTTACTTTGATTATTTCCAGCAAATGCTAATTTGAAAAAGATTGTCTGTATAATATCCTATGAACAAACTGTGAATGCGGGCAGAAGTTCAACTGTCACAACTGTTTTTTTTCCATAGGTTTGGTTTTCTGATGATGGAGGCAACACTTTTATGTTGTTAATCACTCTGGAGAATGAAATAATTATAAAAACAAATATGTGTGTTTATAGTCAATCAATTGCATTTGTGACAGACAAGGAAAGCATCTTCTTTGCTAAAGCAGGTGAGGAATTCAGAGTTAGTTCTGTAGTGGTCAGGAACTGACCCAGGGCAACTGCTTTTCTAACCATTCTCCATGAAAAATATTTCAAGAGAGTTCTTTGTTACCATTAGTTTGAAGTACCTTGGCTGAAGGGATACAAGAAATATTTTAAACAGATACAAAAAATAATACATCCAGTTCATACCTACCATTAAGTTCTGAATGCACTTTCATTTGGTTGGAAAAGCTCTTTGTATTGTGGCAACAGGAGTAACATCAAAGCCATCCTTACCTGTACGCAGTTGCATAGGACACCTGAAAATTTGGGGCATCACTGGGTCTTAATGTCCACCCATCTGCCTCTTCCTATCTCTGCTCTGTGGCTCTGCTTCCTCTGGAGAGGATCTAGTTAACTTAAAAGTGAAAAAGGCTGCAAGACCTGTGGAAGAGCCATTCAAGTGGTAATGAAGCCACTTAACAGGCATTTGTCAACCCCTGTCAGTTTCTGAATTTACTGTGTTAGTCTAAAGAACCTTAATTTAAATTTTGATTTAAAATATTTCATTAGTAGTGTGTTGCTGAAGATTATAAAATCACAACTCTAAAAACTTATCATCCCACTCCAGCTGCCATTGGCCAGTTTTATAGTACTGAGTAGGGCCCCATAAATCTTAAAGATGGCCCTGATTAACATACACATCTAAACTGCAAAGCGGACAATCTGATTGGGCTGAGCATCAATAATACACACATTATTGAAGTCGGTGCGAATTTTGTTATTGACTTCACAAATTGCAGGGCTTGGGCCTGAGACTTGCCTGAGCTTTGGGCCTTTGAGACAGCAGTGTGGTTGTATGCATAGATCCCCTGTCCCACACAGAGCGTCATGATGATAAAGAACACAAAGGCTGACTACAGTGCTCAGTACTAGGGATGGTAAATTGCAGGTAATCGGCTAATTGAGTAGTTGATGGAATTTCCATGAACTATATAAAACTACACAATTATTCAATAAAATGGAAACAATAAAGTCGTAGTGGGGGTGTGACGGGGCGGACAGGCCCCGCACTAACGAGCAGGAGGTAGCTCAGGCCCAGCTGGCAGAGAAGGCCCCGCCCCTCCGACCCTGCTGGGCATGCTCCCAACAGCGGCCGGGTATAAAGGCAGGAGGAGCCCAGCAGGCGGGGAGGCCCCAGGGAGAAGGAGGAGACCAGGCCGGACCGGAGTTCTTGCAGTTGCTGGGTCCAGAGTCGTCGCCCGCGCTGAACCGGGACACGGAGAAAGCAGCCGCTGGCCCTGAGTGGCAGGAGCGCGCCCTCAACCCCGACAGGTACTGCCTGAGAGGCGAAGGGGCCCGGGGGGAACCAGGGCGTGGTAGGAAGCAGCCCAGGGCAAGGGATACAAAGTTTGGCTCGGCGTGTATCGGCCGGATCCCCCGCCAAGCCGGCAGGAGCCATAGACCCTGCCTAAAGGGCCCTGGGCTGGGACCCGGTGGAGAGGGAGGGCCCGGGTCCCCCTACCACCCGTTTTCCCCTACCCTGGACAAACAGACCCCGGGCCAGGGGAGGCTTCGCAGAGCAACTAGGCCTCTGCTACCGTATATGCCCTGATAGAAGGGCCGAGACTTTTGTGGTGGGACTTTGCTACCATATATGCCCTGATAGAAGGGCCGAGACTTTCGTGTTGAGACTCTGCTACCGTGCATACCCTAATAGAAGGGCCGGGGCCTGGGCCTAGGGACTCTGGAGTACCGTATAGGCCCGGTCGGAGGGGGCCGAGCCCCTGGACGGGGGCGTACCCCTTGACAACATGGTGGAGAATGTGGGCATACCACCCCTGAACCTAGGGGAGGAACGGTGGGGTGAATGCCCCAACCGGGCGGAGAGCGAAACGGAGGTGGTGAGATGGATAGAAAAGGCGGCTGAGAGGCAGAGGGGGCAACTCCTGCAGCTGAGCCGGGCGTTGCAGCAGTGGGTAGCGCAACAACTGGAGCAACAAGGGCAGCTGCTCCAGGAGCTAAAGGAAGGGTTACTAGCCTCCCAGGCGCGGAGTCTGCAGGCGGAGACAACCGAGGCCAGTGGATACGCCCAGGTACCGACTGTAGGGCACAGGGCCCGGGAAAATGGGCCGGCAAAGGCCGTAGTGGAGGTACGGGTAGAAGGGACTCTCGTCAGAGCCCTGATAGACTCCGGGTGTAGCCAGACCATGGTACAGGAGAGCCTGGTAAAGAGCCCCGAACCCGCAGGGGGGCCAGTCCTGTTACAGTGTGTGCACGGGGATATAAAGGCCTACCCGACGGCCTGGGTGAGGGTTGCGGATGCCTGCGAGGAGAGGATTTGTCGGGTAGGGTTGGCCCCACAGCTGGCGTATCCGGTAATATTGGGGCGAGATTGGCCTGGTCTCCGCAGGTTGGTCCAAGAGTGGGCCCAGCAGGACCCTCCCGAAACCGGAAGAAGGCCTCGCACAGGGACGGTGGTGGCCCAAGGTGAGAACCCCGAACCCGAGGACGAACCGGGAGTTAGGGCCGGGACGTCGGGCTCAGCAGAAACCCCAACCCCGCCCATAGAGGAGGAAGAGACGGAGTGGCTAGACGCCCGGGGAGACTTTATGCGAGACCAGAGAGAGGACTTAACGTTGAGCCGAGCCTGGGAACAAATCCAGGAGGCTGAGGACAAAGAGTTCGGAGGCGAACGGGGTCAGCAAGGACCGAGGTTTGAGGTCCGAAACGACAGGCTTTACCGAGTGGCCCTAGACCCGCAGACGGGCGAGGAATCCGTGCAGCTCCTCGTCCCCGCCAGGTACCGAAAGGGGGTACTGCGATTGGGCCATGCCAGTCCCTGGGCAGGACATCTGGGCCGTGAGAAAACGCTGCAGCGGGTGGCCCAGAGGTTCTTTTGGCCCGGGATCCATCGGGAGGTGAGGGAGTTCTGCGAATCCTGCCCCGAATGTCAGCGCACCAACCCAAAGGGGGTACCCAAGGCCCCCCTGGTGGCTCTACCAGTGGTAGGGGTCCCCTTTGAGCGGATCGGGTTGGACTTGGTGGGGCCCCTCGAGAAGGCTAGCTCGGGGTGCCAATATATCCTCGTTATAGTGGACTATGCCACCCGGTATCCCGAGGCAGTGCCCTTACGGAACACCACCGCCGCTACTATAGCCGCGGAACTCCTGGAGGTATTCTCTAGAGTGGGGATACCGAAAGAGATACTGACTGATCAGGGCACCAATGTCTCGTCCAAACTGATGGCCGAGCTGTGCCGGTTGTTAAACATCCACGCACTACGGACGACCGTATACCATCCCCAAACAGACGGACTGGTGGAACGTTTTAATCGGACATTGAAATCAATGCTCCGCAAATTTGTAGAAGAGGACCCCCGGGGGTGGGACAAGATGTTGCCAGCCTTACTCTTCGCGGTGCGGGAGGTACCGCAGGCCTCTACGGGGTTCTCCCCTTTTGAACTCCTATATGGGCGACAACCTCGGGGGATCCTTGACCTCCTGAGAGAGGATTGGGAGGGGCAGGAGTCCCGGGTGATGGGAACGGTCCCCTACGTGCTGCAATTGAGGGAGCGCTTGCAGAAGTTAGGCGAGTTCGCTCGAACTAACCTTTTACAGGCTCAAGAAACTCAAGCCAGATACTACGACCGAGGGACAAAACTACGGACGTTTGAGCCGGGCGACCGGGTGCTCCTTCTTTTACCCTCGCAAGAGTCCAAGTTACTAGCCAAATGGCAGGGGCCGTTTGAGGTGGTACGCCGAGTGGGGCCTGTCGATTACGAGGTGAGGTTAACGGGGAGGAAGAAGGGACTACAGATATACCATGTAAACTTACTAAAAAAATGGAAAGTGCAGGAAGGACTCGTGATCAATCCCTCCCCACCTGATGAAGACTTGGGGCCTTCGGCCGCCGACCCACCCCCGGATCAACCGGCCACTCTGGGGGAAGAACTGAGCCCGGGCCAAAAAGACGAGCTATCCCGCTTGGTCCAGAAATACGCCCACGTCTTATCTTCCCAGCCAGGCCGGACCAGAGGGATAAGCCATCATATAAGCACCCTACCAGGCCAACGGGTTCGGGACCAACACCGTCCGCTACCTCGGAAGATGTGGGGGCTGGTGGAAAGAGAACTCCAGGCGATGCTGGAGATGGGAGTGATTGAGGAATCTCGCAGCGAGTGGCGCAGCCCCATCGTGCTTGTCCCAAAACCCGACGGGACGATGCGCTTCTGTATTGATTTCCGGAAGGTCAATGCCATCTCAAGATTTGATGCTTACCCCATGCCACGCGTGGATGAGTTACTCGAGAGGCTGGGAAAAGCGCGGTACCTCTCCACCCTAGACCTAACCAAGGGTTATTGGCAAATCCCGTTGACCCCGACCTCCAAGGAAAAGACTGCCTTCCCCACCCCGTTCGGGCTGTACCAGTTCATCACAATGCCCTTCGGCCTCCACGGGGCGGCCGCCACCTTCCAGCGTTTAGTAGACCGGTTATTACGCCCTCACCAGCTATACGCCACCGCGTACATAGATGATATAGTCGTCTACAGCCAAACGTGGCCGGAGCACCTTCAACATCTGGAAGCAGTATTAAAAGCCCTCGAGGACGCGAACCTCACGGCAAACCCCGGGAAATGCCACTTGGGACGAAGGGAGGTGACTTATCTGGGATACACGGTGGGGAGGGGGACGTTGAGACCCTTAGTCGACAAGGTACAAGCCCTCCAGGAGTGGAAGAGGCCGACAACGAAGAAGCAGATTCGGCAATTTCTGGGACTGGCAGGTTACTACCGCCGATTCATACCGGACTTCTCAACATTGGCGACACCACTGTCGGACCTGACTCGGAATTCCATGCCGACAAAGGTACAATGGACACCAGAATGTGAAGAGGCTTTCCACGCATTGAAACAACGACTAGTAAAAGAGCCCGTGTTGTTCCCCCCAGACTTTGCTAAAGACTTTATCCTCCAGACGGACGCCTCTGAGAGAGGACTAGGAGCCGTGCTAGCCCAAGAAGTGGACGGCGAAGAGCATCCGGTGCTCTATATGAGCCGGAAGCTTTTTCCCCGGGAGCAGAGATATTCCACGATTGAAAAAGAGGCGCTGGCCGTAAAGTGGGCCACAGATGCACTCCGGTATTACCTGTTAGGTAGCCACTTCCGACTGGTCACGGACCACGCCCCTCTGAGATGGCTACATAGTATGAAAGACACGAATCCTCGGATAATGCGATGGTATTTGTCACTGCAACCATACGATTTTGAAGTGGCCCACCGCCCGGGTAAGACTCATATGAATGCTGATTTCTTTTCCCGATTAGGAGAAGAAGAAACCTGGGCAAAACAGACGGTAACTACCCATTTAAGGGGGGAGGCGTGTGACGGGGCGGACAGGCCCCGCACTAACGAGCAGGAGGTAGCTCAGGCCCAGCTGGCAGAGAAGGCCCCGCCCCTCCGACCCTGCTGGGCATGCTCCCAACAGCGGCCGGGTATAAAGGCAGGAGGAGCCCAGCAGGCGGGGAGGCCCCAGGGAGAAGGAGGAGACCAGGCCGGACCGGAGTTCTTGCAGTTGCTGGGTCCAGAGTCGTCGCCCGCGCTGAACCGGGACACGGAGAAAGCAGCCGCTGGCCCTGAGTGGCAGGAGCGCGCCCTCAACCCCGACAGGTACTGCCTGAGAGGCGAAGGGGCCCGGGGGGAACCAGGGCGTGGTAGGAAGCAGCCCAGGGCAAGGGATACAAAGTTTGGCTCGGCGTGTATCGGCCGGATCCCCCGCCAAGCCGGCAGGAGCCATAGACCCTGCCTAAAGGGCCCTGGGCTGGGACCCGGTGGAGAGGGAGGGCCCGGGTCCCCCTACCACCCGTTTTCCCCTACCCTGGACAAACAGACCCCGGGCCAGGGGAGGCTTCGCAGAGCAACTAGGCCTCTGCTACCGTATATGCCCTGATAGAAGGGCCGAGACTTTTGTGGTGGGACTTTGCTACCATATATGCCCTGATAGAAGGGCCGAGACTTTCGTGTTGAGACTCTGCTACCGTGCATACCCTAATAGAAGGGCCGGGGCCTGGGCCTAGGGACTCTGGAGTACCGTATAGGCCCGGTCGGAGGGGGCCGAGCCTCTGGACGGGGGCGTACCCCTTGACAGGGGGGAACAGCATGAGCTGGGAATCAGCTGTTCCAGCTCATTCCCGGTCCCCCCACCTGGCTCTTAATACATTTAAAAAGCAGAGACACAGTGGCGAAGGGGAGGACTGGGAGTAAGCCCAAGAATTGGCTGATTCCTGGCTTGCGCCAGTCCCCCACTACACCTTTGCTTCTTTTGCCTACTCGAGGCAGCACTGGGGGGAACCAGCTTTTAAGCACTGGGGGGAACCAGCTCCTGCTCTCCCCCTTGCTGTCTCTCTCTGATAGAGGCAGCAAAGGGGGGAAGTGATTAGTCAAGTCACTACTCAATGACCTGATAATCATATGTTATCGGGTAGTCAACTAGTCGCTTACATCCCTACTCAGTACAGGATTCAGGACCTTAAATAGTATGTGCTATAGGAGATAATCATTCAGTTACATTTGATTGTGATTTTGTTCTAAATATTTTTTTATTTATTAGCTTACTATAAGCTTGTTTCTCAGATTTTTAAAAAAGTATCATCCTGAGTCATCACAGCTTCCTCAGAAACCAGCAGTACCCTTCTACTTTATTGCAATAAACCTAAACTCACTATGCTACCAAGTTTTGTTTGTGCATATGGTCCATTTTCAATATAGTGTCTTATATTCTTTCTTTGTAGGTTTAGAAAGATATGCCCGGCTTACAACATCAGCATTCCATGTTTTCAATTTATACTATGACCACTTGGGGTCTTTAAACATAATTTCTCTGAATAAATCGGTCTCTGATAGTCTGGAAATAAGCCTGCTTGATGTTATCACCCTAGTACAGGTTAGCTGTATAATGAAATTATCAAATTGGTTTAGGATACATTTATCCCATCTCCTTCCTCCCCAGGCACAAAGTTCAAGTTTTGTACTAGGAGGTGGAGGGAATCCACCCTCATCCCTTGGATGAGCTGCAAGGCTGCTATACTTCCACCATTTCTGTGTTTCTAGTCCATGACCTGGAATAAGTCATAATCTGTTCTTTGCTTTTATGATGAGTACAAGTCAGTGTGTCTCCAGTAGTCAATTTCCACATTCCACCTCAAACAACATTGTCTGGCCATCCTATATAGGGTCAGCACAGGTTTGCATAGGCCTTTCCTTGCTAATAGATGGTGCAATGATGTACTTGAATGGGGCAGAGGACTTTGAGTATGCTCTTGACATATGAGTGGATTTTACCTTAAATGGAAGAGAGCTAAATCACCCAACTCACATACATAGCCCTGTCAAATTCATGGCTATGAAAAATGCGTCATGGATAATTAAATAAGGCCTTCCCCTGTGAAATACAGTCTTTTACCTTGTACTATACAGGTTTCATGTGGGAGACCTGCATTTCTCAAATTAGGGGCCCTGAGCCAAAAGGAAGTTGCAGAGGGTTGTGAGATTATTTTGGGGGCAGCGCTGAAGGCATGCAGAAGTAAGGGTAGAAATACTTTGCAGGAGCACTTACGATACGATATTGACACTCTTATTTCTGCACTGTAGCTGGTAGAAGCTCTGCCTTCAGAGATTCAGGGAGCAGCCATTGCTTTCCAGCTGCCTAGGTCTGAAGGCAGCATCGCTGCCAGCAAGAGTACAGAATTAAAAGTAGCAGTGCTGCAAACTATCAGCCCCAGGATAATTCTGACTCCCCCAACTCTTTTTGGGTCAGGATGCCTACAATTACAACTCTGTGAAATTTCAGATTTAAATAGCTGAAATAATGAAATTTACCATTTTAAAGATCCTAGTAATGTGAAATTGACCAAAACAGACCATGAATTTAAGGCCTTATATATACTGGGTACTAGTAAATTTCATTTCTTTTTATATTTTATATAATACCGAAAGAAATGGGTTAAGAACTGTGAGGAAATTAACTTTCCTTCATAATAATAAAAAAGAAAGGCATGATGCAGGAATATGAAGGGGGAGGTTAAATGGAGTTATTCACTCATAGGTAAAATCGTGGCCAATGAGGCTACGTCTAGACTACAAGCTTCTTGCACAAGATGCTTTTTTTGGAAGAGATCTTCTGAAAAAACTCTGCACAATAGGGAGTCCACACTCAGGGGCAGCCCTAGACTAGCTGCCAGCAACTGGCGCCCTAGGCGAACCATGCAATCGGTGCCTCCCCCTCCCCCAAGGGCAGATATCAACTGAGGGTTTTGGTTCTGTGCTGGGGAGAGGGGGGCTGGGGATGGAGTTCTATTGGCTGGGGGCCGAGGGGCTGGGGATGGAGTTCTGGGGCTAGGGGCCAGGGGGTTGGGGGTTGGAGGCCTGGGCTTTGGGGATGGAGTTGGAGTTCGGGGGCTAGGGGCCGGGGGACAGGGGGCTGGGGATGGAGTTCTAGGGATGGAGTTCGGGGGCTGGGGGCCGGGGAGAGGGAACAGGGTGCTAGTCAGGGGAGAGAGTCCCCTGCACCTGCCTCCTCCTAAACCCCCCCCCCCAGAGAGAAGCTGGCATGCGCCTCTCCCGGGGTGACCCCCCCCTGCAGCCCAGAGGAAACCCCCCCACATTCCTCCTCCCCCGGGGCTGCCCCCTCACTCCTGCAGCACAGGGGAAACCCTCCCCCGGGGCTGACCCTCCCCCCCTCGCAGCACAGGGGAAACTTCCCCCCTGCGCTGCCTCTCCCAGGACTTATTCCCCTCCTGGCCGCAGGGAAACCGTGCTCCAGGTAAGGCACCGGAAAGGGAATGGGAAATGGAAGGGGCAGGGTTTGGAATTTGGCGCCCCATGCAACTTGGTGCCCTAGGTAGCTGCCTAGTTTGCCTATAGGCACGGGCTGCCTCTGTCCACACTGCAAAAGCACATCGAAAAAGCGCTATCTCATATGTAAACAGTGATTGCTATGGACAGAATGGCCACCAGCGCATCTGTGTTTTTTCCTCTTTCCCCTTCTTCCGAAAAAACTTCCTCTTCCCTGTCCACACATGCCTGTTGCGAAAGAGTTCTTTTGCAAAAAGGCTTCTTCCTTGCAGAATGAGGATTACCAATTGTGCAAAAAGCCATCTGTTCTTTTGATTTACTGTCAAAAGAACACACTTACAGAGTGGACATAACTCAGGTTTTGTGGGGAAAACGGCCATTCTTCTGAAAAAAAAACCTCTGTAGTCTAGACATAGCCTGAGTCTATCGGACTAAGTGATGTTGCCAATCAAAAAAAAAAAAAATCAATTGCAAAGATTCCAGGAAATTTGATCCTGTTCCATAGTTGCTAATAATAATACTGTAATAATAATACAGAAAGAAGTTGATACCTATTAAATCAAATGGAAAACAAGTAATTTTCCAATAATGCAGTTCTTGTACTTATTGGGAGGGGGGCAGTTCTTGCTATTAAAAAAATCACTGAACTAAAAATATTTGTGTTGCCATTTAAAAACATTTGCAAATCTCAATGCTGCAATTTTATATTTACTTAGCAAAGGACATAACTTCTGTACCAGAAACACCATTCTGTTAAGCTTGACTACTGTTGCCTTTTTCATGGTGATCTCAATCATATATATAGTAGCCCAATGTCTGAGAGTCTGTAATGCTAAAATGCTGGCTGTTCCCTCTGAGCTGCGCTGTTGCTGAAATGCTGGCTGTTCCTCTGGGCGGCCCGTGCTGCACCCAAACAGCTGCTTGCGCCGCTTGCTCCCCCACGGCGGCCCAGCTGAATGGCGCAGAAGTCAGCTGAGCGCCACGGCAGGAGTGGAAGAGGGGCGGGGTGGTGACATACATGGCCAGGGGGGTGGGGCCTGGCCATGTATGTCACCGCCCTGCCCCCTTTTGCCTCCCGCCATGGCACTCGGCTGACTTCTGCGCCACTTAGCTGGGCCGCCATATGGGAGCAAGTGGCGCAAATGACTGCTTGGGCTCCGCACTCCCCATGCAGTACGGGGAGTGCGGAGCCCAAACAGACCCTTGGGGGGGGGGGGAGGGAAGAAAGAGAGAGAGAGAGTGAGAGAGAGACCGGAGGTTCAGGAGAGAAGACCGTTGTAGAGGAGAGACCTGAAAATCCTCTTTTATGATGGGCTAATTGGCTAGTATCTAGAGAGTTCTGCAGGTGTTAGAAAATATTTGTAATATTGTATGGAAAGGTGACAGATTATCTGAAATATCGTAATTTCACTTATTTGTCTTTGATCAGTTTTCAAGGCATCACTACAATTATATATGTTATTGAGTTTAAGCAAAGAAGAATAAAAAGGAAAAGGCTAATCCCATACATTTTTCCATTATTCTAGGAGGATGACATAGGTTTTGATAGCCCATTGTCTCCACAGTATATCACTGAAGAACAAGTAGTATTTTTTGAACATATTCCATTGAATGGAAAATCAAGAAGTATCCAAAAGTCAAGATTTCATGAGCTGCACAAAGGGAAACTGTTAAAATATCGGTAAATAGATGGGCTCTTGATACATTATAACTATCAAAGAGTATTCAATATTTTCATGCTTTAATCATTTAAAAGGACACTGTCAAATTCCTTTTTTCATACTTTGTTTTTTATTATAATGTTTTAAATACCATTTTAAAAGAATTTGGAAACATTGGGCAAAGAGTTGCCTTCAGTCACACTTCTCAAACACATTGGCTTCAATAGAGTAGTCTGGATATAACCAAAGGCAGATTTCAGTTGACTATAGTGTCTTCTGTCAATGATTACTTTTTTCCATTCTGAAAAGGATGGGTCCAGTATTGGTGTGCTGAAAGCAAAGTTTGCACTGAAGTCTAATAGATGCTCACTAGACTTCAGAATTTGTTTTTTTGTTTTTTTGTTTTTGTTTTTTTTGCCAGATGGCTAAGAGTAAACATTGAAAATTTGACTCACTTGCCCTCTAATTGTTGCCAGTGTTTTTCCAGTGGACAATCTGTCTTGGTAAAATGGTACTCAGAAGGAGAGTCGTAAGTGGTGTTTACTAGGAGACCATTGAGTCCAATAAGATTTTCAGTGGGAATTTTATTTGATTTACAACTGTACAGGTTGTACCTCCCTAGTCCTGCACTCTGTGGTCCGGCTGTGGTTCAGCATGATTTTAGTTAGACTGGTGTCCACTTATTATGTGGTGGCCAAATTTCCTACAGTCCCAGAAAGTTTGTTTACAGTCACCAATCCTGGTTCTCGGTGTTCTATGCTGTTATTTAGCTCTAATTTATCTCTAAATGTTTTCTAAAAGCCCAAAAAGCAATGGAGGTGTTGAAATACTGATTAATAATGATAATATTGATATTTTGGAGTCCAGCAAATTCCCTGGTTTGGCACTGGTCAGGTCCTGAGGGTGCCAGGCTAAAGAGGTTCAACCTGTAGTATTTACCCCTTTCATGTGTTGGAATATTTTAATGGAGCTTGGATTGATGACAGCTTCTTCCTTGTGTGTACTGACATGGGTTGAATCACCACAGCACTGGTGAGGAGGGCTTTTCGGTAGCTGTGGTAGAGATAGCTGAGTACATATAATATTTTGTTTTGATCTAGTTCCTCTATTGCTTGTGGTTATTTTTGGTTTTTAATTTTGTAAATGAATACTCCTGAAAATGTCCTAATACTGCTCTGCCAGTTTATATCAACCCTGCTTCTCCAGCCCAATGGCTTATTTGCACAGTAGCAGACAGTCATAACCTAATTATGGGTTGACTTTGTGTTGAATGTGAATGTCTACTAGAGCATTTAGTATCATTAAAGACAGTTTCATGATAGTATCATTAAATGATATCAATGATAATATCATTAAAGAGGTTTCTCTGTCTAATGGGCTAAAATCTTACCTTCTGATTGCTGTGTGAAGTGTATCATGACAGTCCAAGTGAACAATAACCTGAAACAAACCATCACCACTACTTCTTCGAGACTGTCCCTGTGAGTGCTCCACTTTAGGTGTTTGGGCACCTCAGTATGCCCGGATGGAAGATTTCTATAGCAGTGCTTGTGTATAGCCTGTTTGCATGTGTGCAGCAATGTTCATGCACCAGGCAGCCAACGTGCATGCGCAAACACCCATCCCCTCAGTTCCTTCTCTGCTTCCTCCGGCACTGGTTGGAACCTGCTGTGCGCTCCGCATTGAGCTCCTCAATTAGCTAGATAGCCTTTTTACTTTACCTTTTAGTCAGAATTAGCCTTTTAAAACCTTTTCCTTCGCTCTGCATACAAAAAAAGATTTTTTTTTCATGTGACTAAGGGGTTAACTATACCTAAGCCAGGTAGAGTTGGCCAATAGGAATGTAGGTAGGAATTTCAAACTGGGACAAAGGAATTTTGGATTACTCCCTTCTTTGTTCCTGGGCAGTTTCTCTCCAGCTACTGAGGGAGACAGACAGAATGTCTCCCTCCAAAAAAAGACTCTTCTGTAAGTAGGATAAAGTTTAGATAAATCTATTAGGTTTTATTGTTTTATGGTTTGGGAAATGGGATCTGATGTCTTGCATTTAAAATGGGTTTTTCTCTCTTTTGGGCCCATGGTGGAATTCCCCATGAGTATATTACTTTGTGACTTTACCATCTAGTCATTATGCTTGCAACAAGAATATTGTGGTGATAATAAAAGTTCTTTCTCTTTTCTTTTTATTAACTTGGTATTGGTTAATTTTTGTGTCTTGGTTTGTACTTTAAGGGTGAGATTTCCCAAGTGATCTCTCCCCTGATTTTCTTATCATTAGTTGGGTGGTGGCAGCGGTTGTTAAGATTTTGGAGGGAAGTTTTTTTACCAAAGCCTGGAAAGATAAGGTTTTGGGGTACTTTTGCAGGCCCCCACTTCTGCATTCATCATGCCAGAATGGGGAAGGAGCCGTGACAATGTCGGAACCATGAATAAGCGGAGGCTCACTGCCTGACACTTTCCACTTGCGGGGATCGCCCTACATTGGCTCTCCCCTCCGTGCTATTAATGATTTTACTGGTTTTTATTATTTTTACTGTTTTATTCTTTTACTCTTTTAATCTTTAACCACCTGAGGAGATCCTCCCCAGAGTTTTCCTCAGGACACCTCCTCCCCCTCAGGCACGGCCAGTGCGCCCAATGTCACCTATTTGCCATTTGTATATTTCCTGCCCGGATGGGCATTTGCTTATCTCTACTGCCTGAGGGGGGAACACGCAGTACCTCAGGGCTTTTTTCACAGAGCCCTGACTCCACAGCAAATACTCCATGCGCAAGGCAACTATTTCACTTCAGTAGCAATCTGACTAGACTTAATCTTTGGATTTTTCCTGCATCCCCACTTACACTCTCTCAGCGGTTATGTCAGACAAAGTGGGGGCACCTGCCTCAGCTGTGAGCTCTGCAACCTCTAAAAAAAATCTGAGAGGATAAATGCAGATACTAGCAGGGAGTCGCCTTCACCCAAAACAGGGTTATCCCACAATTCCAAGCCAGTTCTGTCCCCTGTGAGGGTTCTGGGCAACAGCTTGCCAGGGATTAAATCACTCACTGCACCCTGAGGGTCCCAAGACCTGGCTTCAATGCTGAAACAGGCTAGCAAGCCTAAGCCCCTTGCTGCACAAAAGCTCAACACAGCTATGGCACTGCCCACGCAGACCCTGCATGCTGCCACTTATAAAAATAGGGGGTCTACTAAAGCCCCACGTTCGGCTCTGTCAATGTGCATGCCTACCCTGCAGCCTGGCAAGGCAAAAGGCTCACAGACACAGTACACTCTGCCACCTATGCCTCAAACCTATTCTTTTATATCTATGGAGCAGCTAAAGGTTACCTCGGTACCCATTACTCCACTTTACTCCACTCTCCAACACTTGCCAGGTTCTCTCCAGGAACAGGAATATAGCTGTTCCTGCACCTCCTTATATAGCAAGGAGGAAGCTGTGTCTTTTTCAAATGCTGCCTCACCCAGACATTCCTCCCATAGGAGGAGGCCACCTCTGCCACAATCAATGATGCCTCAGTGGCACCCCAGCCAGTGGCTACTGCCCCTCATGACTATGCCTCTTGCTTGGCTCAACTGGGACCCATGGGCATCTCTCAGAACGCAGCAGCAACAATCCCATCATGCTGCTCAAACTCACACAAGAAACACTTCGGTGACCTCCCTAGATGTATCTTGGGATCAAACTGATTCCATTCATTCTTTTAGTGATGATGACTCCAATGATTCATCACACACACCAACCCAGTTCTCCTCCTCTTTTCCAGAGGATGCACTCATGCCACCACCTCCTTCAGCAGGCATTGATTCCAGGGCTTTTCAGGACCTTTTTAAAAGGACGGCTGATGCATTAGAAATTTCATTAACGACCCAGCCAGACACCCAACATAAACTCTCCGGCATACTGCAAGCTACACCATCAGTAAAATTAGTGCTACCCATGGATCCTGCCCTCATGGATCCTGCTAAACACTTGTGGCAAATACCAGCTACCATATTGCCAGTGGGCAAAAAGACTTACAGAAAATATTGTTTCCTCACAGGATGCGGAGTTTCTCTTCACACACCCTCCCGCCACTTCCCTCTTAGTTGATGCTGCCAACCAGAGGGCCTAACATACTTTACCAAAATCCATTCCCCCTGATAAGGAGTGGAAACGACTTGATCTCATGGGGAGAAAAGCCTACTCGTCTGCCTCCTTCCAGCTGCGCATCTCGAATTATACAGCTATGCTGGCAAAATATATACACATTTTTTAACAGATATCCATTTTTATTAAATACATTCCAGAACAAAAAAAAAAAGAGCAATTTTAAGCCAGCACAAATGAGGGTTCCCTAATAGCCAGGACAGCCTTACAGGCCTCCCTTGACTCTGCTGACACTGCCGCTCGTTCCCTTGCAGCCGCGGTAGTGATGAGGAGAGCATCCTGGCTTTCAAAAAGAGGTGCAGACAAGGGTCGAGGACCTCCCATTTGAGGGCCCAAAGCTTTTCGTGGAGTCCACCAACACTTTGTTGCACTCCCTGAAAGATTCCCGAGCCACCCTTCGCACACTGGGCATACAGATTCCTGTGCGAAAATGTAAACAAAATAAGGGCCATACCCAGAGATATAGATCTGCCTTCTTTACTCTCCACAAAGGCAGTATGACCAAAGAAAGCAACAATGCCACAACAGGAAGCAACAATCTGCCAAGCAGCCAACCACATCCCAGCCCTCTAATGCTAGACAAACATTTTGAAGTTCAGGTCAGGAGTCGTCAAACTTGTCCCTCTCCTTCCATCCTTTATGGCACTCCGATATCCACACATTGCCTAGCACCATTCTATCACTACTGGTGCCTCATAATATCCAACAAGAGGGTGTTGGACATAATAAAAAACTGGTACTGCATACCATTCCTGTCCCTTCCAAAACCCCTCCCACCCACCTCGTCCCTCTTCAGGGACCCATCTCATGAGACTATCCTATGCCACCGGATTGATCGCCTGCTCTCCATCAAGCAGTGCAACATGTTCCCCAGTACTGCAACACTGGCTTTTATTCATGGTATTTCCTCATGGAAAAGAAATCAGTAGGATGGAGGCCAATCTTAGACTTCAGAGGCCTCAACAGGTATGTCCTTTCCCAATGCTTCCATGTGGTTCCCTTCTCCACCATTATTCCCTCCCTCAACAGAGATGACTGGTTGGCAACTTCAGCCTCCAGGATGTGTATTTCCATATGCATATCCAGCTTGTGCACAGGAAAAACCTCAGGGCTGGCCCACAACATTTTGGTACCTGAGGCGGGGAGCTCAAATTACACCCCCATACTCCCTCGCTTGGGCCAAAACTTTGGAAGGTCTCAGTTCTGCCTTCTTCCTGTTCTACTCCTCTCATGGTATTGCAGAGAGAGTACTTATGCACCAGCAGCAGACACAATTTTCTACACTCTGGGTTCTAGTGGTGCCACCTCATGGTAAGGCCAGCCCTGACTCAATCAGAGCCACGGCTGCATCAACCACATATATCCAGGGCATCCCCCTGTTAGATATTTGTAGATCAACTACCTGGTCATCCACCCATACTTTCGCAACCCACTACGCACTCGACACATACCCCTCTAGGTGAACCCGATTCAGCCACTGCATCCTAACAGCTGTCCATAAAGACACTATGCTGACCAAAGCACCCACCTCCAGCGGACACACTGCTTCATAGTCACCTAAGGTTGAGCATCCAAAGGGACAGCCTCAAAGAAGAAGAAAGGGTTACTCACCCTCTGCTGTAACTGAAGTTCTTCGGGATGGGTGTCCCTATTGGTGCTCCACCACTCTCCCTTCCTCCCTTCTGCTTTGGGATTCCTCTCACGTGCCTACCAGGGCAGAGAAGTAACTGAGGGGACTGGGGTTCGCACATGCACATCGGCTGCCTGGAGCATGAACATTGCAGGCCATGCGTTAACAAGCTATACACAATCACTGCTATAGAAATCTTCCAGTCAGGCACACTGAGGTGCCCAAACACCTAAGGTGGAGCACTCATAGGGACACCCATATCAACGAACTTCAGTTACTGCAGAGGGTGAGTAACCCCCTCATCTCGGTGCTTGTCTCAGTAGTTGGGCAAAGGACTATATAGGTAATCCAAACAACTGTCAATCAATAGTTGTTTTAAATGTGCGTTGAGCTCTGCAGTAAAGTAAGTTTCCCACTCTACCCTTGCTGGATCACCTGTCTTCAGAAATAACTCAGAAATCATCAGTACAGCCTTTTTCACCCCTCTGTCTCACTTTGCATCTGGATTAATTTTGTTCAGCTGCAGCTTTATGACACACCAGGAATTTACTTGAAGCATTGTCCACATTATGGAATTTTAAGAAAAATTCCTATCATTTCTAAGATGCATTCAGCTGCAGTGTTGCAGGTGCCACTGGGAATGTTTCTCTGGCTTTGGCAGCATTTTTAGCACCACAGATGTTAAAAAAACCATGGTGATTGAAAACATCTACCATTGTAAGAGAGCCCCTGTGCTACATTCACCAGAGGCAGGAACCTAGTAGAGTAGGTACAGACTGGCGTGGCTGCTTTTGTAGTCCGTGGGCTGAAATAACAACATTAGAGGGGCTGCACTGAAGCTTCATGGCCTGCCTGCAGGCTAGAAGTAAATTCTATCTCAGAAACACGCATCCAACATTGCACACAGTCTAATAGTTCTGGCTTTGTGTTAGAGACTCTACTCTAATACACCTACTCTAATGCACCTTGACAAGCATGCCAGTTCATGAAAGAATATCCATTCAGGAGCGGTGGTTAAACATATGCTTAACTCCATACTTATGCTGAAATCCTGTTGAAGTCCATTAGATTTACTTATTAAGTACTGTTGTGAATAGAGATGGACTTAAGTATATACAAATTCTTTAATTAGCAAATTGTCTAATGTAATAATAAATATGTGCTTCCTGCCCATATAGGCCAAAAGGATCAGGTACAATAGTTAATGTTTTCCGTCATGAATATCCTCCACAATTTTTAGCGTCTGTCATCGTAGACATTCAGGAGAGGTTTCCCTTTTATTCTGAAAGCAACAACGCTTTTATATATACATCTTTAAGTATTTTGAAGATGTCAAACACCACCTCAGTTAAGCTTCAGCTTATTCTTGAAGGTAAGTTACAGATATGGTTGATTAGTGTAGTAATGAGGATTTTGTTTTGGAAAATCTTGTGTGACCTTTTTTTCAAAAAAATCCCTCATTCTAGTTGTCTGAGTGCACACTATTTTAAACTTGCAAAGAAAGGAATTCACATTTCAGTGGGGTTGCTTCTCCTAAAGTGTAAAATTGAATTTATTTTCTCTTTCTGCCTATGCAGGTATTTGAAATCCTTCTCTGAGTGCTTGCCTTTGCTTTGACAAGCAAGTAAGTACTGAGCACCAGGCAAGGGGTCAGTTCTGAAGAGTTATTCAGCACTGGCTAAATTAATTATTCTATTACTAGTACCCACTACTTCTTTCCATGACACCAGCACCAGATAGGTTGATTACACCCCCAGGGTTTTCCCAGTACTAAAAGAACTGAAATCCTTTCTTTTGTCAGGAGACATGCACCTGGTAATATGAGTTGCAAGACTGGCATCAAAACCAACTGAATCTCTAGTATTGACCAAAGCTTAGACCTTACCACAAATTACTCCACTTTCTACTGTATGCCTATTTTTGAATTTGATGTCTCCTAACATAGTCATAACATAGAGAACACACCACCTAATTTTCCTAGGAGTCCCTCCTCAGAATATCAATCAGAAAAGGTATCTCAGATGTTCTTCTTCGAGCAGTGTCCCGTGGGTGCTCCACTTTAGGTGTCGGGCTTGTCCCGGCGCTGCAGATCAGAGAACTTTACTAGTCGTAGTCTGCCGGACCATGCATGCGCAAAGCGCGGCTTGTGCCTTTTCGCGCTGTTTGCGTTCGCGCGGTCCGGCTCCCGCCAGTTCCTCCTGACCGTCCTCGGCTGCGGATGGAATACCGTTTCTCCTCAAACTCTGTCAGAGTGAGAGAGAGGAAGAACTCACTAGATTTAGTTAGATTAGTTCATAGTTAGTTCTTTCCAGTTAATATAGTCGTAGTTGTTCTAGTTTTAAAATATATATATATATATATATATATATATATATATATATATATATATTCCTCATGCTATCTGTAAATAGTTTGTCCCCTGACTCCAGTCAGAGGAACACAGAGGCGACCATGCCAGGATCACCTGGATTTAAAAAGTGCAGCTCATGCCGGGAAGCAATGCCTGCCTCCAACGGTCACGCTCTCTGCATCAGGTGTCTGGGTGAGGGACACATACCCCAGAAGTGCCCTCATTGCTCCAAACTCACCGCGAGAGTGAGGAAGGACAGGGACATGAGGCTCAAAATGCTCCTCTTCGACAGGGTATTACAGCCACAAGATGGGGCAACTCCCGTATCGCTTCCTGTCCCCTTAGCCAAGCTGTCCCCAAAGAAGGTGAAGAAAAGACCATCGCCTTCTCATTCCCTTCCCCCGATGTGTGTTAGCATGGGGGACAAACCGGGCACCTCGGGTGTGCATGGCCCTTCTAAGGCAAAGCACTGCCGCAGCATTTCGGCTCCGCAGCCCGCAACTATTCCAGCACCTAAGTTATCGTCGGCACCGAAGCCTTCCCCAGCGCCGATGGCGCATGCGGCACCGAGCTCACCCTCCGCACCGCCTACAACTGCTCTTATGGCACTGACTTCCACGGCGGCACCGAACGAACCTCTGGCAATGTTGTAGCTTTATCAATTAGTTATTGAAACTCTCAACCTAGAAAGAGCTCTACTTAGGGATGGTAATTTGATCCTTATAATACTTGAGTCCCCTGTTTTGAGCCCTTAGTAAGATTCTCTTTCCTACATTTGTCAGTGAAGACATCTTTTCTAGACGCTACCATATCAGCTAGGATAAAATAGTATTCAAATTCTACCTTAATTAGGACATTCAATTACTGATATTTTAGTCTAAATCTCATGCCAATCTTGAATAACTTAGATTTCTTCTTAGAGACATCCCTGGGGGTGCTCCACAGCAGGTGTTGTTGCGCCCCCGCACCACAGAGCAGATTCTTCCTAGCATTGGAGGTCACAGCACCATCTGGCACTACTGTGCATGCGCAGTACTATCCCCTCAGTTTCTTCATACCATCCACAGCTCAAGATGGACCTCTGCAGTGCTCTTTGTTCATCAATAGTTCTCAGTAGATAAGTAGATTAATTAACTCCAAGTTGTTCTCCCTAGTTGTTTGCCAAGTTCTTCTCAGGGGGGGAAAAAATGCTGTTCGTTCGTTCGGGGTGAAGGGTTCTCCAGGTTTTAAACATAGCACAGACTGCAACTAGGCAATACTGGCCTCAGATGGCCACATAAATGTGTCAAGTGTCTTGGTGACTCCCACGTTCAGCGGGACTGCCCATACTATGCTAACATTAAGGTGCAAACGCGGAGAGACAGAGATCTCCATTTAAAAATGCTTATGATTGAGAAGGGCAAACTCCCTTCCTCAGACCCGGACTCTCAGCAGATGGCCAATGATAAGGGGGTCAAATCCAAGAAATCCCTGAAGAAATGTGACACCTCTCTGCCACAAGACTTGCAGTCGCCTAAACGGCGTTTGACCAACAGTATTGGCTGGGCTCTCCACAAATGTGCCTCACATGGTGACCATATGGAGGCTACACGCCATTAAGTGCCTGCCTCACAGAACTCAGCACTGAGTACGACACCGAACAGCGAAGCAGCTGAAATCACTGTGCTGAGAGTGTGAACCATGGCACCACAACAGCTGATGGCACACAGAATATTGTCACCATCCTGCAATTGCAGACGAAGGCAAATACTCACGCTCTGAGCTCTGCACCTGGAATACCACAGGTGCCGGGGCCAAGTGCGACCCCTCTAGCCTCGGTGCCATTTACTCCTACTACTAGCTACCAGAATCAGAGAGACCTTGTAGTCTCCTCAACTTTTAACTCTTCATTTTTAAGCACCGACAATCTGTCTTACTCAGAACCATCCAAATGGTGATGACGATGAGGAACCAAGGGTTTTCTCGTCCCAGCTGTCGCCATGCACAGAAACATCAGGACATTGATCCCATGCTGACTTTGCCCAGACTACCAGTGTGGGCATGGCCCGGTAGGTTCCATACCCATGGATGCCACCACCCATGCCTTATCCACCTCAATGGCAATATTGGAGACCATGACCTCAACATCACAAAAAGAGGCTATCTAAGACAAAGCACTTTCTCCCCTGTCCCAATCCCCTCTAATATAGAGGGAACAAAATGAAATTGATGAACTGCAGTCCACTGACTTAGGTCCAGATGCATCATTAGACACAAACTCACCATCTGTGACTGACCAGCCTATCATGCCACCACCCTCGGCAACCACTGAAGACTTCACCCCTTTCCAGGAACTTTTTAAGAGAGTTACAGCTGACCTAAACATTGCAATCGAGGATGTGCAGGACACACAACACAAGCTTACCATAATCCTGCAGGCTATGCCTTCCTCAAAAATTGCCCTGCCTATCAACTCAGCCATCATGGAACCTGCCAAAATTGTTTGGAAACCCCCTGCCTCAATTCCTCCCACCTGAAACAGGCAGACCACAAGTATTATGTTTCCCCAAAGGGGTCAGAGTTTTTATTTACTCATCCTCCACCAAAATCCTTGGTAGTCGACGTGGCTTAGCAAAGAAATAAATAGTAGCAAAACTGTTCCGTGCCATCAGACAGATAATAAAGGATTTTACTCTCAGTAAAAAGGTTTGCACCTCACCCACATTACAACTAAGAGTGGCCAATTATGCTGCACTCCTTAGCAAATACGATTTTAACAGTTACACAAAGTTTAATCTTTTTGTTGATGATATAACACAGGTGAAAAAAACACAGTTTAGAGAGGTCATTGTGGAGGGCCATGCAATATCAAGGACAGCCCTTCAAGCTGCCCTAGATACAGCGGCAACAGCCATGGCAGTTGTCACGAGACAGGCTTCATGGTTCAATTCCTCTGCCTTCCCTTGAGAAATCTAGTCGTCTGTGGAAGTTATACTGCTTGAGGGTGAAAAGTTCTTTTCATATAAAACCCACTCCATCCCTTTTTAGGAACCCCTCTCACAGTAAGAAGTAGATCACCTTCTACAATTGGGTGCTATAGAACCCCAGGTTTTATTCTCATTACTTCCTCACTCAGAAAAAAACTGGAGGTTGGCATCCAATTCTGGATTTGAGGGCCCTAAACAAATTAGTAAAGAAGCAAAAGCTCAAAATGGTTACATTATCCACCATTAACTCATCTCTGGAGTTCAGTGACAGGTTTTCATCTCTCGACTTACAAGACACATATTTTCATGTGTCTGTTTGACCTACTCGTAGACGGCTTCTCCATTTCACCCTAGGTACACAGCACTACCGATATACGGTACTACCCTTCAGACTTTCCATGGCACTGAGGGTTTTCTCCAAAATGTTAGCAGTGGTTTCAGCCCACCTCTGAAAACAGGACATTACCATACATACGTACCTCAACTATTGCCTTATCAAGGCAAGAACTCAAGACGAATCCTATCACTGCACCCATCTAGTTCAACAGTGCTTCCAATCACTGGGACTCTTAATCAACAAGAAGTCAGTCCTTACATCGACTCAATCAATACAATTTATTGGGATGTACCTCAACTCTACCTCAGTCATTTCCTCTCTGCCTCCCAACAGATCCTAAGGATCTGCGAGCTAGTCCAATCGCTCCACAGAATGCCATGCGTCACAGTCCATAACTGTTTAGAACTCCTTGGACACGTGGCGTCCTGCAACCCTATGGTCCTCAATGCCCATCTATTCATGAAGTGCCTCCAGGGATGGCTCAGATCAAATTACAAACCCAACCTCCATTCCCTGACCAAAACATTGTCAATTCCCAACACAGTAAAAAGTTCAATACTATAGTGGACAAAGCTGTACAACTTATGCAGAGGCATACCCTTTCACACCGCAGAATCCTCAATGGTCATCACTACAGACACTTCCATCACAGGCTGGGAAGCACACATGAGACACCTTACAACCCAGGGCCGATAGACTTCAGCAGAGAGGATGCTACATATCAATGTCCTCAAGCTCAGGGCTGTTCAGCTCACATGGCAACATTTCCTACCTCACATCACTGGAAGACACATCAAGATATATACTGACAATATGGCCTGTATGTTTTTTAAAAACAGACAAGGCGGGGCATGATCCCATGCCCTATGCACGGAAGCCATAGCACTTTGGAACTGGTGCCTTACTCATGGCATCTCCATAAGTGCATGTCATCTCCCTGGCATCCTAAATACCACAGCCGATGCCCTAAACAGACCTTACCACAAGATCACGAGTGGCAAATCGACCATTCAGTTCTAGTAGAGATATTTGCACAGACCTATTCACCACAGAACAAACAAAAATTGCCCACTTTATTGCTCCAGGGTGGGCATGGAAAAGCATTCACTCAGAGACACTCTTATCCTCAAGTGGGATGATCACCTACTCTATGCATTCCCTCCCTTTCCCTTCCTCAACAGGGTACTCATCAAAATACAAAAGGAGAAAGTGAGGGTTATCCTAACAATACCTTTTAGGCCCTGGCAACCGTGGTTCCTCCTCCCTCCCCCCATACAGAATGACCTTACATACTCCAATCACATTCCTACACAACCTGAGGATACTATTCCAACCAGAAACCGAAGCTCCCCATCCTCAATTTCTCACTGTTCACCTCGAGGCATGCTACCTCAGTGGTTCACAGGCATAGAATTACAGTGTTTAGACCTGGTTCAGGATGTGCTCCTCCACAGCAGGGCCCCTGCAATGTGGAAGACATACAGTAACAAATGGCCTTTTTTTGTACATTGGGCTGCTTCCCACAACATATTGCCAGAGGATGCGCCCCCCCCTACCTTGAATACTTTAATGCTTACTGCATCTCAAGAAATCCTACTTTTCCATGAACTCAATGAGGGTATGTCTACACTACAGCCTTATTTCGAAATAAACTATTTCAAAATAGTTAATTCGAAAAAACTTATTTCGAAATAACGCATCTACACACAAAATGCATTTTGAAATAGCATTTTGCTATTTTGAAATAGTGCGTCCATACTGAGTAGACGCTGAATCACATTTAAGGTCGTCCAGAACTAGGTCCTGCAGGGCATCAGGTCAGGAGTTACTTTGTGTGGCTGCTGCCTAAGGCTCTCTGAGACCTGTGCTTAAAGAGACCCCTCTCCCTCCTCCAGGACAGCTGGTTCTCAGGTTTCCCTGCTTGCTTGCCTACCTCAATGAGGGACAGCAAAGCATTTTGTCTGTGTGCTCTGGTTTCTCTCACTCGGGACACCACAGCACTCTGCAACATAGAGCCAAAGCTGCCCCTGGGCACACTGGTGCTTCTCTTGGATGCGTTGCTGCACTTTCTGCAGGCTGCCAGCCAGGAGGTCCATTGGGGGGCTGTCAGGATGCAGGAGGCCCTGCGAGAGAGCTTCCACCATGAGAAGCACTAACAGTCTCCCTGGTCTGCCCCACTGGGGGCTTATGCCTCATTCCTCCCTCATGTCCTTCCACTTACCCCCCCCCTTCCAGATGTAAAATAAAATACACGTATTTTCATGAACACAAACTATCTTTATTTAACAAAACTGGGAAAGAGGGGAATGAGGGCTCAGGGCCCAGGGTTGGGGCTCTTGCTGGACCAACTTGATTTTCATGCAGACCTGCTCCTGGGTTCACATGTAGCCTTTGGTGGCCAGGCTGGCAGCAATCCTGCCGTAGACGGCCGCGTTCCTCCATCTAGTGCAGAGATCATGGATGTTGGGGGCATCCCCCACAAACCTGAATAAGGTCCATGATCTCCACCCTGGACCAGGAAGGCACCTGCCTTTTCCAGGCCCTGGCAGGCTCCTGGGAGCTGGCAGACTGCTCCTGGGGAGCAGTGGAGGGCTGGCAGCCAGTGACTTGCTGGCTCATGTTTTGGAGCCACTGGGTCAGGGGCAGTGACTGCTGGCTCAGGGCTGGCAGGCTTGGAGCTGGCACAGGCACTGTAGCCAGAGTCTACTCCTTTAAGGGCTCTGGGGAGGGGGGAGGGAGAGGAGTGTTCTTCATTGAAGCTGGAGTGGCCCCCAGGGCACCTTGGGAAGGCTGGAGGCTTCCTATTTCAAAATAAGTGTCTACCCAGCACTTATTTCGAAATAGCTATTTCAAATTTGGCATTATTCCTCATAGAATGAGGTTTACCAAATTCGAAATAAGGTCTCAGCTATTTTGAATTTATTTCCAAGTAGCAGTTTGGCTGTGTAGACACTAGGAAAGTTATTTCAAAATAATGGCTGTTATTTCAAAATAACTTTGCTGTGTAGACATACCCTTAGAGTACATCTTGCAGCAATAACAATGTTCTACGTGACCGTTGACAACACCATGGTCATCACATATCCCATTACCAAACGCTTTCTCAAAGACCTACAGGCGTTATATCCTGACATTGCTGCCCCACAGGCACTGTGGGACCTATATCTGATACTACCTGTGCTCACAAAACCTCCATTTGAACCTACGGCCACATGTTCCCTTCTCCACTTAACACTCAAAACGGCATTCTTAGTTGCAATAACGTCAGCATGATGGGTGAGAGAGATGGCTGACATAATGGCAGACCCACATTTCACCATCTTTTTAAAGGACAAAGTCTCTCTACGGACACATCTGAAGTTTTTACCTAATGTACGATTCACTTCCACCTTAATTAAACAATACACTTTCCTGTATTTTTTCCCAAGCCTCTTGTCAATTCCTTTGAGGCACAGATGTACACGCTTGATATCCGCAGGGTGCTTTCCTTCTACCTCCATGGAATGAGACCCGTTAGACAGTTCCCAAGACTTTTCGTCTCCATTGCAGAGCATAGCAAGGGGCATCAGATATCCTCTCAAAGGTTATCCCATTGGATCTCTGACTGCATCACAATGTGCTACAATTTGAATCATTTATCACCATCTACCTCCATCTGTGCACACTCCAAAGAGTGGTTGCTCCTTCGGTCGCTTACTTGAGGAAGTATCAGAGGGGTAGCCATGTTAGTCTGGATCTGCAAAAGCGACAAGGAGTTCTGTAGCACCTTTTATAGACTAACAGATGTATTGGAGCAGAAGCTTTCATGGGCAAAGACCCACTTCATCAGATGCATGTAGTGGAAATATCCAGAGGCAGGTATAAATATGCAGACCAGAATCAAGCTAGAGATAACGAGGTTAATTCAATCAGGGAGGATGAGGCCCACTTCTAGCAGCTGATCTGGAGGTTGTAGATCACATCCTGGACAATGATCCCTCACTTTCACAGGCGTTGGGAGGCAGGCCAGTCCTCGCCCATGGACAACCCACCAACCTGAAGCATATTCTCACCAGCAACTATACACTGCACCATAGTAACTCGAACTCAGGAACCAATCCATGCAACAAACCTCGGTGCCAACTCTGCCCACATATCTACACCAGCGACACCATCACAGGACCTAACCAGATCAGCCACACCATCACTGGTTCATTCACCTGCACATCTACCAATGTAATATGTGCCATCATATGCCAACAATGCCCCTCTGCTATATACATCGGCCAAACTGGACAGTCCCTACGTAAAAGAATAAATGGACACAAATCAGATATTAGGAATGGCAACATACAAAAACCTGTAGGAGAACCGTGTTATCTCTAGCCTGATTCTGGCCTGCATATTTATACCTGCCTCTGGATATTTCCACTACATGCATCTGATGAAGTGGGTCTTTGCCCACAAAAGCTTATGTTCTAATACATCTGGGTATGTCTACACTACCACCCTAGTTCGAACTAGGGTGGTAATGTAGGCAACCGGAGTTGCAAATGAAGCCCGGGATTTGAATTTTCCGGGCTTCATTTGCATAAAGCCGGGTGCCGCCATTTTTAAATGTCTGCTAGTGCGGACTCCGTGCCGCGCAGCTACACGCAGCACGGAGTCCGCACTAGCGGACATTTAAAAATGGCGGCACCCAGCTTTATGCAAATGAAGCCCGGGAAATTCAAATCCAGGGCTTCATTTGCAACTCCGGTTGCCTACATTACCACCCTAGTTCGAACTAGGGTGGTAGTGTAGACATGCCCTCTGTTAGTCTATAAGGTGCTACAGGACTCCTTGTCACTTTTACCTGAGGAAGTTTCCCATTGACGATATATGTGCTGCTGCTACATGGACATCCGAACAAACTTTTGCTAAGCACTATGCACTTTCTGCCAGCCTTCTTCACTCTACAGGAGTAGCAAAGGCCATACTGAAGACAATTTATCTTCCTGATCCAAAGTCCCTACTTCCATAAGACAAATTGCTTTGCAGTCACCTGCTGTGGAGCACCCCGAGGGCCATATCTCAAAGAAGAGGAGGAGATTACTCACCTTGGCTGTAACTGACATTCTTCGAGATGAGTGACTCTCGGGGTGCTCCACTATCTTCCCTTCCTCCTCTCTACTTTGGATCCCCACCCCAAAAAATCTTTTCAATCAGGCTGGGTTCCAGATAGAGAAGGAACTGAGAGAAGAATGGCCACACTTACATGGTCGCACCGGACGGCATCGTGCACCTCGCGCACCACACATGCGCAGTCTTCAATGCACTGCTAGGAAGAATCCACTGTGTGGCGCTGGGACTCACCAACACCTGCTGTGGAGCACCCCCATGGATACTTATCTCGAAGAACATCAGTTACAGCCAAAGTGAATAACCTCCTCTTCACACATTAGAGAATATTTGCCTTTTATCTCCAAAGGCTAAAGCCCTTACGGATCTCCTAGATGCTCTTTATCTCATTTGAAGAAAGGGGTCCCTGTTTCTACTCAGATTACTGAAGTGGGTTTCAGGGTGAATAAGAAAATGCTATATAATCATGACATTAGACCCCTCTCCCAAGACTATTCTAATACACCTGAATCTCTTTAATTAAACAATTTGTGGAAATAGGGTACACCAGGATTAAAGATTTTGCCAGGCCACAGAGGGTGTTGTGAGGCCTTGGGATGGGGCACTTACCTACTGCCCCACTCCCAGGGGCACACTTGGCTCTGTGCTCCCTGCCACTCCCAGGCATTGCTCCCCATGGCTATGGAAGCGATGGGAAAAGACTCAAGAGAAGCAGTTCTGTCCACTGCCAATCCCCCAGCTGGGGAAAAAGGGGAACAGCAGCATAGAGAGCCACTTCCTCCTCCATACCATGTGTGTTGCTGGATTAGGGACACACAGAGTACAGAGGTTTAAGTGTAGTTAGTGATGTTTCTAGTTAATATGATTTAGAAGTTTAATTTAAAACTTTCTAGTTGCACTTTAAAGCTATCAACTTTTAAATTCCATCTGCTTTCTCTGATGCTTCATTACTTAGATATCTGCCTTCCATAGAAAAGTTGGAGTGACAATTATAAGTTTAGTATTACTTAACATTTATATTGTAGTAGCACCTAATTTATGCTAGGCACTGTATAAATACAAAATCAATTATTGTCTCTGCCTCAAAGTGTTTGCTGTTTAGGGCCAAATCCTTTAACCTGGAGAATTCAGGACCCATGTAGCATGAAAGTGTGTAAATATATGGAAGAGGGGAAGCAGGAGCAGCTCTGAGATGGGAAATGTTAAGAACCAACCTCCAATTTGGAAGAAGATGACTCTCCTTTTGCTGGCCACAGAAGCACCATTCCAGATGGTGCCAGCAATTGATGCAGAGGAGAGGTTGTTGCCTGATCTAGGTTACTTATGAATTTCCAGTTACCATCTTTAGGGTTAACAGGTCATTTGTCCCAGGATCAGGCAAATTATTCTATGTTTGGGAACCCTAAGATGCATAGTTACAACACTCACACTATAGGAACTCTTGTATATTTTCAAATATAGTTTATTCATACATTTAACAAAGTCACAAACTCCCCAAGTTCATAAGATAAATAGGGAATGTACATTTATATTTCCATACCATATACTCATACCATTCCTTCTAGAACAACCCAACGTGTTAGCCATCATCTTCCTCATCACCTTTGCCTTCCCTACCATCCGTTGTCATTACTCTGGCATCTCCTAAGGACTACATCTCCTGCTTCTACTGCCCCTAGGTTGAGATTCCACTTTTACATGTTACACAGATGTTGTTATGTTTGATACGTATTCAGTAAGGGAAGTTTCCTTTTCTCCTAATTTGTATTTCCTCATCTTACTGATGGGGAAGTGTTATTTTTTTTATGGCTCAGTATATCATTGGTTTCATCTTATCTCAACTTATCATATATTCGTTACCATGGCACATTTGTGATTGTCTATCACATTTGTTATTTCTGTCCTACTCATTATGCATTCTAGTCTGAACCGGTTATTTCAGGTTTTTGTAAGTAATGATGTACCTGCTAAATTTGAGGGTATTCCTGGAAGTCCCTCTATCCTGTTTCTATCCAGGTAAAAGGTCCCAAACATATGCACGTCGTCTTTTCTATCTGGGTGAAAGGTCGCAGCCAAAAATACTAACTTTGCCTTAGCTCAACATTCAGGGCGTGCCTGCAAATCCCCATTGTAGCTTATTATAATAAACATATAATAAAAACCATAAGAAAATAATAAAGCTATATATCTATAGGCAAGCAAGCAGTTTAGCAATATAAGCTACAGGGTCCACAGAGAAGTGAGCATCACAGTTTTTCTCTTTCACAGCAGCATAGGAAGAGCCATCAGAGGTACACGAGCCTGGCATGGTACCAAGCACTATTATGATCCTGCTGGTTTTCCTGTGTCTGCCAGTACCAATAGCATTTGTTGCAGTATTGGCACCACCAGGATGAGGCAACCCCTAGCAGTCCTGAGATAATGTCAGTATGGTGTGGTGCCACAATTGTGGAAGGAATTTTTTCTGACTTTGGACTTGATAGAACTCACCTAGGTGCCAGAATCAATAGTGCCATCGTCTGTGATCTCAAAGCACAGGAGTACTTAATGTTAGCTTGCTCTCTTCTCTTATCCCCATGCCTCACTGACTTCAGTTCTAATGACTTTTCCTGCTGCTTATGCCTCTTGAACACTGGGGATTGTGAATGCTGGTGGGACTCAGATGTGGTAGGAGGTCCACTCCTTTTATTAAATACCCAAGAGTGGAATGCACATGTAAATATATACCCATTATTTAACAATGAAATCCAAACTGTATTTTAACAAAATTTGAAACCATTTTCTCTTCTTTTGTTGTTATTTCTAAGAAATATTCATATTTAATGCTTATATTACATAGAGCACATCTAGACTGCCCATAGCTTTCGAAATAAGATATGCAAATTTGGCACGAATTTGCATATCTTCTTCCAATTCCGTTTTTGGAAGAGTGTTTTTTTTTTAAAAAAAATGCAGTCTAGACGTGGTTCTTTCAGAAAAAAAACCCTTTTTTGAAAGAACCCTTCTTCCTAAAAAAAATGAGGTGTATAGGGTTCTTTTGAAAAAGAGGGGTTTTTTTCGAAAGAACTGTGTCTAGACTGCTTTTTTTTTTCTTTCAAAAAAACTCTTCCAAAAATGGGATTGGAAGAAGATATGCAAATTTGTGCCAAATTTGCATATCTTCTTTCGAAAGCTGTGGGCAGTCTAGACGTGCCAATAGTGTTCTGATGCCCCATAGTGCTAGACGATATATAAACACATGAAACCATCTAAGCCTTGAAGATCTAAGGAGACAAGTGATGTATATAGAGTGGCGGGTGAGAGTGTTGCAAGCCCAAATGTACTAAGAATTTTGTTTGCAGATTTCCTCATTTTTCTTTTAGCCTAACCTAATTAACAATATTCCAACTACCATTAACATATTTCAAAAAACCATTGTATTCTAAAACCCAGTTTTCACTCCCAGGGCCATCCTCACCCATATACAGAATATGCAGCTGTGTAGGGAACCCAGAATTGTTGGGGCACTACTGGATCTTAATGTCCACCCTCCTGCCTCTTCCTATCCTAGTTCTGTAGCTCTGCTTCCTCTGGACAGTATCTAATTAACTTAAAAGTAAAAAAGCCTGATAAACCTATTAACAGAACAGTGAACATGTGAAAGAGCCATTCAAGTGCCACTTAACAGGCATTTGCCAACTCCAAGTATTTACTGTCAGATTCTGAATGTACAGTGTTAGTCAGGAACTTCGTTTAAATTTTGCTTTGAAAATTTTTCATTATTGTGTTACTGCAGATCTCTAAAAATCATCATCCCACCCAGGGAGCTATCAGGCATAGGAGCACCATTTTAATAGTATTGTGTATGATCCCATAAATCCTGAGGGCCCTTTGAGTGTCAGAGGGGTAGCCATGTTAGTCTGTACCTAAAAAAAATTTTTTTAAACACGAATTTAAGAAAATGTATTGCAGTTGTAACTAACACAAATGTTTGAAAATGAGTATGTGGTTATATTCCTAAACTATTACCTCTGAGCATTCTTTACTGAAATTATGAGCTATATTCTCACACCATGATTCACACTGAGTAATATGTTAGGGCTCAATTTGCATGTTGTCATTCCAGTGGAGTAATATGGTAGGGCTCAATTTGCATGAGGATGCCATAATGGACTAGAAAGTGTAATTTATTCTCTATTCTTAATTTAGATGATGAGTGGAAGAATTTTTCTCTTTCAAAACTTGATGAATTTAATTCTTCTTATATTGAGAAGACTGTGGTGATTCCTGGCTTTAGCAGCTTCCTGATTGTCAAAATTCTGAACACACTGAGTGCTTTGGCAGATGCTACGATGCCCGAGAGAGTCCCTTTCAACAAAACCTTTCCTTCAGGCACATGGTTTGTGTATGACTTTGGCACTACGAATGGAAGAAAATGGAAGATTATAGTAAACACTTGTAAATACTGGGTACAAGAGCTTGGTAATCAACCACTGAATGCCATTAAGTACCTGGATCTTACCCAAACCTACAATTTTAAATTCAGAGTAACCCCTGTTAATACAGGTGAGACATTTTGAATTTCATTTTTAATTCTTCAACTTTGTCATCTATACACAAAACATAAAATTGCTGTGAATTTTACAAATTGCTGGTTCAGGTGAATTTTACATGATAATGGCCACAGATAATGATACTAATTTCAATTACATGTAAATTTGGAGTAGCTCTAGTGAAGACAATGTCCTATGTTTCAAGCCTCTGCCATTTACTGGAATTAACAACTGAAATTGTGCATGTTTGCTTTCGGACAAAAAGGACATTTTGAACCCTATATTTTCTTCCTCCACACTCCCCTCACATCCAAAGCCGAGAACCTTAGAATGGCCATTGTAATCTTTACAAAATTTTGACAAGTGCTTTTTCTTTGCACTCATAACTGGATTAATTTAAAATTTCAAGGCATGATCCAGATTTCATTAAATCAATGGGATTCTTTGAGGTATGTTTTTTATTTTGTTGTGGTTGAAGAATAGCCACTTTTAAATCTTTTACTGAGTGTCTAGGAAGATGGAAGTGTTCTCCCACTGGTTTTTGTATGTTACAATTCTTGCTGTCTGATTTGTATTCATTTATAGAGTCTGTGGAGCTACAGTTCATTGCAAACTTGACACTATTAATCTGGGTTTGAATAGGGACTGGGAATGGCTGGCTCACTACAAAAGCAGTTTTCCCTGTTTTAGTATTCACATCTTCTGATTTACTGTTAGGGTGGATGTGGACCACTCCCAACTGAATTGGCCTAGTTAGTACTGTTCATCCAATTGAAGGTAACTCCCTTTTTTCACATGCTAGTATATTTCTGCCTGCCTCTGTAATTTCCACTCCCTGCACCTGATGAAATGGGTCTTTGCTAACAAAAGCTTAAATCATAGAGTCATAGAATACTAGGACTGAAGGGACCTTGAGAGGTCATCGAGTCCAGTCCTCTGCCCTCAGGGCAGGACCAAGTACTGTCTAGACCATCCCTGATAGACATTTATCTAACCTACTCTTAAATATCTCCAATGATGGAGATTCCACAACCACCCTGGGCAATTTATTCCAGTGTTTAACTACCCTGACAGTTAGGAACTTTTTCCTAACGTCCAACCTAAACCTCCCTTGCTGCAGTTTAATCCCATTGCTTCTTGTTCTATCCTCAGAGGCCAAGATGAACAAGTTTTCTCCCTCCTCCTTATGGCACCCTTTTAGATACCTGAAAACTGCTATCATGTCCCCCCTAAATCTTCCCTTTTCCAAACTAAACAAGTCCAATTCTTTCAGCCTTCCTTCATAGGTCATGTTCTCTAGACCTTTAATCATTCTTGTTGCTCTTCTCCAGACCCTCTCCAATTTCTCCACATCTGTCTTGAAATGCGGTGCCCAGAACTGGACACAATACTCCAACTGAGACCTAACCAGCGCAGAGTAGAGCGGAAGAATGACGTCTCATGTCTTGCTCACAATGCACCTGTTAATGAATCCCAGAATCATGTTTGCTTTTTTTGCAACAGCATCACACTGTTGACTCATATTTAGCTTGTGGTCCACTATAACCCCTAAATCCCTTTCTGCCGTACTCCTTCCTGGACAGTCGCTTCCCATTCTGTATGAGTGAAACTGATTGTTCCTTCCTAAGTGGAGCACTTTGCATTTGTCTTTATTAAACTTCATCCTGTTTACCTCAGACCATTTCTCCAATTTGTGCAGATCATTTTGAATTATGACCTTATCCTCCAAAGCAGTTGCAACCCCTCACAGCTGGGTATCATCTGAAAATTTAAGCGTACTTTCAATGCCAATATCTAAATCGTTGATGAAGATATTGAACAGAGGCAGTCCCAAAACAGACCGCTGTGGAACCCCATTTGTTATACCTTTCCAGCAGGATTGAGAACCATTAATTACTACTCTCTGAGTATGGTTATCCAGCCAGTTATGCACCCACCTTATAGTAGCCCCATCTAAGTTGTATTTGCCTAGTTTATTGATAAGTATATCATGCGAGACTGTATACCACATCCACAGCTTCTCCCTTATCCACAAGACTCATTATCCTATCCTATCAAAGAAAGCTATCAGATTTGTTTGACATGATTTGTTCTTTACAAATTCATGCTGACTGTTCCCTATCACCTTACCACCGACAAGTATTTGCAGATGATTTCCTTAATTACTTGCTCCATTATCTTCCCTGGCACAGAAGTTAAACTAACTGGTCTGTAGTATCCTGGGTTGTTCTTGTTTCCCTTTTTATAGATGGGCACTATATTTGCCCTTTTCCAGTCCTCTGGAATCTCTCCTGTCTCCCATGATTTTCCAAAGATGATAGCTAGAGGCTCAGATACCTCCTCTATCAGCTCCTTGAGTATTCTAGGATGCATTTCATGAGGCCCTGGTGACTTGCAGGCATCTAACTTTTCTAAGTGATTTTTAACTTGTTCTTTTTTTATTTTATCTTATAAACCTACTTCCTCCCCACTAGCATTCACTATGTTAGGCATTTCTTCATCAGACTTCTCAGTGAAGACCGAAACAAAGAAGTCATTAAACATCTCTGCCATTTCCAAGTTTCCTGTTACTGTTTCACCCTCCTCACTGACCAGTGGGCTTACCCTGTCCTTGGTCTTCCTCTTGCTTCTAATGTATTTATAAAAAGTCTTCCCGTTTTCCTTTATTCCTGTAGCTAGTTTAAGCTCATTTTGTGCCTTTGCCTTTCTAATCTTGCCCTTGCATTCCTATGTTGTTTACCTATATTCATCCTTTGTAATTTGTCCTAGTTTCCATTTTTTATAGGACTCCTTTTTTATTTTTAGATCATGCAAGATCTCGTGGTTAAACCAAGGCGGTCTTTTGCCATATTTTCTATCTTTCTTACGCAGTGGAATAGCTTGCTTTTGGGCCCTTAATAATGTCCCTTTGAAAAACTGCCAACTCTCCTCAGTTGTTTTTCCCCTCCATCTTGATTCCCATGGGACCTTACCAAAATCCGCCTTCCTGAAATCAATTGTCTCTATTTTGCTGTTCTCCCTTCTACCCTTCCTTGGAATTGTGAACTCTATGATTTCATGATCACTTTCACCCAAGCTGCCTTCCACTTTCAAATTCTCAACCAGTTCCTCCCTCTTTGTTAAAATCAAATCTAGAACACCTTCCCCCGGTAGCTTTTTCAACCTTCTGAAATAACAAGTTGTCTCCAATGCAGTCCAAGAACTTATTGGATAGTCTGTGCCTTGAGGGTACGAGGCTTCTCCTCCCCTGTTTTAGGGGGTGATTCCTTATCTCCTGTATCAAGAAGAGCATAATGGTTTCCTAGTATCACGGTGGGAGGGTTCAGAGCAGGGGTGGAGCATTGCCTGCTGCCAGAAGTAACCAGCTGCCAGTGTCCACCCTGAGCCGTCTCCTCCTCCACCAGTGATGTGTCTGCAGTCTTGTGTACTGGGACAGTTACCTCAGCTGCCTCCACATGAGCACTGTCCAGGACTTGCTCATAGATTCGGATGCTCCTCAACGTAACCACCTCCTCCTGTAGCTCTCCCACCTGCTGCCTGAGAGATTCCACCAGCAGGCACCTTTCACATTGAATGGTCCCCCCAGCCTGGATATCAGTAAGTGGGAATTGCAAGCCACAGTCCCTGAAAAACCACACCAGGATCTGGGTAGAGGCATCCATGCTCAGATGCTCTGTCTGGCTACAGGTACAGGTGGACGAGACAGAAGCACAGGTGTTGCGGGTCTTCCTGACCATTGTAGGCCTCTCACTGTCAGACTCCCTATTAAATTCCCCTGTCTGCAGCCCCCTGTCCATTTTGCTCTCCTGGTCTCTCTGGCTCTGGCTTTTAAAGCTTGCTTGCTTAGGTCAGGCCTGCCCCCTTGTGAGTCACACAGAGGAAGGCTGACCAGAGGCAATCAAGGGAACAAAGGTCAGGCACTCAGTCCCAACTGCCACAACAGCTGAAACTGAAACTGAAGTCACCTGAAATCAGAATCAAAATTAAAATTCAAACAGTCGAGCAAACTCACTCCACCAACAGCTAGTACTCTCACTGTCACCTGGTAGCTTGTTCAGCAGCGGGATCTCTTGTTCTCCCTCTTAAACTCCCCTGTCTGTAGCCCCCTGTCTGCCTCGCTCCCCTGGTTGCTCTGCCTCTGGCTTTTAAAGCCTGCTTGCCCAGGTCAGGCCTGCCCCCTTATGCCCAAATAAATGTATTAGTCTTTAAGGTGCCACACGACTCCTCCCTTTTCCATTTTTTAATGTAACACTACAGTATGGGTACTTTTACCACATCTGTGTTAATCTCCAGTGTCATCAGGCCAGACTACTCCCCATTGCCAAAATATATGCTGCTTGTTCATTTTCTTGCAAAGAGGTTTACTTTAACAGAAGCCAGCAAATAAACAGAAAAAACATTTTAACTCAGTCCTTCCTTTCAGGCTGCTGTCTGGCAGGTTCTCAGGGTATGTCTACACTACCCCGCTAGTTCGAACTAGCGGGGTAATGTATGCATACCGCACTTGCTAATGAAGCCCGGGATTTGAATTTCCCGGGCTTCATTAGCATAAGCGGGGAGCCGCCATTTTTAAATCCCCGCTGCTTCGAACCCCGTGTAGCGCGGCTACACGGGGCTCGAACTAGGTAGTTCGGACTAGGGTCCTATTCCGAACTACCGTTACTCTTCGTGAAACGAGGTGTACCGGTAGTTCGGAATAGGCACCCTAGTCCGAACTACCTAGTTCGAGCCCCGTGTAGCTGCGCTACACGGGGTTCGAAGCAGCGGGGATTTAAAAATGGCGGCTCCCCGCTTATGCTAATGAAGCCCGGGAAATTCAAATCCCGGGCTTCATTAGCAAGTGCGGTATGCATACATTACCCTCCTAGTTCGAACTAGGAGGGTAGTGTAGACATACCCTCAGTTCTGAACAGCCTCTGGGCTAACACTCTCTGAGCACAAACCCCACTTTGTTTTAGAGGATCTACCACAGACGTTAGCCGTATTCCAGTGCTGCTCTCCCTCCCTAGGCATAGCCTGTCTCAATCAATCCCTTCTCTTCCTGCCCACTACTAATCTTTTAGGTAGAGAAGTCACTCAGTCCTCTTCAACTGGCTGCATTGCACACACATGCTTTATCTAAGGGAACGGGGCCTAGTCTATCCACAGTGACCTGGTGATGCTCAGTAAGAACCGAAGAAAATTAACCTTTTGGGAGACTGTTAGAAAATCAGTGTCGGTACTTACAGACTTGGTCCTGCATACACTTATACACGGGGCTCGCCAAGTGGCAGCGAGCCCCTCTTGCCAGCCATGCAGTTCAGCACGCTGCGCATGCACATGCACTAATTGCGCTGCACGGCTGTGCCAGCTTGTAATCTACTTGCCACGTGTGAGTAGATTACACTAATTGTTGAGCCCTGCTTATGCACATGAAGTAGCTTCAGGCTTATGAAGAGTTTCCTTGACTTCAGTGAGTGACCTCACATATATAAAATTACTCACATGTGTAAATGTTTGCAGGATCAAGCCATTAACAAGATAATTATCAGAAGCCCTGGAATAGATCTCTTTCATACCTGCCAATGTAAATGAATAGAGTTGCCCAGATGTATTTGACAGGAGAATTTGACCCTATAGTTGCAATTCAATTCCAGATTCGAAAATTTTAAACACATGGTAGTATGGTTGATGGTGTACAAAATAATAACAAGCATAGTACCTAGGAAAGGATTTCACATCCTAAATTATGGGTACAAAACAGTTCAGACACATCCAGTGAGATTTTCTAAAGCACTCAGAGATAAATACAGATCCTATGTGAAACTTAATGAGAGTTGTGAGGAGTCCTGTGGCACCTTTTAGACTAGCTGAAGTGTTGGAGCATAAGCTTTCGTGGGCAAAGACCCACTTCGTCAGATTAATGAGAGTTGTGCTCCTAAATTCCTTAGGTACTTTTGAAAATCCCATCATAGTGCAAAATATTTCCAAAGGATGGCCAAGTTTCAAAATGATGCAGAGTTCTTCTTCCTCTTTTCACATAGACACACATACTTGCTTTGATGGATTAATGTTAGGAAGCTTTGTGGCAGAATTCTGTTTCAAAGAAATGAATGAAGAATGATCATTTGGAGAATAACAAGCAACATGATATTCTAAGTATGTAAGGTGGTATGGAAAAAGGTGCAAAGGCCAGAGTGAATGAAGAATTCAAAAGCTGCATTGCTGAGGGTAACAAGTGGTGAGAAATAAGAGCTGAGATAAAGGCCAGCATTGAGTTGTGCAGAGCACTGAGAATGAGAGGGAGAAGCTAGATTGTAAGAGGAAGTCTGATTGAAAGACGATGGGTGGGATGTGATTGAGCGGTGAGATGGGAAGATTATTTTAACAGCATTAAAATTTGCACTAATCTGTGTGAGGATATATTACAGGTCAACTAATCTGTTTGATCAAACTAAGAAGTGGCTACTAACGTTCAGAAAGAGGCCATACAGAGGTGGAAGAAGGAAAAAAACTTCTTTCCTGTTCCCTCTATACATAGACTCAAATCTTTTCCCTTTAAGTAGAGAATTAGGTTAACACCTCTGAGTTCAAACTTAATTGTTCCTTGCTTGAGTTTTTCTATACTAAGGAGCACATGCTTCCAAGTAATTATTATCTTCATTTCTGTGCTTAATTTCACAGCCTATCCAGTCTTTCACATGCCACTAATGAAGCTTGTAGTTGGAAATCCATCCCTATTTAAAGTGAAGACAAAAGATTATTGGGATGACACTGATAGTTACACGATGGAATTCTCTGTCACTAACAATTTTTACAAAAAAGTAAGAGCAGACCAGTAGTGAGTAACAAACTGGCTCCTACCTTTTATTTTTTATTTAGCAGAGCTTTGATAAAGGGGGCAAAGCAGATGATTATTTTGTGAGAGAATTCATACTTATTTAGTGACTGGGTCATGTAGAATATCTTTATTAAAGGACTTTGCTATGCAACCATTTTCCCCATCTGATCAGCATTTTGTGAATATCTATTACCTGTTGACTCTATTAAGGTTGCCAATTTTCTGACTGAACAAAACCAGGAACCCTTTTCCTACTCCTTCTCTGAGGTCCCACTTCATCCCCTTCCCTCTAGGGCTCACTTTCCCTGACCCTCACTCAATTTCTCATTTTCACCAAACTAAAGAGGGTCCCATTTCAACCAAATGTTCAACTGAAAACCGGACACCTAGCCACCCTAAAAAGTTACTCTAGTTTCACCTATGAAATGAGTACAACTCATGTGTGCAAGTTTATGTACATGTGTGTGTGTGTGTGTACATGTAAATACACATACATATATAATAATCCTGAGCTATACTCAGATATATATTTCAAGAGCAGTATCCCTTTTCTCTTGTTTCTGTTTTCCTTTGCATCTCTACTCTCAGTGTTATTTATTGTTCATTTATATTATTCATTATCATTGCAGTTTATTTTCTAACTTCCTCAGAACAGAGACCTTGTTATCCTAGTTGTCTGTATGTGGGTCTATATAAGCATATTGCCTATGAAGTGTAATAAGTTAATGGAGATCAAATGTAGGCTCTGAGATGGATTAGTATTATGTTACTGTTCCATGCCAGAGCACTAAATCTTAAATTCATGATGGGAGAGTCACCCACCAGATTTCACCTTGAAAGTTACTTTTATTTTTTCCTTTTCGTATGTTTGGTGTTGGGGTAAAGGCAATATTTGTCAGGTAATACAGAACAGATCAGGAGAAAAATGACCATTTGGAAAATTTTTCTTTTTATTCTTTCTGTTCATGTTGACACACAGACCTTTCTGCTGTGGGCTTTTTCACAATCATGACAAATGCACATAAAATAATATTAGTATAAGCAGGGCTCAACAAATTATGCAAAACCCTACTTGCCAGACAAAAAAGGGACTCGCCACCTCCACCCTGGCTTGTTTGGGTGTACCACTGTGGCACCCAAGTTATTTATAAATATATTATAAACCTCTACCTTTTCCCTCTGCTGCCATGTTTCCTCCCCTTGCTCCATCAGCTCCCCTGGAGCCTGCTGCCCCCCAATCCCTCACCGTCCTCTGCTGTCCTGACTCCTGCCCTTCTCACTGCCCTCAGCCTTCCTGAGATCTGTCCCCCTCCACCAGCCCTTCTCTCCCCACTGTGCCCACTCCTCCAGTAGCCCCACTCTTATCGTGTGAGCTACCCCTCCTTATTCCCTCTCCTAACACCTCCCTCTATGCACCTGCCCTGCCTCTCTCCTCTGGTCCTTCCCCTGCAGGTGTCTGCCCTTCTGTTTCACCCCCAGAATCCCCTGGCACTTACACTTTCCTGGTGCCTCCCTCTTCCCTCACTGCCCCTGCCCCCGCCCCCTTTTCCCTCTTTTTCCCTGATGCCCACCCCGTCACCACCCTCTGCCCCCATTCCCCTCATGCCTCTGTGCCCTCACACATGCCTTGCTCCATCCCCACCTTCCTCATGCCCACCCTTTCTTTCAAGCCTTCTCCCAGCACCTCCCCCTCCTCCCTCTAGCCCCCAATGCCCTTCCCCTCTCCTCTCCCAGCATCACCCTGTCCCCCCTCTCACTGACACCTCCCCTCCTGCCCTTTTCCTCATTGTCTTTACTTGGCCCCCTGGGATTTGTCTCTCCTACACCCCTGTCCCTTGGTGCCTTCCCCTTTCTTCTCCTGACCTGCCCCCCTCCCCTCCCATCAGCACAAGCCCCTTGCCCTATTTTCCCCCTTCCATTCCCCTCCCCTACCTGGCTTCTGCCTTCCAGTTTGTGGGGCTGCCGGAGCCTTTTTGAATCTGGCGGTCACCAGCCATGACTACATCAATGACATCTTCATGATATGGACCCACGGGAAAGAAACCCTTGAAGAATTCCACAGGAATTTCAACAACTTCTGCCTCACCATCAAACTCAGTCTGGATCAGTCCACACGAGAAATCCACTTCCTTGATACTACACTACTATTAAATGATGTACAAATTTCCACCACCCTATCCCGGAAACCTACCAACCACTACACTTACCTTCATGCTTCTAGCTTCCATCCCAGACACATTTCCCAATCTATTGTATACAGCCAAGCCCAATGATACAACTGTATTTTCTCCATTCCCACAGACAGAGACAAACAACTACAGGATCTATATAGAGCATTCTTAAAACTGAAATACCTTCCTGGAGAAGTGAAAAAACAGATCAACAGAGCCAAAACAGTACCCAGACATGAACTACTTCAAGACAGGCCCGGAAGAGAAAACAACAGAATTCCACTTGTTATCAACTACAGTCCACAGCTTAAACCCCTCCAACGCATTATCAACAATCTACAACTTATCCTGGAAAATGACCCCTCACTCTGAGAGGCCTTGGGGGAAAAGCCAATTCTCGCTTACAGACAACTCGCTAGCCTCAAACAAATTCTTTCCAGTAACCGCGCAACACACCTCCATCATAATCATCCAGGAACTCACCCCTGCAATCAGCCCTGGTGCCAACTCTGCCCACATGTCTATACAAGCGATTTCATCACTGGACCCAATGACATCAGCCACCAAATCAGAGGATCTTTTAACTGACATTCACTAATGTGATCTATGTCAGCAATGCCTCACTGCAATGTATATTGGCCAAACTGGACAGTCTCTACGGGAAAGAATTAATGGAAACAAATCAGATATCTGAAAAGGTAATAACCTGTTGGACAACACTTTAATCTTCCTGGACTCTCATTAATGGATCGCCAAGTCGCCGTTTTGTTTCAGACCAATTCCACATGCCAAATACATAGAGAAGGATTGAAACTTAACTTCATTCACAAGTTCAATTCTTATGCTGATGGTCTGAACCAGGATATAGGGTGGCTTGCACACTATCTTCAACTTTTTAATGACTTAACCAACCAAAAAAACCAATGGAGATGGCAATGGTTCTTGACAGCCTCTTGTAACTATTTGAACTATCTATTCACTGTCTCTTTTTTTTCTTCCTCCCCTCCTCTTCTTCCTTCTTCTTCCTTCTTCTTCCCTCTCCCCTCCCTCCTTCCCTTATTTATTCTTGGATCTGGTCTTATTATACTCTGGTAATCTGAAGAAGTGGGTTGTGCCCACGAGAGCTCACGATACCATCTACACGTTTTGTTAGTCTTTAAGGTGCTAGTAGACTGTTGTTTTTTAAGTTTTTCCTGTTACAGGCTAACTTGGCTACCCCTCTGAAGCACATTAATTCTGTTAATCATAACATCCTCTCTTTTATCATGTCATAATTCTTAACTCACCCTCTCATCCAAAATGTCCTAGTTAAAAAAAATGGCCTTTACAGAATGAACAGAAAATTAACAAGCATGGACTGTGATAGATAAAGTGAGAGAGTGAATTCCTGAGTCAAGGATGCTTCACACACACCCCTTCCCATCTAAAACAAGTGGCTCTAGTATCCCATCACAACCACAGTCCTATTACATGTGGAAAGAGGCAGATGTTGTGATATTTAAGCACATAAAAATACAGGCAGTCCCCGGGTTACGTACAAGATAGGGACTGTAGGTTTGTTCTTAAGTTGAATCTGTATGTAAGTCGGAACTGGCGTCCAGCCGCTGCTGAAACTGACCGCCAGTTCTGACTTACATACAGAATCAACTTAAGAACCCCAAGCATCCCCAAGTCAGCTGCTGCTGAAACTGATCAGCAGCTGATTCCAGGAAGCCCGGGGCAGAGCAATTCTGCCTCGGGCTTCCTGTAGTCAGCGCTGGTCAGTTTCAGTAGCGGCTAAATCAGGACGCCTGGGGAGAGCAGCTGGGGTGCTGCTGGGTTGCTCCAGTAGCGCCGCTCCTCGGCGCTACTGAACCAACCCAGCAGCACCCCATCTGCTCTGCCCCAGGCGTCCTGATTCAGCCGCTGCTGAAATTGACCAGCAGCGGCTGAATCAGGACCAGAGCAGCTGGGGTGCTGCTGGGTTGGTCCAGTAGCGCCCAGAGCTGCGCTGCGGGACCAACCGGCAGCGCCCCAGCTGCTCTGCCACAGGCGTCCTGAGAAAAGCCTAGTCTGCTGGGGGGGGGGCGTACTAGCTGCGCCCCCTCCGCCACCCCAGCAGACCAGGAAGACGCGGGCGGCGGACCAAGACGCACCGCGGTCCCGCCGCCTGGGTCCTCCGCGGCTTTGCTCCCAGTCTCCCTGGTCTGCTGGAGACCAGCAGACCAGGGAGACAGGGAGCAAAGCCTCTGAGGACGCCGGCAGCGGGACAGCCGCGGGGCGTCTGGGCTGTCCCGCTGCTGGCTTCCCCCGCAGCTTTGCAAAGCCTCGGGGAAGCCGGCAGTGGGGCAGCCCAGGCGCGCCTGAGCTGCCTCGCTGCCCGAGCCCCTCCGCGGCTTTGCAAAGCCTCGGGGAAGCCGGCAGTGGGGCAGCCCAGGTGCGCCTGAGCTGCCTCGCTGCCCGAGCCCCTCCGCGGCTTTGCAAAGCCTCGGGGAAGCCAGCAGCGGAGCAGCCCAGGCGTGCCTGTGCTGCCCCGCTGCCCGAGCCCCTCCGCGGCTTTGCTCCGCGTCTTTCTGGTCTGCAGACCAGGGGAACGCGGAGAAAGCCCCGTAGTACACGGGTGGCAGGACCGCGAGGTCCCACAGTCCGTGTACTCCGGGGCAGCCCCATTCGTAACTGCGTATCCGACCTAAGTCGGATCCACGTAAGTCAGGGACTGCCTGTATTGCAGTTATGAACTAAACTGTGGGGGTATGTCTACACTACCCCGCTAGTTCGAACTAGCGGGGTAATGTAGGCATACCGCACTTGCTAATGAAGCCCGGGATTTGAATTTCCCGGGCTTCATTAGCATAAGCGGGGAGCCGCCATTTTTAAATCCCCGCTGCTTCGAACCCCGTGTAGCGCGGCTACACGGGGCTCGAACTAGGTAGTTCGGACTAGGGTGCCTATTCCGAACTACCGGTACACCTCGTTTCACGAGGAGTACCGGTAGTTCGGAATAGGACCCTAGTCCGAACTACCTAGTTCGAGCCCCGTGTAGCCGCGCTACACGGGGTTCGAAGCAGCGGGGATTTAAAAATGGCGGCTCCCCGCTTATGCTAATGAAGCCCGGGAAATTCAAATCCCGGGCTTCATTAGCAAGTGCGGTTGCCTACATTACCCCGCTAGTTCGAACTAGCGGGGTAGTGTAGACATACCCTGAGAGAGTCTCAGAGGGGTAGCCGTGTTAGTTTGTTACTGAAAACACTTAAAAAAACTTTCATCTGAAGAAGTGGGTTGTGCTCACGAAAGCTCATGATACAATCTACATTTTTGGTTACTCTCTAAGGTGCTGCAGGATAATTCATTGTTTTTAAACTGTGAGAATTGAGTACAAGTTCATAAACTGTCACAGTATGCTATATAACTATATTGATTGGAAAGGTACAAAAGAGATATGGACTGTTCTGACAAAAAGGCCTAGTGATCTAGGAACTTAAATATAATCAAGGTAACCAAGAGAAGTGTGAGATTGGAAATCAATGAATCAAAAGTGATGTGTCAGAAATTAGTCCTGTTGGACAAAACAATGAAGGGATGGGCTATTTCACCCATCATCCTTTTAGGTTCTTCTCTCTCTCTCTCTCACACGCACACACACACACACACACACACACACACAAAGGGTATGTCTACACTATAGCATTAATTAGAGTTAACGTAATTCAAAATAGTTAATTTGAATTAAGATAATTCGAAATAACACATCTATACACAAAAACTATTTCAAAATAGCATTTTGCTATTTTGAAATAGCACGTCCACTCTGAGTGGACCCTGAACTGAAGTTAAGGCTGGCCAGAACCAGTGCCAGCAGGGCATCAGGTTAGGACTTAGTGTGTGGGGCTGCTGCCTGAGGCTAACTGAGCTCCGTGCTGAAAGGGACCCTACCCCTTCCCGGACAGACAGTTCTCAGGGTTCCCCACTTGCTTGTCTACCTCGATGAGGGACAGCAAAGCATCCCTGTTTTGGAGTGCCCTGAGTGCCCTCATTCGGGACACCCTGGGCATGCCGGTGCGTCTCATGGGGTTGTTGCCATCAGCCCAGCTGCACTTGCTGAAGGCTGCCATCCACAGGCTCCATTGGGTGGCTGTCAGGATCCAGGAAGCCCTGCGGGAGAGCGTCCACCCCAAGGACCCCTCAGAGCTCAGTGCTCCCCATCGGGGGCTCATGCCCCATTCTTCCCTCACATCCTTCCACTTATCCCTCCCTAACCACCCTTTCTGATGTCAAAGAAAAGCCATGTATGTTCAAAAATAGAAACTGGGTTTATTGAACAAAACTGGGGTGGGGGTGATGAACCTCTGGGGAGACTGGGAAAAGTAGGTGGGAGAGGGGAAAAGAGAGGGTGAGAGAGGGGAGGGGAAAACCTGGGAGGAGGGAGCTGGAAGGGGAAGCAAGGATAAGAAGGGGGAGGGAAGCTCAGGGCCCAGGGTTGGGGGTTTTGCCGGACCAACTTGGTTTTCATGCAAACCTGCTCCTGGGTTCACATGTAGCCTCTGGTGGCCAGGCTGGCAGCTATCCTGCCATAAATGGCTGTGTTCCTCCATCTAGTGCAGAGATTATGGACGTTGGGGGCATCCCCCCCAAACCTGAATAAGGTCCATGATCTCCACCCTGAACCAGGAAGGCGCCCGCCTTCTCCAGCCCCTGTCAGGCTCCTGAGAGCTGGCAGACTGCTCCTGGGGAGCGGTGGAGGGCTGGCTGCCAGTGGCTTGCTGGCTCATGTTTTGAGGCCACTGGGTCAGGGGCCCCGGTGGCCACTGCTGGCTCTGGGCTGGCAGGCTTAGAGCTGGCACAGGCACTGTGGCCAGGGTCTGCCCCTTTAATGGCCCCGGGGCTGGAGGAGAGGAGAGTAAGTTTTCCTGGTTGTGCCCAGAGTGGTCACCAGGACTCCCTGGGAAGGGCTGGCGGCCCTCTATTTCAAATTAAGTGTCTACACAGCACATAATTCAAAATAGCTATTTCTAATTTGGCATTACTCATCATAGAATGAGGTTTACCAAACTCAAATTAAGTGCTTTGCTATTTCGAATTACATTTGAAATAGCGGTTTGCATGTATAGACACTATTAAAGTTAATTTGAAATAACAACTGTTATTTTGAAATAACTTTGTAGTGTAGACATACCCAAAAACTGGGAGAAGGGGGATTCAGTTGGATGGACATGAACACAATAATTACTGACTAAAATGTGAAGAAGTGAGCTTTCACCATCATGGGTGCTATCTCTACCATTTTCTGGACTACTGGAATGCAGCATGACACCATTGCGATTTTGTCAATCTGATCCTGAGAGATGTTCTGACCAGAGAGAGGTACCCAGATGACAACCACTTCCACCATCTTTGGCTAAATCCTATTTTTTTAAAATCTCTCTCCTTTTTAGTCTGTTTAATAAGAATTTGGTTTGCCAGTTGGGATGATATATTTTTGCAACATTGCTATAAGCTGTGACCAGATATGCAGATAAAAGCAATATCCTAAATTGATGGAACAAGTATGCCAGGTCTCCGAGTCACTTTAGCAGAGTAGTTGCAAATAAGATTCAACATCTTTGCTACGATTTTCTCTTCCTCTTGTGTGTTTTTGTGGTTTTGTCTCCTAGGCTCCTGGCACCCCTGGCAGGCTAGATCCCTCATGACTCCTGCACAAACCCCCCAGCAGTCCGCCCCCGCCATCTCCACCTCCTACCACCTGGCTTCCCCCTCCCCCCCCGCAGCTCGTGGACCCCCCCAGCAGACCATATCCCTGCCTCTGCATGTCACCTGTGCCCCGCACCCCCATAGGTCCAGCACAGCTCCTACTCCCTCCTCTCAGATAACCAGAATTTTTAAGTTACCGGCACGCCCTAATCCCCATGCGTGCCAGATAACACAGGTTTTACTGTAAATATTTTACATTTCAAATGCTTTAACTTTTTTCCCTTCTGTTTCTGTATCTTTAATAAAAGGTTAGAAAGGATTTGGAATGTTTTTGGCCTGGTACTAAGCAGGCTGATCTGATAGCTCTCTTAACCAAATCCCAAACTTTGTTTAATTTTGAACAGTGAGTGGTTCATGTTAACTACTTTGACTTGTGACCCTATATATTCCATCTAATGTAATACATAAGTCTCCAGATAAATGGTAGCAAGTCATATAGGTTAAAGATATCCCCTGGTACCCAACCCAGCAAGCCAGTCAGAGCAAATTATGAAGCACTCTGTGTATGACAGCATAGACCAGGCATGTCAAACTGGTATCTGGAGGGCCGCATGCAGCCCCATAAAATTTTTTTGCGGCCCGCCAGTACATTTTGAGAAAGACTGAAGTGCGGCCCACTGGCCGCTCGGCTCACATGGCGGAGTGCAGGGTATGTTGGTTGGACACTCTGCGCAGGGTGCCACAAAGACCACTCAAAGTCGGCTGGCTGGGCAGCTCTGTGCATAGCCCCCAGCTGGGCAGCTCTGTGCACGGACCCCAGTATGTGCTCATGTAAGGGGACTGTTACCCCTTACTAAAACTCTGTGGGAGTTTTTGGTTTGCCAGCTCGCAGTATCTGAAGGGGAAGAGTTCATGAGACTGACTGACCCCAGAGACAATGGAAAGCAGCCAACACTCCAGCTCAGCCTGATTGACAGGTTGGACAGGCCAGTGAGGAAGGGGAGAGGCCAGGCCCCGTCCTCCCTGTGAGCTGGGATTGTTCTGGCTCTCTCTCTGAACAAACAAGCTGTGTGCAGAAGAGGTCCTGCAAAGACAGAGAGCTGAAAGAGCAGTACAAGCTGTATGAAGAAGTCCTGAAGCGACAGAACCAGACACAGACAGGCCAGGAGTACAAGCTGTGTGGAGAGACTGTCTTGTGACAGCAGAGCCAGGCATACACAGCACAGGGAGTGCAGACCCTGTGTTGAGCAGCAGACTGGCAGTGCTCAGAGAGCCAAAAGGAACAGAGAAGCAACACAAGGAGCTGGAACTGGCCAAGCAGCACAGCCTGCAGCTGGATGTGGTGAGCACCTGGGACCAGCAAAGTGTGGGGAAAGGCTCTGGACTGGGAGAGGGGTCTGGCCACTTCGAGCTTGAGACTGTGTGGTCACTACCAGAGCTAGCGTGTCCTGCCTGTAGCCCCCCTGCAGCATATCCAGGGCCTCTAAGAAAGAGACTGTGGACTGTCCTTACACTCTGCAAACTGCTGTTTTGATGTCCCTGTGCTACAGAGCAGGGCTGTGTGTTCTCATTTAACCATTCTCATTTTTCCTTATTCTTTTCTCTTTAATCAGTTGTTGTTTAATAAATTGTATTTGCTTTGAACCTTATGAAGTGATCACTGGGCCAAGAAGGCCTGCAGTGTAAAGAGAGCACCTCGGAATGGGGACACACCCTAACTCCTGCCCCTAGTGACTACAAGGTCAGGGATTAAGCCCCAGGAAACCTGGACCCAGCCTTGTTGGGGTTTCAAGAGCTCTGCTACTCAGGAGAGTGGAAGGGGAGCCCTCAGGATCAGGGAGCCGTGGGGTAAAGGAAGTGGGAGCGGGGACTCAGATCCTTTCGCTGGTTCATTTCACCGGGGTGTATAGAAGCCAAGAAAGTTCCCCACAATAGCGGGATCACTCCCCCGCTTACACTCACAGCTGGCCAGCCACTCTGTGCATGGCCCCCCCAGCATATGGTCACAGCCGGCCAGCCACTCTGTGCATGCCCCTTCCCCTCCCGCATGTGCTCACAGGGTCTAAGGAAGTGTGGCAGCAGCAGCAACGCGACAACGGCGGTTCTAGAACCCAGGCTTTAGGTTGGGGCAGGAGGGCTGAGGGGTGCCTGCCTCTGGGGGAGGCATTAGGTAGTGGGGGCCTGGAAATCCTTGGCTCTGGGGGAAGGGAGAGGCATTAGGTTGGGGGGAGCTGGAAGTCCTTGGCTCTGGGGAGGGGCTGGAAGGCCTCTGGAATCCTCTTGGGAGGCTCTGGGGGAGGGGAGGCATTGGACCACAGTTCTTTAGCTCTTCCCCTTGTGCAAACATACAATTAAGTGTTATTTATATGATGTCACATACTGTTTCTCAAATAATATGATAGCATACAGTTTTTTTTCTACTGAATGGAATGGAATCAAGAATACTGAAATATAGACACATGCAAGGATCTGATTTGTGGTTCCCAGTTTAATTTTCATATGTCCTGAGTTTTAAGTATCTAACTGTGCTGTGTTAATATTTGTCATGATTTCCTTCAAATGTAGGCATTGCCAAATCAGCCAGTCGGACCCTGTAGTCTAGTCCAGTATTCCAGGTACAAAAGTGGCCAGTACAAGATGTGTCACAGGATGGGGTGGGAGTATGTTCGCATATGTCCACAAGAAACTACAGTGAACAGTTATCCCCAGATAGGGAATGTTGTTTCTTCACTCCCATCATTTTATGGCTGGCTTAAGACCTGAAACATGAGTGGGTTTTAATGTGTTGTTTATCCTACCTATGGTATTTTAGATGTTCTCATTATCAATAAGCCTTTATCTTTTAAAAAAAAATCTTACAAACTTTTGACCTTACTGTTATTTAATGGCAGTGAGTTCCACAGATGAATTGGGTAAAAAAAGTTTCCTTTTATCAATTTTAAATTTGTTGTCTTTTAAGTACCGTATATACTCGAGTATAAGCCGAGTTTTTCAGCACAGTTTTTGTGCTGAAAAATGCCCCCCTCGGCTTATACTCGAGTCAGCCTCCTGCTCGCGGGCGGGCTCAGCGCGTCTCTGCCGCCGGCCGGGTCTAGACGCGTGAGCCCTGAGCTCCGGCCCCCCAGCCCCTGCCCTCCTGACCCTCTCAGCCCCCCTGTCCCCATGTCCCCCCGAGCCCCTGCCCTCCTGGCCCACCCAGTCCCTGCCCCCTCGGCCCCCCAGCCCCTCCCCTCCTGGCTCTCCTGGCCCCCCAGCCCCTGCCTGCCCAGCACCATGGGCCCTTGCCGCGTGGGAGGAAGGGCGTTTGGGGCCGTTCGCCATGACGCTCGGGTGCAGCGCTGAGCTCGGGAACAGCTGAGCTCGGGACCAGCCGCTGCTCCCTGCTCCCCCTCCCCTCCCCTCCCCTCCCGTGGTAAAATCCAGCCAGCACCGGCACCCGCTCCCCCCACTGGCTCATTGGCCCATCGATGCCCGGCTCTGGTCTCTCACAGCCCCCCCCCTCTGGCTCGTTTAGAGGGGGCTCGTTGGCAGGCGAGGGGGCCGGAACGTGGGGGCTGCGGGGCGGGGGCGGCGGGGGCTGAGCTGGTTGGGCCGAGCGTCTCTGATAGATACCGAGATTTTATTGGTATCTATCTTCATTTTTTACATTTACCAGTAGCTGCCTCATTTCCTACCCTAGGCTTATACTCAAGTCAATATTTTTTCCCAGTTCTTTGGGGTAAAATTAGGTGCCTCGGCTTATATTCGGGTTGGCTTATACTCGAGTATATACAGTAAATGTAAAAAGATATTCAATTAAGCCAGGTGAGGGTGACCAATTAATCTTTGTAATGGCATTACAATATTTTGTGTTATTTCCTTTCCTTATGCATTCAGTGAAATCCTTTCTTTTGGATTTCATTCTACCTCTTCCCCTTTTAACATTTATTACTCATTGAGCAAATGTTCTTTTTTTGTGTGTGTGAAGCTCGTCAAAAGGACAGGAAAATTGGGTCTGTCTGTCTTTGCAGCAGCTATGCTAATTACTCCCTTTTCACATTTTTCAAAGTGTTAATAATTCTGTTTTTTAAAATAGGGTTTCAACCATTGGTCCTGGTATTCAAGACCATGCTCCTTTTTTGTAATTCCAAGATCCATTCCTAGTGCTTTTAAGATAGAAACAATATTCACCATTCTCCAGTCCTCTAGGAAAGGATTTATTTTGATGAGATTGCTTAACTTCATTATTAGCTCATCTAGTTCATTCTGAAATTTCTTCCAAACACATGAATCAATTTATCTGCCCCTGTTGCTCTTAGATTTATCACTTTGTTCTAGCACCTCATCTTAAATACATCCACAGAAGTTGAGGAACAGTTTCTGTGGAAAGGAAATTACTTAGCTGCTTTGCAAAGTCTTTATTGTTTACTCTCTGCTAGTCTAGCAGACTTAGCAATGTCTCTCATAGACTTCCTGCTTCTTAGAAACAAATATTTTTGTAATGTTTTGGCTATTTGCTCATCATTTCCCACCTTGCAAACCTGATATCTCTCTTACATTTTTCCTCTCATTTCATTTTCTGCTCTATAGACTTAACTATAGACATTGTGTTTCTTTAAAGAAAATGCAGACTATTGTTTGCCAGGCTGAAGCAATTATTCTGAGATATGAGTCTCTCCCTTATTGTTTGGGACAGTTTGGGACAGGCCTGAATTTTTAGAACTAAAAAAACCCTATAATCCTCTTAAGTTAAAAAAAAAAAAGAGGAAACCATACCAGAGATCAAAAAGCCGGAGTGAAATTGTGCTAATTTACTTCTCAGTTCAGTTTAAGTTTAAAGAACTCACAAGACATAATAGGGCAGTAGTATTAAATTTAAAATATATAGTGAAGTGGTGTGTTTTTTTTAGTGTGAGAATGTGCTATGACTTTCTGACAAAGTACCTGTTTGTTTGTTTGTTTGTTTGTTTGTTTGTTTGTTTGTTTTTTGCTTGACAAATTGGGAATGGCCCTGTGGCCCTGAAAGCTATCAGTTTTAGTTTGTGTGGCCCTCAGTAGGCTTCAAGTTTGACATGCCTGGCATAGACCAATCCTGAACAAAACTGTATGCCCATAGGTCATTTTTTGCTTTATTTTCCATATAATACTATTTGTAATAGTATTCTGTCCGTTTTAGATATGCTCATTTATTTTTACTATTTGAACTTCCACAGGGTAAATCTTCAATAGCTGTCATTCTCTCAAAAGCATCACTTGTTTGTGATGTGTCAACAATTGTCATAACACTGAAGAGTGGTTGTTCGTACAGTAAATCAATGCACTACAGTTCTCCAATGTCAATCTCTGCTGAGAATTGGCTGCATGGGGACCCAGAAGATTCATATGGTTTCAAACTCTTAAAACAGTTGCCGGTAAGATAGCTAAGTAATCAACAAATGTATATCCAAAGGGAGTCAAGTTCAGCCTCCCATTTGTGCATCCACCTTTGTTGGAGACAATGATTCTACAAGCAAAAGTGAATTATGCTTATTTGCACATATAACTTGAGGAAATGAATAGACAAACTGGTGTCCACCTTTTGTAGGTTCATTTAGTCATGCACAAAAAATGAGTGTAAATTAAGAGATCAGGGATTGGAAGTTGGGTCAAAAAATGGTTAAACTTTGTTATAAACATGCCATCAAGTGGCAGCAGGGCACAGCGGGGCTGGGAAAGAGTGGCAGGGTGGAGCAGAGCAGGCTACCAAGATACTCCAGCTCCTGCAGCCATGCTGAGGGCGGGAAGTAGGCCCAACCATTGCTGCCGCCTTGCAGCATGCTCCCGTAATGTCCCACCTCATGTTGGAGGGAGGGAGTTTCAGCAAGGGGGCAGAGCAGGGGTGAAGTGGAGCATATGTAAGGCTTGGAGAGGTGGAGGGGGTGGAGCAGGTGTGGTAGAGGGCCTGTGGTGGAGAGTTGCCCCAGTTACAGGGCACTGAGGGGGCTTGCTCCAGGTTCTGCAACATCTAGGGATGGCCTTGCTTCTAACATTCCAATAATGCAAATCCTCTCAAGTAGATATTAATTCATTATTTCAAGATTTATTGTTTATTGATACTATTAACCTGACCATTGAATAGCTCTTTGTTAATATTTGTTGTCTTATACACAATACCAATTTATATGGCTGAATGATTCATGTTCTAACTTGGATTTTTAATCATGTGAAATGTTCTAGAGTAGACTTAAGATATCACAGACTTATCCAATATTAATTGTGTTTGAGATACAAAATATACAAATTTTTGCACATTATGTTAAATGCCTAAATAAGACAACCAAATCCCTTACTGAGATCAGCACTCAGTATGTCAAATGTGCATGCATATGTCAATTTGAACATTCAAGTATAGCATCTGAAGGTTCCATTTAGATGCCCATGTTAGAAAATTGAGTCTGCTTTGTTTTTAATGCATGTTATTAAACACGTAATCATTTTTATTACATTTCTATGTCCACTTTTGTCCCAAATGGAAAAGTATCTATTTCATTAGCCTCACAAGTATGAACAGGCTTGTTTTGTGCTTTCTGTGATTAAGACCATATATATTCCTTCTGCAAACTTATTCTAAGATTTAGAAACTCTAGCATGATCTTTTGACTACATATAAATGTGTATTTATTTCATATCCATTTGTCTTCTGTTATATTCTATATAGGTAAACTACAGGCCTCCATCTAAACTGGGAATAGCTGTTCCACTCACTGATAACTTTTATAATGCTGACCCCAGCAAACCTAGAATGAGAGATTATTTTTCAGGATCAAAAGTAAGTCTTCTGTAATCATTTCACTGCTGCTGAATGTTCTGGGATCATGAGGGTTTTCAATACTGTTCATTATGTACATTCTGTTCAGTTTTATATCAGTCACTTTAAATAACCAATGCTACAAAAGATCAAAAAGAGGCAAATTTCAGACTGGACAACTAGTGATATGCCAGGGTCATCTTTTTCATCTTGCTCAGGGTAAAAAATCTTCTTTCCTATATGCTGGATTTACAGCAGAGCCTATTGAGCCTTATAACACCACTGGCTTGCTGCAATGGAAGCTGCAGCAGTAAGTACAACTGTGGATTCTGCATCAACAGAGAGGAAGGACAGTGGAAACTGAATTGCAGTGGAACTGCTAGGGATTTTTTCAATAGGAAATATCAGTTACTCAGAAACGTATTAATTTTTTATTAAACTTTTGCGGGGAAATTTTTTCAGATCTAGGGTGGAAGTTCTGGTGAAAAATGAGGTGTCTGAAGGAAGAGACTCAACACAGAGCAGCCAGGTGATTGGGTCACTCATTTAGGATGTGGGAGTCCCTGGATCAAGTCACTACTCCATGTGCTTTGGAGCAGGGTGTGAACATGGGAGTCCCACATCCAGGGGTAAAAGCAACTTCAGTTTCTTTCAGGTGTTGTCATATCGCAGTTTCCCTTGGGGAGGGCTCAGACTCAGGGCATGAGGTTGTCTGAGAGCGGGGTGCAATACAACAGCATCAGTAAGAAATTTAAATGTGGGGTGAAATATGAGAGGCTCAGGGCAGGGCATTAGGGAGTGTGCCAGTGGGGAGGGCAAAACAGAGGGGAATATGAGGAGGTGCATGTCTAGGGTGCTCTAACTCAATGCCCTTTCCCTTCCGCAGAGCCAGGGACATAAATCTAGTGGGGCAGAGAGTAACACCCTGGGTCTCACCAGAGCCACGTACTTTTCCCTCCAGGCGCTGGGGCCTGTACGCAGAGCAGCTGTGAATGGTCCAAGTGTGCAGCTCCAACCATTCCACTGGAGGCATGTGCTGCCGCTCCCTCCCCAATCCCCTTTTCAGGGCAAAAAATCCCAGACATTTTTTGCCTTTTAAAAAATCGTTCAGATGGCGATTCAACATGTGAAAACAAAGACTTGTACAGGAAAAACTGGACATATGGTAACCCTACCCATGCCCCAGCACAGACCTTTCTCACCCCGGCCTCACTGCCTGGCTCCGCCGCTGCCTTGCCACGTCTCTCTCTACCCAGCTCTGCCACTGCCTTGCCACGTGCCTACCTGCCTGACTCCCCCTGCTGCCTCTTGCCACCCCAGACAGCTCCTGCGCATGTGCCAATCTGGCCTGGCACGGGGAGGTGCTGCTGCTAAAGCAGACACAGCTGCCATATCTGCCACCACCTTTTGCTGGGCCCCCTGAGCTGGCTGGCAGCTTCTGTGCACATGCCGATGCAGCCTGTCTCAGTGCCGCACGGCATGGCTCCTCTAATGGGCAGATGCTGCTGCTGTGGCAGATGTAGCAGGTGTGCTCAGCTGCCACCTCTTGCCGCTCCCCCCCCCCTCGGCCGGCTGGCCGGCAGCTCCTGCAAAGGTGGTTTGTCTCATAGCCACGCGGCTTGCTGCTCAGCGCTGCTGCTGGAGCCCCAGTGATGCAGCAGGCAGGCAGTCAGGGAAGCAGCTCAAGGTGTCATGTGCTGCATGCAAAGGGGCCACGGGCCATGTGTTGAATAGCTCTGCTATATGTTATATCTTGTTGTTTGCTGACAATATCAGCCCGTGCACATTTGGGCGAGCAATCAATGTAGAAGTCAAGACTCTCATCAGATATCTGAAAAGATAACACACAGAAACCTGTTGGAGAACATTATAGCTTGCCTGGCCACTCAGTAATGGATCTCAAAGTCACTGTATTATTTCAGGCCAATTCCACAAGCCAAATACACATGGAAACCTTGGAACTTAACTTCATTTACAGGTTTCATTCCTATCACAAATGTATAAATAAAGACATTGACTGGACAGCCCGCTATATTCCACATACTAATGACATAAAAAACCTAAACAATGGGTACTTAAGAACACTTTACAACTTCTGTATGAGTTTCATGTAGCATGGAGACTCTAATTGACTATTCTTCCCCCGCCCCCTTTTTTCTTCCGTCTTCTCCTCTTCCCTTCCCCTCTATTTATTTCGAAACTGGACCTTTATTAACTCCATTCATCTGAAGAAGTGAGTTGTGCCTACAAAAGCTCATGATACCATCTACGTGTTTTGTTAGTCTTTAAGGTGATGCAAGATTGTGTGTTGTTTTCTAATTTTTTCCAGTAACAGACTAACTCAGCTATTCCTCTGAAGTTCTTTGAGATATGGGTACAGATGTGTATTCCATGGCACATTCTCCATCCCTTCCTGTGCAAAGGAACTGAGGAAGGTCAGGGTAATTCCACCCTTAAATAGCATTGTGAGAGAGCCAGAAAGAGGCATACAAGCACAAAGTTCTGTGACTTTGGTTCACAGGAGTATATGCACATCTCACTGGAATACACATCTGCCCCTGCATCCTGAAGAACAGCTGTTGTGGCTGTTCCCCACTCTGGCATGATAAATGCAGAAGTGGGGGCCAGCAAGTGTACCCCAAAGCCTTATCTACCAGGCTTTGGTATAAAACTTCCCCCAAAATCTTAAAAACCTAGATCTTGGGAATAACTTCCGCTGCCACCACCCAAATGTTGATAAAGAAATCAGGGGGAAGATCATTTGGGAAATCTCACCCCTAAGATAAAAATCAAGGCACACAATTAACCACTTCCAGGTTAATAAAAAGAAAAGAAAGAACTTTTATTATTACAACAATATTCCTGTTGCAAACATAATGACTACATAGGGAGGTAACAAAATATACTCATGAAGAACTCCATGGGCCTAGAACTTAGTTACAAAGAAAAGCCAAAACATCTTTTAAGCAGTGCCAGATCTCAGATCCCATACCCAATCCTTAAAACAATAAAACCTAACAAAACTACCTAAACTTTACCCTACTTACAGAAAATGAAGAATGGTGTCTTGGAGAGAGAGAGAGACATGCTTGTCCCTCTCTGTAGCTGCAGAGAACTCTCTCCCAGAGACAAAAGGGAGAAAAGAAAACCCAAATTCCTTTGTCCCAGTTTGAAAATCCCACCTACATTCCTACTGGTCACTCCACCTGACTAGATGTAGTTAACCCCTTAATCCCCAGGCTGCTGGCTAACCCTCATAATCATGACAGTGGCACAAGTAATTAAGTCATTTTTTAAATGTTTCCAAAACAAAATGTTACAGCATTCCAATTTTATGAAAATTTTTTACTTTGTCCAGTGTGGAACAAAAAATAATTTCCCCAAACTCAAAAATAGTCACAAAATTGAAATTCATCATCCAGCCCTGTTCTAGTTTATATAATAACATGGAAGTCAAATGATAAGGTCAAGATACAATTAAATAGTCTTAAACGGTTGAATTAAATATTTTTGGAATATTGCATTTCAGGAAAATTATTTTGATTTTTCATTCTCATTTGGGATTGAACCATGTTTTGCAGACTCAGAATTTCCCACAAAATGGAAATTAAGAATTTTGATCTTCTCTATCTCTCAAATTGGTTTCTAGCAAATCACACATTTACAATTTTAAATCTTTCAAATAAGCACAGATAGGTAATTGCATTTGTTTCCTCGTTTCTTTCCTTTTTAAAAAATCTTGTTTTCAGAGGTTAGGTAAGAAAGTGAGGTAAACATTTTATGTCCTTTCTACAGAATTCTGGAGCCTACAAACAGTGTGCTAACAAGTCAACTCGAGCAGAATGCAACTGCAATGAAAATGAAAAACTTTCCTTTTTTGTTGCTTTCTCAGACTGCAAGGAAAAGGTGAGAACTGTAATGAAACAAGCTGGAAAATAATTATTCTTAAGACTGAATTCTGCCTTGAGCTATGTCTAGGCAACCCTACTGACATAGGTAAGAACTGTACGGATGAAACAGGTGCAGAATCTGACCCTGGAGATATCCTAGCTCACCATTGTAGGTATGTGAGGGTATGTCTACACTACAGCGCTAATTCGAACTAACTTAATTAATTCGAACTAAGCTAATTCGAACTAACGCGTCTAGAACTAAAAACTAGTTCGAATTAGCGTTTTGCTAATTTGAACTAGCATGTCCACATTAAGTGGACCCTGATCCGGGGTTAAGGATGGCTGGAAGCAGTGCTGGCAGGGCATCAGATGAGAACTTAGAGCGTGGAGCTGCTGTCTCAGGCTAGCCGAGGGCTGTGCTTAAAGGGACCCGACCCCCACCCCGGACAGACAGTTCTCAGGGGTACCCCGCTTGCAAAGCAGTCCTGGCTTGGATTGCCTGGAGTACCCACACTGGGCATATCACAGCACTCGGCCATCAGACCGGCTGCACTTGCCGCAGGCTGCCATCTGGGGAGAGGGAGCAATTGGGGGGCTGCAGGAGAGCTTCCACCCCCAGAAGCCCACAGAGCCACCCCAGTCCTCCCCATCGGGAGCTCGTACCCCATTCCTCCCTCACCTCCTTCTACTTATCCCTCCCTAGCCCCCCTTCCTGATGTTCAAAATAAAGGACAATTGTATTCAAAAATAGAATCTCTCTTTATTGAACAAACCTGGGGGAGACTGGGAAAAGGAGGTGGGAGAGGGGAAGAGAGAGGGTGGGAGAGGGGAGGGCAACTAAAATGATGAGGGGTTTGGAACAGGTCCCATATGAAGAGAGGCTAAAGAGACTGGGACTTTTCAGCTTAGAAAAGAGGAGATGGAGGGGGGATATGATAGAGGTCTATAAAAGCATGAGTGGGGTGGAGAGGGTGCATACAGAAAAGTTCTTCATTAGTTCCCATAATAGAAGGACTAGAGGACACCAAAGGAAAGGAATGGGTAGTAGGCTTCAAACTAGTAACAGAAAGTTCTTCTTCACAAAGCAAAGAGTCAACCTGTGGAACTCCTTGCTGCAGGAGGCTGTGAAGGCTACAACTAGAACAGAGTTTAAAGAGAAGTGAGATCAAGTCATGGAGGCTGGGTCCATGGAGTGGTATTAGCCAGGGGGTAGGAGTGGTGTCCCTGCCCAAAGTTTGTGGAAGGCTGGAGAGGGATGGCACGAGACAAATGGCTTGGTCACTGTCGTTGGTCCATCCCCTCCAGGGTCCCTAGGGTTGGCCGCTGTCGGCAGACAGGCTACTGGGCTAGATGGACCTTTGGTCTGATCCAGTACGGCCATCGTAAGCTCAGGGCTCAGGGTCGGGGGTCTCAGTGGACCACCTTGATTTTCATGCACACCTGCTCCTGGGTGGCCAGGCTGGCAGCTCTCCTGCCCTAGACAGCCACTTTCCTGTGCCTAGTGCGGAGGTTGTGGACGAGATCCACGATGTCCGCACTAGACCAGGCGGGTGCCCGTCTCTTGCGGTCCCGGGCAAGCTCCTGGGAGCCGCCAGCCTGGTCCCGGGAAGAGGGGGAGGGCTGGGGGGCATCGGGTGGCTGGCTCGAGCCATGCCAGGTGCAGGGTCTGCTGGCTGGGTGCTGGCAGGCTTGCACCTGGCACGGGCACCGTAGCCAGCCCTTGCCCCTTTAAGGGGTCCAGGGCCGGGAGGGGGGTATACGAGTTTCCCTGGTGTTGGCCAGAGTGGCCACCAGGGAAAGCTGGGGAGGGCTAGCCTCCCACTAGTTCGAATTAAGGGGCTACACACCCCTTAATTCGAACTAGTAAGTTCGAACTAGGCTTAGTCCTCATAGAATGAGGTTTACCTAGTTCGAACTAAGCGCTCCGCTAGTTCGAATTAAGTTCGAACTAGCGGAGCGCTTGTGCAGCGCCTATCAAAGTTAATTCGAACTAACGTCCGTTAGTTCGAATTAACTTTGTAGTGTAGACATACCCTAAGTGTGGAAGAGTTGACTCGCTGTTAACATTCCCCCACCTAGCTGGTCATGATGTCCTAGTGAGCCCCTATCAACAGTCATTCCAATTCCAGGGTGGTCTCATCTCACAATTCATCCTCTGGCTAAGTCACATTATAATTGCACCCCCTCTGGCATAACAAATGTACATGTCCAAAACTATTGTAATGCAAATTGTCCTTTTGCCCCTTCTTGGGTTATTATTTAGCTCTCTCTACAGGTTCCATCTTCTGCCCACCCTAGGCTAAATAGTGCTTGTGCTCCCCTTTCTCAGGGCTGGTTGGGGAAATCAAACCCATCTTTGACTCTGGGTTCCAGTGTAGAGTACTCTGTCTTGTGTAGTTATGTCTTCTTCAAACATGCTGCTTCAAACATGCTGCTATTTCCTTGGGCCACATCCTTCCCAGCAGTCTGTACTTAACACAACCATTCCTCTGTTTACTAGGCCTCCCTTTGCTCTTTTGGACCTTCCAGCTCTCCTCCTTTGTCTGCTTGAACAACACTCCTTCAGGACTCCTTTTTCTGTGCCACGCCACATTTCCTGGGCCCATCATGGGGATTAGTTCCATGCCTGTAGTTTTCTTCCATCTGCCTTTCCCAGAAAGAGTAAACTTCCTTTCTTTTCTTTCCTGGTTTCTCTATGTACAATCCTCCTCTGTAGCTTACACTTCCTCCTTTCATCAAGACCCCTCTTATGCCCAGCGTAGTCTAATAACAAACCAATTCTGAGAGGTCTTAGGTGCATCAGGATGGGCTTAACTGAGGTCTCAGACTCCTGTTAACCCTTGGTTCGCCTGTATGCGATAGACACTCCCACCTTAATGAGACTGAAATGTTTGTGTGAATTAAAGCAATGTAAACACAATCTTTCATTTTAAATCCCACTAAATATGCAACTTAAATTTTAGGCTTTGAGGATGAAGTATCCAGTTACAAAGCTTCCAGTCCAGTTCATGGTTGGCAGTGAGAATGGATATACACCACTGGTATCTCCTTTTTTTGTCACAGTCACAGAAGTTAACCATAGGACAAACTGGGAAGTTGCAGGTATGGATGGAGGATTTGCAGAAAGTTTCCTTTTGATAACAGACTAGGCTAGGAACAAATGTTAAAATTTGTGAGATTACTCTATAAATGACCATTTTTCTGCTGGAAGTTCACTTTTTTTCCTTTCTCACCAATTTTCTTAATGGATCCAGGTGAGGACTCCTGCTTAGATCCTGATGTATGTATCAAATCTGTCTCAGTGGTCAAGTAGGGCAACAGAGGGTTGTGATACTGAGCTTTGTTTGATTTCTCTCAGCTAAGACATTCCCTGTTAAAAAGACAAGGTAAAAGATGCAAAAGGAAAATATAAAACTCCAGCCAGGCTGGTTTGCTGGCTTTTTCTACTAATTTGCCATCAATTTAAATGGGAGCAGAATTCAATCTCCTAATATTTAAAAAGTCTTGTAGGACCTAACTGGACAGTCTCCTTCATAGGCCACTTGAAGACTATGGTAGTTTTTCTTTCATAGTGTGATATAGACCCAAACCAGCTGTCTGCCACTCACTAATGGAGGGAATACATGCTGGAGCTTGAGTGAATGGCTTTCTCTTCCCTGAGTAAAAAAAAAAGGCTAACCCTGAGTCCAGTATAATCAGGCAGGCACCGGGGTCAATTAGAACTTGCTAGAAGCAACAGGCTGATTAGTCATCTGCACCCAGTTAAGCCTACGGTGCTCCTTTAAAAGGGTTCCCCTAGTCAAGGAAGGGAGAAGGAATGGAGAGAAGGACAGGAAGGAAGAAGGGCCGTGGCCCTGATGAGCAGGTACTAAAGGAAAGGTGTTAGGAGGGACTGTTTGGGGAAGGGGCCGAGGGAAAAGCTGCCAGATTGAGAGAGGCAGTAACCCTGCCTGTTGCCTCTGCCTTAGGGTTCCTGGGCCGGAACCTGGAGTAGTGGGTGGGCCAGGGTTCCCACCAACCGTCCCACAACATCTCAACCTCTGCCTTGAAGGGAGATCAGGACTACAGAGGGCATTTTACCCCAAACTTCTGAACTAGCCTGTGATAAGTATGGCTCAGTAGGCTGTAGCTCCTACCTCTAGTAAAGAGAAAGAGGCCATGTGGAGGGCCACAGTGAGCCTCTGAGCTAACGCTATCTACCAGTAGTGCAAGACCCACAGGGAATAGCTGGAGCTTTCTCACAATAGATACTACAAGGTTGGCGCCACTGCAAATTCGGCCTGATAGAAGTCCATGACAAAATTCACATTGATGTCAATGAGACCAGGATTTAATCCATGGATCTTTACATTTAAAAATTATGCTAGCTGTTAAAGGCAGGGACCCTGATTTTATGTGTATTTGTAAAGTGCCTACTCCAATGGGTCCTGTTCCTGATTTGGTTTGCTGAGTACTATTGTATTTAAAAAGAATTAGCATAGTAATATCAGAACATAATTTGTCCAAATTAGTACCCAGAGTGTAATCAACATATATTCTGTACAGGCTAATTTATTACCATTTCTAAAAGAATTAAACTTCTGAGCCAAATCACCATGAAATCATTTGTTTGGGTCATATACTGTAGCAAAATACCTGGAAACCAGCTTGCTGTCTAAAAATGGCTTAAGCAAAGCTGCACATAAATAGTGTTCCTGCAAGAATATTATTCCCTTTCTCTTCTGTTATTTCTCTTATTTTCCTATCTTTGCTAGGATTTGTGGTTCTTATTTATTGGGGATCTGTAAATGTAAACTTCCTCAAGGCAGGAACCATGCTTTCTTCTTTGAGTAGTGTCCCCGTGGGTGCTCCACTACAGGTGTCGGGCTCGTCCCAGCACCGCAGTCCAGAGAGTTTTGCCAGCAGTAGCCCACGGTGGACTGTGCATGCGCAGAAGTCTCCACATGCCGTTTGCACCTTTTCTGTGTCGCGCCGTCCGAAGCGCCAGTTCCTCCTAACTGTCCACGGCTGCAGACAGAGTTGGGATGAGCTCCTGCTCTGCTCTGAGGAGAAATTAGAATTATAGTTACTCGTTCGTCCCAGTTTAGTCCCCTTCCTCATAGTTATAGTTAGTTAAGGTTACTGTTAGTACTTAGTTAGTATAGTTTAAAAAAAAAAGTTTTGTTCCTGTTCATTGGTTGCCGTTACCCATGAGCACATTTTAGTACTTGCCCAACAGACAACCTACACCATGCCCAGCTCTCCGGGCTCAAAAAATGTGCCTCATGTGGCGAAACTGTGCCGGCATCGGACGGCCACTCCTGATGCATCCACTGCTTGGAGGAAGGCCACATTCCCCAAAAGTCTGGCCATTGTTCGAAGCTGACTGTCAGGGCCAGGCGTGACACGGAGATGCTCCTGAAAATGTTACTTTTCAACAAGGTGCTTCAGCCGCCGCCAGTGGGACAACAAGCGGACGCCCCGATGCCGCGTAAGGCCCACAAAACTAAGAGCTCCACTCCATCACAGAGTGTAAGCGTGGGTGATGCACCGAGCACATCCAGGCTGGCCCCAAAGCATGGCGTGGCGAAACCGGTTAAGGCCCATAGTACATCGGCATCTAGCCTTTCTTATAGGTCGGCACCGGTGTCCCGTCCAGCACCGCGTCCTGAGTCGGCACCAGCAGCAGCACTGGCACCGAGAATTCATTCAGCACTGCCACCTGCCACGGCACCATCACGGCACTGAGACCTGAGCCTGCACCAAAAGCAGCATAGGGTGTCGCCCCTGCCTTACCAACGGCACCAAGGGCAGAGCCGGCACCGAGATCGGCACAGAGAAAGGCAGCACTGGAGTCCGCACCATGCGGCTCGGCACCGTGCGGCTCGGCACCAAGCACTGTGCGTGACAAGCCAGCACCGAGAGATTCACAGAACAATTCAGCACCGGAGCTAGAACCAGTACTGTCTGCAGAACCGGCGCAGCTTGCGCCATTGGAAGTGGGCACTTCACCACCTTCACCAGCCTCGCTGCCCAGATGACCATCCCTGGGCCAAGAGCAATCCAAGTCTGGATCTGTCATCTCAGTCCCCAGTAGTCCAGTCCCCGTGTCTCCACCGGCTACCACAATACCTACCAAAGCCCAGAGGAAAACCCAGCATGTGAGCACAACTTCGGCCAGCCCATTCAGGGCGGTGTTTTTGCCTGAGCCTTCGACCTCATCGCACCGATGGTAGACACTGATCGCCCTCTAGGCATTATTGGAGGTCCCCAAGATGATCCATTACATCTCCTTGTTATCACCATTCGTACTATTCCACATCCCTGTCTCACTATTCGCTGTGATTGCGTTCACCGATCTCTCCGGCTCATTCCATGAGGAGTAACAGTTAATTCGAACTAAGGAGTTAGTTCGAATTAACGTTTAACTGTTGCATCTAGCCGTGGGCAGTTAGTTCGGACTAAGGGGGATTTAAAAATGGTGGCGCACGGGAACATGCAAATGAAGCCCAGGATATTTAAATCCCGGGCTTCATTTGCAACTCCGCTTGCCCTCATTTGCCTACCTAGCTCAAACTAACTAGTGTAGACATACCCCCAGAGACACGTTCGAGGCCCTGGGGCTCATCATCAATATACCAAAGTCTTCCCTGATTCTGTCCCAGTCCCTAGAGTTCATTGGAGTGAGGCTGGACTCCAGGACTGCCACTGCATACCTACCTCTCGACAGATCCCAGGCCATACAGGACTTAGCAAATACCTTGCTTACCGCTCTGACAGTTTCCATCCTCACATGTCTGAAACTGTTGGGGCACATGGTGACCGCAACGTACGTAGTTCCTTCAGCATTGGCTCCTCATAATCTATATGCCAGGTACCAATGATACTTGCAGTCGTGTCAGGGACTCCCTAGCTTGGTGGCTCGACCCAAGCAATACATTGGCAGGTGTCCCCTTTCATGCTCAGACCCTGTCTCTTTAGATGACCACAGATGAATCTCTATTGGGCTGGGGGGCACATATGCACCATCATCAGGTTCAGGGACTATAGTCATATCACGAATCCCTCCTCCATATAAACTTTCTGGAGCTACGGGCAGTCTTCAATGCCTGCAGGCATTTCCTTCATGATGTGCAGAGGACCACAGTACAAATTCTTACTGAAAACATCTGCACGGTTTACTATATCAACCGGCAGGACGGTGCCAGATCCAGATCCCTATGTGCAGAGTCCATACGCCTTTGGAATTGGGCAATCCAACACCAAATTACACTCACAGCCACGTACCTTCCGAACAAGAGCAATGGCATTGCCGATGCTTTGAGCAGAACCTTCCATTTGCAACATAAATGGGAACTGTTCGACAAAGTAGTCCGCAGCCTATTCAACGCCTAGGGCTACCCGGACATGGACCTTTTCGCAACTTGACACAACAAAAAGTGCCGCCTTTACTGCTCGAGGGCAGGCACAGGCAGCGAGTCGCAGGGAGATGCCTTCCTCCTCGACTGGGGAGCACGACACCTACTATGCGCCTTCCCACTGATCCCACTGGTACCACGGGTGATAGCAAAGATTCTCATGGATGCTGCAATGGTGATATTGGTAGCACCCTTTTGGCCACAACAAACTTGGTTGCCTCAACTCATGCGGATGTCCTTAACTCAACCTCGGCGACTACCACAGTTGTGCCATTTACTTTCACAACAACACGGCACTCTCCTTCACCCAAGCATCAACCACCTACATCTCACAGCTTGGTTCCTAACTGGCTCCAAGGACCAGAGTTAGCCTGCTTACAAGCAGTCAGGAAGATACTGGTACACAGTAGACGTCAAACTACCCAGAAGACCTACCACTATAAATGGCGTCGCTTCCAAGCCTAGTGCCAGTCACTGAACGTGGATCCGCTACAAGTACCTATCCGTCGCATTCTGGATTACCTTCTTTACCTAAAATCACAAAATTTGTAAAATTCTTCGCTTAGGGTGCACTTGGCAGCAATCTCTGCCTTTCGTCCTCCAAAAGATGGCGCCTCAGTATTCGCGCATCCACTAATCAAAAGATTCATGAAAGGAATCACTAATTTCTACCCTCTGCACAAGCCCGTCCCGGAGCCGTGGGACCTAGGCCTTGTACTGGACACCCTAACCCATTCCCCCTTCGAACCGTTAGCAACTTGCGACCTAGTGACTCTCACTATGAAGGTTGCATTCCTGCTCGCCATCACGTCGGCTCGTCGTGTTAGTGAATTGGCAGCTCTCTCGGCTGACCCTGCGTATACATTTTTACTGAACAAGGAGTGATGTTACGGTGCCATCCCGCTTTCCTGCCAAAGGTTAATTCATCATTCCACATTAATGAACCTATTGCTCTTTCCACCTTTACCCAAAATCTCATTGCACTGTGGACCACGCACATTTACACACCCTGGATATTAGGAGAGCACTCGCTTTCTACTTGGACAAAACATGCTCCTTCTGAAAGTCCCAATGCCTCTTGCTGTCAGTTGTGAACCGCTCCAGAGGTCTTCAATTGTCTTTGCAGCGCATTTCATCTCACATCATGAACTGCATCACACGCTGCTACGTGGTCCATAATAAGCCGTTGCCCTCTAAACCGAAGGCACACTCGGCCAGGAGTATGGCCACCTTGACGGCTTTCCTCAAAGATGTTTCCCTGCGCAATATATGCCTCGCTGCTACTTGGTCTTCCACTTCAACCTTCACTAGACAGTATGCCCTTGATCATTCCATGGCTGCGGATACAGCGGTGGCTTGAGCAGTGCTTTCCTCTGTGCACAGATGACAAGTCCAAAGCACAACATGAGCTACTACTACTGCTTCATACTCAACTGTAGTGGAGCACCCACGGGGACACTACTAGAAGAAGAAAGGTTTACTCACCCTGTGCAGTAACTTCTTCTGGTTTTCGACATGTATGTCCCCGTGGGTGCTCCATGACCCGCCCTTCTCCCTGCTTCGGAACTCTTATGCTTATATCTTTCAGATGTTCTGGCTAGGAGGAATTGGCACTTCGGACCGCGCAATGCGGAAGAGGCGTAAACGGCATGTGGAGACTTCTGCACATGCACGGTCCACCATTGGCTATTCTGGCAAAACTCTCCAAACTGTGGTGCCGGGACAAGCCCGACACCTGTAGTGGAGCACCCTCGGGGACACATGTCTCAAAGAACAGAAGTTACTGCACAGGGTGAGTAACACTTTCTTTCTCTTTGTCAAGAACTATGAATACCTATGGATCAACAAAAATAATATTTTATTCATCAAAATTGATGCATCATATTATAAATAAAAAGGAATTGTGAGAAATATTGAGTGACTCAGCCTACATTCAGCTCACTAGCATTTCCTCTTGGTTGCCTGTAAAAATGTTTGTAAGAATCTCTCCAAATACTCTGTTGGAAGAATTGAGCTCTGGGTCATGTGACATGCAGGAATAGAGAGAGAGACTGCTCTGCACAGAGGGAGACATAATGGGAGAATACAAAAGGGTGGTGGAGAGAAGAGGCTTGGAGAGGTGAGAAGGGAGCAAGAGGAGATGCAGAAGGGAGTGGAGCTGGGTAGACCTAGCAAGTGAAGAGGAGTCTTGATGCAGAAAGAGGAGGCACTGGGAATGACATGAGCAGAGTGGCAAGGGAAGAAGGTGCTTTTAACAGTAGCATTTGGGCTTAACTGAAGGGAGCAAGAGAAGAGGCACAGAGGCCACAAAAGAGGGCTGCAGGGAACAGGGGTTAAGGGGCAAGGATGGAGAACAGAGATGATTTAATCGCCTAGATGACATGGGAGAGTAAAGACAGCATGGAGATTGCATGTCTGAGCAGTGAGTAAGTCAGGGTATGTCTACACTACAAAGTTAGTTCGAACTAACTTAGTTCGAATTAGTTAATTCGAACTAAGTTAGTTCGAACTAACGCATCTAGAACTAAAAACTAGTTCGAACTAGCGTTTTGCTAGTTCGAACTAGTAAGTCCACATTGAGTGGACTCTGAACAGGGCTTAAGGATGGCCGGAAGCAGTGCTGGCAGGGCATAAAAGGAGGACTTAGAGCATGGAGATGCTGTCTCAGGCTAGCCGAGGGCTGCGCTTAAAGGGTCCCGACCCCCACCCCGGACACACAGTTCTCAGGGGTGCCCCGCTTGCAAAGAAGTTCTGGCTTGGAGTGCCCTGAGTGCCCACACTGGGCACATCACACCACTCGGCCATCAGCCCGGCTGCACTTGCCGCAGGCTGCCATCTGGGGAGAGGGAGTAATTGGGGGGCTGCAGGAGAGCTTCCACCCTCAGAAGCCCACAGAGCCAGCCCAGTCCTCCCCATTGGGGGCTCGTACCCCATTCCTCCCTCACCTCCTTCCACTTACCCTTCCCTAGCCCCCCTTCTTATTGATGTACAAAATAAAGATAACGTTTCTTCCAACATTGACTCTGTCTTTATTGAAAAAAACTGGGGGAGACTGGGAAAAGGAGGTGGGAGAGGGGAAGAGAAAGGCTGGGAGAGGGGAGGGCAACTAACATGATCAGGGGTTGGGAACAGGTCCCAGATGAAGAAAGGCTACAGAGACTGGGACTGTTCAGCTTAGAAAAGAGGAGACGGAGGGGGGACAGGATAGAGGTCTCTAAAAGCAGGGGTTGGGTGGAGAGTGTGCATTCAGAAAAGTTCTTCCTGAGTTCCCATAAAGAAGGACTAGAGGACACCAAAGGAAAGGAATGGGTAGCAGGCTTGAAACTAGTAAGAGAAAGTTGTTGTTCTTGACAAAGCAAATAGTTAACCTGTGGAACTCCTTGCTGCAGGAGGCTGTGAAGGCTACAACTAGAACAGAGTTGAAAGGGAAGTGAGATCAAGTCATGGAGGTTGGGTCAATGGAGTCCTATTAGCCAGAGGGTAGGAGTGGTGTCCCTGCCCAAAGTTTGTGGAAGGCTGGAGAGGGATGGCACGAGACAAATGGCTTGGTCATTGTCTTCGGTCCATCCCCTCCAGGGTCCCTAGGGTTGGCCGCTGTTGGCAGACAGGCTACTGGGCTAGATGGACCTTTGGTCTGACCCAGTACGGCCATTGTAAGCTCAGGGCTCAGTGTCGGGGGTCTCAGTGGACCCCCTTGATTTTCATGCACACCTGGTCCTGGGTGGCCAGGCTGGCAGCTCTCCTGCCCTAGACGGCCACTTTCCTGTGCCTAGTGCGGAGATCGTGGACGAGGTCCACGATGTCCGCACTAGCCCAGGAAGGTGCCCGCCTCTTGCGGTCCAGGGCAAGCTCCCGGGAGCCGCCAGCCTGGTCCCGGCAAGAGGGGGTGGGCTGGGGGGCATCGGGTGGGTGGCTCTGTGCCGTGCCAGGTGCAGGGTCTGCTAGCTGGGTGCTGGCAGGCTTGCACCTGGCACGGGCACCGTAGCCAGCCCGTGCCCCTTTAAGGGGTCCGGGGCTGGGAGGGGGGCATAGAGTTTCCCTGGTGTTGGCCAGAGTGGCCACCAGGGAAACCTGGGGAGGGCTAGCCTCCCACTAGTTCGAACTAAAGGGCTACACAGCCCTTAGTTCGAACTAGCTAGTTCGAACTAGGCGTTAGTCCTCGTAAAATGAGGTTTACCTAGTTCGAACTAAGCGCTCCGCTAGTTCGATTCAAATTCGAACTAGCGGAGCGCTAGTGTAGCACCTATTAAAGTTAGTTCGAACTAACGTCCGTTAGTTCGAACTAACTTTGTAGTGTAGACATACCCTCAGGGACAGACAGGGGAGTAAGTGGGGGTCAAGGTAGTGAAAAGTGAAATGCATGTTATTTTCCTTTGTCTTCTGGCGGGTCTAGAGTGATGGGGAGAGTGAATTCCCTCAGGCCTGTAAAGCACTGTGATGTCTTCAGAACAGCTCTAGGAGGATGAGACATTCAGGTTCAAGGATGGAGACTGCATTCCTGTCCCTTTCACACCTGCTCTAGCAGACAGTCCTGCTGGGTCCTTAGTAATCACATAAGCTTTGGTTTGAAGGGTTCTGGTGCCACACCAACAATCAATTCCAACATTTCAGGGAATGCTCTAGCAGTCAGAGGGCAGAACCTTATTGATTTTTATGAAAATCAGAGAACCTGAAAGCTTGATTTCCACTGTGTAAGTGAGAGGAAAATCAACAGAGTTCCCATTTGGTGCTACAGGCAGAAGAATCTTTCTGGTAGTACATATGTCCCAGCATTTCAACATAATATGCTGCTCTTATTGGGTGTAGAGATGAGCCTATATAAGCAATAAAGTGTATAGTCCTCTAGTTTGAAGTTGTCATCTGTTGCAGCTGTCACAGTTTGGGGATAATTGCACATGTATTTCCCTTCCATGGTTCCTCGAGGACATCCACTTAAAGTTTCAGACTCTTAGCCATCACCTTGCTTATATGGAGACTAGTGCCTCTTTCTAGAGGTTTTAAGTCTGTACACAGCCCTGTCATCTACTGTGGTATCCCCAGCAGGCCAGACCACCTATTGGTCAGCATCTGGATTGTGCAGTCTGAGGTCAGTAACCATGTCTTTACCAGTGACCACATAGCTTTTTTGAAGTTTTTATTCTTTAGACAAAAGTATAATAAAGAAAACATACAAAAATCAATTAATAGATTTAAAGACTTACTAAACATTCCAAGTAGCATCTATCACACTCTTATGGGGGTCTAGTAAGACAGCATTTTTCCAACTTTACAGAAAGGGCTGGGGTTCTCTCTAGGATTCAACTGTCTGACCATTTTTTAATCAAACTGAAGACACACACAGCAGTCTTGATAAACTCAGCCCTACACCAGTATAAGTAAGTCACCCCAGTAGAGAGTTCTCTGGTGCTCTTTCCAGACTCTGAAACTGTAGTGATTATCCCCACTGTTCTGAGTTTCTGGAAGAGCTTCCCCCATGTAGCTGCATAAAATCTTTGGCTACAATGTTATATAAACATCTGTAAACTCAACACAATATGATCCCCAAAGATACTACAAGCAGTTGCAGTATCTGCCACAGCCACCTTAAAATATATTTCTTTGTTGCTTTTTGTAATATGGTATAATTGGAGTCCCCATTCTGCCTGTTTTTATGGATGCAGAGGCATTTTTCAAGGAAACATACATGGAAGCAAAAATTACCCTGATTATCCTGTCTCTATAATGTTCAGGAACTTGAGGATGGTGAGTGATCAAAACTGTATAAAGACTGGATCCTACAAGATTCTGAGTACCTCTCACAGTACTGAGTCCCTTTCTTCCATTTTTTAATAGAAGCTCATGGTACTTAGCACCTTGCAGGAAGCTTTCATCTCACAGGGCTAAAGAGGCTAAAAGTTCCTCTTCTCCTCTCTGTCCTTGAGTCCTAGAACCTACATTACCAACTACTCGTAATATAGAAATTGGAATTATTTAGAAATTGTGGTAGACAGAACAAAAACTTGAATTACTCTACTGTTTTACAGGTACCAAGGATACACCAGGCATGTTAAAAATGAGAGCATATTTAGCACATAAAATCAACAATACACTGTATAATCCAGAAACCTTGGCCTTAAACATATATGTAAGTTGTAGTTCAGATAAAAATAAACATTTTGGGCAGAAATGGCAAATGGGCATGAACTAAAAATACAAATCTGAGGAAGCTCTGATCTGAATCCAAACTTCCTTTCTCTATAAAACCCAGATCCAAGAACACCCATTGATACTTCAGAGCCATCTGTAATTTGGGTAAATTGTCTTTTATACCTTGTGATCATTACATATGTTTCCTTTAAAGGTGCTGATCCTTTAAATATTAAAGGAAACTTTTGGTAGTTATTTCATATATATAAGCCTTTTGAATATGTTATCAGTCTTGTTCAAGACCTTGCTGTCACTTATTTCACTAGTGTGTTGTACATTCAGTCATGGAGAGGTTCCCATGGAAAAAATACCAATTACATAATATGGCCATATTTAATCTCTCTATCTAATCAAATCATTTCCTGGTGAATCCATTTAGAGATGCCACTTGCTGAGAGCAATCTGCATTGAATGTTTTGTGGCAATGGAACCCATGTCCTCTGCCCCTTCAAAATGTAAAAAAACACTCTAATTTGTCCTGGCGTTCTGAATGTTCCCGGGCGCTGCCATTTTTAATTGCCCGGTAGTTCGAACTCCCTGCCCACGGCTACACGCGGGACAGGCTAGGTAGTTCAAACTAAAGCCCCTAATTCGGACTACCGTTACTCCTCCTGCAATGAGGAGTAATGGTAGTCCAAATTAGGGGCTTTAGTTCAAACTACCTAGCCTGTGCCGCTTGTACCCGCAGGCAGGGAATTTGAACTACGGGGCATTTAAAAATGGCGGCGCTCGGGAACATGCAAATAAAGCCAGGGATATTTTAATCCCGGGCTTCATTTGCAAGTTCGAATGACTACATTAGCCACTCTAGTTCGAACTAGGGTGGCTAGTGTAGACATACCCTTAGAGACAGATTATCAGCCCCTGATGGCCCCAATTTACCCCCTGCTTGACTGCAACTGCAAGCAAGATAGGTTTGTCTCTCACTAGCTGCTCTTACTTTGGCCAGCTTTGCATGCAAAACTGTTTTTGAGTCAATTCAGCAAATCAAGGTGTTTCTGTTCAAGAGGGCCTTAAGTATGTATTTTCTTTAATGAAACCAATTTTGTTCTGAAAACAGGTGATCCATCAATGCTGCTATTGTTTTGTTTTCACAGGGGTCTGAGCTTTTTCATTTCAGGGTAGCAACTATTCCTGGAGTCTCCTTTTGTAATCTGCTTGATGAATTTCAGGTACAGTAAATAGCCCATAATTTCAACAAATATCATTTAAAAATAATGATCACAGGATTGCAAATGAAAGATGCAGCTATCCCAGTAGCTATGCTTGCTAAACTCAGATTTACACATTTTGTATAACAGGGACACTGCCCCTACCTTCTGCCATTCACATAACTAGTTTTCCTCAGATGTGTCCAGAGTCCAACATTTCCACAGCAGTTTGTGGAAGTTGATGGATCTGGCAACTCTCCAAAACAGGTGTATAGGAATTGCAACAATGGGAGTTTAGGATGACCTAATTCTAAGTAAATTATCAGGAAGTGGTTACTGGCAATAAAAAGTGACTTGCAGCTCTCCTGCTGCTCTCCTGACTTTTAGTGGTCCTAAGCCAGACAAAGAAAGCAAGAATAAAATGCTAAGCTACTGTTTCTCTGCAGCAGGTCTGAGTCTCCTGCAGCCCTGTCCTAGCATCCTGGTCTGTGTGGTGTCCGGTCTACCTATTCCCAGAATTCAGATTTCAAAAGAGATTATAAAAGGAATGGGAAGTTAATGAATGCAAATTAATGCAATCTTTAGTCTTTCTACCACTTGCAGATGCCCACATCTGCAGAGAGCCTTCCAAGTGGAATGCTATCACTGAGGTTATGTCTACACTACAGAGTTTTTTCGGAAAAACAACCATTTTTCTGGAAAAAAAATTGAATTACATCCACACTGCAATTGCATTCTTTTGAAAGAAAATCAAAAGAACAAAACAACCATTTTTTTGACAATGGTAAACCTCTATGAGGAAGAAGCCTTTTTCCGAAAGAGCTCTTTCACAAAAAGGCGTGTGTGGATAGGGAACAGGGAGTTCTTTCAAAAGAAGAGGAAAGAGGAAAAAGCACCGATACCCTGGCAGTCACTGTGTCCATAGTAATCATACCTTAAATATGAGATAGCATCCACAGCGAATGGACGCTATCTTTCAAAAAAGCAGATCACTTTTTCAATGTGCTTTTGCTGTGTAGACGCTGTGTTTCTGAAGTTTTTTCAGAAGATCTCTTCCGGAAAAGCTTCTTCCAAAAGAAGCCTGCGGTCTAGACATAGCCTTTTTCTATGTGGAGTAAATAGGGTTGCCAGATGGTTTAACCAAAAATACCGAACACCTCCCCCCCTCCCCCCCAAAAAAAAACACCAGGGAAAAAATTCTGTTGAGGGAGGGAAAAAAGGGGGAGACCAAAGTTTTTGAGCCAAAAAAAAAAGGACCCCGAGAGTTATTAAGCAATAAATTAATTAATGAATTAAATTAAACAGTATTAAAACAGCATGGCCCCTTTAAATGAGTGCAGAGTCAAAATAGGGATAAGGAGAGGTTGAGCACTAAGACCCAGAGAAGGCATTGCTTCCCCTTGCTTGGGGTCTTTAGGCTTTTTGCTGGCAGCCATTTTGTTTTCTGGATCGAGCCAGAAAGCAGCTTCCCTGCAGAACTAAGTAAGCAGGAGGTTCGGTGGGGGAAGGAGGCCAGTTGCTGAGTGTGTCGTAGGGTTGCCAGGTGTCCGGTATTTTCACCGCCTGGCAGGGGAAAAAAAAACAGAAAATACCAGACATTTTAGGTGTCTGGTATTTTCTGAATTTTTTTACTGGACAATAGGTGAATACCGGACACCTGGTAACCCTAGGAATAGAAGAGCTGCACATGCAAAGGGTCCTATTTATGTGCCTATTTATTTTATGTTACTACTACTAACACTAATAATACTTGGCTGTGTCTAGACTGCATCCCTTTTCCATAAAAGGGATGCAAATTAGACATATTGCAATTGCAAATGAAGCGGGGATTTAAATCCCCCCTGATTCATTAGCATAAAAATGGCTGCCGCTTTTTTCCAGCTCGGAGCTTTGCTGGAAAAAAGCACCAGCCTAGACACGGAACTTTCGGAAAATAAAGCCTTTTCCGAAAGATCCCTTCTCCCTTATCACTTTAAGAGGGATAAGGGATCTTTCGGAAAAGGCTTTATTTTCCGAAAGATCCGCGTCTAGACTGGCGCTTTTTTCCAGCAAAGCTCTGAGCCGGAAAAAAGCGGCAGCCATTTTTATGTTAATGAAGCAGGGGGGATTTAAATCCCTGCTTCATTTGCAATTGCGATATGTCTAATTTGCATCCCTTTTATGGAAAAGGGATGCAGTCTAGACACAGCCCTTGAGTTCTTCTGTAGTGCTTATCCATAAATCTCAAAGTGTTTTAAGGTCAATATCATTATCCCCATTTTACAGATGAGCAACATTAGCACCTAGAGGCCGAAATCTAGATCCACTATGTTCAGTGATATATAGATCTATACAATAGTTGCATAATCCCTGCTTGTAGTCAAAGAAGACAAATGATCTATTAAGGTTGGGGAGACAGGAAAACACTAAAATGTATACCTCATTGCATGACCTGTTTATATTAGAACTTCAGCACTGTCAGAAAAATATTTACTGATTTAAAGATATTAGTCAAAATTAAAAATGGATTACTATTTATTTGGCACTTCTTCAGGTTGGCTCCTGCATTCTCTTCTAATTGGGGAAAGGCAGCCATAGCATTGTGAGCATCAGGAACCTTCTGAAGCACGTGCCCATGGATGTGCACCCTTATAGCAATGAATATTGGTACCTCAGGTCATGTAAAGAAGGTATAGCCCTTCTGCTGGTAGCAGTTGGCAGCCAGGAGGGCTGGGTTCAGTATCTAGGGGGTTCAGTCAACAATGTGACCAAACTGACTCAAGTCTCCAGCCAGTAAACTGGGAAAATTCCAACCTACCAACTGAGCACCTTTAGAGGCAATTCTTCCCCTCTTGCAAGCACTGAGTCAGAGATAGAAACAGTCTGTTTAATAACAGTAATCTAGCATCAACATCAACATATGGAAACACATAAACAAAGAAAACCCATAAGCAAGGTACCATCCGCAGGGCAGAGTCTTTTGCTTAAAGATCTTTAGTCCAACTCCCAACTCAAATAGTGTGGTTTCCCCTCACTTCAAACACCGCACTCACAATTCTGTCCAGTCAGTGCAGACCCAGAGTTTATAGGTACATTACCATGACATCTCCCTTCACTGAGCATGTGGCAATGCCACCTACATGCTGCCCCTGCCAGCTGGCCTGCCAACTGCCTGCTGCTGCTCCCACCGGACACCTGCCACCACTCACGCCGGCCACTCACGCTGGCTACCTGTCAGCTGCTCCCACCAGTTGCCTGCTGGCCGCTCCTGCCTGCTGCTCCCACCGGCCACTTGCCACTGCTTCTGTCGGCTGCTCCCGCTGGCCACTGCCTGCTGGCTGCTCGCCACTACTGTCCTTGTCATGGATTTTGCTCTGGACCAAACCTGGGCTATGTCTAGACTGCAAGCCTCTTTCGAAAGAGGCTCTTTCGAAAGATACTTTCGAAAGAGAGCGTCTAGACTGCACGTTGAACTTTCGAAAAAGCGGCTTGCTTTTTCAAAAGAAAGCATCCAGTGAGTCTGGATGCTCTCTTTCGAAGAAGCCCTATTTACATTGAAGAACGCCTTCTTTCGAAAGAGGAACTTTCGAAAGAAGGCGTTCTTCCTCGTGAAATGAGGTTTACCACCATCGAAAGAAAAGCCGCGTTCTTTCGATTTAATTTCGAAAGAACGTGGCTTGAGTCTGGACGCAGGGGAAGTTTTTTCGGAAAAAGGCTACTTTTCCCGAAAAAAACCCTGAGTCTGGACACAGCCCTAGTGATTTCAGCTTCTCAGTGATTTCAGCACTTGGCCCACAGCGCAGTCCAGCCAAAAGATTCCAGCATCCACTGGAATAATATTTTAAAATAATAAAGAGACTCCTTACGGAGTTTTAGTTCTATCATTAAACAGGAGCAGGGGGAGAGAAACAGGTTGAACCAGTCTTACGGCTAATGCCTGTAGTGCTTGCAGCTTGTTGGTTCAGAGTTCTGCTCTTCCCCCAAGTTCATCTGAGATTCTTTACACTGACAGTTTCTCTCCTTTAAACTGATTTAAACACAGTCTGACTTTTCTGCATTCCCAATAACTGCAAGCAATGGTGGTCATATCTTACAATTCATGCATTTAGGGTTAACACAGTTTGTGACTCTGCAACAGCCAAATTGGTTACAATAGGTAAAACACCATTCTAACAATTGAATATCTAGCAGGCCTAAGCAAACTCAGTGAATATAAATACACCCAGAATTCCTTTCCCATTCCAGCTTGCTGTAATGAAAACATTGATTCAGACCCCGCTTACAAGTGCAATGCTGTTGCACAATAAGTGACTATGATTCTGGGATGTATGAGCGGAAGTGGTGTAACTAGACAAGAGATAATTCATCTGCACTGCTGTGGGATGATAATGCTTCAGCTAGAGTATTTTGTCTAATGCTGGGTGCCACATTTCAGGAAAGATGTGGAGAAATTAGATGAAGTCCAGAGGAGAGTAAAAATGATTAAAGATCTGAGGAAAAACTGACAAAAATGAGTTTGTTTCCTCTGGAGAAGGGGAAGACTGAGCTGGGACATAACAGTTTTCAAATACAGGCAGTCCCCGGGTTACGTACAAGATAGGGACTGTAGGTTTGTTCTTAAGTTGAATCTGTATGTAAGTCGGAACTGGCATCCAGATTCAGCCAATGCTGAAACTGATCAGTTTCAACCGCGGCTGAATCTGGACACCAGTTCCAACTTACATACAGATTCAACTTAAGAACCCCAGGCGTCCCCAAGTCAGCTGCTGCTGAAACTGATTAGCAGCTGATTCCAGGAAGCCCGGGGCAGAGCAACTCTGCCTCGGGCTTCCTGTAGTCAGCCGCTGGTCAGTTTCAGCAGCGGCTGACTTGGGGACACCTGGGGCAGAGCAGCTCGGGTGCTGCTGGGTTGGTCCAGTAGCACGGCCGCTCCTCGGCGCTACTGGACCAACCCAGCAACACCCCAGCTGCTCTGCCCTAGGCGTCCTGATTCAGCCGCTGCTGAAACTGATCAGCAGCGGCTGAATCAGGACTCCTAGGGCAGAGCAGCTGGGGTGCTGCCGGGTTGGTCCAGTAGCGCCAAGGAGCGGTGCTGCGGGACCAACCGGCAGTGCCCCACCTGTTCTACCACAGGCCCCGGGCTTTGCTCCACGTCTCCCTGGTCTGCTGGGGGGGGGCACTAGCTGCGTCCCCCCCAGCAGACCAGGGAGACGTGGAGCAAAGCGGCGGAGGACCCGGGCCGGACCGCGGCGCTTCCAGATCAGTGCCACGGTCCGGCCCGGGTCCTCCGCGGCTTTGCTCAGCATCTCCCTGGTCTGCAGACCAGGGAGACGCTGAGCAAAGCCGCGGAGGACCCGGGCTGGACCCGCGGCGCTTCCAGATCAGCTGGAAGCGCCACGGGTCCGGCCCCGGGTCCTCCGCGGCTTTGCTCAGCGTCTCCCTGGTCTGCTGGCTCCCCCAGCAAACCAGGGAGATGGGGAGCAGCTTTTCTTGCCCCGGAAGAGGCGGGTGGTGGGACCAGGCGTCCCGCCGCTCCAGTTCTCTAGGGCAAGAAAATCCCCGTTCGTAACTGCGGATCCGACATAAGTCGGATCTCCGTAACTCGGGGACTGCCTGTACATAAAAGCAGGACAATGTAGCATGGGTCTGGCCCACGAAAGCTCATCATCTAATAAACCATCTTGTTAGTCTTTAAAGTGCTACATTGTCCTGCATTTTGCTTCAACTACCCCAGACTAACACGGCTACATTTCTATCACTATTCTACATGCAAGGCACTACATTTAGCCGTTTGGAATGGAAATCCATCAACCATATGAAGAAACTCGCACATGTACATAAAAGGTTATTTCAAGTAAGAGGGTGGAACAATGTTCTAGTTATTCTGTGATGATAGGAGAAAAAGTAATAGACTTAAATTTTAGCAAGGAGATTTGGGTTGCACCTTAGGAAAAATTTCCTTATTTTCAGAGTAGTTAAGTACTGGCACAAACTGCCAACGGGGGTTGTGGAATCTCTATCACTAGAAATTTTTAGCCAAATATCAATCAGGAACTGACTAGTTATTATTTAGTCTTGACTTGAAAGCAGGGTACTGGACTAGATAACCTCTCAAGCTCTCTTCATGTCCCATGCCTATGATTCCATAATATCTACAAAAAAAATTTATTTACACACATACATTCCCCCATATCCCCATTCCATCTTCTAACTATGTATCTGAGCTTTGAACATAGCTGTTCTGTGTTGGAATATTTGTTGTTGGTGTTGTGACAGAAGAGGGTCTAAGAGAGGGATGTGTAAGAAGAGATGGGAAGTTGTTTTATGGATTCACACAAGAAGGGCATTCCCAGTTTAAAGAACGAAGTAGAAGAGAGTGCATAGATGTCTGTCTGAAAGGCTCGAGTATAAGACATCAAAGCTGGCATTGCTGGAATAGCAGATGAGGCAGGGAGTAATGCAGCCAGAGACCAGAGCATATAGGCAGGAAGAGGGAAATCCATAACTAGTCTTGAAAGGGAGAATAAGAAAATTGAACTTGATTCAGTGTCTGTGTATTGGTGCTGAAACTAAGAGTATACTTACCTCTGTGTAGCTGGTCAAGATGAACCATAAGCTTAAGCAAAACTTCTAAAAGGCAGCTGATGATGAAGGAAGAGATAATGTAATATTTAGCCAAGAAAACTATTTTTCAGAGATGAATGTAAAGAAAAATTGTACTTGTTTAAAAAATGTCTTAAGAGATCTTAACAAACATTAATGAATTGATGAAAGGTTGAAAGCATAGAATTTTATGTAAAAGGATTGGGGGTTTTTAAAGTGTGAACTCTTATTTCACTGAAGCAATTGCTAGAACATATTTTCAGCCATAGCAAATTATATTCATTAAAGACATAACGTTTTTTAATGTAATATCTAAAATCAGTGTTTTCTCTACGGCTAGGTCTACACAGCATTTTGCATAACTTTTTCCAATTCTTTTGTTGGAAGAGGCTTTTCCAACATTTGGCCCATCTAGACTGGGCCAAATGTCAGGAAAAAACCCTCTTTCAGAAGCTCCCTTATTCCTTGTAGAATGAGGAATACAGGGGCTTCCGAAAGAGTGCGTTTGCTCTTCCACACAAAAAAAAAGCAGAAGAGCAAACACAGTTAATGGACGTGGAACAATTTTTCCAGAATACCCCTGGTATCCCAGAAAAACTGTGTAGTCTAGACATAAGAGTCCTGGGTATAACAAATGCAAAATAATCTTTCACAAAAAATGAAAAACTTATTCTTGGTTTAACTGTTTTTGTGAAGTCATGCCAGGAATGTATCAGCTCAGCAAACCTTCTATGAAGCCTATCATGGTTTGTTAATACATCAAAATAAAAATGTATGTGCATAATCTGAACTTGTATATAGTCCAGGGATCAGCAACCTACAGCATGCAAGCCAAATTTCACTGGCATGCAAGCCTCCCCATCGGATCCGTACGCCAACCATATGGGACTGTTCCCATTTCAAATACTCTGTCCTCGTGTCCCCATCAAGTAGTGAAATGTCCCAAAAAGCACTGCTGAACATTTCATTAGTTGATGGGGATGCTGGTTTGCAGGGAAGAAGCGACCAAGAAATAGCTCTGTGAGAAATAGCTCACGCGGTGTAGCAGCCACCTTCCTCCCACCCCCCTCCATTGGCGCTTTGCTGGTAGGTAGCCAGGCTGGCTTCTGGTGATGCGCATTTTCCAGCCATTCCATCACCCACTGCCCCATCACCGCACACCCATCCCCCGTGGAACTGCCTCAGGCCCCCAGCCCAGCTGCACCGCTTCCTCCTCCTCCAGGCCGCTTGTTGGTACAATGGCTACCACTGCCAGGGGTACCAAGAGGGTCCAAAGTAAAACCTGGTGGAGCTGCTCCTGGACCTCTGCACCTTGGAGCTGCTGCCTCAACCCCGTCAGGGGCCATGTGGAGCCCAGCTAGGGTACTGCGGCAAGGGCATGCTCAGGCTCGGCTGGTGCATTCTATGCACTGCCGCTCTGTCTCCCCCACTCTTCCCAACCCTGCTGGGGGAGTTGCACAAAGCTGGGTCTAGTGGGCAAGGTCAGGGCTTCTTCAGCCCACTATGTTGAGATACCCACTGCTTGGAGGAAGTTGGGGGCTGAACTCCCTCCCCCCTTCCCACCTCACTCTGGGAATGGCAGTGCACTGTCCGGAGCCTTTCCCTGCTGTAACAGGGTGTGAAGAAAGGTAAGCATCCCCCCTCATGCCCAGACCCTCTCACTCACTCCCCTCCCCTGCCAAGACTCTCCCTCTGCCAAAACTCTGAACCCCTCTCCCCCCACTAAGACTCTGAACCCGCAGCTTGCTCCAACACCCTCCCTTGCTCTTGTATCCTCCCTCCTGGACAGACTCTCTGCTCCAAGCCTCCTTCTGCACCCTCCCTTGTTCCTGTATGCCCCCCTGGCCAGACACCTTCCCCCACCCTGCTCTTGCATCCACTGTTGCTTCTGTACCCTCCATTCTGGCCACACACTGTTCCCCCCCTGCTCCTGCTCCCTAACCCCTTACTAGAAACCCCACTCCCAGCCTGCTTCTGCACCCTACCTCCCACCTAGACCTCACAACCTCTTTCCTTTCTGCACCCCACCTCCCTCCCAGATCCTGTACCCCATCCCTATCCCACACACTTGCAGCTCTGTGCCACACACTGAACCCCTCATTTTTTGTCTCTACCCCAGAGACAAAGGAGGTTCATAAAATCCATTAACTTTGGAACCCCAGAAAAGTAAATCTGGCCTATGGGAAACCCTGAATCTCAGTCCTCCCTGTCCTTTCCTCTTGCCTCATGGGTCTGGAGCACCAGAGGAGTGAGGTGTCTCAGTTGGGGCCACATCAGAGAGGGCTGGGGGGTTTTGAGGAGCTTTTTGCTTCTCACTTGTGTGGTCCCCAACTGATTTTTCTGTGGGTCAGTGACCCCAACCCAAGAAAAGTTGCTCACCCCTGCCATAAATAAAGAAAACATTGCAACCTTTTGTGTTGGACATAAATTAATATTTTACTTTATTTAAAATGAAGTTTGATGAACTAACATGAGAAAGTTAAAACGCTTAATCTGTTTAATAATTTAAATTAAACTGTTCTCCCTAACTGCAGCTGGTTCCAAAAATATGGTCACCATACCCAGCCTGCCCTTGCTCCTCTCCCCATCGTACCTCCTCTCCACAACACAGATCCATAAATAGAAGTGAATAAGTTAAATCTTGGCATGACACTTCTGAAAGGTTGCCAACCCCTGATATTGCCCAATATATTATGTCTGAACTGATTAGTTTGTCTAATTTATTCCCCAATATTGGTCCCATTGAAGCAATGGCAAAACTTCTGCTGATTTCAATGGAGCAGAACTGGGGCCTATGATTGTCAGCACACAATGACTAGAATCTCCTTTCTTCCCCCTTTGAGCACACTAACAGTATTAACAAATTATAAATAAGAAGAGTTCAAACTTAGATATAGTATTTTAGTCATTAATTATTGGACTAAGACTTTATAAGAATATGTTAAATGTTTTCTGTTGCAGATTTATGTTGATGATGCTCCTTTGGCCTTTCCAGGACAATATCTTGTTAGCACAGTAACAGCTGTGATTGTAGGAGGCATCATCTTTGTAGCATTTATTATGCAAATGTATGAAATAAACATATGGAAAAAAGTGAAAAGTAAAGTGAGAAAACAAAACAAAGTATCAGTATCTGAAACCTCAGCAGCTGCTACTTCTATTTCTTCCAGCAAAAGCACCTCTAGATGAAATACAAGGTTACAGCCAATAGCATGTTACGCCATCCACTTTTATTAAATCTATGTCTTACTTACATTTCCCAAGTAGTACCTTAAAAGTAATTTCCTATTTAGTATGGTTATGTTATCAGTCTTCCTTTACTGATATTTTTACATATTCAACTTTTCCATCAGAATTTGATTTCTTTGTAAATGTATGTATTAAAATCTGTAGCAAAATATATTCATTTACAAATTATTTTATTGGGATACTGTTTTCAAATATTATAAAGAACGTAGTTTGTTTGTACTCAGTAACACAAGTAAGAGTGTTACATCTAGCCATACTGATCTTCTCTTTATTGATTATCTTATGATTGTCTCTAACATCTTGCAGCAACAAAAAGCATTGTAACACTTACCTACATGCAGTCTTTATTTGTAACACAGTTCCTGAAAATTAATTTAGACAAATATTTGAGAGAATGTTTAAATGTTAAGTGAAATTTGTATAGAATAGTATTTTGTGTGATTAAATACTGCAGTGTGGTTCTAGTCAAAGCATAAATCACTTAAGCTTGTTGATTCTGGCTATTAAAAGGCAGACACATGACCAGACTTGGCTAGTCGGTTTTCTTCCAACCACTGGGTGGATGCACTTTCTGTGTGAATGCCTTGCATGCTGCAGCAGTGGCAGTTTACAGCACAATCCTGCCTGCTTGAGGTTTTTGTTGGTCCTTATTATCATGAGCACTAAACACATTCTCATCTCTTAAATCAGAAAAAATAAAACCCATGCATGCGTAGTAGGTGAATGAAGGTTCTTTCAAGATGCTTAACTAAAGTTAATTTTTCTTGAAAAGTCTCTCAGGCTTCTGACATTTCTACCTACTCAATAAAATCCATGTTGTGGTCTACCTATTTTTCTGCAGGGTCTTGAGCACTTCCACTTTAAATCTGGAACCTTGAAGGTTGAATATACTCTGCAATACAAAATTCAGTGGGTTTGAGTTTTAAAGGGGATTCATGGTAGGAGGAAAAAAAGCTGGATCTAACAACATAATTTAAAAATAGGAAGAAAGCAAGCTTTGGTTAGAAATGATTGGTGGGGTTGGTTGGTTTGTTTTTTTGACAAAATATTTTTTCCTGGGAAAATCCAATTTGTCAAAACCAAAACTGTGGAAACATAATGGTTTCAACATAACATTAGTCAAGGATAGAATTCCAATAGAGAGAGGTAGTTTCACATCCTGCCTCCATAATATCCGGTTGTTCAGTGATTAAGATAGTCGGGTTGTAGAAGATCTAAGTTCATATCCTTCCTCTGCCTGCTTCAAATTAGGGACTTGGATTAGGATCTCCCACACCCAAGTTGAGTACCTTGATCGCTGGATCATAGAGAAAATGTTCTCCCTTGTATGATTGCTTTCTCTTCTTCTCCCTGCTAACTTCTCCTTAATTAATTAATTAATTAATTAATTAATTAATTAATTAAATACAAAATGGAACATTTCCAGTTGGAGAGAAACTCAGACTATAGCTAAGTGATTAGGGCACTCTCTTGGGATGGTATTGGCTCACCTGGCATAAGCCAGCTGATCTGGGATAGTTATCTGCTATTCTAGGATGGGTCTGTCATGATTTTTTTGGTGGAAAAAATTTGAAAGGTCTCACTTTTATTCTGATATGAAACAAAAACAAATGTTGAAATCTTGAAATTTTTTACAAAATTGAATTCTTGTTTTTCAGCCAGCCCTACTTGGGATTTATGCCACAAAGAAGTGGGAGGTAAGACGAGGGAACTAGAAGGAACTGGTGTGAGAATACATGAAAGAGTTTAGAAGGGGGAGAAGCTAGTATATCTGATGGTGATGAGGGAGGTTAGGGCATGTTTTGTTACAGCAGAGCTGATTGTAATGCCTAATGTTATGGAAGTTCCATATATATATATCATACATTATTTTACATGGTAAGCTTTGTATGATTATCCAGTTTTGGGGGGGAAGTAAACTGTAAGTCTGAAAAATTCCTATATGCTTTCCTCAAAGATTTTCCATCACAGTACTGCACCTGGGAAATGTCAGGTGGCCTAGATTTGTCTTCATTGCATACCGAGCACAGGGACAATGGATAAAAATGTGAACATTATAGCCATATATAACACAACATCTCTTTCATGTTTGTTAGCTAGAAACACTACATGTTCTGTCTTTAGGATTATTTCAGTAATTTGTTGAAGACTGTTCTTAGATTTCTTGGGGTGGGAGAGAGCTCTCCCAGCACTGAGAACTAAAGCTGACACTTTACAGCTTTAATTTTCACCTCTTGGGGGGAGTATTTTTTCACACCCCTGAGTGAGGAACGTTTCAGGGCTGCAAGTGGCAGTGTAGACAAGTCCTAAGTTAATATATTAACAAAACCACAAAGATATGTAATTTTTTCTGTGTTTTTAATTCTGGTGCTGGTGAAAGTATCTAGTGCTTTCTGATCTCATGTCACTTTTCCCGTTCCTGTAGTAATCTTTTTAAAATTTGGATATTTATGACCTAGGGAGTGGGCATGGGAGAGGTAGGGAATTCTTTGCAGTGTTATGGCTGCAGTGATTTATGGAAATCAGTCATCTGCTTTTGTGAATTTTTGTACCCTAGGCCAAATCTGGAGAAAACACCCCCTTAATCATAGTCAAGGGACCAGAAACATTAAAAATGGCACATGGAACATAAAAGTGAAAAGAAAAAAACTTAAGGGAACTGTAAATGAAAAAAAATAATGGGTAAGGCTCCCTGGCCACTATGTACACATATTGTTGGTGAACTTATCTCCTTACCCTTTACCTCCTCATCTTCCCTGGGAGAGGCAGTTGGAAATTGTCTGGTGGGGGCAAACAGGGGTCCGGAGCAGCCCCTGTGTGGGGGGAACCTGGGGGCCCCACAGGCAGGGACTGTGCCAGTGTCCAGAACAGCCTCTTTCCATGGGGATTCCAGCCTGCTGTGGACAGGGGATGCTCCGGAGGGGTCCAGGAGCTGGCGGCAGCCCCAGTGTGACCTAACATTAGCCAGTTAACTGATTAATGGGAATTTACATCCCTAATGAGATGTACTGCAACTGCATTTTTGAAGTTACTGCAAAACTATCAAGTGTCCTCCGTTTCCACAAACCAGAATGACAATACTAAACTAACCATAACAATTACAGGACGGAGAAAACCATGTCACTAACCCTCACCACCACTGCTTGAAAGAAACATTGCCCAGGGAGGTCAATAGGGCTGGGCTATTTTATATGTAAAGCTACTGAGACATGTATATGTCAATATCATGATGGAAATGCCTATATTATGTAAGTAGTACCTAATAATAATTGCCAAATGACGCCACTTCCCAACCTTCATACAAAGGGCCTGATCCAACTTAAACTTTAAGCTAGGTTTGGGCCCAAAGCAATCTGTTGATATTACCCAAGAAGATCCAGTTAACATTGTCACCCTTCAAAAATATAAGGGACCAATCAGTAAAAGCCTCAGTGCAGGTAGAGGCAATCTTTGAAGAAAATTGACTTCTTCTGACATAAGAACTTTCTCTCATTGGCGTGGGGTCTTTAGCACAGGTTTCACTTTGTGTGTCAGAATAACTCAGACATGCATTCTCACAGCTAACTCCAATCAGGTCTAGGTAATGTGCACCTCAAAGACAGAAAAACAAATCCCTTGAAGCTGGAAAGTCAAAACACCTCACCTCTTCACAGAGCTCACAAAGGGCTTGTTTACCCAGACACACAAGTCACGACAACCTTCTCTGGAGCAAGACGATACATCCTGCCTCTCTGTGGATGTGTCAAGTGTTTTCACGTGGCATCTTAACACACTTTTCTAATTTCAACTGCCTGGATAAGGAAGACTCACAAAGAGTCTGTCCATCATTTACACCAGAGTGACACAGTGATGTCACCCCCATGGTAACAGACCTGATCTCTCTCTGGGCTCTTGTGGAGCAGCAGGGAGCCTGGGGCAGTCTCTTAGGGAAAGAGGCCGGGGTGCCTCTATTTCAGTGGTTCTCAAACTTTTTGTCCCATGGACCACCAGTTGCTAATGGAAACTCACCATTAATTACACAATTACGCCCAAGCCATTTTGCTAGTGCTGCAGCTAGGAAGAATGGTTTAATTTAAATTATTAAACAGATTAAGCATTTTAACTTTCTCATGTTAGTTTAGCAAATTTCATTTTAAATAAAGTAAAATACTAATTTATGTCCAACATAAAACGTTTTGATGTTTTCTTTATTTATGGCAGGGGTGGGCAAACTTTTTTGGGTTGGGGGCCACTGACGCACAGAAAAATCAGTTGGGGACCACGCCAGTGAGAAACAAAAAAACTCCCCAAACCTCCAACCCTCTCTGAGGTGGCCCCCAACAAAGACACCTCACTCCTCAGGCACTCTACAGGACAAAGGGAAGGGATGAGGAGCACTGAGGTTCAGGGCTTCCCATAGGCCAGATTTATTTTCTGGTGGATTTTATGGACCCCCCCCCCCACCTCCTTGGGTTCTGGTGTGGGAACAAAAATGTGTGTGTTCAATGTGTGTGGGACAGGGCTGCCAGTGAGTGTAGGATCTGGGAGGGAGGTGGAGTGCAGAATGGGGAGAGGTTGTAAAGTCTGGGTTGGAGGTAGGGTACAGAAGCTGGCTGGGAGTAGTGTGTGTGGCCAGGGGGAGGGAGCAGAAGCAAGGGAGGATTCAGTGTGTGGTCAGGAGGGAGAGTTCAGGAGTGGACTGGGACAGGGTGTCTGGCCAGGAGGAAGGATGCAGGAGGGTACTTGCGGTAGGGCTTGGACCTCTCGGGTCTGGCACCCTCGGACCTGATTGGCCCGAGACAAGAGATTTTTCTGAACCAGGGGAGGTCATTTCAGGTCCTGTGCTGCTGCCCCCACACTAGGCTTCCTGGTTCTCCTCACCCCTATAGCCCACCTGAGCCACATGCTGGTTCCCTGTGTCCCCCCCTTGCATCCCAGTTGAGCCATGCATCTGTTCCCTGCGCCTCCCCTACAGCCAACCTGAGTCCTGCACGGGTTCCCTGTGTGCCCCCACCCACCCAGCTGAGTCCCTCACTGGTTCCCTGCATCCCTCCTCGCAGCCCAGCTGAGTTGCACGCTGGTTCCTGGTGCCTATCCTGTAGCCCAGCTGAGCCCTGCACCGGTTCCCTCTGTCCTCCTCTCCCCTGCTGCCCTGCTGAGCCCCAGGTCCATTCCCTCCACCCTTCCTTGCAGCCCAGCTGAGCCCCGCATGGGTTCCCTGCATGCCCCCTCCTCATAACCAAGCTGAGCCCCACGCTGGTTCCCTCTGCTCCACCTCACAAATTACTTGCTTTCATATGCTCCCAACAGGCACCGCCTCCCACTGCTCCTATTGGCTGGAAAGCCTTCAGGAAGTGTCCCTGACTCCTATTTCCCCAGCTGAGGGATGGGGAGGGGAAACAGCAGTGCACAGCTGCTTCTAGCTGCGTTTGGAGTCTCAGTGCTTTTCAGGACTTTTTAGTGCTTCATGAGAACCCTGGGACAGGAGACTAAAAATCAGGACTGTCCCAGATTGTCAGTGTAGGTATAGAGTGGTGTTAATGTGGCCAGCATTTAACTGTACTGTAGTGTCAAGGAATTGGATCTCTTGTGTGGACTGGTCCAGGCTAAAGTTGATAGTGTGGTGGAAATTGTTGAAATCCCTGTGAAATTCTTCAAGGGTCTCCTTCCTGTGGGTCCATATGATGCAGATATCATCAATGTAGCATAAGTAGAGGAAGGGTGCTAGGAAATGAGAGCTGAGGAAACGCTGTTTACGGTCCGCTATAAAAATGTTGGCATATTGTGGGGCCATGCGGGTGCCAACAGCAGTGCCCCTGATATAACAATATAAGTTGTTTTTCTGTTATAAAATACTGCGTTTTTGTTATTCCTCTCCAGCTCATCTGTTGAAGCGGGTTTTGCCCACAAAAGCTCGTGATACCATATATATTTTTGTTAGTCTATAAGGTGCCCTACGACTACTTGTTTTTATAGTTACAGACTAACATGGCTACCCCTCTGAGACTTTTTAAAATCCAAAACAGTCATACTCCAGTCTCCACCTATCATCTCTTAATCACTACTGAGATGTCAACTCCTGCCTCTGAGCAGTTCGTGATGCTAGCCTCTATCAAATAAGCACCTTGGTACTTACTTCCTGTACTCCTTCCTTGGTACTTACTCACTGGTGTAGATATGTGGGCAGAGTTGGCATTGAGGTTTGTTGCTGGAATTGGTTACTGTGGTGTGGTGTATAGTTGCCGGTGAGAATTTGTAGATTACAATGCATAGGTGATCTTCCAGAAAACAACATCCTAGCCACCATGGATGTAGAGGCTCTCTACACAAACATCCCACATGCAGATGGAGTACAAGCTGTCAGGAACAGTATTCCTGATGATGCCACAGCACAACTGGTGGCTGAACTCTGTGAATTTATCCTCACACACAACTATTTCAGATTTGACGACAACATATACCTCCAGACCAGTCGCACTGCTATGGGCACCTGCATGGCCCCACAATACACCAACATTTTTATGGCTGACCTGGAACAACATTTCTTGAGCTCTCGTCCACTTACACCCCTTCTCTACCTACGCTACATCGATGACATCTTTATCATCTGGACCCATGGGAAGGAGACTCTGGAAGAATTTCACCATGATTTCAACAGCTTCCACCCCACCATCAACCTCAGCATGGACCAATCTACATGGGAGGTCCATTTCCTGGACACCATGGTACAAATAAGTGACGGTCACATCAATACCACCCTATACCGAAAACCTACCGACATCTATACTTACCTGCATGCCTCCAGTTTCCATCCCAGACACACCACACGATCCATTGTTTACAGCCAAGCACTGAGGTACAACCGCATATGCTCCAACCCCTCAGACAGAGACCTACACCTACAAGATCTTCAACAAGCATTCTGTAAACTGCGATACCCACACGAGGAAGTGAGGAGACAGATTGACAGAGACAGACGTGTACCCAGTAGCCTCCTGCTACGGGACAAGCCCAAGAAAGAAACCAACAGAACACCACTGGCCATCACCTACAGTCCCCAGCTAAAACCTCTCCAACGCATCATTAGTGATTTACAACCCATCCTGGACAATGATCCCTCGCTTTCACAGGCCTTGGGAGGTAGGCCGGTCCTTGTCCACAGACAACCCACCAACCTGAAGCATATTCTCACCAGCAACTACACACCGCACCATAATAACTCGAACTCAGGAACCAATCCTTGCAACAAACCTCGGTGCCAACTCTGCCCACATATATACACCAGCAACACCATCACAGGACCTAACCAGATCAGCCATACTGTCACTAGTACGTTGTCCTGCACGTAATATATGCCATCATACGCCAACAATGCCCCACTGCTCTATACATCAGCCAAACTGGACAGTCCCTACGTAAAAGAGTCAATGGACACAAATCTGATATTAGGAATGGCAACATACAAAAACCTGTAGGGGAACACTTCAATCTTCCTTGACACACAATTGCAGATCTAAAAGTAGCCATCCTACAGCAAAAAAACTTCAGGACCAGACTTCAAAGAGAAACTGCTGAGCTACAGTGATAGAGATGTAGCCGTGTTAGTCTGGGGTAGCTGAAGCAAAATGCAGGACAATGTAGCACTTTAAAGACTAACAAGATGGTTTATTAGATGATGAGCTTTCGTGGGCCAGACCCACTTCCTCAGATCAAATAGTGGAAGAAAGTAGTCACAACCATATATACCAAAGGATATAATTTAAAAAAATGAACACAAATGAAAAGGACAAATCAAATTTCAGAACAGAAGGGGAATGGGGGCGGGGAGAAGAAGGTAAATGTCTGTGAGCTAATGATATTAGAGGTGTGCTGCTGATCTGGAGGTATAAGTTGTTCTCAAACTGGAAATAATTGTGGGTGAGAACAAAGTTACATAGGTCTGCTATCAGATTGGCAGTGGTGTCCTCTGGGATAGTGTTTCTAATTGCTTGTAATCCGTCTTCATGTGGGATGTTGGTGTATAGAGCTTTTACGTCCATGATGGCAAGGATGGTGTTATCGGGGAGGTTATCGATGTTTTGTAGTTTAGTAAGTCAGTAGTATCTCAGAGATAGCTGGGGGCGGTGGTTGCGTAGAGCTTGAGAAGAGAATGTCTAGCCAACTACAAAAGCAGTTTCTCCTCTCTTAGGGTATGTCTACACTACAAAGTTAGTTCGAACTAACGGACATTAGTTCGAACTAACATTCATAGGCGATACACTAGCGCTCCGCTAGTTCGAATTTAAATCGAACTAGCAGAGCGCTTAGTTCGAACTAGGAAAACCTCATTTTACGAGGATTAAGCCTAGTTCGAACTTACTAGTTCGAATTAAGGGGTGTGTAGCCCCTTAATTCGAACTAGTGGGAGGCTAGCCCTCCCCAGCTTTCCCTGGTGGCCACTCTGGCCAACACCAGGGAAACTCGTCTGCCCCCCTCCCGGCCCCGGACCCCTTAAAGGGCACGGGCTGGCTATGGTGCCCGTGCCAGGTGCAAGCCTGCCAGCACCCAGCCAGCAGACCCTGCACCTGACACGGCACAGAGCCACCCACCCGATGTCCCCCAGCCCACCCCCTCTTCCCGGGACCAGGCTGGTGGCTCCCGGGAGCTTGCCCATGACCGCAAGAGGCGGGCACCTTCCTGGGCTAGTGCAGACATCGTGGACCTCATCCACGATCTCCGCACTAGGCACAGGAAAGTGGCCGGCTAGGGCAGGAGAGCTGCCAGCCTGGCCACCCAGGAGCAGGTGTGCATGAAAATCAAGGTGGTCCACTGAGACCCCCGACCCTGAGCCCTGAGCTTACGATGGCCGTACTGGGTCAGACCAAAGGTCCATCTAGCCCAGTAGCCTGTCTGCCGACAGCGGCCAACACTAGGGACCCTGGAGGGGATGGACCGAAGACAGTGACCAAGCCATTTGTCTCGTGCCATCCCTCTCAAGCCTTCCACAAACTTTGGGAAGGGACACCACTCCTACCCCCTGGCTAAGACTACTCCATGGACCCAACCTCCATGACTTGATCTCACTTCCCTTTAAACTCTGTTCTAGTTGTAGCCTTCACAGCCTCCTGCAGCAAGGAGTTCCACAGGTTAACTATTTGCTTTGTGAAGAACAACAACTTTCTCATACTAGTTTGAAGCCTGCTACCCATTCCTTTCCTTTGGTGTCCTCTAGTCCTTCTTTATGGGAACTCAGGAAGAACTTTTCTGAATGCACCCTCTCCACCCAACCCCTGCTTTTAGAGACCTCTATCCTGTCCCCCCTCCATCTCCTCTTTTCTAAGCTGAACAGTCCCAGTCTCTGTAGCCTCTCTTCATCTGGGACCTGTTCCCAACCCCTGATCATGTTAGTTGCCCTCCCCTCTCCCAGCCTTTCTCTTCCCCTCTCCCACCTCCTTTTCCCAGTCTCCCCCAGTTTTGTTCAATAAAGACAGAGTCAATGTTGGAAGAAACATTATCTTTATTTTGTACATCAGGAAGGGGGGCTAGGGAAGGGTAAGTGGAAGGAGGTGAGGGAGGAATGGGGTACGAGCCCCCGATGGGGAGGACTGCGGTGGCTCTGCGGGCTTCTGGGGGTGGAAGCTCTCCTGCAGCCCCCCAATTGCTCCCTCTCCCCAGATGGCAGCCTGCGGCAAGTGCAGCCGGTCTGATGGCCGAGTGCTGTGATGTGCCCAGTGTGGGCACTCCGGGCACTCCAAGCCAGGACTGGTTTTCAAGCGGGGAACTCCTGAGAACTGTCTGTCCGGTGTGGGGGTCGGGTCCTTTTAAGCGCAGCCCTCGGCTAGCCTGAGACAGCATCTCCACGCCTCTGATGCCCTGCTGGCACTGTTCAGGGTCCACTCAATGTGGACATGCTAGTTCGAATTAGCAAAACACTAATTCGAACTAGTTTTTAGTTCTAGACGCGTTAGTTCGAATTAGCTTAGTTCGAATTAACTAATTCGAATTAAGTTAGTTCGAACTAACTCTGTAGTGTAGACATACCCTTAGTGTTTACACCTCCAAATCAGCTGCCAGAAGTGGGTCTCATCCTGCCTGACTGAATTTACCTTGTTATCTCTAGCCTTACTCTTGATTGGTACTCTTTTCTTATGCTTGTATATTTATACCTGCCTCTGGAATTTCCACTACATGCATCTGATGATGTGGGTCTTTGCCCACGAAAGCTTATGCGCCGTCTCCAGCTTTCTCGCCCCGGAGCTCACAGGCAGCGATCAACCACCTCTACCTCCGGGGCGAGAAAAGCTGCTCCCGGTGCCCCTGGTCTGCTGGAGACCGTCTCCAGCAGACCAGGGGCACCGTGAGTGAAGCCGCAGCAGCGGCGGGTTCCCGCGCTTCTGAGGCTTTGCCAGCGCTGCCTGTGAGCTCTGGGGCGAGAAAGCCCCGTTCGTAAGTGCGGATCCGACGTAAGTTGGGGACTGCCTGTATTGCCACCCTAGCTTCTAGGCTGTTGCATGCAAAGCTTGGTCTCAGTCAGCAGCTACCACTCTCTGCCCAGCTCTGAAGGCCACAGTGTGGAAGGGTGGCAAAACATACCATACCAAGCCACCCTTACTTATGGGCTGCTGCTGGTGAGCTGCTGCTTTCGGAGCTGGGTGCCCAGCCCATAACAGGCACTTTCCTGCCTCCCAGTTCTCATAGCAGTGCAGAAGTAATTGCAGCAATACTCCCCAACTCACCACCCCCCAAAAAACCCTTGTGATACCCTGCAGCTCCCTTTTGGGTCAGGACCCCCGATTTGAGATATGCTGGTCTCCCACCTCTGAAATCTGTATAGTAGAGGGTAAAAGCACAAAAAAAGAGACCAGTTTTCAGCAAGGGAGACCAGATTTCATGGTCCATGATATATTTTTTATGGCTGTGAAGTTATTAGGACCTTAAATATAAGTTGTGAAATATTATTTGTAATGGTGTTTTGGCCCTCCTGCCTACTGTTCTTGTGGGATGCCAAAGGGCGCCACCCTTCAGCTCAAGGGTGAACTAGGGTTGCCACGTGTCCGGTTTTGAACCAGTATTTGAGCTTTCTGTCCAGGAAATAAATTAGGAAAATACCGGACATATAAATGTCTGGTATTTTCTAATTAAGTAAGTTTTATTATTATCATGAGTATCAGTTCGTAGTTGCATACTGCATGAGTATCAGTACTGTGTGAGCGTGTCTACCAACCAGGCAGTACGCAACTACACAGTAGAGAGGAGGGGGACAGGGCTGGAGCAGGATGGAATCCCAGGGGCCGGACTCGCCCATGTGCCCCACTGGGACAGTGCGCAGGACGGGCAGGACCCTGGGATCTGCGTGTGCCTGGGCCAGCCCCACTCCCTGCTGGCCGGTTCCCCCCAGGCCAGCCCTGCTCCCTCCAGTGTGAACTCAAATGTAGGGTATAGCTACTGCTCTCACACACCAATTGAAGGCACTATGAAGGGTGTGGATGGTGCCCTATTGCCCTGCAGGACTGCCCCAAAAGGTGTGGGGGTGGTGTGCAGTGATGGGCCTGCTGAGCAATGAGGTTTTGCTCTGGCACCCCAGGGTGCGGTGGGCTACTGTTCTTTTACACTGCATGATCATTGGGGTGCTACGCCCGTAGGGTTCTGCCTCCCAGCGTGCTGAGGGGTGCCGTGAGGTCTTGGGTGGGGTGCTGCCCTTGCCCCCCAGGCTGCAAGTGGTCACGTGGGGGTGCGGTGGGGTCCTAGGTAGGTCACTCCGTGGGGTGCACACAGTGCGTGACTGAGGAGATTGGGTGACACAGGCACGCGCTGCTCCCCGGGAGTGACTAGCGGGTAGCCCCCCCTCCCCATCCGCTGTCTCCCACTCCCCCCCCCCCCCATAGTCCCATCCCTTCTCAGAGCCTGTGTCTGCTGTTGGCCCTTTAAATGCCAGATGGCGGCCCGTGCCGCCGCTGGCTGGGAGACCCCGCGCCTCTAGTGAGAGGTGAAACCAAGATGGCGGTCGCGCAGTGACTGAGGCGGAGACGGAGCCAGTGGGACACAGTCGGGCCTCGCCGCGCCTCAGCCAGGCCGCCAGCCAGCCCGGCCGGGGAGGGACCGCGCGTGCCGGCGCCCGCAGCGGAGCGGGCCGGCCTAACCGAGCGGGCCGAGGAGCCGGGGCTGAGCCGCAGCAGTAGCGGGAGCAGAAGGAAGAAGAATATGGCGGCGGAGCCGGGCTGGGAGTGAAGCTGCCGCCTGCGAGGGGAGCCCATGGGGGAGACTGGACGCTGAGCCCGGCCGCCTTCGCATCGCTCCCGGGACAGGCAGCGCCCGCTGGCCGCCCACGAGCCGCTCCTGAGGAAGGAGGGGCCGCGCCGCCTCTGCCCCTCTATTGACAAACTGCGAGGGGGCGTCGGGCCTGGGCAGCGCCCGCACAATAGAGCCGAGCGCCGGGCAGGGGGCGAACTGACCTCGCTCCCTCCCCCTGCCGCCGATCTGCCACCACCCTAGTCACCTCTGTTGATCTCGCTTCTTCCTGCCCCCTTTCCGTCCAGCGCACTGCCCTCTCGAGTCACCCCTCTCCTGCTGCCCCATCCCCAGCCACCCCTTCCCTCTGCTTTCCCCCACCCGCTTCATCTCCCTAGCCATCTTTCTCTGCCATCCTCTTTTACCTCATTCACCAGCTCTCTGATATTTCTGTTCCCTCCCCACACTTGCCCTGTGGCCCGTTGCTTTACACCTGGCAATCGCCAGGCTTCCCCTCCTGAATAGCACCTCCTGGTCCTCTGTAACTGCTTCCCACCTACCACCCCCTTCCCCAGCACTCTGCCCTGCCTCCAAATAGTGAGCATGAGGAGGAGACTGCCCCAGCAGTGAAGAATAAGGAGCGATCCCGGGGTGTCTTTTTGGGACTGCTACTCTCTTTTCTGCGCCTCTCCTTTGAGGGGGGCCTAGCCCCCCACCAACCTCCTGTTCCTTTAGGTGTCACAGGCCAGGGTGGTGGCTGTGGTGTGACAGGCGGCAGGATGACCGACACCCGGCGGAGAGTGAAAGTTTACACGCTGAATGAAGACCGCCAGTGGGATGATCGAGGCACTGGACATGTGTCCTCTGGCTACGTGGAAAGGCTGAAGGGCATGTCCCTGCTTGTCAGGGCAGAGAGCGATGGTAAGTGGTGTGAGAACATGGCAAGTATTGTAATCTTTTTCCAATCCACCTACAGAAAAAGATAATGGCTTTATATATCTGCTTTGTGATTTTATCTGCATAATTTGTATGTGATTCTGAAATCGGGCAGTCAGCAGCTATCGTTAACTCTTGTTAGGCTATATGACAAGGTTGGAAGATTAAGACAACACACTCCCACTCCTCAGGTACACACTTGATGCATATTGGACACACGGACATAAAGCTGTATACCACATACAGGTAGTACACATTTCACACACTATATTGCACACCACTATCCCATTTCTCCCCCTCCCCAAGATTTTTTTTCCCTAAACACTAATTGGGATCTCTTGTTGAAATAATTGATAATCCCAAGATTAAAGAAACTATTCACAGTTTGGATTAAATGTGTTGAACATAAAATATTAAAATTATTTCATTGTTGTTTCTTGTCTATTCAGCTTTCTGTAGGTGGGTTGCAAATATATTTTTCACTCTTTAGAAGTGTATTAAAGAGTATTTTATAATGTGTAGATAGATACTCGCAGTTTTGATTTCAAGACAATACAAAGAACAAAACAACATTTTGAGGATATTTTTAAGCAGCTACTGTATTCTGCGCTCATGCTAAAACTGCCCTTAGAATTACCCCTGAAATAATAAATTCACTTAAAATAAAGCATATCACCTGTTTTTCTCTCACTCCAAGCATGTTTTGCTACATTTTGATAGGTTTGTGTATGAACTATCCTTGATTACTTGATCAGTGAGTTAATGATTACTGTAGATTAAACTTTGAAGTATAGCTGGCTTCATTTAACTCTGGTACCATGAATGTAGTCTGTCCTATCTCATTTAACCATATAGTTATGTACTGGGTGATGTTTTTCTGCCATTAGCTACTTCCTGGCTTTCTATCTTACATCTGGGGAGGGTGGGTCATTCTTGTAGATTGCTGTTTATATTTGATTGCTATCTCCCCTATGTTTATTTGGTTTTCCTTGTGCTGAAACTGAAGGATAGAAAACTTCATTGAGGTCAGTTACTTAGTCCAGTCATTGTAGAAGAGGAAGTGCATGTTTTCAGGAGTTATCAGGAAATCCTAAATTGATACAGTAAGAATCAAATGTAGTAAGTTGATTATCCAAAGCATGTTTAAATGCTAATTATATTGACTTAAGTCTTTTAAATTGCTAAATTATTATAATAAATTATGAAAACTAACTATATAATTGATTTTTTACAAAGAAGTTGGAGACCTGTTCTCCCCATTCTCTTCTGCATGTCTTATTTCTTAGGTTAGATAAACTCGAGATGGCAGTGGACCTTTATTATTAAATTTAAGGGTGGTGGGGAGCCCAGTGAGAAGGAGGAACATCACCATTATAAACAGGTTTATGTTACAGTGGTATAATTCTAGCACTCACCATCACCACTGTAGCTTTCAGGAGCTAAATAAATTAATAAACTTCAACTGAAACTTCAAATGAAAGAACGATGTTAAAACACCAAATGCAGTAGTAGTAGTGTTTTAAAAATACAATGATCTAGATAGAATTTTTGAGCATAAAATGCTGCAGGTTGTAATCTGACTGTGAAGAAGCAGTCTGTTCAAAGGACACAGTCTTCCACTGGTTTCAGTTACATTTGCATATACAGATTTATTTCAGTAGTTTCATTGCTGTAAATGAGCTTGTATAAATCTATTAAAGAAAATGGAAGTATGAAGTATTGTAAGTGTTACTTTAATGTGTATCTAGGAGTTACTGAATTTTAAAGATTAGTTATCCATAACTTTAAAAAGCAAACCAGCATTTTTAAAAATGAATAACTGAATTAACATACAATAATTCCTATAGCTTTCATAAATCTTATACCATGTACAGTTTATACAATTATTAGTTAACAATCCTTTTAGAAACTTAGATGTTTTGATCACTGGGGCTAATATATTAATCCTTTGAGGCAAACATGCCTTTTGGTAATTGTTTTTCTTATTCTTGTCACTATTTTATCAGGTTAATATTCAGTTTTTTCGGTCAGAAGTCAGCGGCTAGGATAGTTCAAATTTACATGTAATGATTTTTTTTTTAATTTGGGGTACTAGAGTATTAAATGTTTGTAAGTGTGAACAGTTATTTCATACCCAAATCAAAAGTAGCAACAGATTGTTATACGTCAGATGTCTTTTATAGCGCTCAAGTCCCTTGTTCCTTCTTCTTTTCCCCTTCAGCTTTTCTGTTGAACTGCTTTATTAAATGTAGGGATCAAAATTGACTGTTCTTGCATCTTCTTTCCTTGACGTTTCTTTGGCTTTCCATCATGTTTTCTAATGCTTTCCTTTTTTGAAGTGTTTCCTTCTACAGTTTGGGATCAGGATTCAGCTTCCTCCTCTTGGGGTAATGGACCTTATTTAATGGCTTACCCACGGAAACAGATAGACCAGCAATCAAGAAGTGAGTGGGCCACATGAGTGACCCTCCATCTCAGTGGGCTGCAGCAGCCCTCAGCACTCCTGTCTGCTCTTTTCCTACACGCACCTCTCATGCACTGAGACACTGGAGCTCTGATTTCCTCCTCTCTCCCCCCCCCCCCCACCAGTACTTTCAGAGCACCACAAATCCACTCTGTCCCCTCTTCCCCCTCCCTCCCAGAGCTAGAACCCTGAACAGCTGATTACTAGCATTCAGGCTCTGGGAGGGAGGAGCATGGATAGAGTGTGAATCAGGTGATTCATTGTGCTCTGAAAGTGCTGGAGGGAAGGGGAAGAGTAGGAAGTGCGCGGGAGGCGTGTGGGACAGGAGGAAGGCCATATGGTCTGCTGGCTGCAGGTGGAATCCAAGTGGGCTGCATGCAGGCCACAGGTTGTCCACCACTGTGATAGAGAATTCTAAAACCTAAATTTGTCTAAGGGAGAATGTAACCAACACATTTTTTTTATCTGTGACCTGGTAGGATACTGTAACCATTTTGAACAGATGGAACATAATAGGGATGTTAAATATTGGTTAATTGAATAGTTGAGTAACCTCATGAATTCTTACTGGTTGAATGCAAACTGGCTCCACTTCCGAAGAGCCGCCTGCCACACCGTACTGCTGCCTCTGATTCAGAGGCAGCTGCGCGGGGTGCCAGACTGGAGCTGGTCTGCAAGGGGAGCCATTTTAAAAAACAGCTCCCCTCACGGGCCAGCTGCCTGTCCCCACATGCTGCTGCCTCTGATACAGGGGTAGCAGCAGCCCCTGTTCGGAGGGAGGGGCAGGGAGAGGTAAGTCTTGCTCATGCTGGGTCCAGGAGCTCAGAACTGAGCCGGGCTGCCGGCCCGCCTACCTTCTAATAACACTTTAAATGCAGAGTTGTACCGGGAGTAGGTCCCAGACCCATCGCAAGCTATGACTGAGACAGGCTGCTGGTCAGTGTGCTAAAAAAATTTACTAGTGGGGAGGGTGTTGGGGAATTCATGTAGTCTGTAGCATTAACCTATACTCTTTTGCTTATCGGTTAATCAACCACACTATTACATCCCTAAAACATAGGAATTGCCAGACCAGGCCCATGGTCCATATAGGGTCAAGTGTCCTGTTTGTGATCTCAAGTGAGTTTAAGAATCCCCAGTGTAGACAACTGAGAATAAGCTGATATACAGGGGATGTTACTGTACCTAGTTATGTAATGGCTTATGCTCCAAACCATGAGGGTTTAGATCTCTTAACTGTCATAAATCCATCTGTTGTACTTGAATGATTTTGTTGTCATCTGTGTAAATGTCTAGACCTTTATTTGGATTCTGCAAAACTGCCCCTTAATGGTACCTAAGTGGCAATGAGTTCCACATGTTGGCTTGCTTCTGCGGAAAAAGTTTATCACAATCCAATTCTAAACTTCATGCTTTTAGTTGCACTGCATGACCCCTTGTATTTCTGTTATTGGACAGTAAAGAAGTGCCTAATTTTCACTCCTTGTGTCATTCGTTACAAATATCTGTATCTTACCCCTTCCTAGTCACTTTGATGACTTGAATAGTTCTGTTCGTTGAAGGACAACCTTTCCATGCATTTAGATCAGTTTTTATTGCCTGTTTTTTAACCTCCTTTTATTTTTGTGACTGGAACTGAAAGCAATACTTAAGATGAGTATTCTATTCACTTAATGACATACATATACTTTGAAGATTTTAGCTTCCTAATAACTGAATTCTGCACCCCAATTAATTCTGTACAAGTTCTCCAACAAATACCATCTTCTTCTCACTCCAACAAATGAAAAACCATGTCAGGAGCAAGGTCTGCTCTGCCTCAAAAGCTGTGCTGGCACTGATGATGTCCCTCCACAGAGTTAGGAAGACATCATTGGTTTGATTTATACTTTCTTCCCATTTGGAAGGTTTTTGTTATGACACAATGGCTTGAAAGTATTTTTTTAAAAGTAAAGCTTAGAAGTCTGCAAAGTTGACTACACTTACCCAGGAAAGTTTGGTATTCAGTATTAAAGAACTGATGCTCTTTCCTGCCCTCTCACCACTCTCCCACACCTCCATCCAGCCTCTTTAGGTTGTGGGGGGATGCAACCAAAAAAAGCATAACTCAAAATGGGAGGGATTCAGCTCAAAAAGTTTGAAAACTATTCAGGATGCAGGGAGAGAGGTATCTAGAGGCTGTATACTAGGAGAGAATGGTGGCTACAGAGCTGTATGATATGGTGTTTATTTCCCATGGCCTCTGCTCCCCTGGAGTCAGGTTTCCTTGAAGTAGGCAGCTCTTACCAGCTTCATGAGGGTGCTTGGAGCTGAGGAGCAGATGTAACCCTGGGTACCAGCAGCAGACAGGAATGCCAAAGCTACCCTTCCATGGCAACATCAGTCAGAGGAGCAGCTTCCCTGCACTGTCTAACTCTGTCTTTTCGCCTGTTACCTGGCCATAGTGTGGGATGAGAATAAGGCTATAGCTGCCCCCAGGACTGCTCCACTTTCGGTAAGGCACTACAGTTTGAGGAGGCAACACCCTTGCCCTCCTCCTCTCCCCCCCCCCCAACTCTGCCTGTGGGCTCAGAGCTTCTGCCCATAAGGAATGCTGGGGCTTGGGACTTCAGCCCAGAAAGGGAGGGTGCCAGGGCTTCCACACGCCTCTCCTGGCTTCAGCCAGGACAGGATGCAGGGAGAGCTGGGCTCTTGGCTTCAGCCCTGTGCCACTTTTGACTTCAGACTGGCGAAAGGTCACTCTTTACTTCAATCCTGCACTGCTTCTGCTCTACAGGGGGGTGCCAAGGCATGGAGCACCAGGTTTTAAACATGGAGCCCTGCAGCCCAACTGAAAGAACTCATAGAACCCTGGAGAGCAGCTGCTGTAAGGTTTCATCTTGCTTCAGAAACCAATTGAACATAACATCTGAGAAATTTGAGGTGTGGTATCAGTATTGACTGGGAACTTTTAAAAAACCTGTGATAACACACTTAAGTCCTTTTGAGTAAAACTAGGACTGATGGGTTGAAATTAAAAGAAACATTTGAGATGGAAATATTAACATGTCTATTAGACTGAAATAGTCTCTCAAGGGAAGTAGTGTATGGACTATAGTTCATTCTACCTTTTGTGGACCCTTTTGTAAAAGAGCTTTTTTAGACAGAGCAACATGAATTCTGTAATGGCAGAATTTACTGTAGAATCTGCCTTTTGCCCACATTTTCCATCAGCATTATGTGCCTAAATTGAAGTTCTTATATTTTAAAAATATAGTCTTCCATTTTTGTGAAGGAAATATTGGTATTTCTGATCATATTAATGTTGAGGTATTTCCCAAAATCTGTAAGCAGCCTGAGTAGTGTGAATTGTGGTGGTAACTAATTTTATTTGCTGATCACTGTACCAGAAGCATCCAGCTAATGTTTAGGGTTGTGGGAGAAACATACATCCCCATGTGCCTCCTTCCTCTACTCCAAAACACAAAGGTTCTGAGGACCACTAGCTTAACAAATTTAAAGCAAAGTATGTTTCTTCCCTAAACAGAAGCTCAAAATAAGCCATTGTGGAGTTTTGTAATTTATTCTTGCTCACTTCCCTGTCAGAAATGTTTGTTTGTGAATCAAACCATCCCTACCCTACCCACTTCTGCAATGTTGCCCTGAGCTGTCATACAATTCCCAGTAATAGAAATTCTGTATAAACTAAATCTTACTCTACTCTCCACAGGCAGTCTTGCTGTCTTCATGTTATTCCTTCAGGAATGCGCACACAAACTCATTTGCTTTAAATGGGTTTGTATAGATGTCACTTAGTGCATCGTTTGTCTTGTAGAACCTTTATTCTTGTGATTATGTAAAAAATGCCTTTTGATTATTTATTTATTTATTTATGACGATGAGTTTGCAGGGCAGGCAGGCAGAAAAAAATGTTTAGGAAAGTGAGCAAACTTCTTATGGAGCCATTAGTGAACATGGAATCCTACTGTCATATTTTTAAAAGTTGCTTTACAGGCTATAATCTCTCTCCAAAAAGTAGTGTGCATAAAATATTAGAAAATATTCTAAGGGTTTGTCTACACATACAATACTGCAGCATAACTGGTAAAGATGCACTACGCTGACAGCAGAGTTCTTCTGTCAAGATGATAAAAACAACTTTTTTAGTGGCTATTGTCCTGCTGATATAGTGCTATCCACACCAGCACTTGTGTAGGTGTAACTTACGTCACTCAGAAGAGTGATTTATTCACACCCCTGAGCGACATGAGTTATACTACCTAAGCTGTGCATAGCCTCGGATAGCCCTAAGAAATGGAAAATATATTTTATAGTTCATTAGACAGGTTTAAGAAGATGCTTTAAATATTTTAAAAATTAATAATGCTATTCAAAAGATCAGGACTGAAATCCAGTATTTTGAGTGGAGAATTTATGCAATTAAAAATAAGAACATTTATTAGCTGCAAGCTATGACTTATTAAACAAAGGTTGACATTGTTAATGTTTTCATTATCACTAATATACCTGACTTTTCTTAGTATCTACTAGGTATGTTAGCATGTAGTTGTCTACATGATTAACCGATGAGCCTGGGCTTATCGGTTAATCCCAAAGACTACCCTCCCACTTTCATCATCATCATCATCATCAACCATGGGCTCAATGCTCACATTACTGTCCAATGCTTCCCTCACTATTTCCTTCCATCTTTTCCCTGTCCAGTATGGAATGGCTTAGTTTCTGTGGACTAGCTCCACACCAATCTACTATATCATCTGCCCATTCTCTGTGGGGTCTGCCTCTCCTATTTGGACCATCCATTATGCCAAATACCAAGGTCTTAACTTTTCACTCGTTGTTCATTCTGCAGATATGTCCGAATAGCTCTGTTGTCTAACTTTCTGCAGTAGCTTCTCTTTCAGCTGTATCTTCCTATATAATCCCTCGTTGGTGACCTTCTACATCTATCCTATTCTCAGAATCTTTTTATAACAACTCTTCTCAAATGCCAATATCCTTCTCTTCAAATATTTCGTTATCACCCATATCTTACATCCATACAATTTGCTGCTAAATACACACATTTTCAAGACACTCAGCTTCGTTCCTAAGCTGCAGCCTCTGAATCGGCGACAGCAAGGGGTGGGAGCAGAGCGGGAGCCAGTGCCTGTGGGGAGGGTGAGGGGGATATACCAGCTCCTGCTGAGCCAGTCCTCTCCCCACTTCCCCCACTTCTGATACATAGGCAGCAGAGGGGCAGGACACCAGAGCCAGTACTTGCAGGGACCTGGCTTTAAAGCTGGCTCCCTGTGAACACCAACTCTCACCTTCCGCCCCTCTCCTCCCAATGTATAAACGTGTATCCTCTGAAAATTTCAGTGGATACACATTTACACAAATAAGCACATTTTAATGTCCCTAGTATCTACAATGTGCTTTAGATGTTTGCCTTCAGAGAGTCCATTCTATATGAGCTTTATCCTGTAAGCTTGTGTGTATAAATAGTGTTTTTATTTTTCACATGAATAGTCTTATTGAGCTAACTAGTAAAGTAGTTATTATCTTAGAATCATAGAATAATAGGACTGGAAGGGACCTCAAGAGGTCATCGAGTCTAGCCCCCCGCCCTCAAGGCAGGACCAAGCTCCGTCTACACCATCCCTATCAGATGTCTATCCAACCTGTTCTTAAATATCTCCAGAGAGGGAGATTCCACCACCTCCCTTGGCAATTTATTCCAATATTTGACCACCCTGACAGTTAGGAATTTTTTCCTAATGTCCAATCTAAACCTCCCCTGCTGCACTTTAAGCCCATTGCTCCTTGTCCTGTCCTCAGAAACCAAGAGGAACAAATTTTCTCCTTCCTCCTTGTGACACCCTTTTAGATATTTGAAAACCGCTATCATGTCCCCCCTTAATCTTCTTTTTTCCAAACTAAACAAGCCCAGTTCATGAAGCCTGGCTTCATAGGTCATGTTCTCTAAAACTTTAATCATTCTTGTCGCTCTTCTCTGTACCCTTTCCAATTTCTCCACATCTTTCTTGAAATGTGGCTCCCAGAACTGGACACAGTACTCCAGCTGAGGCCTAACTAGTGCAGAGTAGAGCGGCAGAATGACTTCACGAGTTTTGCTTACAACACACCTGTTGATACAACCTAGAATCATATTTGCTTTTTTTGCAACAGCATCACACTGTTGACTCATATTCAACTTGTGGTCCACTATGACCCCTAGATCCCTTTCCGTCATGCTCCTTCCTAGACAGTCGCTTCCCATCTTGTATGTATGGAACTGATTGTTCCTTCCTAAGTGGAGCACTTTGCATTTCTCTTTATGAAACCTCATCCTGTTTTCCTCTGACCATTACTCTAACTTGCTAAGGTCATTTTGAATTATGTCCCTATCTTCCAAAGAAGTTGCAACCCCACCCAGTTTGGTATCATCTGCAAACTTAATAAGCGTACTCTCTATCCCAATATCTACATCATTGATGAAGATATTGAACAGTACGGGTCCCAAAACAGACCCTTGAGGAACTCCACTTGTTATCCCTTTCCAGCAGGATTTAGAACTGTTAACAACAACTCTCTGACTACGGTTATCCAGCCAATTATGCACCCACCTTATCGTGGCCCTATCTAAATTATATTTGCCTAGTTTATCAATAAGAATATCATGCGAGACCGTATCAAATGCCTTACTAAAGTCTAGGTATATGACATCCACCGCTTCTCCCTTATCCACAAAGCTCGTTATCTTATCAAAGAAAGCTATCAGATTAGTTTGGCATGACTCGTTCTTCACAAATCCATGCTGGCTATTCCCTATCACTTTATTACCTTCCAAGTGTTTGCATATGATTTCCTTAATTACCTGCTCCATTATCTTCCCTGGGACAGACGTTAAACTGACCGGTCTGTAGTAACTATCTGGAATCTTAAGCCTGTTATGCCTCACAAATCCATCATATTTCCTACCTGGAAATAAGGATGTAAAATCCTGTTTAACAGGTTAAGCTTAACGTCAGCTGATTGAACAAGGGGTGGGCAGGCCACTCCCTTCCATGCCATGTGCAGGGACTGCTCCCAGCCCTGTGTGAGGCCAGAAGCGGCAGCCCTACTCATGGGTTAACCATTAATATTACCAGGGCTCGCTGAACCGCGGCGAGCCCTGTTCGCCAGCTGCGCTGTCCGGCGATCTGCGCATGCGCAGATTGCCCAAACCCAGCTCTTCTGGGTTGCAGTCTACTCGCCACGGGTGAGTAGATTGTATTATTTGTTGAGCCCTGAATATTACCACATGGAAATTAGGTTACAGAGAATTATTCATTCATTCTTGCAGTAAAATGTGATTGTTTCAATGTCTCTAAAATATGGAAACATGCTTTTGGTAGGTAATACTGCATAAGTGAGTTGAATTCTGAGGTTGTTGCCTTGATAAATATACTTTGGGAAGGCTGTTGCAAACATCACTTTCAGAATATAAGAAAGTAATATTTGTGGTAAGAGTCAAAAAGGGATAAAGGGATATAAAAACTAATCTTTTTAATAGGCTAGAAGGAGGAACTTGAAAGGAAGTTATGTTAAACACAGGCAAGGAGTTTGTCTTAAGTATTTGTCTTAAATTAGTTTTCTGCGTTCTGTATATTGGCTTGCCAGTAACAAGGTCTTCTCACTTATTCCCTTGACTTTTTTTCAGAAATCCAGTCTCTGTAATGCAGTGGTCATCAACCAGTAGACTGCGATGGACTTGTCGATCGCAGAGTCTCTGACAATCAATCTCAGTCTCAGTTTAGGGTTGCCAACTCTTCTGACTTGGCTAGGAGTCTCTCAGAATCAGGTTGGATCTCCCAGAAGCCCCTGGAGCCAAACTGGGAGATCAGCCACTAATAGTTCAGCAGCACAGTGGGTCTAAAGCAAGCTGCCTGCTTGCCCTGGCCCTGCACAGCTCCCGGGAGCATCTGACATGTCCTTTTGCCAGGGTGGATTGATTTAAATCAAGCTTTCCACTGATACTACTTCATGTATTTCTTCAAGCAATGGTGCAAATCTAAATCACTAAAATATGTTAATTTACAGCTCAGTACAGATTTTACAACATCCAAGAGGGTATGCTTTCTGTAATTTTTCTTAGATAACTTGATTTGTATTAATTGAGGAAATAGTATATAATACTCATTACCTGTGTCAAGCTGCAGATGCAGCAGCAGTATATTAGGAATGGTAAGAACTAAATAATACACATTAGCCCACATATTTTGTTAAACTAAAACTTAAATGTTTCACACTTGGAATTGCAGAAGGCTGGAATTGCTGGCTGATGGCTGTCCTTAAACTTTTTTTAAATGTTCAAATACTAGTGAAATGCACCCTATGCTCACTACGCTTACCAACTCCACCATCACCCCCCCAGCTGCTTTCGTGGCCAGAGAGCACGATAACATCATTCTGTTGCCAGGCAGGAAAAACTTTTTATATAGCGAGATTATTAACTCTAACAGACTAGCTGTACAGTGTCCTTAAAATTTCTATAATTAGCTCTCATCTTTCCCGCTCCCACTGTCATTTTGATGCAGTTCTGATTCCAAGTTACCAAAAAGCTAAGGCTGACTGTACTTAGAACATATTTAGTTTTGGAGTAAGCTCCATTGATAGTATAGAATGTGGTTCCTTTCAGAAAGTTGAGTTATGCTGAAGTAAAATAGAGAACAGACATATGGCATCACCATTTTGGCCTGTGACTATGATGTTCCAAAATAAATGTATTATGAAATAAGAAAGTCAAACTTGGTGGCAACTCAGAAATCAATGCCCCCTCCTGCACCAAACTCCCTGCCCTGAGCCCCTTCCCACTGAGAGCTTGTACCTGGGATGTGAATGAGTAGTCAAGCAGGAACGTATTGGGTAGCACTATCGACTACTCAATCACCTCTTCCCCCTCCTGCCACGGTTCTGTGCTCTTAAAGGGACAGAGAGGAGCTGGCGCACAAAGACTCTGGCTCAATCTCTGGTCCCCTGCTGGGTCTCAGGATAAACCTACGCTGCCACTCTGCATTCTGACAGGTACAGAGTAGCAGCAGTCTCAGTATAAGCTCCCCCACACCCTGGTTGTCACGTTTTATTTTTAAAGGGACAGAGCAGTAGCAGCTTAAGAGAAAAAACTGTGGGACTGGCTGCTGCTGTTCTGTCCTCAGTATCCTAACCCAGCCCCTTCCAGAGCCCACACACTGTACCCCAACCTGCTGCTTGAGCCCCTTCCAAAATCCAGGACTCTGCACTTCCTCCTTCATCCCAAGCTTCTGCTTCAGCCAATGTTCCCTCTAACTTTTTTCCCATCTATGTACAGAATAAATTGTGTACCAAAGCCTGTGCAGATGTGTTTCTACTGGTGGTGCACATGCTGTGGGTACTGTGAATGCTCTGCCAATAAGCTAGGTGGCATTTGAATCTCTCTTGGGTGGCTGTCCAAGAGCTCATCTTACAGAGAACACCGGCTCCAGCCCTGAGCCCCCTCTTATACCTAATCTCCTTCCCTGAATCCCCTCCTGTACCACAGCCCCTGCCCCAGGCTTAGCTCATCCCCTCCCACATATTGTATATCAGGTTCATGTAATATAAACCAGTGATGGGCAACCTATGCTAGTGGGTGGGCTTCATTAGTGAGCCACTAGATTTTTGTAACCAAAATGGTTTCCTAGGATAGGTAGTTTTGCTAACTGTGCTTGTGTACCTAGAATTTGCAGTGTGTGCCAATTGAACTGTAGCAGCACTTTGACAAGATTCAGGCATTAATGCAGGTCAATTGACAGCCCTAATGTATAGTTGGGGATTATTTTTTCCAATGTGCATTACTTTGCATTTACCAGCGTCAAAATGGCAAATTAATTTTATTGCCCAATCACCTAGTTTTGTGAGATCCTTTTGGAGCTCTTCACAGTCTGTTTTGGTCTTTGGTTTGAGCAGTTGAGTATCATCTGCAAATTTTGCCACCTCACTGTTTACCCCTTTTCCAGATCGTTTATAAATATGTTGAATAGGATTGGGCCCAATGGGAAGTGATGGAAGCTACAACAAGCTCTTGAGAGCTCTTTTTGTTTAAACTATCACCAGATTCAATCATCGTTTGGATTTGTGATCCATTACTGTCAAACTTAAAGTTCACACCCATTTTAACTTCACAAATTACACTGAGGACAACAGCATGGGCTTTCAGCTACAGTAGTAAGGTATGTATTTATGCCATGCCAAGAGTCCAAGACTGTTGTGGTGTTCAAGAAATTACCACCTAACTCTACAACTGATTTGTATGCAACAGTTCAATTGATTGCACGATGGAGACAGCACAGATGGTGGGTTGCTTGGCCCAGCTGCCAGCCTTCTTACAGCATGGGCTTTCACCTAATACAAATTAACTTATATTGCACAATATAAGCACTATTCCCAGCTATTGTTTTATATAGTAGCCTTGCTTAAGGGGGAAAAAACAACCCAGACAATGTTTCTCACTCCATATTGTAAGAGACTATTTTCTTTTGATAATGCTGAATTGTTGCCTTTTCACAAGGATGACAATTAAAGGGGCACTGCACAATGGGTTATCAAAAGCAAAAGGAGCTGTATAGAAATAATCTGTCTGTGACATCTGTCCTTATAAATGGAGTGCAAATTATACTTAACATTTTTGGTTCAATAGGACATTGTAGGACTCAGTTAATCATGAGGAAAACATAAATTTGCATGGAATGTATGTATACATTTTTTTAGAAAGACTTAAGATCTGCCACACCAAAGTAAATTGCAAAGCATTATCAAAAAAATCCCGTGCTGCTTCATTGTACTATTTAACTCTGTTCTTTCCTGCTGTTACTATTTACCAAAGTGAGCATTTGAATGGAAGCTCTATTCTTCATAATATACCTCCTCCTCAGTTCCTTTATAAATATAAATATATTTGAAAAGACCACTGTAGTAGTGATCCATATAAAAATCCTGAATTTATATCAAATAGCTGGTTTAGAGTCCTTTTAGATGTCCTCTACCCATGAAGATAGCCTGCTGTTTTGCTGACAATAAAACTACTTCAACAAGAGGCATAGAGTTTTTTGTAGCAAAAACAACAGTGTCAGTGTAGATGCTGCCATTTGTTATGTCGACATGGCTTCTCACAGCATGCCTACCATGACCACTCTGCTCACTGTTTCAAACTCTGCCCTGCATCTAGCTACACAGGCATGCATCTTTCCTCTTTCAAAAGTTCTAAGAAGCTTTACTATTGTTCAGTGTGGAGAGCTTACTGAGCTGCTGAGGGCACTGCTTCTGGTAGCTAAGGAGAGTGTGGGAGAACTTTGGAGAATTACAGAACCATTAATGTGGAATTGGCAGGTGTAGAGCTGGCTGCTGCTTGAGGTGATAGGGATGGGAGGGGAAGAGTGGGGAGACACTGGCTGATGGGGAGGGTCTTCCTCCCCCTGCCTCAGGATTTGTTGGTTCCAGCAGCTGCCTGAACTTCGAGACTGCATGTCAAAACACTCATTCTCTCTCACCATATGTGCGTGTACACATGTTCACTGTTGCACATTCCCCACCTTCTTCCACTATCGGTTGAAAAGTGGTTGATAATCTAATACAGCAGTTCTCAATCTGTTAGTTACAACCCTGTTTTAATGAGGTCACCAAGGCTGGCTTTAGACTTGCAGTGGCCTGAAACGGGCGATCTTCAATCTTGGGCAGCTGAACTTAGGTTACAGGCCCCTGCCTTCCCCCCTGGGCTGAAGCCCTGCAGCTTTAGTTTGGCCAGCAAATCTACCTGGGGTGGTAGGGCTTGGGCTTTGGCCCTCTGGCTTGGGTGGACTCTGGTTTTTTACGCCATTCTGGAGTCACGTAGTTGTAAATGAAGTATAAGAACTACTGATCTAGTAGGATGCCTATGGAGTAATAGGATTCAGCTGCATCTTATGGTTCTGTACCTATCCCATAAGGCATTGTAAAGCTTTTCCAAGCATCGTGTAGCCAGTTGCACTGTTGGATAGCTACCCACAGTATATTCCTCTGTGTCCCTGCAAGTACTGCTGATGTGGATGATCTCTGCTGATATAAGGAGCCTGGAGTGGATATGTTACAATGGTTTTATTAAAGCCACATAACTTGTAAGCAAAATTATAGTATAGACAAGGTCTTAGTTTCAGGTAAGTAAACAGAAACAATCACTTATTTCTCCTGTAAAGTGAATGTATTTGTAATTTTAAAAATCTACATATTCTGTTAGTGACTTGGTTTGTCTCTTGTTGGAATGTCAACATTTTGAAACATTCTGAATTGATCAGGTAAGAAGTATGTTTATTATGTTAACATTGATATTCAGTTATTTTGCTTTTAGTAGTCATTTTGCTGAAAAGCAATGTATGGGTCTAATTATGCAGTCCTTATTTAACCAACATTCTTATTGAAGCCACTGGGAATTCTTCTGGTAAGGCCTTTGTCTAAACCTATGATTTGTGGCTGATGATATGAGAAACAAGATTCTTTCAGTAATGTTCTCCATACTGTTAACATAAGTTTTTCAAGTATGGATTTGTAATTAATGAATTGTTTGGTATGAATATTAATTTCTGGTGATGAGTTCAGCAGTTGGGTTCTCACCATGAAAGTTAGAAATGACCAGTTTTCTTGTTCAAGTTTTGCTTATTCGTGGAAAATTACTTTTCACTGTTCAGAAATTTCAGATATTTGCAGTAAGAAAAATGGGTTTAAGTATTTTAATTTCTCTTAAAATAGTATAGTAGGGTTCACTGAAGATTAAGCATGCATACCAGTAATTTAAGGGTATGAATGAACAAACAAACAATATTAGTGCTGGTGTAATTATACTAAAAACACAGGAAATTCGAAGTTAAGGTTAACCTAAAAGAAATCCATACAGGTAAAGGTATGGAAAAACACAGTGAAGGCACCATATACAACTTTAAGTTTGCCAATTGTCACCAGATTGTATGGGAACCTTAAATGTGTATTTCCATGCCTTTACCTTTTTGGATTTCTTTTAAGGTTACCCTTAATTCCTGGTTATATAATGTGATTGTGTGGACTACCTCCTGCTGTGATAGAAAACATTGTGGTAACTATAGTAAAGGCATCCATGGAAAAAGTAGCCTCAAGAAGTCAACATGAATCATGAATTTCTTAATCAGATTTAGCAGATGGAAATAAGGAGGGGCCAGCATCATGTGACTACTGAAGGGTCCACAGAACACCTGTAAATGCTTTGAAAACCCTATCTTAGGAACCATTTATTTTTTTCCAGTATGATAATTTCACCCAATGCTAATGAATAGGGATGTAAAAGACTAGTTGACTATCTGATAAGCAGAAGTGATGCGGCTAGTCATGCATCTCCGCCCTCCACCCCACTGCCTCTATTAGAGGCAGCAAGGGGGGATGAGCAAAAGCCAGTGCTGGGGGGAGATGGATTAAAAGTGGTTCCCCCCAGCACCATTTCTGCGACGGGACAGGGGAGGTAGAGACACAGCGGAAACGGCACAAGCAGGGACTGAAGTAGTCTCCACATGCGCCACTTCTGCTGAGTTTCTGCTTTTGAAATATACAAGAGCCTAGTGGGATTCTTGTACATTTCAAAAGCGGAAGCTGGCCAGAAAGGGACTCCCATGCTGGTCCTGTGTTCCCTATGGGGCTTCCTTCTGAAATGTACAAGAGCCCAGCCAGGGCTTTTGTACATTCAAAGGCTCAGGTGCCGCAGGGAGCACTGGGCCAGCGGGGGAGCCACAGGGCTATTGTACATTTCAAAGGCTGAGGTTCCCTTATTGACTCTTTGTTTAGTCAATGGAAATCCCGTCGACTATTCAATTAGTTAATTAATCTAAATTTAACATCCCTACTAATGCATTGTCTTAACATTACTTGGGAGTAGGAATGTGAATGGTTAACTGATAAGCATCACCCTTAATGGGTGATGCTTACTGTTTACGGTTAACCAGTGGGGGTTGGAGCAACCCACCATAGGCAGAGGGCTGCTCCAGCTCTTTGAGGCTCTCCATGGGCAGGGGTATTCCAGACTGGCTGGAGCAGCCCCCATCTGTGGCATCCCTACCCATCCCCATTCATTTGTTTAACTGGTCAAATTTAACCTGTTCACTAATTAAATGGGATTTTACATCCCTACTTGGGAGGAATCGTGTTGACTTCAATGAAACTGTGTGTGTAAAATAAAACGTTTATACCTGTTTGCAGGACTGGGGGTAATGTGATGAACATAGTCCTCAGTTGTATTTTTTAGATGTATTTAGTGAATTAGTGATTGAAAAGAGAATTTTCAGTCTTCATTACTGAATTCATAATGCACTTGTAAGTAAAACAGAACTTTCTTCTTTTTTAATTCCTTCAGGTTCTCTTCTTTTGGAGTCCAAAATTAATCCAAACACTGCATACCAGAAGCAACAGGTAAATTTGAATTTTACTAGGCCTTTCTTTTTAAAGGGATCCTGGTATTTCATTAATATGAATGTTCTCTGAGTATACCACTCTTTATTACAAGTGAGGTCACCTGTTACTATTACTGAAAGATTAGATAAAAATTTTTTTGCTGTGGTTGTGTAATGAGAAACAAAAAATCAGTTACTTATGTGAGTATCTGTATATTCTATGGCAATAAAACATTTGGAAAAACAGCAGTCTGATTGTAAAGTAAAAAATTAGCAGGAACACTTGAGAATGTATAGTACTTGAAGTTATTTATAATATCATTTTTGAAAGACCTAATTACAAATAACTTGATTGTGCATTTATAGATAATAATGAAAAAACTTAAATTGTAAACTCCTATATATAATATGTAAATATCTGTTTATTGCTTAGAAAGGTGGTGACCAAAATTTTAAGGCATGCCGATTAAAACTGCCCAAAATATGCCACCTTTTTCCAAGCAAATGAAAGAATTATTGATGCCTGCCTGCTTTTTTGAAATCCTAACTGTTCCTTGCCAAAGATTTTCACATCTTAAATTAATTAGTTGTGTGTATTGCTAGTTTGGGGAGGTGTTTTGTTTTTTGTTTTTGTTTTTGTTTTTGCTTAAAGAATTAAAATGGAATTTGATGGGTATGTCCAGTTGTAAAGCACTATATTCTTTCAATACTAGAAAGAGACAGATACTGCTGTCTGCTTGTTATTTTTTTAACTTAATGCAAATTAAGCTTATTTTTAATTGGCTTTATATTATTGCAGACAGAGGCCCTCCTCAATAATGCATCTCATCATACCTAGCAAAAATGTGCCTATAAATTGTCTTTGCCATTTTTGGCATTTAGTTGCTCTAAAACACTAATTTTCAGGGGGGGAAAAATCAAAGTCTTGAACATTTGTTAGACTTGAACTTGCTTGATTAAGAATTTAATTTTTGCACTTGTGAAAGGGAATCTACTTCATCTACCTTTCCTGTGCAATAAAACAAAGAATTCCAAACTTTTAGGGTTCATGCTTATTTCTTAGTTTCTTTTGTCTGCAATTACGGTAATCTGCTACCCTTTTTTTAATTGGATCAATGGCCAAAAATATTTAAAATTACAAATTGTCTGTTCTTTTTTTTTTTTCCCTCTCCATTCAATCCCTCCCCTCCAGTCTTTTTGTCTCAACCTCTTTTTTTAGGCTTTTCCCCCATCGAAAATACCTCTACACACCACCTTCAAAAGGAACCGTTTCTATCACTACCCATATTTCCTTCTCCAAACCTCACATGACATGAACTGCGGTAACTCGCTGCTGCTGAGGAGGGTTGGAATCTATCAACACTAACGTCTTTATTCATCCAGGGTTTCTTTATGCTAAGAAAATTCCGCATGTTAGCCACTCTGAATTTTTTTTAGTGTGCCCATAATAGAGATGTAAGCGACTAGTAGACTACCCGATAAGCGTAAGCTTTTCTGATAGTCAGGTAGTCACTTGACTAGTCACCCCTCCCCTGCTGTCTCTATCAAAGGAAATATCTACACTACAGCGTTAATTCGAAATAGTTAATTCGAATTAACCCATCTACACACACAAACTATTTCAAAATAGTGTTTTGCTATTTCAAAATAGCGCATCCACACTGAGTGGACACTGAACTGAAGTTAAGGCTGGCTGGAACCAGTGCCAGCAGGACATCAGGTTAGGATTTAGTGTGTGGGGCTGCTGCCTGAGGCTAACTGAGCTCCGTGCTTAAAGATACCCTACCCCCACCCTGGACAGTTCTCAAGAGTTCCCCGCTTGCTTGTCTACCTCGATGAGGGAAAGCAAAGCATCCCTGTCTTGGAGTGTCCTGAGTGTCCGCACTCGGGACACCACGGCACTTGGCCACATGGAGCCTGAGCTGCCCCTGGTCACGCCGGTGTGTCTCATGGGGTCGTTGCCATCAGCCCGGCTGTACTTGCGGCAGGCTGCCATCTGGGGATCCATCGGGGGGCTTTCAGAATCCAGGAGGCCCTGCGGGAGACTGTCCACCCCTCAGAGCCTCCCCGGTCCTCCCTCACGTCCTTCCACTTACCCTAGCCCCTCCCTAGCTCCCCTTCCTCATGTCAAACAAAAGACACGTATGTTCAAAAATAGAAACTAGGTTTATTGAACAAAACTGGGGGGAGACTGGGAAAAGGAGGTGGGAGAGGGGAAGAGAGAGGGTGGGAGAGGGGAGAGGGAAACCTGGGAGGAGGGAGCTGGAAGGAGGAAGCAAGGGAAGAAAGGGGAGGGGAAACTCCGGGCTCTGGATTGGGGGTCTCGCCAGACCAACTTGATTTTCATGCAAACCTGCTCCTGGGTTCACATGTGGCCTTTGGTGGCCAGGCTGGCAGGTATCCTGCCATAGAGGGCCACATTGCTCCGTCTAGTGCAGAGATCATGGACGTTGGGGGGCATCCCCCCAAACCTGAATAAGGTCCATGGTCTCCACCCTGGACCAGGAAGGCGCCCGCTTTCTCCAGCCCCTGGCAGGCTCCTGGAAGCTGGCAGACTGCTCCTGGGGAGCGGTGGAGGGCTGGCTGCCAGTGGCTTGCTGGCTCATGTTTTGGGGCCACTGGGTCAGGGTCCCTCTTGGGCACTGCTGGCTCTGGGCTGGCAGGTTTGGAGCTGGCACAGGCACTGTGGTCAGAGTCTACCCCTTTAATGGTTCCAGGGCTGAAGGAGAGGAGAGTAAGTTTTCCTGGTTGTGCCCAGAGTGGCTACCAGGGCTCCCTTGGAAGGGCTGGAGACCCCCTATTTCGAATTAAGTGTCTACACAGCACTTAATTTGAAATAGCTATTTCGAATTTGGCGTTACTCCTCGTAGAATGATGTTTACCAAATTCGAATTAAGCGCTCCGCTATTTCGAATTAATTTCGAAATAGCAGTTTGCATGTATAGATGCTATTAAAGTTAATTCGAAATAACGGCTGTTATTTCGAATTAACTTTGCAGTGTAGACACACCCAAAGAGGGAGAGCAGGAAGAGCCAATGCTGAGGGGGAGCTGGCTTAAAAGCTGGTCCAACTGCATTATTTCCACAGGGGGCAGTGGAGACAGAGGCATCCCACTGCTGCTCCAGGGTCTTGTACATTTCAAAGGGAGAGGCGCATCGGGATAACGAGCGCCCCTCCCCATTGACTAATCAAGTAGCCAATGGAAATTCCATCGACTACTTGGTTAGTTGATTCCTCCAAATTTTACATCCCTAGTCCATAACACTTCTCTTGTCCTCACAGATGTGCTCCTGCTGATGTGCATGGATTAAATTTGCTTCTGGAAATGCTGTTGTCTTGTCCCCACTGCATTAGTGTCAGTGAACAGAGATAATTAATATAACATCAGTGGTACAAATACTGCTGTCCAAGAATAAATCTGTTTACACTTCCATGACAGCTTTCATAGCTCTAGTGTATACAGTTATATGTCAAGATAGTTGTACGCAGATCAAGAGCTTTTGTTGGCTCACAAAAGAGGACAGAACTGCATTATACCAAACTTTAGAAAATCTGTTTTTTCCTGGAAAGTTAAAAGCAATAGCTAGCTTTTATTTTTAGATTTCATTCACTTATCCGTGCATAGAAATTCCATAACATAATTATTTTAATTGGGGTCTTACTCAGCTGTCTGATTCCTGCTAGAATTATTTCCCATATTCGTTTTGAAAAACGAAACAGAATGGGGATATTGATTAGCTCATGCATGAAGCCTATCGCAGAGGCCTCCTCTTATCTTCAAATACGGCAGTATATCTGTCCATGGTGCTCCCTGACCTACTGTTCTATCCTGTTCACTTCCCCTCACTTGGCTAGAGGACCACTATATCATTGGACACTTAAATAGAGTAAGAAAGTGGTTAGGAGGTGAGAATAGGAATTGGCTGGGCTGAGTTCAGGGGCTTGAAGTGGTGATTATCAGCAGGGCTCGACAATCTATGTAATCTACTCTCCCGTGGCAAGTAGGTTACATCCCAGAAGAGCCGGGTTTGGGCGATCTGCGCATGCGCAGAACGCCGGACAGCGCGGCTGGTGAGCAGGGCTTGCCGTGGCTCGGCGAGCCCTGATTATCAGCACTGCTGAACTGCATGAGACTGGTTATTACCTTATTCTAAATCCTGTAGAGAAACAAAGATTTTAAAAAAACCTCAATATAAAGTGTAGGAATAATTGAATCGGTCACCTTGAGATTGTCAGCTGCTAGGCCTCCAATCTCAGATTTGTCCTGACATAGAGGACACCTGACTCTTGGCTATAACACCTGTAAGACATGTGATGGTATTCATATGCTTCTCACAATGTGTGTGGTTGTTACGCAGGAAGAAGATAAGGGAACAAATTAGAAATGAGTGAACTAGTGCATATGTTTTCTAATACTGGAGAGATTATAAACCTACTGAAATAGCTGTGTGAGAGCAGTAGAATAGGTACTGAGAGTAATAGAACAGTTGTAACCTACCAGAGCATGTATGTAGTCTCACAGGGTATGTCTAGACTACATGCCTCTGTCGCCAGAGGCATGTAGATTAGGCTACCAGACATAGGAAAATGAAGCGGCGATTTAAATAATCGCCGCTTCATTTAAATTTACATGGCTGCCGTGCTGAGCCAACAAACAGCTGATCAGCTGTTTGTCGGCTCAGCGCGATAGTCTGGACGCGCGGGTGTCGACATCAAAGGTATTTGTCGATCAGCTGTTTGTCGGCTCAGCGCGGCAGCCATGTAAATTTAAATGAAGCGGCGATTATTTAAATCACCGCTTCATTTTCCTATGTCTGGTTGCCTAATCTATATGCCTCTGGCGACAGAGGCATGTAGTTTAGACGTACCCTAAGGAAACACCAAAGTATCTGCACACACAACTTCATGACTTTTGTGGACACACTGCAATGTTGATGCTTACACCAGAGCAACCCCACCATTCTCTTACTCATAGACTCATAGACTATGTGGTCAGAAGGGACCATTATGATCATCTAGTCTGACCCCCTGCACAGCGCAGGCCACAGAATCTCACCCACCCCTCTTAGAATAATCCTCTCACCTATGTCTCAGATATTGAAGCCTTCAAATACTTTGAAGGCCCCAACATGCAGAGAGTCCTTCAGCTGTGATCTGTGCCCAATGCTACAGAGGAAGGCGAAAAACCTCCAGGGCCTCTGCCAATCTACCCTGGAGGAAAATTCCTTCCCGACCCCAAATATGACGATCAGCTAAACCCTGAGCATGTGGGCAAGACTCATCAGCCAGACACCCAGAAAGTTCCCTATAATGAATGGTCTATTAGTTACCAAGATCATGTTATTTCATCCAACCATCCCCTTATCATAGAATCATAGAACTGGAAGAGACCTCAGAAGGTCGTCAAGTCCAGCCCTCCGCTCTAGGCAGGACCAATCCCATCTAAATCAACCCGGCCAGGGTTTTGTCAAGCCGAGACTTAAACACCTCTAGGGATGGAGATTCCACTACTTCCCTAGGTAACCCATTCCAATGCTTCACTACCCTCCTAGTAAAATAGTTTTTCCTAATATCCAACCTGGACCTCTCCCACCACAACTTGAGACCATTGCTCCTTGTTCTGCCATCTGTCACTACTGAGAACAGCCTCTCTCCATCCTCTTTGGAACCTCCCTTCAGGAAGTTGAAGGCTGCTATCAAGTCCCCCCCCTTACTCTTCGCTTCTGCAGACTAAACAGACCCAAGTCCCTCAGCCTCTCCTCGTAGGTCATATGCTCCAGACCCCTAATCATTTTGGTTGCCCTCCGCTGGACCCTCTCCAATGCGTCCAATGCTCATAGTTCAGTTCTGTAGTGTAGATTCCAGAATCAGTCTCCAAAGACCACTGTAAGGTTTTTTCCCTAGCCCTTTTACTATCACCAAAATATTAAATGTTGCAGGTGCAGGGCCTACTGACCTAGAACAAGGCATCACTTGTTACTGACTAATCTGCTTATCACCATTACAGTGCAGCTCCCCTATTTGCTTTGTATGCATTTTCACCCTTCCAGTATCTCTCCTCATTTCTGCTTTTCTTTTCCTCCAGCCATTCTATACACAACACTCTAGGAAAATGTCTTTGCTGCTGCTCCTGCACCCATTGCTTTTCCAGGGGTGCATTCCAGGCACTAAAGAGTTTATGGCCAAACTATGGCTCACGAGCTACATGCAGCTCTCTTACAGATAGTGTGGTTTGCAGAGTCCCCTTCACCTATGGGAGTGTGGTGCAGAGGTGGAAAATCTGGACTACTATCCTGCAGTGGGTCTAGAAGCTTTGACAGACACCTGGTGCCTGCTGTGGGGGGATGACCCAATTTAAAGGTTTTCCTCCCTTCCTGTCATCACTCCTTCTCTTCAGCTCTCAGGTGTTAGCTTCATGTGGAGAGTCTGTGGCAAATGGCTGGGAGCTGCAGGGAGAGGCCATGGCAAAAGTAGTGGCTCTCCCTGCAGCTTCAGCTGTTTGCCAGTGCCTCTCCCCAGGACTACAGTTTCTAGCTTGCTGGCTCCAGCAGCAGTTCTACAGGGAGGGGGGCCGGTGGCACAAGGTGACCAAGCAGGACCAGTAAACTCTGGGAAAAATCGGGGGGAGGGGACCATGTGTCCCTACAAAGGTGCACCCTGTGGTGCTGAAGACCCAAGGCCCCCTTCTTGCAAAAGTGAGGTCCCAAGTCCCTGAAGGCATGTTCTGGCTCTCAAACTTCTGAAGATTCTTATGCAGCTCAGAGAGTCAGTGAATTGGGCTACCTCTGTTATATTCTAATGTAGATAGGCACTACAGATCAGCTACACGATATGCTACCTTTAATCTATAAATGGTAATTATTTATATATAAAATGAAAGCAGTTAAATTTTTTATTATTTTAAAACTATTATCAAAGGAATCGTAAAAATAAATAATTTAGGATTGCAAACAAATGGAAGATGGAAATGTTAGTCCACTAAATCCTTGAAGATTCACTCGAAGGTTGATGGGAATATCCTAATGAGTATGGACATGAAACAGATTTAAGTTGCATACTTTAAATAGTATTCAATTTTTTGGCACCATCACTGTGATTCATGCTTTTATTTATTTACATTGCTTTAGCAATTTCTTTGGGTGCTGTCCACACATACAGGAGCAGACAGTTTCTTCCCCAAAAAGTTCACAATTTGGACGTGGTTATTTCTGTAGGAAGACACATCTCCTATCCACTCCAAAAGAATAAACATGAAAATAAAGCCTCCTATGTTGTTAATATTAAAGCACGCAATCATGCAAACTTTTCCATGTATTTTGTTCAAGGGTAATTGTGACAGTGGTCCTACCGGTCATATGGCAGTTTTCTAGAATTAAGATTAGTATCTCTTGCTACAAGACTCATCTCGCTCCAGAATTGTTTTCAAGGCACCAACTTTTAAGAAATTACTCATTCATATAAAGCGCCAACTCTTCCATAAACGTTATTGATAACCAGCTCACTGACTTTTAAATGAAACCACTCTAGGATCCACTGAAGCATAGTCTGATCTTAAATGGTTAGAGGGAAAATCAAGTGAGACTATTATAATATGGAACCAACACTGATCCTGCTTAAAAAAATCTTAGAGATTTATTTCAAAAGGAACTTTTAAAAATGAGTAGAAATGAATTAAGACAGAGGTCAAGAGTGAGTAAAATTCTAGATTAGTGATGGGCGAGCTGCGCTAGTGAGTGCCCACGTGAGTGGCCCTTCATCTTAATGGGCCGCAAGATGCTCATAACCAAGACTGTCTCCTGGAGTAGCTTAGTTTTGTTAATGGTATTGGTTACCTAGAATTTGCAGGGGTGTGCCAATTGAACTGTAGCAGCACTTCGGATGCAGAGGGAGTGCACAGCCTGTTGTGCCATCAGCATGCACCTCTCTATGTGTCCTTGGTTTACGTATGTATCACTTTAGTAATAGTGGTAGGAAAGAGCTTAAATGGATGGATACCAACGGAATCTGGCAACCCTGCATGTGGGCAACAGTAAACAAATTGTCTCATGGAGCATACGTAGAACTTGGATGGGCCGCATGGGCCCATGAGCTGCAGGTTGCCCACCATTATTCTAGATGGTAGCCCCATTTACTTACCTCAAAGCGCTAATCCACTCTTATCTTGATCTGAAGTTGTGACATTCCTAAAACATGGTGTCTCCAGACAGATATATTGTATTGAGGCTTGAGAAGGAGGTCTCAAGTAGGGCCATGGCCTCTCGTGTTAGTGTTTTAAAAATGACCATTAATCATCCAGAGTTTACATAGGATGGACATAGTAGTCAGTGATATTTAAACCAGCAATTAATTATTGTGCTACATTATGAATGAAATTCAGGTGATGGCATTATCCTGCTGAGTGTGTCAATAAATCAATCCTTATGTTGATATGGACAAAACAGGGTTGCATCCTCTGCATATAGTAAACCTGAAAAGTATTTAAAGCCCATATCCAATACATAGCTTTCTTTAAAAGGAAACTGGTCAGAATTCCAGGTTAGGATTCTTAATTTTACTATTTCTGGCCAAGTGTTACCAATATGAGGCTATAAAAAGGACAGGTAGCTGTTGACTAACTATGCTGAATGGCAAAATTTCTGTTTTCCTCTTCTAGTAGTGTCCCCGTGGGTGCTCCACTATAGGTGTCAGGCTTGTCCCAGTGCCGCGGTCTGGAGAGTTTTTCCCAGCAGTAGCCCCCAGTGGACTGTGCATGCTCAGAAGACTCCACATGCCGTTCGCGCCTTTTCTTCATCGTGCAGTTCGAAGCGCCAGTTCCTCCTAACGGTCCACAGCTACAGACGGAATTGGAACAAGCTCCTGCTCTGCTTTGAGGAGAAATTAGAAATTAGTTATAGATACTCATTCGTCCCAGTTAGCCCCCTTCCTTGTAGTTATAGTTAGTTAAAGTTACTGTTAGTTCTTAGTTTAAAAAAAAAAAAAACAGTTTGGTTCCTGTTAGTCGTTACCGTTATCCGCGGGCACATTAGGACTCACCCGATGGACAACCTTCACTATGCCCGGCTCTCCGGGCTTCAGAAAATGTGTGTCATGTGGCAAAGCTATGCCGGCATCAGACGGCCACTTCCGATTGATACGCTTCTTGGGGGAAGGCCACATCCCTCAAAAGTGCGGCCATTGCTTGAAGCTGACCGCCAGGGCCAGACATGACAGAGAGATGCTCCTGAAAGTGTTGCTTTTCAACAAGGTGCTTCAGCTGCCAGCGGCGGGACAACGGGCAGGTTCCCCGTTGCTGCATAAGGCCCACGAGACTTAAGAGCTCCATTCCGTCACGGATTGTAAGCGTGGGTGACGCACCGAGCAAGTCTGGACTCACTCCAAGGCACAGCATGGCAAAACCAGTTAAGGCCCATAGTACATCAGTGCCTACCCCGGAGCCTTTGTCTACGTTGGCACTGGTGTCCCATCCGGCACTGAGTCAGCACCAGCAGTGGCACCGAGAGTTCACTCGGCACTGGCACTGCTGGAAGCACCAAGCCCTGAGCCAGCGCCGTAAGTGGCACCGAGTGTTGCCTCTAACTTACCAAGGGCGGAGGCAGCACCGAGAGTGGCATGGAGAAAGCCGGCGCAGAACTCTGCCGCATGGCTCAGCACCGAGCACTGTTAGTGACAAGCTGACACCAACGCCCTCACGGGACGACTCGGCACCGGAGCTACAGTCGGCACCGTCTGCGGAACTGGCCCAGCTCGAATCATTGGGCGTGGGCATGGCACCGCTTTCACCGGTCTCACTGACTAGATCACCATCCCTGGGCCAAGAACAATCCGAGTCCGGATCGGTCATCAATCCCCGGTAGTCCGGCCCCCGCGCCTCCACCACCAACGACAATTCCTACCAAAGCCCAGAGGAAAACCAGGCATATGCGTACACCTTCGCCCAGTCCAGACAGGGAGGTGTTTTCGCCTGAGCCTTCAACCTCACCTCGCTGTGACAGACACCAATTGCCCTCAAGGCATTCTTGGAGGTCCCCAAGATGATCCATTCCACCTCCTCGTTATCACCGCTCCTATTATTCCAGATCCCCATCTCACTATTTGTTCCGATCACGTTCACTGATCTCTCCAGTTTGTTCACACTATTACCCTTATAGGAGTGTGAGTTCATACTTTCCCGGACACCCATACAATAGATATCACCGCTACACTCGGGATGCCTCTTATCATCGGGATTACCCACGCTCTTCTACACGGTTGCCACGTTTATCATCGGAGTGTCCCTGATCTCATTTGCCACAGTTGCCAACCCAGGTCATTCTCCCTCCTGCTCAGGTGCCTCCCACGGGCGATGCCCCATTGGCTTCTACTCACCATGGCGATGATGCCCACTCTCTGCCTGTCGAACAACAGTAGTTGGACTCCCCAACCGACTTATTGTTGTCTTCGCCGGATGATGCAGTGTTCGATGACGATTCTTTTCCAGTAGATGATGATAAACAATTTTGAGAACTTTTCAAGAGGGTGGCCTGCTCGCAGAATTTGCGTACCTCGGAAGCCCCTCAAAAGCAGCATGATCTTTTGAGAAATCTTCGGCATTCTAACAGGGAAAAATTGGCTCTCCCTTTCGATGAGGCAATTTTGGAAATATCCAATGACATGGCAGACGCCAGCTTCTGTACCACCAATGAACAAGTGCACCGACAAGAAATACTTCATCGATGCCAAGGACGCGGAATTCCTTTTTACACATCCCCAGCCCAATTCCATCGTGGTCGAGGCTACCCAAGAGAAGTCAAGATCTTCACAAAGCAAGACCGCGGCTCCTGACAAGGAAGCTAAACGACTAGACCTCCTTGGAAGGAAAGTATATTCATTGGGTACGGCCACCCTCAGGATGGCCAACTGTTCTGCCCAACTTGCAAACCATGATTTCGACAACTATTCCAAGTTGGTGCCACTCATGAAGCATTTCCTGATTCCAAAAAGCAGTTCCTTAGGGCTGTAGTACAAGAGGGTTATACCATAGCCCGCACTGCACTCCAGACCTCACTAGACATTGCGGATGCTGCATCTAGAACCACTGCAGCATTGGTGGTCATGCGGTGGGCCTCATGGCCCAAAGATCTCCAGCCTAAAGTGGAGGACCTGCCTTTTGACTGGCGTTTCCTATTCGCACAGAACACCGACCAGGTATTCCATTCTGGAAAGGACTCCCGAACCACCCTGAGAACATTTGGGATGTACATGCCGCCCTTCAGGCGTAAGAGAGTCGGCCCCTACAACAGGCAGAGGCCCTTTACATATGCCACATCGTGCATCAGGCCTTATGATCAGCAGAGGCAAAGGCAACGCCCTCAGAGACGGCACCAGCAACCTACTAAGGTGCTGAATCAGCAACAGTCTCAGCAGCAAGTTTGACTTGTCAGTCGAGAGACTGCGATCTATTCCCCTTTGAGAGGCTCCCGACGAAGTAACCAAGTTGTTCCACCACCGATTGAGACCTTACCATCCCTGTTGGTTCACCATAACTACTGACCGCTGGGTCAGAGAGATCATGACCTCCGGCCTCACCATTCAGTTTTCCGCCCTACTCCCTTCCAGTCCTCCTTCCTTGTCCCTTTTCAGGGACCCCTCTCATGAGCCCCTGCTATGGCAGTAGGCCGTACGTCTACTTACCGTCGGAGTGGTGGAAAAGGTTCTATAAGAGTGCAGAGACTTCTATTCACAGTACTTCCTCACACGAAAGAAGTCTGGCGGGTGGAGGCCTATCCTCGATCTCCATGGTCTACACTGTCATCTAAGAAAACAAAAATTCAAGATGGTTACTCAAGCCTCTATCATTCTAGCACTGAACAAAGGGGACTGGTTCGTGTCCCTCGACCTCCAGGACTCGTATTTCCACATGCCTATTCACCCAGCCCACAGGAGGTGCCTACGTTTTACCTTAGGCGACGACCACTATCGATACACGGTGCTCCCCTTTGGACTGTCGGCAGCGCTGAGCATTTTCTCCCAAGATTCTAGCGGTCTTGGCCGCTCACCTCCGGCGATCGGGCAGCACGATTTTTCCTTACCTCAACGACTGTTTGCTGAAGGCTGCCACAGCACGTGAGGCACAAGCTGCGGTCAATACCACCAGAGACACGTTTGAGGCTCTGGGCCTCATCATCAACATACCAAAGTCTTCCCTGATTCTGTCCCAGTCCCTGGAGTTCATTGGAGTGAGGCTGGACTCCAGGACTGCTACCGCATACCTACCTCTCGACAGATCCGACGCCATACGGGACTTAGCAAATACCTTGCTCACGGCTCCGAGGGTTTCCATACTCCCATGTCTGAAGCTGTTGGGGCACATGGTGGCAGCAACATACATAGTTCCGCACGCACGACTTCCTATGCAATGCCTTCAGCATTGGCTTCTCGTAATCTATATGCCAGGTACCAACAATACTCGCAAATGCGTGGTAGTCCTCAGTTGTGTCAGGGACTCCCTAGTTTGGTGGCTCGACCCAAGCAATACATTGGCAGGCATCCCCTTTGACACTCTTACCCCATCTCTTCAGATCATCACAGATGCGTTTCTGTTGGGCTGGGGGGTGCATATGAACCATCTTCCGATTCAGGGACTATGGTCCGATCACGAATCCCTCCTCCACATAAACTTTCTGGAGTTACTGGCAGTCTTCAGTGCCTGCAGACATTTCCTTCACGATGTGCACAGTGCTACGGTACAAATTCTTACCAACAACATCTGCACGGTTTACTATATCAACCAGCAGGGTGGTGCCAGATCCAGGTCCCTATGTGCAGAGTCTGTACGTCTTTGGAATTGGGCAATCCAACACCAAATTACAGTCATGGCCATGTACCTTCCAGGCAAGAGCAATACCATTGCTGATGCGTTGAACAGAACCTTCCGTTTGCAACACAAATGGGAGCTCCTCGACGGAGTAGTCCGCAGTCTATTTGAAGTCTGTGGCTATCCGGACATGAACCTTTTTGCAACTTGACGCAACAAAAAATGCCGCCTTCCTATGCCCGCCCTCGAGCAATACAGCGACTTGCAGAGAGATGCCTTCCTCCTCGATTGCGGAGCGCGACACCTACTATACGCCTTTCCACCAACCCCGTTGATACCATGGGTGATAGTGAAGATTCTCGCAGATGCCGCGACGGTGAGATTGATAGCACCCTTTAGGCCCCAACAAACTTGATTTCCTCAACTCATACCAATGTCCTTATTCCAACCTCAACAACTACCACTGTTGCGCAATTTACTTTCACAACAACACGGCACTCTCCTTCACCCGAGCATCGACCGCCTACATCTCATGGCGTGGTTCCTAACTGGCTCCAAGGACCAGAGTTAGCCTGCTCACAGGCAGTCAGGGACATACTAGTACACAGTAGATGTCAAACTACTCAAAAGTCCTACCGCTTCAAATGGCGTCGCTTTCAAGCCTGGTGCCAGTCACTGAACATGGATCCGCTACAAGTACCTATCCATTGCACTCTGGATTACCTTCTTTACTTAAAATCGCAAAGTTTGTCGAATTCTTCTCTTAAAGTTCACTTGGCAGCAGTCTCTGCCTTTCGCCCTCCAACAGATGGCTCCTCAGTATTCGTGCATCCAGTCATCAAAAGATTCATGAAAGGAATTGTTAATCTCTACCTTCCACACAAACCCGTCCTGGAGCCATGGGACCTAGGCCTTGTACTGGACACCCTTACCCATTCCCCTTTCGAACGGTTAGCAACTTGCGATCTGGTGACCCTCATTATGAAGGTCAAATTCCTGCTTGCCATCACGTTGGCCCGTCGTGTTAGTGAATTGGCAGCTCTCTCGGCTGATCCTCCACTGTTTACCGAACAAGGCGTGACACAAGGCATGACACTACACTGCCATCCTGCTTTCCTGACGAAGGTCAATTCATCATTCCACATTAATGAACCTATTGCTCTTTCCACCTTTTATCCAAAACTGCATTGTACTCCGGAACATGCCCATTTATACACCCTTGATGTTATGAGAGTGCTTGCCTTCTTCTTGGACAGAACGCGCTCCTTCCAAAAGTCACAGTGCCTCTTGTTCTCAGTTGTGAACTGCTCCAGTGGTCACCAATTATCTTCACAGCGCATTTCATCTCACACGCTGCTACGCTCTCTGTAACAAGCTGCTGCCCTCTAAACCTAAGGCGCATTCGGCCAGGAGCATGGCCAACTCGATTGCTTTCATCAGCGATGTTCCCTTGTGCTATATGTGCTGCACTGCTACCTGGTCTTCCATGTCAACCTTCGCGAGACATTATACCCTTGATCGCTTCGTGGCTGCGGATACAGCGGTGGCTGTGCACAGATGATGATGCCAAAGCACAACCTGAGCCATGCTTCATACTCACCTATAGCGGAGCACCCACGGGGACACTACTCGAAGAGGAAGAAAGTGTTACTCACCCTGTGCAGTAACTTCTTTTCTTCGAGATGTGTGTCCCCGTGGGTTCTCCACAACTCGCCCTCCTCCCTGCTTTGGAACTCCTATGCTTGTATTTTTGAGATGTTCCGGTTAGGAGGAACTGGCGCTTTGGACTGCATGACGCAGAAAAGGTGTGAACGGCGCATGGAGTCTTCTGCACATGCGCGGTCCACTGAGGGCTACTGCTGGGAAAAACTCCGGACTGCGGCGCCGGGATGAGCCCGACACCTATAAAGGGGGACATATCTTGAAAAACAAAAGTTACTGCACAGGATGAGTAACACTTTCTTCCCATGACAAGGCAATGTTGACTTATTCACCTGGCACAAAATATTTCTTTAAAGCAGCAAACAGTCTTGCATGATTATCAAAGTTAGAACAGAGTTAGTAGTAGCTTGCTGATAATCTTTTCTTATGTGTTTAGAAAAGCTCTTTGCTATAAGTTTCTAATATTACATTGATCTATTAATCCTTCAGCCCTCTCATAGCTTGCACTGATCACAAAACACCTTCCATTCTTTTTCTGGCTTTCCTTCTCCTTGTACAACCATGCCTTTTCACGATTAAAATCTTTCCAATTCTTTGGAGGTTGGCAGAATGGTGATTCCATTTCATGTGGCTACCACTGCAATAGCTGCAGTCCATTGATTGTCAGTAAGCCCAGCTATGTGTCTGGCCCATTACGTGTCCAGCCCATTACATTTTATTGTACCTGCTTTCAGCAACAGCATCCTGTACTCTGCTGTCTGATCACATCATTGGGGACTCAGTCATGGATTGTAATTCCCAAAATTCTTTTTTTCATTTCCTTCTTTGTGAAAGACCTTTGTTGCTCCTTTATCTTTGTCAGCACTCATATTTTGCTTCTGTACAACATTACTGGCAGTACTGTTGCGCTGAAGAGGTTTGTATGTGTTGCCTTATTGATTCCCCCCCCCCCCTTGGAGGACATCCTTGATATAACTGTATGTGCCAGCCAACTTCTTTCTTTGTGAGAATTTATCTTCTTGATTGCAGTGCATGTTAATTTCTTAGCCCAAATAATATGTATTGCTCAACTTTTTCTGTTTGTTCTCTCATGACAATTTATGAGCCTTTTTCAAGGCATCAGACTGCATAAATTTCATTTTTGGGTAGTTCATTTTCAGTCTAAGTTGGTTGCTTTTTGTATTAATTTCTCATAGCATTTTCAGTAGTTTTGTAGTGTTTTTGGGAATCAACATGATCTTGCCCTCAAACTTTAAGATCACTTACCTGCTCTCTGTTGACACTGATTCTGCCTTTCTAGTTCATCCACCTCATTTCGATTTCAAGAGAGGCTGTAATGAATTTTGGAAAAATTCTCTTTGCTTCATGCCTTTTTTTTTTGACTGGGATGCAGAGGCGAGTAATGAACAGAGCTATATCTTTAGGACAGTCCGAATTTTCTTTCTTAAATACTTTGTAGTTTGTCAATGCTCTGACCTGCAAGAGCTTTCAGCACTGCACTCATCTCTATGCTGTCGAACACATTTTCTTAGTAAACTAAGGCAGTGCATAAAGGGAATGTGTATTCCTTTGTATGGTCCACTAGATGGTTTATAGTGGAGGTATGGTCCATTGTGCTGAAATTCTTTTGAAAACCTGTCTCCTTTCCTGGCTGGTGCACATCCAGATTCTGTGAGTGTCAGTTTGTTTTAGTGACCAGCTTGTGGTCATGTGAGAAGAGGAATACTGGATAATAGTTCTTTAGATCTTCACAGGCACCCTTCTCGTACATTTAAAATGGTATTGGATTCCTTCCAGCTAGATAGTATCTTCTACATTTCCAAGTAGGGTTTCCCTAATAAACTTCAACATCCTTGTGGGATGCTGCATATAAAATTCTCTGGATATTTTAAACATTTGTCCATCACCCCTCATTTGGCTTCTGTCCGGTAGCTATGAGTTTAACTATTCATTGAAGTTCCATATACCAACAGTATTCCTGAAATAACAAAGGAACAACAGATGGTCTTTTTCATCACTTATGAACAACCCCACTTACTATAACTGAGGGATGAAGAGGTTACTCGGCTTTAGTCCTTTCTTTCTTTCTTTCCCCTACTGCCTATCTAATAAGCTCAGGGTTCTGGTTTTTAGTCCAGGCCTAACCCATTGAGTTCTCTCTGAGACTGAATTTCCGTCTGTCATCTCTAGTCTGCATCCATTGTGCTCCTCCAGAATAGTAGATCCCTTTTCACCAAGGTTGAGCCTGAGGCATTGTGAGTGGATAGTGTAAGCCTGTGAAATTCACTTACGTATTAAGAAAAAGATGAGACCTATTTCCCTACATAGACCACCTGCTAGGATTTTCTATAAATTCATTTGCTATTTAGAAATCATGAATGTCTTAATTGCAAAACATTTCAGAGATTCAAAATAGTTAGTTCAACTGACCAAATCAGTATCTTGATTTTGGTTATGACATGCATAAGCCCAAAGCCAGAAGCCAAAGTGAAGCATACACATGCTGTCTTTCATCTCCAAATACACCTGAAATCATGATCAGTAAGCACTTTTAAAAAAAAAATGACTGTTTGAAAAATGAATGTTCCACCTTTCATATGTTGGATCTACATGTGATGGTACAATTTTTGGATCATCATCTTTAAAGTAGTGGTTACATTTTATCTAATCATGAGTGTTTTAGAATTGAGAAACTGATACGACATTGACATCAACATTTAATCAAAATATAAACATTGGCAGAAAAGTATGTTGTTCAACAAAGTGAAAAACTTTTTAATGCCTTCTTAATACTTTCTGAAAGTTGGTATGGATATGAAGTGTGTGTGTGTGTGTGTGTGTGTGTGTGTGAGAGAGAGAGAGAGAGAGAGAGAGAGAGAGAGAGAGAGAGAGTGTGTTGAGGACAAAGTTTGGAAACACTAGTATGGTGACATAAAACAAATCAATCTTGAAAACTGTCAAAGGATGTTTTCTTATCCAGAGTATTTTTACTAATAATTTCTTTAGTTACTATTTTCAAAAAGTAGAAAAATATGTAAACTCCATGTTAGGAAAATATAGAAGGATATTGTTTGACCATATTTGAAAAGCAGCAGCTAATCTTGTTCAACAGAAGTAATTGTGTTTAACCTGTGGTCTGCAGATTGCTCCTCCATTCCAAAATTTTTAGAGGTCTGCATAGGGATATTAAATTTAGTTTAATCAATCAACTCATTGATGGATTTTTCCTACAGGCTCTTAATACATTTAAAAATCCGAAGTGTGGCGGGGGGGTGAGCGGGCAGAAGACGGGACATCTGTGATTACTGGCTTGCACTACCCCACTGCCTCCCCTGTCCCCCACAGAAATGGTGCTGGCTTTTAAGCTGGCTCCCCCCATCTCCTGCTCCTGCTCCTCCCCCTCCCCCCCGGCAGTTGAAAAAACGTTGAGAACCATTGTGATAAAATAGAACTTTATCTATTATACTAAAGTCTATATCAAGTTAGCATTGCTATTTAAGGTGAAATTAATTTTTTAAATAAACACAGGACCTGGCACAATGGGGATCTGATTCTGATTGGGATCTCTGGGTGCTACTACTATATACATATAATGAAAAAGTGACAGTAAGTAATGCTAGTTTTTGATAACAGATTAATAAAGTAACTACATTTTTCAGTTGGGTGTTGGTAAAATAAGAAACTTGTGCTGAAGAAATATCAGTATTTTAAATCTAGTTTTAATGTGATTATTTCAGTGATCTTTAGTTTTATTTTCCTCCTAAAAATTATGGGCAGTGTATTTTCTGTGCCCGTTAGGTAACAGCAGTACTGTGTGCTGTCAGTCTTTTACCACCGAAGCGTTTGCACTGTAATCTGTCTCACATGATGATACATCATTCATTGCAACTTTTTCCTTTTTGTATTTTGGAGGTGGCTTGCTAAATCTGTTCCTTCTGTCCACCACCTCTTCCCCAATCCTTTGGAAAAAGAAAAGGTAAATTGCCATTTGCAAGATAAACCCAATACAATAGTATATTTGAAGCTGTATAGCTGCTCCTGATAATGGCAAATTGATACTGTTCTCTTCATTTGCTTGCTCAGAGTGGAGGAGGATAGTAGTGCTGTGCTATTTTGGCTAATTTAATTTTAATTTTAAATGTAAATGTGTGGGGAATGGGAAGAGACAAAAATATTTTCCTGGAAAGTTCATTGTAAAATAAAAAAGGTCACTTTTTTTTCCTTTATGGTTATTATCCATTTAATGCTTGTTGAAGGAAACAAAAACCCAGTTTACATATAAAATATTAAATTATGTAAGGTTCTTATTTCTTACTATGTTAATTTTTTAAAACTCCTTTAAAATGATAATAGTGAACTAAAGAAGGTTATGTATAATGTAGCATAGGTATTCTGTTTTATAGCATATTTCAGATTTAAATGTCGAATGTGATTTTAAAAAGTTTCTAATGTTTTCATTGGATACAAAGAAAATGCATGAATGTATAGCTTTTCATTTTTTCTATAAAAGGTAGTCTTTTTTTAATCAGGCCATATTTATAACTAATTGATATTTCTGTTAAAACTTACAAGAAAAGGAGTTCCTAATGGCACTGGTTGTTTTTTCCAAACCTGAGGAAAAGCTCTGTAAAGTTCAAAAATTTGTCCCTTGCACAAACAAAAGTTGGTTTAATAAAAAATCGTTAATAAAAGATGTCCTCATCTTCCTTTTCAGTATCCATATCCTGGATGCTGCAACACTGCAAACTAAACTTGAAGACGCTACTTAGATTATACCGAGATGCATGTAAAGAGAATAATCAATAGCCTGTTAATTTTAGCAGTATGCAGCCTGTTAGCCCAGCTCAGAAAGGGAATTAATATATTTGTCTGATAATCTAGTGTAGCTTTTCAGCTTCCACTCCTATTTAATACCCCTGCAATACTATCCTGATCACTAGGATATTGTCACAGGCTTGGGATAGTAGGAGATAAGCACAACTTGGTGCCCATTTAACCTAGTCGTGTGTTTTTACAAAATGGTAAAACGTTATATCCTTTTAGCAGGCCCACTTTGAGGGGGTGAGGGATGCAAAGGAGGCAATTTAAAGGAGACTGGGCAATTTAAAAAGGCTGAAGTGGGGGGGCATCTGCCATTGGCAGTGCAGCAGGAATAAGGCAGACTTCCTGCCCACCTTTGCTTCATGCCGCTCCTGGGAGTGGCTGGCCGAATCCTTGTGATCCCCAGAGGGAAGGGAATATCTCCAAACGCTGCCCCTTCCTGAGCACCAGCTTTGCAGCTCTGATTGGCCTGGAACTGCGGTGGTGCTCATAGTTCTCCTGGTCTTTACACCTAGGAGCCACTACCAGAGGGTATTATGGTCACTTTTCAAAGCCACCTGAGGTAATTGCCACGCTCTTGCATCCTAACCCTCTGTCCCAGTCTGGTGAAAGTTAGTGAGGTTGGGAAAGAGCAAGTGATGAAGTGAGTGGGGAGATGGGCCTCACAAAAGGGGTAGGACAGGGGCATGGTCTCTGAGAAGGGGCAGGATACGAGCGCAGCAAGGGTGTTTGGGTTTGCGTGATGGGACAGTTGGCAACCTACCTAGGCAGACATGTAGAAGCTTTCGCTGTGTCAGAAGACCACAGCCAGTAGCACAGATGGCAGCTCTCTGGGCACGGACCAGCACAGGTGCAGTTCATGCATGCATGAGGGCCTGTTCAGCTTTTGGGCCCAGAATTGCTGTCAAGCAGGCTTGCCTTTCAGATTTAAAATAAAGGTGGGGGTGGTATAAAAAGACCATTAATGCACCCAATAAATTAGCGCCATGCTTACGAGTAGTTCTGTCATAGTTTCGAATGCATAGACACTTTTAAATATACATCTGTTTTCTATCTAGACATTGCATCAGCATAGCACTTTCTGGGGCACAATGGATCCGAATGCTGTGACCGTGATCCTTGACATGACTTGCACATGTGATTAGTTTTATGCATACTCACTAGTCCAGAAGAAGTCAATTTAACTGATATATTTTAATTGTTAGCATGCTTTATTTGAGAGGGAAGTAAAAAAGCTTAAAGATGTATTTAAAATGTATATTTGGTATATACATATAATTTTTAGTTGCATAAAGTAATAGTGAAAAATTTTGGTATTATTTATTGACTTATTTGTCTTGGTTTGTATAAAATGTAACTTTCATAGGTACTTCAAACATAACTTTAAAATATGATAATTGAATATGTATTTTATTTTTTTTCTGGTTTTTGGTTTCACCTTTGCATTGTCAGTTTAACTGATAAGTCACTCTTCAAATGTATTATAGCTATACAGGCTTTAAAAACTAACTTGCCTGAAAGATATTTTTTTATCTCTTTCTAGGACACTTTGATTGTGTGGTCTGAAGCTGAAAATTATGATTTGGCACTTAGCTTTCAAGAAAAAGCTGGATGTGATGAAATATGGGAAAAAATATGCCAGGTATGTTTGAAAAATGGAAGATTATTTAGATGGTTGCATTATGTCTTTGATTTTTATGGAATTTTTTAACAATGAGATTAAGCATAGTATTTGTAAGTAAAAAATGCAGAAGAAAACATTTACGTATTTGGTAATTGAGAAGTTGTTGCTTTCCCCCTAAAAATCTGGTGCTAAGTTTAAGAGTTGGGGAAAGCTTTCAGATCTGTGTGCAAACTATACTTAGGGAAAGTGTAGGTGAATCTCAAAGATATTTTTAACAAAGTACAAGTTCATGGAACAGATTAGACAAGTAAGCTGTATTCCACCAAAGTTTTATCTGATTGAGAATAAGGATGTTAAAATGCAGTTAATTGACTAGTTGACAAGTCAATAGGCACTTCTGCATTCCTTCTTTGAAATGTACAAGAGCCCCTGCTGGAACTCCGCATACAGCCCGGGGCCAGTGGGAAGTCCCGCCGACTCCGGGCTGCCTGCGTGTGCCTTCTTTGAAATGCACAAGATTCCCCTGTGGGGGGCTCTTTTGCATTTCAAAACCATGGAGCCTGGGATCAGCGGGGGACTCGGAGTTCCCTGCTGAACCCGGGCTCCATGCTATGCTTTCTTCTACTTCTCCTCTCCAGAGATGTCTTCATACATCACTTTGTACATTCCTGCAGATCGTATTCATTTTCAGTTTTATTCCATAAATCTTTCCCACCCATAATCAAAAATATTGACAGAGAATTAAAACTATTAGCTATAGACATATACAAAAGATAGAATGGCACCACCTTACCCAGATAAAAAGCCAGTTGTTCCCAGCTTTGGGGAAATTGTACGTGTTAGTATTCTTGCCAGATTGTTGTCCTCAGACTGTGTTTTGAAATCCCACTTTTTACATGTACCTGGGGCTGGACAGCACCCAAATTTGTGTCTCCCGGCCCTTCCCTCAGCCTTTTTTGGCTGCTATATGAATAGAGGAGTGTTCTCATCATTTTTCCATACTCTTCTACAGCCTTCTGTTTGTTGCAAGAATGAGGTGTTTTGTCCTTTATAACTCCACTAGTCTCCCAGCTGCATCTGTAGGGTGAGAACCTCAATTTCTTCAATTCCCTCAGTTTTTGTTACTGCAGATATATTGAAAAAGGAGCAGAGTATCGGTAACAACCATCATTTTTGGGTCCTCTTTCCCAGTGAATAACACCAGTGCCTCTGTGCTGATATTCAGTTTTCTCACACTATGGAAGAACAAAACTTATTTGTTTCTTGTCAGTTTTCACTATTACCCACAGTTATGAGAAATAGCAGTAAAAGCTGACAAAACTCTGATCAATTCATTCTGGTGCAGCTTGTGGTGGTAAGCTCTGATCAACACCAGAGGTAATTGAACAAGCTGTATATAGACTTAAACTGATGCAGTACAGTCTTCTTAATATCTGTTTGTATTAGAACCTTATTTTCAAAACCATAAGTGTTTAAGGAAAAAAAATGTAATTGAAAGCTTAGATTCTACAGAAGATGTTTACCTGAGAATGCTTCTTATTAACCTTGGGCAAGGGAATCTTTCAAGCTATAGTGATGGGCACTTGGAAACTGCTAAATTATAATAATTTGTTCCTTTTGCCTGAAGTACTCTGAAAATTCTGCTGTTTCTTGTATTCCCTATTCTTCCAGTTTCCTGTCATTTAAATATATAGCTTTATACAAACTAATAAAATTAAGTATCTAATCCAGAAAAATATTATTTCAAAATCTTTTTACGTTAATGAAGGTGCTCAGTATCCAAGAATGTGTCTTTCATACTACCAGTGGAAAGCACATGAGAATTTAAACTGCATTACATTTAAAATTCAAACTCTTATTCATGCATTTATTTTTGGCTCCCTGAAGTAAAATTACTGACATTCCAGATAATACTTTCAATAAGAATATGATTTTAAGCCTTTCTGCCATCAAAGAGTATAATGTGGGTTTTTTGCTTCTTCCCCCCCACCTTCCCCCTCTCTTTTCTCTACTGGAAATTCAAGTTGTTAGAAATATTTTAAAAATTGCTAGTAGAAACTTTTTAACATTATTTATAAAAATGTCTCATTGTAATAGGTTCAAGGAAAAGATCCTTCAGTGGATATTACTCAGGACCTTGTAGATGAATCTGAGGAGGAACGTTTTGATGATATGTCATCACCAGGTCTAGAATTGCCATCTTGTGAATTAAGTCGACTAGAGGAAATTGCGGAACTTGTGGCATCTTCACTGCCTTCCCCATTGCGTCGTGAAAAACTCGCACTAGCATTGGAGAATGAGGGCTATATTAAAAAGCTCTTAGAAATTTTTCATGTGTGCGAGGACTTGGAGAACACCGAGGGACTACACCACTTGTATGAAATTATCAAGGGAATCTTCCTTTTGAACAGAACTGCACTTTTTGAAGTAATGTTTTCTGAGGAATGTATAATGGATGTAATTGGATGCCTAGAATATGATCCTTCTTTATCGCAGTCACGGAAACACAGGGAATTTCTGACAAAAACAGCAAAATTTAAAGAGGTGATTCCTATATCTGATCCAGAGTTGAAGCAAAAGATTCATCAAACATACAGAGTACAGTATATCCAAGATATGGTTCTACCCACTCCTTCAGTGTTTGAGGAAAATATGCTGTCTACACTTCACTCTTTCATTTTTTTTAATAAAGTGGAAATAGTTGGTATGCTACAGGTAAGTCTGAGGTTCTTACTTTTTTAACATGAAAAGTTAACTTGAAACTGGCTTTTAGCATTTTAAGATTTTTTTTAATATATATTATATGCAAGAAATTAACAGGGTTTGGAAGGCTAAGCTATAAATTTGATATTTTTCAATTAAAATGTGAACTTTAGACTTATTATCATAGAACTTATAATGTAAATATAACAAATTGCTTTACTACCTAACAGAACACAGTTGAATTTAAATTTGTGAGGCTATGCAGTAACTTGCTCAGTTGGGACTTTTATGAGTTAATATGCCAGCCTCTGTAACTAAAAAGTAAATCTTTTCACTGGAAAAATTCTAAATGTGAAATTTTAGAAGGTTGAGACAGCTCAGACAAGTTGTTTGAAAGATACAGATTTTATAAAATAGTTGTGACTTAAACATGTTCCTGCTTATTTGACTCATAGTTGTAAAATAGCTTTGCCTAGAAACTACAGATTTGTTCTAATCTCTTATTTTTGAATTTGTGCATTTGTTCAACGAGTTTTCATGGAGAAATTTAGATGTTTAATTTGAAGTCAGTGGATGTCAGCTTCTTAAACCAAACAAAAAAGGATGGAGATAATGTGCATGGTTTTTCTAGTAGCTTTGTAGTCTGAAGGAGTGATTACAGTGCTAGATGTTGCTGTTGCTGCTGCTCCTGACTTGCCTTAACATTTTAAACTTAGTTTGTTTAGGAGAGCCTCAAAACACACCTTTGAATACCCCCATAACATATAGGGAAACTGTGACTGAAAGAGGCAAGAGGAGTCAGTACTGCAACATATTCAAGCAGCTACTGTAGCTATCAGAAATAGGAGTAATATCTGTTGCACAGAATGAAACAGTTGATACAATAGTAGCAGACCAGTTTCTTCCCTAAACTTTTTTTTTGCTTTAGCCAGTGGTGATAAGAGTATTGCATGTAGAATATGGTTTACTAACTTGTATACAAGAGGCACAGCTTGGCTTGAGTGTTGGTTATGTCATTTGATTTGCTCTGTGACCTTGGATAAGTCACTTAAACCTCTCCATACTTCTGTTTCTACTGTCTGTAAATGAGTAAGATACTTCCCAACTGTCAAGTTTTATGGATTAATAATTTACATTAAACAGAAACTTGAACGATTCATAATAGTTGCCCTCTCCAGCTTTGAAAAACAGCAAGAAACTCTACACAGGAAAGAATAAACATTCTTTGTCGTATGGTAGCTAGGGAATATTAGATATCAGGTAATCGAGTAGCTGCATGAATTCTTATAAGTTACCTGACTATTCTATAGTCCTGGGGGCTGGCAGTCTAGTGGTAGCTCTTCTGACTTCCAGAAAGCACCAAGAGGGAGGAAAATTGTAGGTATGTAAATGGGGAAGGCTTATAAAATGGAAGTTGTTTGGCAGAAACATCTAATTTAATTTTGCTTCTTTTTGGAGAAAATGAAACAAGGTATACAGAATAGTATGGATCTCTTACACTGTGGTACATTTAAAAACCACAAAAACAAACTTGAAAAATGTACCAAACATTATTAGCCCAATGTTTAAACCTACTGATCTGTCTGAAGTACAGCTGTGTTTCAAGCTGTGCCTCAAGCTGTACCTCAAGCTATGCTCTGCCCCCAAACTGCGTTATCTAAAATTTTAGAGCAATAAAAGGGTTTTGAGTAATTAAACTTATTAGGGTGGCATCTCACCCCCAATAAAATAATTTTTATGCTGCCTTTTTCTCTTCTTTCCCCACACAGCAAATATTAAGGTTAGGTATAATGTTTCCTTTGAATGTTTTTTCTTTTAAGAGGCTGAAGACTTGAAGATCAAATTTTAAAACCAAAAAGCCATATTTTCTCACCCTTTCATTCCACTTCTCCACACTTTTTCTTGCTCCTTTCCCTACCCTGGGAGAGGAGAAAAGGCAGTGTCAATGTGTAGTTGACTACACAATTAACCGATAAGCCTGGGCTTATTGATTAATCCTATAGACTACATGCCCACTTCTCTCTCCTCTTCCCCCCCCCCCCCCCAACTCCTGCTGCCTTGGTGGGAGCTGATATGCCCAGGGTGCCAACTCCCGTGGAGCTGCCTGCCCCTCTCTTCTGCAGCCTCCCTCAGAGGCAGCAATGTGGGATTGGGCAGGTGGCATGTGCAGGTTCTGTGGAACTGCCAGCTTCCCTTTCCTCCTTCCCCCTCCCAAGGCAGTGGGGGGATGGGAAGGGCAGGCAGGAGCCAGTGCTTGCCAGGAGCTTGCTCCCACCTCTCTCCCCACCTCCCTTGTGTGTAAAATGTCAAGCAGTTACACGTTTGCTTAAATAACCAATATTCAACATCTCACTAGTTTTATGGTGGATATTGTAGGGCTTGGGTAAATGTGGGGGTACATTAGTGGTAGAGGAATGAGAATGGGAGGAACTGTTCATGTGTGTGTTTAAATTTGTGAGGATACTCATTGATTTCAAAGAGAGAATGAAAGAGAGAGGGAGAAGAAAAGATACCTTCAGACCATTACCCACAGCAGCAGTGATGGTAAGAAGAGCTTCAAAGACTCCTGCCCACTGTCCAGTTGGAGCAGCTAAGGGATGGATGGGTAGCAGTCTTCTAAGCATCCTCCCTTTGAAAACTTACCTACTCAGGCTGCTTGTCTCTGAGATACCCGACTCCCTCTGTCCCATCCTGTTAAAGGATCAATGGCACTTAGACTTCTATTCACCTTTCCGCTCCTCCTGAGTAATAGCATGCAGCTCCCTGGTCCTACACATCAAACCTAATTACTGTTCAGCCTGGAGGAGTAGGTTTTTATGCCTTATAAAACCTAGGTTAGAAAAATTTACTCCGGAGTACGGTCTGGTTAGGAATGTAAAATCCCATTTAATTGGCTAGCCAGTTAAACGTAACCAATTTAAACACTATTGTGTATCATTGCCCTATAGCAGTTAGAGAAACTGCGGCTGAAAGATTAAAATTACTTGCCTGTAGATTAAAGGGGGGGGGCGAGAGGGGAGCTACTCCAGCCCTAGAATGGCCTGCCACTAGAGTGGAACACCCCACCCCTCTGCTGCCACCGCAAGCAAAGGCTGCTCTACCCTGGCCCGAGCAGCCCCTGCTGTGGTGGGCCAGGGCACCCCACAGACGGGCTGCTCCGGCTTCCTATGTCAGGTGGGGAGCTGCTCCAGCTTCACCAATTAACCTTCACCAGCAGGTGAAGGAGACCCTTGAAGAACGTTCAATAATTTCCACTCCATTGTCAACCTTAGCCTGAACCAGTCCACGTGAGTGATCTACTTCCTTGACACTACAGTACAATTATATGACACACACATTTCCACCACCGTATACTGGAAACCTAGCAAGTGTTACACTTACCTTCATGCCTCTAGCTTCCACCCTATTCACATTTCCCAATCTATTCTTTACGGCCAAGCCCTAAATACAATGGATGTGCTCCAATCCCACAGACCGATACAAACATCTATAGTATCTATATAGAGCATTCTTAAAACTGAAATACCCACCTGAAGAAGTGAAAAAACAGAATGACAGAGCCAGATGAGTACCCAGAGATCACCTACTTCAAGGTATGCCCAGAAAAGAAAACACAACACCGCTTATAGCCCCCAACTTAAACCCTTCAATGAATTATCTACAACCTATCCTAGAAAATTACCCCTCACTCTCTTACATGCTTTGGGGGACAGGCCGCTCCTTGCCTACAAACAACCCCCGAACCTCAAACATTCTTTCTAGTAACCACACAGCACACCGTTATACTCATCGAGGAACCCACCCCAGTGCCAACTCTGTCCACACTTATATACCAGCTATATCATCATACGACCTAACCACATAAATCACCATATCAGAGGCTCATATAACTGTACGTACATCCACAAATGTGATCTATGCTATCAAATGACAGCAGTGCTTTGTATATTGGCCAAACTGGCCAGTCTCTGTGAGAGAATTAAAGGACACAAATCAGATATCTGAAAAGGCAACATACAGAAACCTGTCCGGGAACATTTTAACTTGATTGGACACTCATTAATGGGTCTCAAAGTCACCTTATTGTTTCAGGCCAATTTACAAGCAAGCTCCACAGGGAGGCTTCAGAGCTTAACTTCATTTACAAGTTTGATTCCTTCAACAGAGGTATGAACAAAGACATTGGCTGGGTGACTTGCTATAATCCACATCCTAATGACCTAAAAAACCAAACACTGGGTACTTAAGAACACTTAGTACCTTCTATATCAGCTGCTTGTTGCATGGACACTCTGACTATTCTTTTCCCTTTCCCCCCCTTCTTTTTCCTTCTTTTACACCCCCACCCCTCCATTTGTTATTTATTTAGAAACTGGACTTTTAATAATTCCATTCATCTGAAGAAGTGGGTTGTGCCCACAAAAGCTCATACCACCATATACATGTTTTGTTAGTGTCTGAGGTTTCTTTCTTACTATTGTTAATTCTATATATTAGTTGATGGATCCTGAACGCTATATAAGTCGTTGTAGTTAGTAAAGTGCCTGGCATTCTCCCTTCCACCTTACCATTTCCTGCTGGAGCCAGTGCTTGGTATTGTTTTTTAGGGCACTGAAGTTTAGCTAAATTTAACTAAAGAGAACCCTGGACTGTATGTTCAGAGTGCTTCATGATAGTCCGATGGGAACCAAGGATAGAGGTTTCTGAGAGCTTAGTTATCTTCTGTGGGTTATGGTGATGCTTGTGGCAGTGTTACTACTGCTGTTGATTTTTAGGTCAACCTTGGATAATTCTGGATTCAGTGAAGGTGAACTATACAGGAGCAAAATGGTTCCGCTTTATGTTTAAATGCTTTAAGTTATTTAGGAATGTAAAGTATTTATACAGTCCATCCACAACATCCGCGCCTCTTCTCTTCACGTGCCATACACACAAGCACTCTTCTGGCTTTGTGTATTTGCCACCATTTTTTAACTAATCCCTTCTTGGACATCTGTGAATCCAGACTAAAAACCAGGGCAAAGTTTTAATTCAGGCTAGGAGGTTTTGCTTGGTTGGGGCCCTCAGGTGAGTGGGCGATGGCCATCCTACATGTGATTATTGCAGATATTTGACACTGAGTGCTTTTTTAACTCTCTTTTGGGTAAAAGGGAGCAAGTAAAGGGTTTTTCCCAGAGACTTGTTAGAAACTCTTGTGTTAGCATTTGACAGCTAAGTTCTCCAAAGATACTGTATACATTGGGCCATATTCTATCTCAGGACTGCAAGAGATGAGCAGGACTTTCTCTACAGTTGCTGCTCCCAGTAGCATGAGGTTGCTGTGCTTGTAGGTACCCAGAATTTGAGCAGCAATACTCTCCTGTGCTATTGTTTTCCCATCTCATCCCCTGCTAATGTCCCAAGAGTGTGGAGAAGGAAATTGTCAGACATGAGTGCAGAGGATACTACGGATGTAAGCAAATAGTCAATTACCCAGAAGCCTAGGCTTATCAGGTAGTTGAGTCACTACTTGACTAGTCACTCCCCTCTCTTCCTCCCTCCTCCTCCCCCCCTTTGTATCAGAGGCACCAAGGGAGCTGGTGCTGGGAGGAGCAGACTTAAAATCTGGTTTCCCCAGCACCGTCTCTGTGGGGGGTGGGCAGGGGAGGCAGAGGAGCAGTGGGGAAATGGCATGGTCAGGGACCGACTGCTATGCCTCTTTCCCTGAAATGTACACATTTCAGAGGGAGAGGCTTAGCAGTTGGGACCCCACAGGTGGCTCCTGTACATTTCAGAAGCAGAGGAGCAGCAGGATAGCAAGCACCCCCCTTATCAGCTAATTGAAATTTAGCATCCCTAGAGGACACTAGTGAGACCAAAAGAATAGATTGGGACAAGAAGCCTAACATGTAAGGAAGAGAGTAACCATTTTAGGAGCCTGGGACAGAGGGTGGGATGGACAGGACTGAGATTAGAGGAGGAGCCTGGCAGGGGACAACGGGACAAGGAGTCTAGAAGAGAAGGAAGTTGACATATGAGGAACATGGAGAGAGATAGGGATGAGGAGCATTGGATGGAGACTGGATTTACTGGGATGAGTACCTGGGTGGGTGAGAAGAAGAAACAGGACTGGGGCAGGCTGAAGTAGGCAGAGGTAGAAAGGAATCGGCTGAGGGGAAACAGGAGCCCAAGCGTCCACTAGCACATGCTACCTTCCAGAAGATGGCATGGAACCCAAGACTGTTGAATCTCATTCTGCATTTACTGTCAGAAAATATTTGTGGAACCCAGTGGCAAATTTTGTTGAATCCCCGTCCCACTGCCAGTGGCTGGTCCATGCAAAAGATGATAACTTACTGCTACTGTGTCAATTACTTCCATTACCTCATGTGGCCCTGCGGATGACTTATACTGACAGCCACATTATGCCACTTGTTTTTTCAGTTTTTCTTTAGAACACATTCTAGAGCTGTTAGACATTTTTAAAAATTCACACTCGAGATTTAAAAAGTTGCAATTAAACATAGTTTTAATTTAATTATTTAACAATAATAGAATACCAATTAAAATTTACTATATTTTGGATGTTTTTTTCATTTCCAAATGTATTGATTTCAGTTACAATACACAGTACAAATGTATAGTGTTCACATAATTACTGTGCAAACATTTGTAATAAGAGATAAAGAAAAATAGTATTTTTTCAGTTCACTCACACAAGTATTATAGTGCAGTCTGTTTAGCATGGAAGTACAGATTACAAATGTTAAACTTTTTTTTTTTTTTTTACATAACTCCATTCAAAACCAAAACAATGTAAGACCTTAGGGCCTATAAGTCTACTTCTGTTTGTTCAAGCAATCAATAAGACAAATAAATTTGTTTACATTTGCAAGAAATAATGCTGCCTTCTCACTATTTACAGTAGGAGTGGGCAATAATTTTTGATGGGGGGGGGGAGCAACTCCAAGATTTTGGTGAAGGGCTGCACTGTTCTATGGGGTATGTGGGTTCTGGGATGGAGGTTAGGTGCAGAAGGGAGCTCAGGTGGGGGACTGAGGTGCAGGAGAGGGTGTGGGGTCTGAGACGGAGTTTGGGTGAAGGAGGAAGTTGTGACCTGAGGCAGGACATTGAGGTGCATGGTGCAGGAAAGGATTCTGGCCTCAGGGAGTGGTGTACGAGGGGGTACAGGGTCTGGAAGGGAGTTGGGTGCAGGAGGAGGTGGGGTGCCAGAGAGGCTGTGGCCAGGAGGTGCATATCTAAGCAGTTCCTGGACAGCAGCACTCTTAAGGTTGCTTGCCTACCTGCCAGCTGCCCCGGCTGACTTTTACATGTGGCTTTGCATTAATGGTGGGAGTGGATGGGGGGGGGAGTGGAGGAGAGAGGCTTTGTGTACTGCCCTTTAATGTTCAATGCACAGCTGTTTCTGGCCAGTGGTAGCAGAGAGATTTTGCTGGTAGCAGGGGAAGTTATAAAGCCTCTCCCTTTCCCCAACCCCGCAGCACAGAAAGCCACAGGGAGCAGCTAGCTAGCTGCTTTGAGCAGCACAGGGTGGGAAGTGCAGATGAAAAGGTTTGGTGGGCTGCCCATCCCTGATTTACATGGTCACCTGAAAATGAGAATAAGCATATGCATGGCACTGTTGTAATATAAATACTATACACTTTGTATTTTGTGGTGTTATTGAAATAATATCTTTTGAAAATACAGAAAAACATCCAAAATATTTATTATAAATGTAAACTGGTATTCTGTTTAACAGTGTAATTAAAACTGATTAATAGTGACTCTTGTTAATCCAGTTAATTTTTTCTTATTAATTGATTGAATTTAACTGAGATTGACAGCCCTAGTTGGAAAGTCAAGAACTCAAGTGAAGAAATGCCAGAATTAAGATTGGCCCCGTATGCATATAAATTATAATATAGTCTGTATTTTCATCTTGAGGCCTCAGCATTCTTCCCAGTTCTGTATGCCACAGTTTTAGGAAAGATCTGGACAAATTGGAGGGAGTCTATAGGAGAGCAACAAAAAATGATATAAGGTTTACAAAATCTGCCCTGACCTATGAGAGAAATCTTAAACTGCTCACATTTAGTCTTGAGAAAAGAAGGTTGAGAGAGACTTGATAACACTCTGAAAATATGTTAAAGGCTGTTAAAAAGAGGACCGTGATCAATTGTTCTCTATCCACTGAAAGTAGGACAAGAGGTAATGGGCTTAATCTGTAACAAGGGAGGTTTAGGTTAGATAGATGATAGGAAAAACCTGTTAACCTATAACTGGGATTGGGAACTGAAGGCCCCTGGGCCATACCTGGCCCCCAGCTTGCCCGAATCCCACCCCCAAGGCTTAGAGCTCCTCCCTAGCATTGGGGAGCCCGTGCTGGTGCTCCAGCTTCCCCTCCCTTTCTCCTCCCCACCCCCATCCCTCTGTAGGCTGGAACACACAAAATCTACTAGGCTGCGCCCTCCTAGGCTCCGGTGTGTGAGGGTAATGTGGGAAGTATCTTTTTCCTTCTAAGTCAAGAGCTACAACAGCGGTGGTTTGTGTATTTTGCTTCTCACTCACAGTTCCCCATACCTGACCCTGTAAGCTTAGTTAAGCTATGAAATAGCCATCACTGAAGGGTTTTTTGCGTTTTTTTAAGAATAGGTTAGATCAGTGTTTCTCAAAGTGTGGTCCACAACCATCTTGCAGGTGGGCCATGGGCTCAGGGCTCCCCCTTCCTCCGCCCTAGTGAGGGGCCTGCACTGGTGCTTCAGTCCCATGACCTCCTCCCCTTAGGTTGGAGCGCCAATGCTGGCTTCCCGCAGTGGGAGGGAGAAGCCTCGCAGACTGGATCTGGCTCAGTGGAGGGTGGGGCAGCTCTGCATATTGCACTTCCCCTTCCCCTGGATGGTTGGAATGGCAGTGCAGGAAACTGGAGGCTTTCCCCGCTGCTCCCATTGGCCAGAATCACAGCTAATGGGAGCAGCAAGGGGCATGGAGCCAGGTAAGTGCCCCTCTGTCACCCTCATGCCCAGACCATGCACCTGCCTCCCACTGAGACCCACACTGCTCCTGCACCCTCTCTTCCTGACCCCCCCAACACATCACATCTCCTGCCCCCTCCCTAATTCTCTCCCAGGCCTCACCTTCAGTCCACTTCTGTACCCCTTTTGTCATCATGGGTTGTTGCCTCGTGGTCTGTGGAAAGGCAGGATGGGCTGCGTTGAGTGGGATGAGCTGCAGGCAAAAAAAGTTTGAAAACTACTGGGTTAGATAAACACCTGTGAAGGATAAGTTTCCTTGGTCATCAGTCAGCATAGGGGGCTATTGTTGATGACTTATTGAGGTCTTTTCCATCACTGTGTTTTTATGATTCTATACAGTGGATTAGACACATCGGTGTATAGTTCCCCATCTGTAAAACTCAGGACATGTTACCTCATTCATGTTTGTGAAGCGATCTTATACTATTGTGATGAGTTCCATTTTAAATGGGAGTGTCTATTTTATAATCCCTCTTCTGGCCAGTTCTGTCTCTGCTGAAGTCTGCCTCAGTTTCTCTTTAAATCAAGTTGCCTTTTTAAAAATAGTTCACACAGGCCAGATGTTGTAAAAATTGCCCCTTTTGAGGTCCAATTTGGTACATCCAGTGAAATGTCTTTCAAAGGAAAATTCAGACATTCAAAGACATGATCAGCTGAGCCCACCCCACTTCTGAGAGCCTGTCCTCTCTAATAATTCAGTTCTTCCATCGCATGGGGTGCTGTTCCTCCTCCCTGAGGGGGCCTGTCTTTCAGCTCTCTGAGCACCTGTTGCTTGAAGTTTGACCTACACAGGTCTTTCCAGTTATGCCTTTCCCCTGTTGATTCAAGGACATGCAGAAACTTCCTTATTCCATGGTGTCTGAAGGCATCCCTCAGAAATCTAACTTTGAATTCCCTTCATTAAGGCCCAGGTGCCTCCCTTTAGACCCAATATGGCATCAGCTAATTAGTCCAGGTGCACTGAATCCTGCTTACTTTTTTTTTAAGAGAGCAGGCATCCTGTGACAGTCCTAAGAGGCTACATCTGTACTTCACTACTTCAGGATACCAGAGTTTGAAATAAGTAGTGTGTAAAAAGCGCCAAATTTTGAAATAAGCGGTTTAAAAATTAACTGGAAATAAACTAAGCAATTATCCTAGCTCAAATTATGTAGATTATTTCAAGCTCCAGGTACAGTGTAGATACACCCAGAAAGTCCCTGCAGAGATTGAGTACTATATTCCATGCAGGGATTGAATGGTGTGCCTGAGACCAAATGCTGAACAATAAAATATTGAATAGGTGCTTAATCACGGAGTATGTGATTCTTTCCTCACTTCACCTTGCAATCTTAACACTCTTTTAGCGTAGGTGTGTCTCTCCAATTTCTGAAGTTCTAATTTTTTAGTGATGTGGGTGCCAAAAACATAGACTAGGGATGTAAAGGTCTTACTGGGCAAGTGGTTAACTAGCAGCAGGGTCCATTGCACTGCAGGTGGAGGCTGCTCCAGCCTGACTAAGCTGTAGCAACACCCCTTCAACCTCACCTGTGGCACCGCTCCAGCCCCACCCTCCCTTCCCCCGACCCATAGTGCAACGAGACACGCCCAGTTCAGAGCAGCCTCCCCTCTGCTCATGGTATGACCACAACGCGGGATTCCTTTTAACCTGTTAAACTTAACATTTAATGGGTTAACTTTTTAAAATGAGATTTAACATCCTTAGCATAGAATGGGGATTGAATATGTACATATTTTGTCAAAAACAATTAAAAAATCTGTGTGTGTGTGAAATAGATCTGTCACTCTTTCTTGAGAAAGGTTTGTCTCCTGCATATTTCCATCCACAAATTTGGTTTCTTTGTAAATCAATTGTGCCAGCTATTCAAAAACTGTCCATTATGCTAGCTCAGAGAGTGGGTAGTTAGACTTTCTAGAATGGCAAAGTAGTTATAAGATACCCTTCCTGCATTTTGGGCCAGCATACAGGAATATTGGTAGAAACAAGTGACTAGGTCAGGTTTTACCATTTGAATGGCTGCAAATTTGCTGAGGTAAGGACTTTGTTTTAATAAAGGAATACTTGCATAATGGGATGTTGGCTGTATTATTTATGCATTGATACAATAATATTTATCAGTTATGTAGTGTGGATGGCAAGCAATGATGCCTGCTCCACAAAGGAAGAGAAGTTGGGGGTAGAGAAGAAGCAGGGTTCCAGCGTGTAGGGGCTCATGGGAGCAGGAACAGACTTGCATGGGGGGAGCAGGCAGGCCACAGAAGGCTACTCCAGGGTACCAGTTAATCAATTACTTATTCACGTCCTTAGAAGAAATAATTCCTTTTGTTTTAAAACTGCTACCTATTTAATTTCATTTGGTGACCCTTACTACGTACATTATAAGAACAAGTAAATCACTTTTCCTTACTAGTTTTCTCCATACCAGTCATAATTTTATTGAACTCTATCTTATCCTCCCTTAGTCTCCTCTTTTCTAGAGCAGAAAGTCCAAGTTTAATCCCTCCTCGTATGGGACCCATTCCAAACCCATAATAATTTTTTTACCCTTTTCTGAACTTTTTCCAGTGACACAATCTTTTTTGAGATGAGCTGGCCACATATGTATACAGTGTTCAAGATGTGGGCTTAAATGGATTTATATAATGGCAATAAGATATTCTCTGTCTTCTTCTCTATCCCTTTTTTAATTATTCCTAATATTCTGGTTGCTTTTTTGACTGATGCTGCACATTGAGTGGATATTTTCAGAGAACTATCCACAATGATTTGAAGATCTCTTGAGTAGTTATTGCTAAATTAGTTCCCATCATATTGTATGTATAGTTAAGATTTTTTTCCTCAATGTGCGTTACTTTACATTTATCAACATTCAATTTCATTTGCCATTTTATTGCCCGGTCACTTAGTTTGGCGAAATCTTTTGGAAGCGCTTTACCGTCTTCCTTGGTCATAACTATCTTAAGCAGTTCACCATCATCTGCAAATGTTGCCACCTCACTGTTTACCCCTTTCTCTAGATCATTTATAAATAGGTTGAGCAGCATTGGTCCCAGTATGGACACCACTAGTTACCTCTCTCCATTCTGAAAACGTACCATTTATTCCTACCTATGCTTTGTTTCCTGTCTTTTTAACCAGTTATCAATCCATGAAAGGATCTTCCCTCTTATCCCATGACAACTAACTTTACTTAAGAGCCTTTGATGAGTGACCTTGGGGCCTTGTAAAAGGCTTTCTGAAAATCTATATCCATTGGACGACCCCCCCCCCCCCTTGGTCTATAAGTTTGTTGACCCTGTCAAAGAACTCTAGTAGGTCAGTAAGGCATGATTTCCCTTTACAGAAACTACGCTGACTTTTCCCCAACAAATTATGTTCATCTGTGTGTCTGAGAATTCTGTTCTTTACTATAGTTTCAACTACTTTGCCTGTCACTGACGTTAGACTTACCAGACTGCCAGGATCGCCTTTTAAAATATTGGCTTCCCATTAGCTATCTTCCAGTCATTATGTACAAAAGTTGATTTAAAGGATAGGCTACAAATGACAGTTAATAGTTGTGCAATTTCACACTTGAGTTATTTCAGAACTCTTAGGTGAATGCCATCGAGTCCTGGGGACTTATTACTGTTAAGTTTATCAATACTGCATCTAATGACTCCTCAATCTGGGACAATTCCTCAGAATGGCTCAGGTTTGGGAATCTCCCTAACATCCACAGCCGTGAAGACAGAAGCAAATAATTGGTTTAGTTCCTCTGCAACGACTTTATCATCTTGGAGCACTCCTTTGGCATCTCAGTCATCCAGGGGCCTCACTGGTTGTTTATAAGGATGTTAGTGTATAGCCGAGTAAATGATTAACCCATAAACCTAAGCTTACTGGTTAATCCTATCAACTATATGCATGGGGGTGGAGGACGTGGAAAGCATGTGCTAGTGCCATGAGGATCTGCCTTCAAGCAAAAGCGACAAGGAGTCTTGTAGCACCTTATAGACTAACAGATGTATTGAAACATAAGCTTTCGTGGACAAAGACTCATTTCATCAGATGCATGTAGTGGAAATATCCAGAGGCAGGTATAAAATATGCAGGCCAGAATCAGGCTAGAGATAACGAGGTTAATTCAGTCAGGGAGGATGAGGCCCACTTCTAGCAGCTGATCTGGAGGTGTGACTACCAAGAGAGGAGAAGCTGCTTTTGTATTTAGCGAGCCATTCACAGTCTTCGTTTAATCCTGAGCTGATGGTGTCAAACTTGCAGATGAACTTAAAGGAAGACATCCGTCTGCCTTTCAGCAGACTCCCCATGAGTACTGAATCCACCTATCCCTCCACCCCAATTCTGCTGCCTCTGACAGAGGCAGTAGCACGAAGGGCCAGGGGTCAGACGGGAGCCAACACACTTGGGTAGCTGGCTTTCAAGCAAACTTCCCAGGCATATTGGCTCTTGCAGGCCCACATGCTCGTCCCTCTCCTTGTTACCTCCCACAGAGGTGGGGGCAGGCAGGAGCTGGTGCTTAAAAGCTGGTTGGTTCCCTGCAGTGCTGCTGCTTCTGCCTGCAGGGGAGGGAGAAGGATAAAGGAGACTGCTGTGAAGCAGCCTCTGTCCACAGGGGGACCAAGCTTCCCATGGAGCAGCCTCTGTCCACGGCAAGCCTGGACCCACCACAGGCAGAGGCTGCTTCGTGGCAGCAGCTCCTGTCTGTGGGAGTCCAAGCTTCCCGCGCAGAGACTGCTTCACATCCCATGGAGCATCCTCAGCCTACAACAAGCCTGGGCCCACCACAGGCAGAGGCTGCTTTGTGGCATGGTCCCTGTCTGCAAGGGGTCCAAGCTCCCCGCCGACAGAGGCTGCTCTGCATCCCAGTTTTTAAACTGGTTCCCCTAGTGGACTAGCTCCCATCTTCCACCCTGTACTGCTGCCTCTGATTGATAGAGGCAGCAGTTCAGGGTGGCAGGGCGCTCCCCAGGAGTGGGGCCGGGGTGCACTGACTGCTGGCCCTACCCTCTGGGATTATCAAATAGTCGTGTAACTGTTAATATTTTATGCCATTACATGACTATTCAGTTACACAATATCTAACATCCCTGGTTATTTAGCAGGCTTCCTGCTTATAATGTACTTAATGTTTTGCTATTACTTTTTGAGTTTTTGGCTAGCTATTTTTCAAATTCCTTTTTGGCCTTCCTAATTATATTTTTACAGTTCATTTGACTGAGTATATGCTCCTTTCTTTTTTTCCTCACTGGGATTTAACTTCCACTTTTTAGCTCTTAAATACCTTTTTATATCTTACTGCTTTTTTTGTTAAGCCCTTGTGGCATGTTTTTGGTTCTCGTACTGTGTATTTTAATTTGGGGTATACGTTTAAGTTGAGCCTCTATTATGGTATCTTTGAAAAGTTTCCATGCATCCTTCATGGATTTTATTTTTGGCACTGTATCTTTTAATTTGGTTTAACTAACCTAATTTTTGTGTAGTTCCTGTTCTGAAATCAAATATCACCTTTTTGGGCTGCTGTAGTTTTTCCCACCAAGGGGATGTTAAATTTAATTATATTATGGTCACTATTTCCAAACAGTCCAGCTATATTCCACCATATGGACCAAATCCTGTTTTTTTGCTTAGGACTAAATCAAGAATTGCCTCTCCTCTTGTGCATTCAGCATAACTGAATTTTAATTTGTTTTTTTCCCCCCCATATTCTATTACAGGCCCTCCTCACTGCCAACTCAGCTTAGTGCTCCCGCATGCCCTATTCTAGTGATATCACAACTACCAAAGAAAACCCTCATTGGACCATGGGGGGGAAGGAGACAGGTAAGTGGTGTTTCATACTTATATGACGCTCTTTTGCAACTAAAAATAGTATTTTATACATTTCTGCTCACATTAGAGGCTGTCATTCCAAACCTTTTGTATAATGCAATAGTTAAAAAAAAAAAAAAAAAAAAACTTGCAAAACTGCGCCATAGAGTGAGTAAACACCATTTACTTGACCCTCCATATTGGCTGGTTGTATGTGCCAGCAAGCTCCTGTGATGTTTGTAATTTTGCCAGAATAAAGCATATTGTTGGGCTCACTTGGAGACCTATGATTTGTGTTTTCTGGGGATCTGAAGAACAGAATAGGAGGGAAGGAGCACAAAATTTAAAATGTATGTACTTTTACTGCTGCCTTATCTCTTGTTTGAGATATTAAGTGCATGGCCTTACTATATTGTAGATTTCCTTTATTATGTTCATCAATTTTGAGCAAACAAATTATTTTTACTTTTAAGCCAATCTTTTAAAAAGGGTGGGATAAATATAAGTTTCTATACATGCATGTTTAGTCTCAAATTGCATTATCCTACTGACAGATTCACATGTAACAGCAGTGTTCTGCTCTTCGTTTTGAAAACGTTTTACAGAAACTAATTCGTTTTGCAGCCCCCCTATAAAGTAAGTATATATTGTAAGTGATATGGGGGAACTGAGTAAAAAAAGGTAAGTCATTTTGCCCTAATATCAAAGGAGTGCATCATGATGGAATTAGACTTTTTCAGGATTCATGCTGCCAGCAGTAGGCTCAAATGGTAGGTTTTATTTGCAGTTTGAAAATGTGTTTTACTGACAAGCTTACCATGCAAATTATGTGCTGCACACTAAGGTAAATAAGTGAAATTTTCCAGTGGAAAATGGCGCAGTGAAATGTGTGTAAGTGTTGGTGGTATCTGAGCTTAGTTTCTTCTTTCTTCCATGCTAAAAAGTTGGATGCATATGTTCCCTTTAAAATTTGATGGGTTCCTGTTACTGTACTACCAAACCAATGCCTAAATGGTAATGGAGAAATGTCTTGAGGGAAGTTACTCATAAATACTATATAAGAGGATCTATGTGAAGTGAGATAGCACAAGGTCATGGAGATGAGGGCACTTTAATTTATATCACAAATTTATCAATTTTGTATTGTGTGGGAGGAAAGGGTTACATAAAGTAGATGCAATATTACAACGAGGCAGCATTATATTTAAGGCTGAAACACTGTTTCTCTTCTAGGAATTTATTTGCTTGTAATTTTATTAAACTTTCACCATTTGGGCTGAAATTGTCCAGAAGTTAACCTTGACTAAAAGAGATTACGAAGAAAGCAAGGAGAATAGAGTTTGGGATTTTGGGTTTTGGTAGGTGGGGATTCATGCCTGATGATTGTTGAACAGCTGTTAAGCAGCTGAAGTTGAGAGTTAAATTTATTTCCTTGAAAAAGCCTGAATTGAGAAGTCTGTTAAAATGTTCCAGCAGGGAAAAGCGCATTGAATTTGACAATTTTTCATATCTTTTGAAAATTTCATGTGTTCTGTTGTTCTGTGATTCTATGAAAATATAACTGGAAGTAACCTTGAAAGGTCAAGTCCAGTTCCCTGAACTCATGTCAGACCAATCACCATCTAGACAGTGAGTGGGGGAACCTTTTTTGGGTCAGGGCCACTGAATCACAGAAAAATGAGTTGGGGGCCTGCACACAAGTGATGTGGCCCCTAACTAAGAAGCCCTACGTGGGCTCCGCTAGTAGATTTTGTGTGCTTCAGCCCCACGGTGGAGCAGTGTCAGGGGTGGAGCACCAGCAAAGGCTCCCCAATGCTGGGTAGGATCTGAGGCTCAACGGCTGGATCCAGGCAAGCTAGGGGCTGCATCCAGCCTCCGGGCCTCATCTAGACCATCCCTAACCCCGATCTAGACCATCCCTAACCTGCTCTTCAAAAATCTCCAGTGACAGAGCTTCTACAACCTCCCTAGTCCAGTGCTCTGACAATTACAAAGTTTTTCCTAATGTCCAACCTAAACCTCCCTTGCTGCAATTTAAGCCTGTTGCTTCTTGTCCTGTCAGGAATTAAGGAGAATTAATTTTCTCCCTGCTCCCTGTAATAACCTTTTAGATACATGAAAGCTTTTATCATATCCCCTCTGTCTTCTCTTTTCCAGACTAAACAATCCCAAATCTTCCCTCATAGGTCATGCTTTCTGTACCTTTAATTATTGTTGTTGCTCTTCTCTGTCCACATCTTTTGGCATGTGGTGCCCAGAACTGAACACAGTACTCCAGTTAAGGCTTAATAAGCGCAGACTGGAGCAGAAGAACTACTTCTTATGTCTAGCTTACAACACTCCTGGTAATAAAGGATGTGAAAAGGTAACTTTGTAACCACTAAAATCTTAACAGTTGCATGGTTATATGGGCTGTGGGCTTTGCAATATAAAGCTTAGTTTTGCTTTATACTGCAGAGCCCACAGCGAAGCCTCCATGGGAGTGGGGGCTGGCAGGGGCTCCTAGCTTCACTGCCATGGTGAAGCCGACCCCACTCTGAGAGCCACAGTGTGTAACCTGCAGCGGGGGGCCAGATAGGGGTCACTCCAGCCAGTCAGAGCAGCCCAGGCCCATAGTGGACCCTTGTAGGGCTGAAACAGCCTCTGCCCAGGGTGGGTAGAGAGCTGCTCCAGCCCCTACCAGTTAAGTGGAATCAGTAAGCCTCACCCGCTAAGGGTAAAGCTTACCGGCTAACCAGTTAACCTTTTACATCCTTACTGTTAATACATCCCAGAATGATGTTTGCATGTTTTGTAGCAGTGTCACATTGTTGACTCGTAGTTAGCTTGTGGTCCACTATGACCTCTAGATCCCTTTCTGCAGTACTCCTTCCTAGGAAACCATTCCCCATTTTGTATGGGTGCAACTGATTTTTTTTTTCCCCCTTCCTAAGTGAAGTGCTTTAATTTGTGCTTGTTCAATTTCATTCTATTTGCCACAGACCATTTCTCCAGTTTGTCTGGATCATTTCGAATTATAATCTTATCCTGCAACCCTTCTGAGCTTAGTATCTTCTGCAAACTTTATAAGTGTACTCTGTGCCATTTTCTAAATCAGCAGAACCCGGAACTGCTCAGGTCAGCCGCTCTCACAGCCCACATCATTCCGCTCGTGGCCCCCTGCTCACTGCGTCATATCCTGCACATGCAGGCCGGGTCGCACACAGCGTCCCAGCCTGCATGTGCTAGCAGCTGACTGCTGAGCGCAGGCAGCGGCGAGGGCTCTGGGTACAGCAGTGCTGTCAGCAGCGGCTCTGGGACCTGGGCATAAGGTTAGTGGGGGAAGGGAACTGGGTTAAAGCAGGGAGGAGGGATGCTTGGCTCTGGAGAAGGGGAAGGAAGAGGAGGCGGATTGGGTGTGGGGGGTTGCACATGGCGTCCCGGATACACATGGTGGTAGCAGCGGCTCTGGCTCCAGGACCTAAGCATAAGGATGAGGGGGAAGGGGATTGGGTTAGAGCAGAGAGAGGAGGGGCATTGGGTTGGGGGGGTGTGCATGGCGTGCCGGCGACTCAGCGCCTGGAGGGAGACGCATCTGTAGCGGCAGCGGTGGCTCCAGTATACAAGAAGTAAGTTAGAGCCGGGGGGGGAATTGGGTTGGGGCGGGGGAGGTCCCTGGTTCTAGTCTGGGGAAGGGGATTGAGGGGGGGTGCACGATGTCCCAGCCAGCCCCTCTCAAGGCCAGCCGCTCAGTACATGCACCACAGCACCTAGAGAAAGTTGTGTGTGGTTGTAGCGGTGGTGGCTCCACCTCCAGGACGTTAGAATTAGGTTGGGGGGAGAGACGAGGGGGTTCTGGGGTGGAGGGGGCGTGTGCCTGGCTCTGAGGAAGCAGAGGGAGAATTGGGTTAGAGCAGGGGGGTGCCTGGCTCGGGGGATTGGGTTAGAGCGAGGGGGGAGGGGAAGAGCAGCCAGAGCGCTTCCTGAGACCCGGGATCCCCAGGTAATGGCCCCCAGCTGTCTCTGTCCCCCTTTCCCTCCCCTGATGAGTACCCTGCCCCTGTCCCCACCAGCACAGCTGGGGCCACATTAGTGAGGCTTGGGGGGGTTTGGAGCTACTGACTTTTCTGTGGGTCAGTGACCCCTGACTCAAAATAGGTTCCCCACCCCTCTCATAAATAAAGACAAGGCTGGAACATTTTGTGTTTGACATAATATTTTATTTAAAAATGAAACCTGGTCAGCAAACCCCCAATTGAGTCCAAACCCCCATCTGGCTGCAGCATCATAACACTCATGCACCCCCCCAACCCCAAACCTGAGCCTATCATACCCTGGAACCCACTGTCCTGAGCCTCTCACATCCCTAAACTCCTGCACCCCAATCTTCTGTCACAACATTCCTGCACCATCCACATACTGCAAATCTGTGTTCTGAGCCCATCATACTCTCAGCCTGCCTGCCCTGAGCACCTCATGCACCCCAGCCCAAACTCTTGCACCCTCACAGCCACAAGCCTGCAGCTTGCTCAGCACCCCAACCCTCCACCTGACCCCAAAGCTCTCCAGCCTGGAGCTCCCTCCCTGAGCCAGCATCCTCTTCTCTACTTCCTCCTGCATCCAAATTCCCTCCCAGAGCTTGCACACCTCACCCCTTCCCAGTGCTTTTTTTGTGATGGTATGCCCTGGGATGGTGTACCGTGGTATACCAGCACCTATTTTCTCCTGGCACGGTTATGGGGTGTGTTTTTTCCCTCAACAACTCCCCCCTCTTCCCCCCCCCTCCAACTTCCATCTGTATGTGGCTCTTTGCACTCTATCCACCACTATTTTGTCTTTGTCTCTAACGGGTTGGCCACCCCTGTTCTAAATCTTTGATGAAGGTGTTGAACAAGAGCTGGTCTCAAAACTGATACCTGTGGAACCCCGCTCCTGCCCTTCCAGCATGTTCAAGCATAACTGTGAATCATTGTTAACTACTCTCTGGGAATGGTTATCCAACCAGTTATGCATCCATCTTTATAGTAGCCCCATCTAAGTTGTATTTCCCTAATTTATTAAAGAGAAAGTCATGCAAGACTGTATCAAATGTTTTACTAAAGTTTAGATATACCACATCAACTGCTTCCCCCTAATCTACAAGGCTTGTTATCCTATGAAAGAAAGCTATCCAGTTTGTTCTTTTACTTATTACCCTATTATTTAAGTGATTGCAAATTGATTCTTTAATTGTTTGCTCCATTATCTTTCCTTTTAAAGAAATTAAAATGACTGGTCTGTAATTCTATATGATATCCTTATTTTCCCTTTTGTAGATGGGCACTATATTTGCACCTTTCTAGTCTTCTGGAATTTCTCCCATCTTCCATGACTTTTCAAAGATACCTTCTCAGTCAGCTCCTTGAGTATTCTAGGATGCATTTCATCAGGCCCTACCTAGTGACCTTGAAGACATCTAACTTTTCTGAGTGATTTTTTTTTTTTTAACTTGTTGTTTTCCTATTTTAACTTCTGAACCTACCTCCTTTTTTCCATCCTACGCTATTGTAGACTCCAAACACCATCAGCCGCCTTGGTGAAAACTGAAACAAAGAAGTCGTTAATCACCTTTGCCATTTCCATATTTTCTGTTGTTTTTCCCCTTTCATTGAGCAGTGGGCTTAACTTGTCCTTGGTCTTCGTCTTGCTCCTAGTAGTTTTGTAGAATATTTTCTTGTTACTTTTTATGTCTCTAGCTAGCTTGAGCTTGTTTTGTGTATTGCCCTTTCTAATTTTACTCCCACATTCTTTTAATATTTGTTTTAATTTGACAGTTTTCACTTTTTGTGGGACTCCTTTTTGGTTTTTATATCAGTCATGATCTCTTGGTTAAACCAAGATGGTTTCTTGCCATGCTTCCTGTGTTTTCTACACAGTGCAATAGTTTGCACTTGTGCCCTTAATAACGTCTTTTTGAAATCTGCCAACTGTCTTCAATTTGTTTTTCCTCTTAGGCTTGCTAATAATGGGATCTTAATTACCCACTCCCTGAGTTTGCTGAAGTCTGCCTTGAAATCCATTGTCTTTATTTTGTTCTTCCTCCTTCCATTCCTTAATCATGAACTCTTATCATTTCATGATCACTTTCACCCAAGCTAGCTCTTCCACTTTCCATTTTATATGAATTATTTTGCTAATGTTAATGAAACACACAGCAAAAGAAGTCAGATCTGCATATGCGTGTGCATTACTATTATTAACTTTGTGTAGAAGTGTGGATACAAAATTTATATCTTCATCTGCTAAAAGGATCTGCAGACATCCACATCCACGGATATAAAGAGAATGCCCATTTGGAGTGTTCTAGATACAGAAGTTGTATTTGTTTCCACAAAAATGACCCATGAATATCCACAGACGTTGATACCACAGATATATGCAGATTTGCAGGGCTCTAACTATGTGATGAAAAGTACCGTGGGCTAAGGTGAGGACTTTCCAAAAGTCCTTAGTTCAGTCTCTGCACAGACTTTGTAAGATGCCAAAAGGTTAAGAAAAGCTATTGTGATCTTCCAGGAGCTTAATTTATATGCATAACTTTCAGCATAGTCCCACTGAGTGCTATAATTGTACGACTGTAATGTTTCTTAGTGTAATTTATAATGCACTCTTAGGCTTTTCCAAAGATGGGATAAAAAGTTCTTCAGAACTTAGTTTGCATAAATGTGCAACGGAACATGGATATCCCATGATATGAAAATATTTAGCCTAGTAACACTGAACATTAATGAAAGTGGTGTGATTATTATTTTTTTTTAAACCCTATGACCAGTGTTCCCCCTCATTTTTTCCCACCCCTGAATGGAATTAATTTTGTTATGTGCACCAGTATGGTGGTTGTGTGTGATGCATTATTTCCATATCGGTGCACATAAGAAAATGTGTATTGTGGAGGTGGGCATAGGTTTGGGGGACAGTGTATTGTGGAGGTGGGCATAGGTTTGGGGGACAGAAGTGTGAGGGCTGTTTGAGTGCAGACCCTGGAGAGGGGTTGGGGAAGAGGAGCTCAGGAATGGGACAGAGTTAGGGTGCAAGGGTTCTGGGGGGTACGGGCTGTCAGGTAGGACTAGGAGTGAGGGGTTCAGCGCTGACATAAGAACAGCCATACTGGGTCAGACCAAAGGTCCATGTAGCCCATTATACTGTCTTCCAACAGTGGCCAATGCCAGATGTCCCAGAGGGAGTGAAGAGAACAGGTAATCATCAAGTGATCCCTCTCCTGTTCTCCATTTTCAGCCTCTTACAAACAGGCCAGGAACACGACCCCTACCAATTTTGTCTAATAGCCATTGATGGACCTAACTTCCATGAATGTATTTTGAACCTTGTAAAAGTCCTGGACTTCACAACATCCCCTGGCAAGGAGTTCCACAGGTTGACTGTACGCTGAGTGAAGAAAAACTTTTTTGCTTGTTTTAAACCTGCTACCTGTTAATTTAATTTGGTGACCCCTACTTCTAATGTTATGGGAAGTCAATAACTTTGCCTTACTCACTTTCTCCATACCTATAATGATTTTATAGATTTTTATCATATCCCCCCTTAGTCTCCTCTTTTCTAAGCTGAAAAGTCCCAGTCTTTTAAATCTCTCTTCATATGGGACCTGTTCCAAACCCCTAATCATTTTTGTTGTGTGGGCTCGGGGGGGGGGGGCAGAGAATAGGGTAAGGGGGGACTTGGGGCCAGCCTGCCGTAGGGGGACTTGAAGGTTGAGTAGTTCCAGCTGCAGCAAATGGGGTTTGGGTGGGGGGAAGGGAAATCTGGCCTGCCATAGTAGGTGGGGGTTCGGGCTGCCCTTGCCACTCTGTCAGCGCCATCTGCTTTGGAGGGAGGTCCAGGACTGGGTCACAGCAGGGAAGGGAGATCTTCAGGGCTGGGCTGTTCCTGATGTGACAGGTAGGAGTCTGAGCTGGGCCACGTCCATACCTTCAAACTGGAGGAGACACCTGGTTCAGTTCCTCTGCCACCAGCCTGGAAGCTATGCTGTAGCACGGGAGTGTGAGTGGCTTGACTGCAACTGAGCAGTGCTAGTTAGGCAGCTGCACAGCTTTCAGAGAACTTTGTCTATGATTTATATAGCTTCTAAGATAAATCATAGTAGGTCTTCTCAGTGCACACCTTACTAAGGAACAGACTTCACAAAGAATGCACGTCAGCTCTTTTCTGTCTTGAAAAAGACAAAGAATTTTTGTCTATTAAAATTGTACAACTGTAGCACTCAGCTTTGTCTTTTTTTTACTTTTAACCTGCAGTATTAATTATGCTCCTTTGTACTGTACATTTTTATTGATTCTGATCAGAGTCCAAGATTCAGTCTCTTAAAACACAGTATTACACAATTTATTCCACATCTGTTGATAAATGTGTAGACTCATTTATATTTAGAATATTTTTGTCATTCATTCCATTGACTTCATGTTTCAGTATATTCTTTTATTCAGCTTTTATTATAGATCAGTTTTTTATAAAGTTAATTTATACATATTTTTGTGAGCAATGCATACATTTGTTCTTTTCAGCCAGCAACACAGCCTTTGTAAGGTTCATTGAATGGGCTGAGCTGTAACAACCAAACAAATTTAGACAGTCAGAGGTGGCCTATATTTTTCAGCAAATTCTACTTTTATAGTAATACCAACTTATTGTGCAAATGTCAAATACAGGTGGCCTCGTAGCCAGCCAGGCTAGCAAGTGCTGAAGCAGCCCCAGGGCCAGCTGTACTAGCTGCTACTCCGGGAACCCAAGTAGGAGACACTGGGGAACCACCCAAGCAGTGACCAAGGCTTCCAGAGCAGCTGCTAATCCAGCAGTGCTGGTCCCCTCATTCTTCCCTTTCCCTCTCACCATGCAAGAGCACCTTGCCAGATAGTCATCTATGTTTTTAGTATATCATGGATAGGTCACAGGCCATGAATTTTTTGCTTCTTGCACGTAACATGTTCATGACTTCTACTAAAAATACTTATCTATGCACCAGGATGCAGAGGAAAGCACTCTCCTCCCCCTAGTCCATGAGGGGGGTGCGAGGCAACCCAGCCTCTCCCCCCCCCCCCTCCTCCCATATCAAGTTTTGCTGCCCTGTTCAGTTTGTTTTTTTGGTTTTGGCTTTTGGCTCAACAAGTTTTGCTGCGATTTGGGGGTTTTTCAAAAATCAAAAAGGGGGGCTGTGATGCCAAAAAGTTTGGGAACCGTTCTGACACAGGGGAAGATACTTTCCTAACACTTATTGTGGTGTCAAGTTTAACTGAGTCTCTCTCATATAAGCATTGGTCAAGTGTCTGAGAGGTTCTCTATACCAGTGTTTCTCAACCTTTTTTTTTATATATATAAAGTACCCCCTTTAAAAAAAAAATACCTCCAGTACCTACTGTTTTCAGACACACCATTTTTTTCTACCATTGCAACACGTTTGTTTAAACAACTTAATCATGGGCGGGCGGGTGGTGAAATTTTGGGGTGTAAAAAGTACAAAAATAATAAAACTCTGTAAAACTTAAAACAAAAATTCAGTTCTCCAAATTTCAGTTGTGTATATATACCCCCCAGACTTCTCAAGTACCCCTAAGAGTACTCGTAACACTGGTTGAGAAACACTGCTCTATACCACCTCAGAGCACTGGTGAACTGTGTCAGTGTTCAGTTACCATCATGCTAGGAAGAAATATTATATTGTAATACATACACAAAGGATTATAGAGTTATAGTTGTATATGCAACTTTTAGCATTTAGGCTAACATTTTCAAAAATGCCTCTGAATTAGCCTCACATTTTATTGTAAGAGTATTTAGGAGCCTAAACCTTGTTATCTTTCAATGAAAATGATGGTTAGGCTTTTAAATCACTTACACACTACTGAATGTTTTACTCTTCCTGAATTTTGAGTGCTTCTTAACCCAGAAGTTTATTTTCTGTTAGCTTAGCTTTTTTATGGAATTGTATCTGGTTCTCTGTGACTGGGAAGATTAATGTACTGCACTTCCTGTACCCTGGTCTAGTGAATCTTTAGCTAAGAATTAATATATCTCAACTCATGGTGAATCACACCAGCCATGGCATTGACAGTATAGTTAAATGCTGAAGTTCCCAGTTTTTTATGATATTTCTAAAATCCTTCTGCAATTTACACTTGCTTCCGGGAATGAAATTACAGAGGCAGATATATATACAAACACACTAGTATTTTAAAATAAGGGAGTTACATCAAGTGTAGGACCAGTGTTAAGGACAATTCAGTCAAGGTGGACGCGGCTCATTCCCACCAGCTAATTGGGAGGTGTGAATACCAAGAGAGGGAAAATTGCCTTTAGTTAGATAATCATGCTAAATCCTTACTCAGTCATAATTTGATCATGTTATATTTGCAAATGAATTGTAGCTCTGTTGTTTTTCTTTGTAGTCTGGTTTTGAGGGGGGGTTGTAGGAGGATGGCTACTTTTAAATCCATTACTGAGCCTCTAGAGAGGTTGAAGTGTTCTGCTGATTTTTGCATGAGCATAGCTAATCTTATTGGTTTCAGTGGCAATAGATGGACCAGATTACATTTCTCTTCCACTTTGAGTTGGTATTATTAATAATGTACTGTTAAATTTGTCACCCATATTTACTTAGTTTTTTTTCTTAGTTTGTGATTCAAGCAAGGTAACTTGGGTTTCTTTGTTTTTGTTGCTAATTAAATCTTTATATATTTAAAGTATTTCTATTGAGTTACGCAGGCTCAAATAAGAGGATGTAAGCTTCTTTACAATCTGTATTCCATTTATGATAGATTGTATCTCCTTGTTCGGCATTCTCAGGACCTGACCAATCACTGACCAGGGAATCTGCTGGATTAGGGAGGTTAGTTCTGCTGCTGCAGGCTGCAGGGCTCTGTTCCAGTGGGAACAGTGGGGGAGGCTCAGCAGAAGAGGCAAGGTGGCTGGTAGAGCCCCACTGCTGATCTACACTCCTGGCCCCCAGCCATGGGGCTCTGCAGTCATCCAGCATCTTCCCCTGGGCGGCCCCCATCCCAGTTTGTCCCCCTCCCTTCTTTAGTTTGAGAACTGCAATTGAGCTATTTGTGGCACTCAGGGAGGGTAGGAGAAGAGTAGCTGAGCACAGGACCTGACTTTTCCCCGCGAGTGCTCTAGTCTGGAAGCACCCTACAGGGATGCTGAAATATAGATGTTGCCGGACTACAGAAGTCAAGACTATAGAAGTCAAATCTGTATAATTTCTGTAATTACTTCATGATAGACTAAAGATTAGAACAGAACATTTTAAAATTCAAATGGTAGACAAGTGCCAGATAACCACACTTGTGTTCTTTCATAAAACACTTCTGGCTTATTCATCCTAAAGTAAACTGAATTGTAGACCCCATATTGACTTTCGAGAGTGACCTCCGTTAGTCTGAAATGCCAACTCCAAGTTACTAGTAAGTTTGTCTTGTCAGCTATAACTTAATTTGGAGGCTCGCCAAGCTTGAACTAGGGCTTCTTTGCCTCCCTCTTGTGAGTAGGTAACTAGCAAGATCTGAGCCAAAGTAGTACAAGATTGGTGAAAGCGCATGTATATAGGACACCTCCAAAGAGTGGGGTTTCAGTCATTGTTTTTTTGTGTTGGGTTTCTTGGCCACCTATTGTATTAATAATACCTGAAGTTTGTTGACTTAGCATTGAATAGATTTTTCAAAAACTGCTTATGTGTCATGTAGGCAGCTTTGCCAGGCAAATGCTATCAGTTGCTGTATGAGGATGGGGGATTGTTTTAAGAGTTTTTAGCTTTTAGAATTACACTTGGTTCGTGTTTGGAATGATTAACTGATGTTATGCTGTTGTCACTCTGGTGTGTCTGCTGATGCTTATAGCTTTGCTAAGCTTCAACAGCATAAACGTTAATCTTGACTGCTGCCAGTAAGACTCCTATGAGCAACAGTGGAACTGATAAGAATCTAACCATTTTCATTTGGTTTTCAGTGTTCACCCCTTTTCCAATATCTTAGTGTTACAATCTTCATTTCCTCTCCTATCTTTTTTTTAACCTGGTTGGGTGTTGTTAAGGATTTTGGTAAAATTTGCAGCTCCTGCTTATGAATAGATGGTATGAGTATGCAAGAGCAGTTGATTAAAAAATTACCCTAATGTGACATTGAGACAGTCATACAGACTGATAGGGGAGAGAATATATAATATATGTGATCACCAGACAATATAATGTAGGAAAATATGAGGATGTAGAAACAAGGAAAAGAGGAGATTGACAGATAGCAGTATACAATACATCACAATTGGAAAGAAAATTGCATATAATAAAACAAGTAAAGGGCACATAGATACATATATTAAGTAAAAAGTTGATTGATTGATGTCATAATTAAGTACCCTATGCAACTGTATTGTCCCTTTAAAATTACTGTTGGGAATTCTGCACCAAAAATTAAAAATTCTGTGCACAAATTCTGCATATTTTATTTGTCAAAATAATACAATATAACCACACTAGTTGCAATGATTTTGGTATTTTATTTCAAAATGTCAGCAAGTATGTCTATAATAATACAGACTAAATAGATTCTTTACTAGCCAAATTACTTGAAGTAATAATCCATTTAAAGTACAATACAGAAATATATTTTCGCTCCCCTCAGGAGCAGTGGAAAGACTTGGGGGAGAGGGAAGGAGCCTGGGAGACAACCTGAAGGATTGTTGGGTGTGGGTGAGAGAAGTATAGAACAGATGCTTTGGGGTGGGGGAGTTTTGGAGCCATCTCATGAAGATCCTGACTTGACCACTAGCCTCTCCCATTCAGTCAGTAATATCTCCCTTACCCTGTGTGTGTGTCCCTGTATCTCCCTCTTCCCAGCAATCTCTGTGTACCTGCAGCCCTGCTCCTCCCATTCATATCCTGGCTCAATGCTATCTCTCACCTTGGTTCCTGAGCCCTTGATTGAATTTGTGACTTCCCTCCTCCCCCTCCCCCCAGCAGCCCCATGTGTCCCACTCTCTCTGTTCTCCTCCTCTCTCCCCCCCTCCCAGTCCTCCCCCTCCCCTCCAAAAAAACCTCCATATCCCATACCTCTTAACCTGGCTCCATGTGCAGAATGCTGCTGACTGTGTCTGTGGATCAGCTGATACTGGCTGTTCTGGCATCATAGCAACCTCTGGTGGGCAAAAAGTAGAATTGCAGCACTTATGGCAGTTTTTTTTTCCCGTGGAGAAAAAAATCTGCATTGGACATAAATGCATGCACAATGGCTTATTATGCCCCCAACAAGTGTAAAATACAGAGGGCATGGCTTTAGGAATGTAATATTGCAGGGGTTTGTTTCAGTATTGGCAGATAAACACATGTATTATCTTTTGTAGGAAGATGAAAAATTTCTGACAGACTTGTTTGCACAATTAACAGATGAAGCCACAGATGAGGAGAAAAGACAAGAATTGGTAAGCATTTGTAAAATATTCATGAAATGACTGTCATGGTCTGAATTGCATTAATCACCAATATGTCTTTCTGTATTTCAGGTAAACTTTCTTAAAGAATTCTGTGCATTTTCTCAAACATTACAACCTCAAAACAGAGATGCTTTTTTCAAAACATTGTCTAATATGGGTATACTGCCAGCACTAGAAGTCATCCTAGTAAGTTAATTCAATACGCATTTTTCTGAAATGACTATAATGTAATGTAAATATTTGTAACACACCTTTTCATTTCTCATAAGGCAATCATTTAAAAAGCAGTTACAGTAACACTGCAGTAATTGAAATTGAGTCTACTTTAAAAAAAATTGTTTTTACGTCATAAAGTTTCTCTACGAGGAATGTCATGAAGTATTACATTATTCAGGTATTACATCTTTCAGTTCCTCTAGGAGTTTTAGTGAAATATCAGTTAGTTTCTAGTCTTTTATTCCTTTTTTCTAGTCTGTTTCTATGTTCAAACTACTAACAAAAACAGAGCTATTAACCAATACATCAGGGAAACTGAGAAACTGATTACACACACAGCTATCACTTAAACAAGAAAAAACGGGGCAGGATGGGAGAAGCTCTCATCTCTTCTTTAGGTATTAGTTGTAATGGCAATAGTAAATAACTCAGACATGCTTATGACTTCTGAAATTGCTTCTGCTCATTTAAAAAAATTAACGTCAGGCCTTTCAAGTACAAGGTTTTTACGTTCTTTAAAGTACTTAATAGTTTTATTTGATTTGCCAGGGTATGGATGATGCACAGGTGCGAAGTGCAGCTACTGATATATTCTCATACTTGGTTGAATACAATCCATCCATGGTACGAGAGTTTGTTATGCAGGAAGCTCAACAGAATGATGATGTAAGTAGAGGGTCATCTGAAGCTTTTTTTTTTTTTAGAAGGTTTATATTTACGAATCTGTTATTAGTGACTGAATCCTGTTTGTCAAATATGCATTTGAAATAGTTTTCTATAATGTTTCCTTTTAAGAAAAAAATATTATAGTTGGAAGGTCCTTGCTTGTACCCATCATGATAGTATTTAAAATAATATTAATCACAACACATATGTGGAAAAGTGACCATAACTCCTCATTTGCATCGTCTGAGACTCCAGTAAGGCTGTTAAGGGCTAGTCAACTATCCAATAAGCAAATGTTTATCGATTAGTCAGTTGACTAGTCGATTCCCCCCACCTCCTTGCTGCCTCTATCAAATGCCTGGCTCAAATGTGCTGACCCTAGGCTGAGTTTCCAGCTGACTCCAGGCTCCATGTGGCATTTCAAAGCAACAGGGTAGTAGGGAGCCCGGGATCAGTGGGAGACAGTGAGTCCCCCGCTAACCCTGGGCTCCATGAGAGCATTTCTGGTTTAAAATGTGCAGGAGTGGGGACTCTTTAACATTTCAAAGCTGGCCTGAGTGCAACCTGGAGTCAGCAAGACTTCCTGCTGGCCTGAGCTGCACATGGAGTTCTGCATTCCTCCTTTGAAATGGGCTCTTTTACATTTTAAGGAGGAATACGGAAGTGCCTGTTGACTAGTTGATGGAAATTCTATTGACTACTCAACTAGTAAATTAGCCACTAGTTAACATTCTTAGACCCCAGTCCTACTCCTTAACAGTGTAGTGGGGGGCTTGGGCACATACTTAAATACTTACAAGATTGTGTGGGATTTTCCTATTGCTAGATGGCTTATCAGAGTGTATCAACTGATGTGCAAATTGCAAGCTTTATTTTTACCTTTTTGCGCAACTATCACTACTTTTTATTTGGAAAACTAATAAATACATTAAATAAACTTTGTTTTTGTAATGTAGTTTGCAAAGTAGGTTCTGTAAAATGAGAATCAGAAATAAAGGGATGCAAGACGTCAATTTCTAGATGGTTAAATGCAAAACAGTTCAGTTTTGAATAGCATATAAATGAATTCTTCAGTAGTATCATAGAAATTTGCTTGTACAAGATAATAAAAACACTCTTTAAGACAGTGTACTAGTTAACTGTTGCTATAGTAGAACAATCCTGAAGTAAAGAGAAAAGCTGGAAACTGAAAGCCATAGAAAAATTTAATTTGGGGGGGGAGGGGGGAAGAGAACCAGTGGCTGTTGTTAATTTTGAATGTAATAAAATTGGCATGTATTTTAGCTGCTTTATATGCCAGTTTCCTAAAATGTTTAATTAAAAATAATTTTAGTTATACTGTAATTTAAGATGATTCTGAGCATATCTCTGTTTAATTTCTGTATTAATGGTTTAAGGTCTTCATTAAATAGTGGAATAACTAACATATTTAGTTCATATTTAGTAGAAATATCCAGTATTCCAAGTTCCTTTTAAAAGTATTTTGTTTTTGTTTTGTTTTGTTTGTTTCCGGAAATAGCCCACTTTCATATTGTACAACTAATTTATTTCTGTATGGAAAATCTACAAATATGGAAGACAAGTTACAAATGAAAGCCCTGATCTTGTTAACATAAATAAGCTTAGTTTTACTTGTGAGTTAGTCCATTGTCTTCAGTTGACTACCCACATGTAAAAGTAAAGCATGTACGTAAGTGTGTGCAGAAGCAGGGCCTTAACTGGTTTCTGGTTGGTGGCTCTGTTCCTGCTAATTAGGCATTGAAGCACTAATGGGTTAAAATGTTTCCATTCATATACACTCTTAAACTTATATTCTGAAAAGGACAATCAAGTTAAAACTTGTAATTACAAAAAATAAATCCCTTTTGCACATCATAGTTTCAGCTTAAGGATTTTAACATGTACAGTTTCATCATTTATGGTACTTATATTTTGTATGTTTCTCAGTTTAGACAAGCTGTTTTTATCAAACTTTATCAGCAATTCTTAGTTGCTCTGAATTCTCAGGACTGAGTACTCTACATAATTATTAGGGATACAAATAGAGTAGGTTGGGGGAGACCAACCCGTAACAGACGAAGAGCCAAAATAGTGGTGGATACAGTGCAAAGAGCCAAGGGAAAGTTGTTGAGCAAAAAAACACAGCTGCTCTTTAGTTGAGGGGGAAAAAAAAGCGGCCATTTTGAACTCTGCGTGGAATGCTGCGGCTCTATCTGACAGAAACACGCCCCTTTCAGGGCTGCGGGCACAGGAACCACAATTTTTTCTTTGAAGAGCTGCATGCAGCTCGTGAGCTGCAGGTTGTCCACTCCTTGAGTAGATTTTCATGGGCATTTTTAAAAGTACATTTTAAGAATCTATTTCTGTTAGTCCTAAATTTTGTCCTAAAATCCTTTATTTTACAAAACCTTAATTTTGAGCCAAATTTGACTCAATTTCTATTTTAATTTTAGTTTTTCTTGGTCATAACTAATCTGTTCATTTTTATATCTTTCCCGTTAGGATATTTTACTCATTAACCTCATCATAGAACATATGATTTGTGATACAGATCCTGAACTTGGGGGGGCAGTTCAACTCATGGGTCTGCTTCGTACTTTAGTTGATCCAGAAAACATGCTGGCCACTGCCAATGTAAGTGCATTCCTAAATTCGCATATGGTTAGGATTTTTTGTGTGTTGATGAGGGATATACAACTTAGATGGAGCTACTATAAGGTGGGTACATGAGTGGTTAGATAATTGTTATCAAAGGCTTTAAGACTGGTTAACTGGTTTTGATAAATGTTTACACCCCTAATTGGTAATGTATATTACTTTCATATTAAAATACTAGGGGGCTGTTGCCCTGGCTCTTCCTCCCACCCTCAGCCACCAGGGAGGGCTGGGTCATCCCAGGCACCTTCCCCTCCCCCCCCATCCCCAACTCTCCAGCCCATGCCCCCCTTCTCTCTCCTTCCCCCTCCCCTGCAAATAAGGATCCCTTCTTTCTCCTCTTCCCACTGGCAGCCAGATTCCTTCTCTCTCTGTTCAACCCTAATCCTTCCCCCTCCAGCTGCAGCATGTGCCAGGTCCCCTCTAACCCTGGTGGCTGGGGAGGCTCAGGGGTGCCTTTCTGCCCCACATGGGGCACAGGTAGTGCCATGTGCACATGGTGCTCTGGGGCACTGTAGCTTGCTGAGTTGCGGAAAGCAGCAGCGCAGGGGGTCTTTGTCCCAACCTCTACCCCGTGTGGTCCTGCCTGAGCCCCAGCCCTGCCTGCAGAGCCCAGGGCCACTGTCTACCCATCGTGAGCAGAAGAGAAGGAGCAGACAGGTTGGTAATGCAACTCCTGTGGGTGGCTTGGGGTTGCTCTGGCAGCCACAGTAAGGGCAGCCACTGGGGTGGGGATGAGTCTCCACGGGGGCAGCATACTCTGGGCAATCAGGCATTGTGCTCCGGCTCTCCAAGAGCCTGACAGCGGAGGCGACTCCAAGAGCCCACTGCTGGTTCATAAGCTCAGCTGGGAGCCCTGCTCCTAGTGCCTATTCCCAGGCTGCTGCCCCGAACACTGCACCCTCTCCCATGGCTGCGATGGGGTCTTCCGGCTACTGTGCCATGTTTCTTGGCATTGAAAGCACTGTGGAGTTGGGTGGAGGAAGGGGAGTACGGGCTTGGTTTAAAATAGCAGTTCCAAGTGGTGAGGGGAAGCCACGAGGTCGGACTTTACCTGGAACAGGGGGAGAGAGGGAGGAAGCAGATGGGATGCTGTCATCCCACAGTAAAAATGTTTTTTAATATACAGAGAGATTAATTACTAGCAGGTGAGGCCCGTCATTAACCAAACCAAGTCATTTGCATAGATTACACTTCTAGGAAAGTTTAAGAAATTAAATATATGTAATAGAAGGTTTTATGTATATGCTTGCAAAAGGGAAGTAAAAGAACAGTTGTAAATTTGTAGGATTTCAACTGCAAACTTTATTTATTTTATTGAATAATTACCATACGTAGTAAATTTGAATGAGAAATTCATAAAGCTTCTGTTACTTTTTCCCTAATTTTAATTATTTTGTGATTTGTAACAGTAAAAATTTTCTTTGTACTAAAATGACAGTTGAATAGATGACTTGATTTTAATTTTGTTAGCAAATACTTTTTATGAACTCTATTCATAATAGTCATGACTTTTTTTCCCAAGGAAAAACAAAAATAATTTAAACCTTTCACCCAGCATATTCCTGTGTAAAAAAGTAATGCATTTGACTAATTTAAGTGGCAGGATTGTTTATGCAAAATTTGGTATCTGTAGGTAATCGCAAAGTATGATTTTATTTTGCACAAATAAATCCACAAACAAACCAACAATTTTCAAAATATATAATGTAAATCTATGTATTTTATTCTTTAGAAAACCGAAAAGACAGAATTCCTGGGTTTCTTCTATAAACATTGTATGCATGTTCTCACAGCTCCTTTACTGGCCAATACAACAGAGGAGAAGCCTAGCAAAGGTGAGACTAATGTGCATGTTGGCAATCATGAACAAAGCTATTGAATTGTTATACATAGGCTAGAATAACTGTTTAAGGGTATCTGGAACTCTGCATGATCAGTATAGGAGTATTTTGAAAGATTGTCTGATTTGAATGAAAAAGATGACTGAGCCATTTCAAACCTGCTTCCAGACAATTTTGAAGTTACATTTTATTTTTATTTGGCTCTTGTATGTGCATTTATACTAGCCTATAACTCAACAGTGTTTCGAAAACCAATGATTTTTACATTTTTAGGCAAAGAAATCTGAGTTTAAATTTTTCCATTTCTCTCGTGTTGTTTACTATATTATAGTAGTTTTTCAGTAACTTCATCTTTGATGTAGTGCTAAGTTATAGTCTAAGAACCTTCTAATAAAAAAAAAAAAATCTTGTATAAGCCTTTTAGCAAATTACATTAGGCCAGGTCCACATTAGAAACTTTTGATGGTATAGTAATGTCAGTTAGGGATATGACTTTTTGGTACAACATTTCAATATAGTCAAAAGTCCTAGTATAGATGCAGTTAAATGGGAATAGCAGTGCTTTTACTTGTATAACTTATTTTACTCACTGTACTGGTATAAGTTGTACTGACAAAAACACCCTTTTGCTGGTATAAACAGTGTCTGTAGTATAGGAATGTTTGCCTGCATAGCAATTCTGGCAAAGCTTTTCAGGTGTAGACCTGGCTTTTGGTGAAAATACCAAATCACTGCAGGTATTCTATATTTGTTTGAAAAGGTCTAAGTGTAGCTTCCATTTATTTACCCATACTAGTTTCGGAGAGCAAAATAGCATTTAAACATCTAATTATTTGATTGCATCTTCAAGTTTAGATTCAGTTTCTGAAAAGTACACCTAAATATTTCTAACTTACGTTCTTGTTAACATTTTGGTTTTTTGTTTTTAGATGATTTTCAGACAGCCCAGCTCTTGGCATTAATACTGGAATTGCTAACATTCTGCGTAGAACATCATACATATCACATAAAGAACTACATTATTAACAAGGATATCTTACGGAGAGTACTAGTTCTTATGGCCTCAAAGCATGCTTTCTTGGCATTATGTAAGTTTGAATTTATAGAGAATAAATAATTAGCTGTATGAAGATTAGTATTCTTCATGCTTGTATTTTACTGAAAGAAAAACACATTGTCTCACAGAAGCAAGACCGTTACCAGTTCAGTATAAAAATACCACCTTTATGTCAATATTTCTCATAGCAATTTGTGGATGTTACTCTTGACTGACGAGACCAGATGAAATTGAAAGAGGTTGTATTAATTAAACTAAGTAGGGGAACACTCTGTGAATTTTTTTCTGAAAAACTATTTAAAATTTAAAGTAATTGTAATTGGATATCTAGATTTCTTTCTATATTGTAGAATTTTAAAATACTGAGGATCTTAGCTGTTTGTTTAAGTTTGCGTTCTGCACTTGAGCTAGCATTTAATATCTAGTAATAGTATAAGATTGAAGGTCAGCACTTTTAGGGCTCATTGATGAAGGTTATTTGTCTGCCCTAGAAGAGTGTAAATTATACTGTTTCACATTAACTGGTCTATTTTGACCATGTACTAAAATTTTGCTAGCGTGCATTAATGTAGCCCCATTTCAAGCAGTACTGTTAAAACTCATGACAGAACTATATCGCCATCAGGAAAAAATGTTCACATCATAAACAGGTTTGATGTTGGCTGGTTAGCATGTGACACTAGTGCACACTAGATTTAACACTCCTCTAGTGTGGACAAATGCACAATATATATAGACAAGCTCTTTGTTTTGTTAATGATAGTACTTCAGTTTGAAGAGAGTATTTCTGGTAGTATATGTTAATGAGTTTTGCACTAGCATTTAAAGAAAATTCAATACTAATGGTGGGAAGACTCTGAACAACAGTTCCAAAAGTTAAATGATTGAATAGTTGTTACTATCTTTGCAACAAGTTACTTGTGAATCAAGGGGGAGATTAGCATGGAAATAAATATCTTGGATTGAGGAGATCTTTTTGAGTGTTTCATTGAAAATAATTTTGGTGAAATCAAAGCCATTTCATAATGACATTTCACATATGCATAGTTGATCTGTTTTCATAGATTTTTTTTCCCCCCCTCCACTCAGAAGCGTGGAAAATCTCCATCCGTGAGCCATGCAGTTAGGTTGGTATAACTCCTGGCATGCACTAGAAATGTGAATGTGTAGCCGGGTACACACTTAACTGATGAGTCTGGGCTCATAGGTTGACCCTTACTGCCCCCCCCCCCCCCCCCGCCTCTGTAGAAGAGGTAGGAGACGGCTTTTAAATAGGCTTGCCATGCTTGTTGGCTCCCACAGAGCCATCCTTCCCCTCTTCCCCCAGTGCTGCTGCTGCGTCCCACACAGGCAACAGTGCAGGAGGAGGGGAACATGGGAGTTAGTGCCCACATACATGTTTATATTAAGGGGGTAACAGCTGAAAAGTTCAGCAGTTACACATTTACAAAAATAAAACTAATTTTAACATCCCTAGTGTACACAGCACTGTCAAGATAAAGATACTGCCTGTTGGGGAGGTGGAATGCCTGTACTGGCACAGGAGAAGCTCTCCTTTTGGCACAGTGTGGCTGCAGTGGTGTAGTGCTGTTAAGTATAGACTGACAAGCCCTCAGATATATGTAGTACGGTTGTCTGAGAGCTCAAATTCTGAGAGAGTGCTTGAGTTTGTCAGAAGAGAGAGCCTTGAAAGTGATGTAATTAAATCAGTTCTCTGCTGTGCCTGAGAGAAAATGCCATTTCACATTTTAAAATATAAAATGTTTACATTTAAAATTAAAAAAAAAAGATTCAAGACTTACTGGGGAAAAAAGAAATTATGAGCACAACTCTGATTGAAGGAAAATGTGTTTAGAATGTGATCAGGAAAGGGTAGATAGCACAGGGAATACTAGTTCATCTTTGACTTTTGGTCACAAGTTGAATAACTTCAGTAGTCTCTGTCTAAATTCCAGTGGGTGTCTAAATCTCAAAAGTATAACGCAGTAAGGTTGATAGTGTCTTCTCCAAGAGGGCTGGAACTAGATTTTCTGGTTTAATGACAAATGCTGGGAAGATTCAGCTAATCACCCAATATAATACCTGATTACAGTCTGTACTACTAATTTCTTCTTTTTCTTAATGGCTAAATTATCTCTTTTTTTTTTTAATCACATTATAAGCCTAATCATGATTACTGTCAAGTACTATATTTTGAAATGTTTTTTCCTTTAAACTTGTTTTGAAAATAAGAGTCTGTAGACTAGCAGTGTAATTATGACATAGCATTCTGTTTTGTTAAAGGATCTTTATGGAAAAGAGATGACGTGCACTTAGGATAACTACGGAAGATTTTTTTCCCCCAGTAATGTCATTACATTTCAATTCTCGTTTCAAGACACTAGAGATTTAACCCACAGAGTACTGGATATCTGAGTACATTATCTATTGCCAGCAATGTAAAGCTTGGATTGGGAGTTATCCTTCTTGAAGTCAGCTTGGCACAAACCTGATTTTTTTTTTTTTTTTTAAATGTAACATATGAAGAATTAACAATCTGGATTTTTAACAATCATTCCTCGGTTTTAACATGCATCTGATGAAGTGGGTCTTTGCCCATGAAAGCTTATGCTCCAATAAATCTGTTTGTCTATTAGGTGCCACAGGACTCCTTGTCACTTTTGCAGATTCATACTAACACAGCTACCTCTCTGATACTCATTCCTCTGTTTTAGGTGCCCTTCGTTTTAAGAGAAAGATAATTGGATTGAAGGATGAATTCTACAACCGCTACATAATGAAAAGCTTTTTGTTTGAACCTGTGGTCAAAGCATTTCTCAACAATGGATCCCGCTATAATCTGATGAACTCTGCTATAATAGAAATGTTTGAATTTATTAGGGTGGTGAGTACTATCACATCTCGAATGACCAATTTTAGTTTTTATAGTAGATCATGTATACTTGGAGTTAAATAGACTTTAAATTTATGATACAGTTATGGATGCCCAGTTAATTCTGATGGAACCATCATGGGACCCCTGGAAATCCATAATTTAAATAAAGTGTTGTATGTACTGCTGTTTGAAAATACTTCCTTTGTTTCCAGAGCTATGTTTAGTGAACGTACAATGTTGAAGTTGCCCTGCATTGTGCCCAAACTTGAAAAGAGTTGTATAAACTAACTCTAGATGGAATTTTTTTCTGGAACATATAATATCTGAAATATAGATGTAATTTAAAATTAGATACGTGAACACAATAATTGTATACTCGGGGGGTGTCTGTAATAATTCTACGGAATATGGAAAGAAGTGTTAATCTACTGGATGATGTAAGATTTCTTCATGGAGCTATAAGGAATTAGTCAAATCTCTCCAGAGAACTGTTTTCTCCCCCATCTGCCAATTTACCCAGACTCTGGCAAGATGCTGTCTCACCTTAAGATCCATAAGGTGGCAGGTGGCTTGATATCGTTGGGTTGGGATGGTGGTCAGGGGCACATTCATAATTTCCCCCACTAGTCTCTGGAAATTACTTGGGAAATGTAACAGATCCTGGAGCTTTATGAATTTTCTGTGATAAGGATCCTCCCACTTGCATGGGCCCCCAGGGTAGGGATGTAATAGTGTAGTTGATTAACTGATAAACCGATAACCAAAAGCTTATTGGTTAATGCTATAGACTACGCTCATTCCTGCCAGTAACTTTTTTAGCAGGCTGACCAGCAGCCTGGCTTAGTCCCAGCTTGCCCTAGGTCCAGGATCTGCCCCCACTGTGGCTCTGCATTTAAAATGTATTTAGGAGCCAGGTGGGTAGTCAGACTGGCTCAGTTGCAGCTCGTGCTGTGTCCAACCTCAGACCCGATCCCCTTTCCCCCGAACAGGGGCTGCTGCCACCCCTGTGCTGCTGCCTCTGTATCAGAGGCAGCAGTGTGGGGTGGCAGGAAGCCGGTCTCCCCTCGTGGAACAGCTACTGTATCAGAGGCAGCAGCGTGGAGTGGCAGGGTGCTCCTCTGGAGTGGGGCTGGATTGCACTGGATGCTAGCCCCATCCCTAAGGACTATAGAATCAGTGAGTAAACAATAATTCATGAGGTTAATCTACTATTCAATTAACTGGTATTTAACATCCCGATCCCTGGCCTTGACTACCCTGGGATAATCATTGTTGATAGGACAGACTCAGTGGATTGAAATTTCTGGAAGTGAAAGAGAGATTTGTGTTTGAAGCTGCAGAGTCAGAGGGCCCTGATTTCCTACTGGTCCATAAAGTGCTGTGGGATTGGGAGCTAGCTGCACAGCTCATTCTGTGGAGAAATAAACCACTCTTTCCTCTTTTCTTCCCTCTCATATAAAGATATAATTATTTGTTTTTGTCTCTTTGTTTAGTAGTGGGTTTTTTCTCTTCCCCCCCTCTCCAGAGTTAAAGGTATTCACCACCTTGTTTTGTTACAACAGATACAAGAAGACTGACTGACTTGCAAAATTTGCATAAATTGCCTTAGAGGCTTTAATATTTAGAGTTGCTTTCATAGTTTTATACTTACTTTGTATACGGTTTTTTACCTTGTTTTAAGTTTTGAAGACTACGATACAAAACTGTTACTGTTCTCTTATTATCAGATTATTAATGAGAAGTTAAGTACCATGTTTCAGCTACACTGGTATTTACAGTATTTGTTTTTAATGAATAAATTACAATGATATTACTCTGAAGGTACTTCATGACTATTGTATCCCTCCATATCTTTGCCATATACTACTGTATGTTTTATTGTAACAAATAAATTTGGTGGTGATGGGGGACTTGAACTATACAGACATATGTTGGGAAACTATCACAGCAGAGCACAGATTATTCAATAAATTCTGGACTACATTGGAGATTTTATTTCAGACGATTGAGAGCTACTGGGGGGAAGCTGTTCTAGATTTGATTTTAACAAATAGGGAGGAACTAGTTGAAAATTTGAAAATGTAAGGCAGCTTGGGTGAAAGTGATCATAGAATCAAGAACTCTGATTTCAAGGAACGGTGGAAGGAAGAACAGCAAAATAGAGACAATGGATTTCAGGAGGCAAATTTTAGTAAACTGAGAGGAGATCTGATAGGTAAGATCCCATGGGAAGGATAACAACTTTTGATCCCATGGGAAGGAAGACCAAAAGGAAAAAGGAAGAGAGTTGGCAGTTTTTCAAAGGGACATTATTAAGGGCCTAAAAGCAAACGATTCTGCTGCATAGGAAAGATAGAAAGTATGGCAAGAGACCACCTTGGCTTAACCAGTAGATCTTACATGATCTGTTAATCTAAAAGAAGTATTGTAAAAAGTGGAAACTAGGTCAAATTACAAAGGATGAATATAAGCAAATAATGCTAATATGCAGGGGCAAGATTAAAAAGGCAAAGACACAAAACAAGCTCAATCTAGTTAGAGACACAGAAGGTAACAAGAAGATATTCTACAAACATATTAAAGCAAGAGGAAGACCAAGAACAGGGAAATACAACCCTGATGGGGCTACTATAAGGTAGGGATGCAAGTGACTAGTCAAATGGGAGTGCTGGGAGGACCAGTAAAGAGGGAGAAACACTGACAGGAAACTTGGAAATGGCAGATGTGCTTAATGACTTCTTTGTTTTGGTTTTCATCAAGAAGACTGATGGTGACCGGATGCCTAATATAGTGAATGTTAGCAGAAATGGGGTAGGTTTAGAAGTTAAAATTAAAAAAATAGAACAGGTAAAAAATTACTAACAAAAGTTGGATGTCTTCAAGTCACCAGAGCCTGATTAAATGCATCCTAGAATACTCAAGGAGGTATCTGAACCTTTAGCGATCATCTTTGAAAAGTCACGGGAGAGATTCCAGAAGACAGGAAAAGGACAAACATAGTGTCCATCTATAAAAAGGGAAATGAGAACAACCCAGGAAACTACAGACCAGTCAGTTTAATATCTGTGCTAGGAAAGATAATGGAGCAAGTAATGAAGGAATTCATCTGCAAACATCTGGAAGATAATAAGGAGATAGGTAATGGCCAGTATGGATTTGTCAAGAACAAATGTCAAACCAATCTAATAACTTTCTTTGATAGGATAACAACTTTTGTGGATAAAGGAGAAGCAGTGGATATTGTATGCCTAGACTTCAGTAAAACATTTCATACGGTCTCGCATGACCTTCTTATCAATAAATTAGGGAAATACAACCCTGATGGGCTACTAATAAGGTAGGGATGCAAGTGACTAATCGACTAGTCAACTGGGGGTGCTGGGAGGAGCCGGCTTAAAAGCCAGTTCCCCCCAGCTCTAGCTCTGTGGGAGGAGATGGGTGAAGCGGCGGCCAACTTTGAAATGTACAAGAGTCCCCAGTGGGGACTTTCTGTAGCGGTCTGTTTTGGGACCAGTTCTGTTCAATATCTTCATCAACGATTTAGATGTTAGCGTGAAGAGTATGCTTATTTAGTTGGCAGATATACCAAGCTGGAAGAGGTGACAAGTGCTTAGGAAGATAGGGTCATAATTCAGAATGATCTGGAGAAATAGTCTGAGGTAAATAGGATGAAGTTCAATAAGGACAAATGCAAAGTATTTTAAGGAACAATGAGTTTCATGCACAGAATGGAAAGCAACTGTCTAGAAGGGGAGTACTGCAGAAAGGCTCTAGGGATCAGAATGGACTATAAAAGTTAAACATGAGTCAACAGTGTGACATTTGTCGAAAAATAAGATTCTGGGATGCATTACAGGAGTGTTGTGAGCAAGACACAAGAAGTCATTCTTCTGCTCTACTCCATTATGATTAGGCCACAGTTGGAGTATTGTGTCCAGTTCTGGGCACCACATTTCAAGAAAGGTGTAGATAAATTGGAGAAGGTCCAGAGAAGAGCAACAAAAATGATATAGGTCTAGAAAACATGAGATATGAAGGAAGATTGAAAAGAATTTGGCTCATTTAGTTTGGAAAAGAGAAGACTGAAAGGGGACATGATAGCTGTTTTCAAATATCTAAAAGGATGTAATGAGGAAGAAAAATTCTCCTTGGCCTTTGAGGAAGAAAAATTATTCTTGGCCTTTGAGGATTAGACAATAAGCAATGGGCTTAAATTGCAGCAACGAAGGCTTAGGTTGGACATAAGGAAAAACTTCCTAACTGTCAAGGCGGTTAAACACTGGAATAAATTGCCTAGGAAAGTTGTGGAATCTCCATCACTGGAGATATTTAAGAGCAGGTTGGATAGATATCTATCAGGGATGATCTAGAGAGTGCTTGGTCCTGCTGTGAGGGCAGGGGACTGGACTTGATGACCTCTTGAGGTCCCTTCCAGTTCTAGTATTCTATGATTCTATGAAAATAAATTTGTCGTCTTGAATTAAAGTCATGTTGTTTTTTATTGTACTTTTCCTATAGGAAGATATAAAATCATTAACAGCTCATGTAATAGAGAATTACTGGAAAGCACTGGAAGATGTAGATTATGTGCAAACATTTAAAGGATTGAAACTACGATTTGAACAACAAAGGGAAAGACAAGATAATCCCAAACTTGACAGGTAAATGTCTATGTAAATCTATTCATTAATACTTTGGTGCTAAATTGTCTTTTAGGATACAGTCATGTGTATTTCTGTTCCCCATCAGGAGCCATTAATAATTCAGATCCTTCGCTGTTTGCAGCTCAGGTCTTGCTGAACAGATGTGGTTGACAGTGTGATTTCCAGATCTGTGTTGCTCAAACACCTAGCCAGGGTTCAACAGATATGTCTTAAGTCTGCATCTAAATTTAAGTGTGTGGAAGAGTATAATAAATGCAGAGGATTTCTCTATTCTAACTTAAATTATCCTAACTGGAGCTAAAAATATTTGAAGCTCATTCTCTAAAAAATAAGATTCTCAAAAGTATTTTAAAGATTATTTTATTCTGGATTATCACTGACTTTTTTTTCTTAAATCATATATATAAACCATTTTTGGTTCAGTAACACCCTTTTAGATATTTGAAAACAGCTATCATGTCAGCAAAGAATCAGGATTACAGCATATCTGTTTTAAAATGACAGATTTTTTTAATAGAACTATCATGATTTTTATTGCTTATACAATAAAAACACTGTACAATACACAGTTTTTATTGCTTGTACATTAATGCTTATATTTCAGATTGAGAGTCTGAGTTATTACTTATACATTGCGTTAAATATTATTAATCTGAATTGTTAGTATCCAATGCCTAGTAAATTGGCATTTCAGTATATGAAAATGCAAACTCTAGAGCTTTTATATTAGCACTAAAAGACTTACCCATTGCTGCCCAGGTCCTTCAGGGAAGGAGACTAGCAGAGTGGGGGGTAGGGATGCAGAAGTCAGGGCAGGGCCTGGGGATGGAGGGTTGTAGGATTCAGGGTGAGGGGTTGAGGGACTCAGGGCAGAAGGCGAGGCATGTGAAGGGACTTAAGTGGCGGGGGGGGGCTTTTCTCTCTGCCTCCACTTCCTGGCCAGCCAGGGTCCTTTCTCTTGCTTCTCTGATCCTAACTTTGACTAAGGTCAGGGTTTGGTTGTGCCAGGAAAAATAGGAAGTCCTTCGCATAAGTGCGGGATGGGGGGGGGGATGCATGCGTGCTTGCTTGCTTGTTGCCTGAAAGAAACAGTGTGCTGAGCTTGTGTCTGTTTGTCTGAACAGTTATTCCCAGTTTTAAAGGCACCACATAGTCTCTACTTAATTTATTGATTTAATCTGATTTAGAAATGCATTGCCCTTTGTTAAAAATATAAACAAAAATCTCTCTTTGCCCCTTTATGGAAATAGCCCAACACAGAAGAAATTTTTCTTTCCTATTCAGTTGGGAGAAAAACAGAACACTTAAGAGCTAGATTGTCCTTTACATTTAGCAAGTGATAGGGGATAGCGCACAGTTGTTCTGCCTGAGAGCAGCACAAGGAAAGAATTATGGCCCAGAGAGAAACAGTTGGCTCAACTTTTCTCCTCCTGTGTTTGTAGTGAATACGGAGGCAAGCTTCCCACTCGGAGGCAGCATGGGAGAGTGTCTTGCTCTCATTTACATTCCTTTATAGCCTCATAAGCCAAGCCCTAAATGAAGCATGCAAAAATTCCAAAGATTTGATTACCCAGTTTAGTACATGAAATACTTTGGTTGATAGAGAAGACCACAGTATTGCCCATTGGAAGTGTTCAAATCTAGTGAGTCAAGCCACCAAAGACATGAGCTAACTTCTGTAAGCTACACACCTGTGAGGTGTCTCAGCTATTTTCTGAGATCTGCTCTGTAGTTGAAAGCTCCTGTGCAGGCAGGGAGCTCAGCTGACCGGTGGGGCATCTTGCTAAGCAGCACCTAAACAGAGCTGTTCTGTGCTTGAAACTTGAGCAGCTCCCAGAGCAGGTAAAGAAAGGAGATGAGAGAATAAGTGGCTGGTAGGAGTGATGGGGGAGGAGGAGAAAGGGAAGGGAGTAATTGGCTGAGGAGGAGTCAGAGGGGAGGGGAGTTTGGAGAGTCCTGTCTGTACGAAGAGAGAGAAGCAGAAACTCAGAGCACTCAAGCCTCCTGGGAAGGGGGAGATATAAGGGGCTGACTCTGAGGTAGGTGGGGGAAAGAGGGAGGGGGGTGGGTGCTGGCATCTGTGCAGTGAGGTGGAGGAAGGAGTGTCCTTGATTGGCTTGCTGCAGTCCTCTGGCTGGCTGGGATGTAGGGGGGAGAGGGAGAACAGGCTGCATGGTATGTGTGCGGGCCAGGAGGATATTTGCATGATTACATTTCAAACAAAGTTTACATAGGTGTTAATGGCTTAAGACAAGATAGAAAAAAAAATTTAACAGAATTTTTTTGGAGTGTTGCAGACATCTAAAACTGATCTTCATGATTTTTTTTTTAAATCTTGTTAAATTACTATATGGTATATTTTGTTTCATTACGGCCAGATGTTTGCTATGTGATAGAGTTTCTGGTTCTTGTGAGTCAGAAATAGCAAGTACTAAGTGTGATGCTAGTTGTTTTCTAAGATGACACTTTATTTGCAAGCTCTTTGGAACATGCATCTGTCTACAAACTAAGGATGCTAACTAACAAGTGATTTACTAGTCAGGTATTCAATGGAATTTCCATCAACTAGTCGATAGGCACTTCCACATTCCTCCTTTGAAATGCACAAGAGCCAACATTGGGGCGTTTGTACATTTCAAAGGAGGAATGCGGAACTGCACATGCAGTTCAGGGCCAGCGGGAAGTCCCGCTGACTCCAGGCTCCACGAGGGCGCTTACCCTTTGAAATGCACAACAGCCCTTGCGGGCTCTTCCACATTTCAAAGCGGAAGCACCCACATGGAGCCCAGAGTCAGCAAGACTTCCCGCTGGCCCCAGGTTGCACGTGGCCTGTCAGCTTTGAAATGTACAAAAGTCCCCAGCGAAGGCTCTTGTGGGGAAGCGCCCTCATGGAGCCAAGGGTGAGTGAGGGACTCCCCTGCTGACCCTGGGCTCCATGATGCACTGCCACTTTGAAATGCCATGCGGAGCCCAGAGTTAGCTGAAGATTTCCCAGCTGACACTGGGCTGCACGCAGCATTTTCTGGAACCTGGGATCAGCTGGGGACTCCCCAGTTGACCTCAGACTCCACACAGCATTTCTGCAGAATGCGCGATCAGCTGAGGACTCCCCAGCTGACCCCGGGCTCTGTGCGCTTTGAAATGCCGTGCGGTGTCTGCCCCAGCTGAATCCGGATTCCACAGAAATGCCGCAGGAGTCCCTAGCTGGCACCGGGCTCCACGCAGCACTGCCACTTTGAAATGCGAGACTGCGCCATGGGGCAGTGCCACACAGATATGAGGATCAGCTGTGCAGTGCTGCCCCATTGAAATGCAGCCACAGCCTTTTGAAGCGGCCGCAATGCGTGGAGCCCAATATTCTTCCTGTCCCTCCCCCCCACCCTCTTTGCTGCCTTTATATGATTTGCATTTGCTTATTGGATAGTCGACTAATCCTCAACATCCTTACTACAAACCTGAAGCCATGTGTTAATTTGTTCTGGGGCTTCTAATCTTTGAGTTTTCTTGCCTCTAAGGTGCTGCAGGACCATTGGTTGTTTAAGATTTTTTCAGTTACAGACTGACACAGCTACCCCTCTCAGTCTTTGAGTTTGTGACACACAAGGTGAAAGTTTCAAACCAGGAGAACTTTATCTGTTTTTACAGCATGGATCCTAAACATTCCCCAGAGAAACTGTATAAGCCTTAATGAATGCCTTTTACTCTCCTTTCTAGTGTCAGTAAATATTGTATTAGCTATCGTTTCAACTAGAAATAGCATTTGCCTCACAGATTTGTTTAGCATCTTAAAACTGAGCTATGTGTGGATAATATGCATTTTGGCATGTTTACTATCTTGAATTGTTAGAAAGGATAAAGATACATGCACTCCAAGGGTAGTGTTAATTTTCTTTTTATTTTATTTCATATTAAATATTGCAAGAATTGCTCCTTGTTAACAATCTTTTGTTTTAATATATTCCACATGTATGTACTGCTTTTTACACGTGTGTGTGTGTGTGTGTGTGTGTGTGTGTGTGTGTGTTTTATTTGTATTGGTGGTGCACATCTATATACTGCCTCAATATTGGTGTTGCAAATTTTAACCCACCCCAAAAAAATTCAGCCTGCCCAAAGATAGAAAAACTTGGAACACTGGACATGAGTTGTTGAAAACAAAATGTTTTGGATTCTTATTGGCCTCCTGATTTGGTGTAGGTTTCACATTTTAAAAGATTTTTCTCTGCACTTTAGAGTAAAAACTTTTTTTTTTTTAAGTGAAAGATGAGAATCTTTTGTGATTGCCTGACTTGAGAAACTGGATTTTAAAAATATATATATATTGTCAGATTCATAATAAAATTGAGTTGACAATGACACCTTGTTCTATTAATATAATATTTTCATCTGTCAGTGTAATTGCACTATAAGAAGACATGAGTCATAGTTTTAAAATGTCCTTTGTTTATTTTAGCGATTATAGATTGATATTCTGACAATACTCCATAATTTACTAGTACTGTTAATAATTTTGTTTAAAAATATAAAGGCTATTCTTATTAAGATTTACAGTCCCTTTGGAGAGAGTGGTGAAGTGTGTGTGAATGCGCTTATTAGTAAGGTTTTACTTTTCTACGCTACAACCTTTTCATTTGTTGCATTGCTTTATGTAGTCCATGTAAAGTAAATAAAGATACAAGTTGCAGGATGACTTTTTAAAAAAAATAAAATACTGATCTTTTTGACAATATTTTTGTCTATAAAGTTATGCCATCCTGGCTTATTCCAATATTTATGTAAACTTAAGTGATACTTGTATCTCACAAGCCTTAAAAACTGTTTGTTCCACAGCATGCGTAGCATCTTGAGAAACCATAGATACCGGAGAGATGCAAGAACCCTAGAGGATGAGGAGGAAATGTGGTTTAATAGTGATGAAGATGATATGGAGGATGGTGAAGCAGTTGTGCCCCCCTCTGACAAAACTAAAAATGAAGATGACATTATGGACCCTATCAGTAAATTCATGGAAAGGAAAAAATGTAAGTGACAGGAAGGGGAATGGTCATGTATCTTGTTTAAATGAAGGGTATTTTCATATAAAGCTTTATTGTTTTAGAATTTGATACATGCAACTAAATTCAAACCATGTTTATTTTGAACTATTTTAAAGGCATAAAACTGCAAAAATCATGTTCTTAATGAATTTGCTGCATCTTTTTAAAGCACTGAAATGAAAAAAATGTTCATAGCTTTATAATTAAGTTGTCAATGCACTGTTTGCTTAATTTATATCTAGTTGGTTTGGTTTGTACATTCAGCAAATAGCAAAAGTATATTCATTTTTCTCCTTCCATCAAGATACAAGTGAAGTTAGAGATGCAACTTCTGTAGCAAAATAATAAACATTTTATAACTCCTCCCAATGACTTCTGTCAATAAATGTATCCACTCAAAAGTATATTTCTTTCTACAGTGAAAGAGAGTGAAGAAAAGGAGGTTCTTCTAAAAACTAATCTTTCTGGTCGTCAGAGCCCAAGTTTCAAACTTTCCTTCTCCAGTGGTACAAAAACTAACCTTACCAGCCAGTCATCTGCAAGTAACTTGTCTGGCTCTCCAGGATCGCCAGGATCTCCAGGGTCACCAGGATCACCCGGATCAGTTTCTAAAAGCACATCTCAGATGGCAGCTATTACTACCAAGGTATTTTTCAACTTCAATTGGTCAAATTTTTGTTCTTGTTGTAGCTGCAGCAAATTTAGAGCCATTCTGATCACTTACATAAATCTAAGTTATTTACAGTAGTTTAAGCATGAGTTCATCGTAGGGATGTTAAATTTAGATTAATTGGCTAGTTGATGCAATTTGCATCGACTATTCAATTAGTCTATAAGGGCACCTCCGCTTTCAAAAGCCAAAGCACTGTTAGGAGCACAGGGTCAGCGGGGGACTCAAGCAGTCCCCTACTAGCCCCGGGCTCCTCACAGTATTTCAAAGCGGCAAGGCTGCATGGAGCCCAAGGTCCCCCGCTGACCTCAGGTTCCACACAGCCCCAGGCTGCACGCAGCATTTCAAAGTGGCAGTGCCATGTGGAGCCCAGGGTATGGCCCCAGGCTCCACGTGGTGCTGACACTTTGAAAGCACCTTCTCCTCCCCCGCCCCCACCCCCGGACTCTTTCTGATAGGCAACAAAGTGCGGGGTGGGGGAGAAACTAGTCGACTAGTGTGTCGAGTTTCCAATAAGCAAATGCTTATTGGATAGTCAACTAGTCATTCACATCCCTAGTTCATTGTGGTAGAGTCTAAGGATGGGAGCAGGAGCCGGTGCTTCAGGGTGGGGGAACCGGCTTAAAAGCTGGTTCCCCCACCTCCCCCCAACACAGTTTCTGCGGGAAGCTGGCGGTAGCGGGGACATGGCCTTCGTGGCTCGCGCCTGGTGGTCCCCCTGTTGCACTCCAGCCTTTTTTTACATTTAAGGTTGGAGTGCAGCAGGAGGACCTGGCGCGAGCCGGGAATCATCTGGCCTGGCTCACGTCGGGTCCCCCGCTGTGCTTCAGCCTTTTAAATGTATTAAGAGCCTGCTGTCTCTTAATACATTTAAAAGGCAGAGCCGCAGTGGGGTTAGCTCTCAGGGTCGGGAGCTAACCCCTCTGTGGCTCCCCCGCTTATCGACTAATGACTAGCCAATGGAAAATCCATCTACTAGTTGATCAGTTGATTAAATTTAACATCCCTTGTAGAATCCTTTGCACATTTTCCTGGTCTCTAGTACTTTGGAAGAGCTTTGACCTAATATAAACAAAAGGAGTATTTAAATCAGTTTTCATGAACAAACTTGTTCACAATTAAAACAAAAAAATACAAAGTATTTATTGTATATATTCTCCACTTCAGAGGCAACATGTGAGGTAGGGATGTAAAGGGGGCCCTCCTCTGCCCCCCCCCCTCCCCCCCCCACTCAGCAAGAGGGGTGAGGAGGCAGTCAGCAGGGACAGAGCCTCTGGGTGGCCTGGAGGCTAGGTGGGAAGCGGGGCAGTTGCTGACACCCGCAGTAGGGGTCCTTTTTCTCCCTCCCCCTACACTCACCCGCAGTGGCACGGGAAGCAGAACAACATGGCCCTAGCTCATTCCACTTGCCCAGTGCATCGCTCAGTGGAGGGACAGGACGACCCCTGCACTACTGGTGGGAACCAGAGTGGTGTGACTGGGGGAGCAGAGTGAGCTGAGGTCATGTTATTCAGCTTCTCCTGCCGGTCCCAGGGTATGTGGACCTGTGCTGGGGACCCCCAGCCCTGATAGTGCCCCTAGCCACGCTAGTTGGGGGGAAGAAGTGGGGTTTTGATTCCATAGGGAAACTGGATGGGTAAAAATAATTTGCTGTTGAAAGAGTTAATGGAACTATTTCCTAATTTTGCTGCACACCACCATATGTCCCTAGTAGCAATTCTTATAGCGGTATCAAGAATCCTACAGCTATTTTATTAGCTGTGGCCATATGCTCTTGGAGACAGTTGCTGTATGCCACAACACGTGATTATTAAATCTTGCTTGGGAAGAAATTTGGCTTTTTTTCACTTGGCTGTTTTCAGGTGGGGAACACTAAAATAAAAAATGTATTAAAAAGGATTATCAGAGAAAAGGAGCATATTAAAACTCCAGCACTGTATTTGTAAATGTATTTAATTATATTTTGTCCTAAAATTATATTTAACAGTAGTTGTGTATTATTGAGCTTGGTTTTCACGTATAGAGACTAGAATTTTATGGTAACATAAAACTGCTAAGAAAACCTACACTAGTACTGAATTCTTCCATTTTTGAAAAGTCGCTTGGATCTTTCTGTAATCTTTTTTTCTCCCAAAAACCTGGAAATGAGACCACTTCATTTTTAAAAGCCTGGCTGCTTTTTCTTCACCTCCATATCTCATTTTTGTTCTCTTAGTAAAAGTTTTCTTCTACCATTCCTAGCACACCTGCAAGAGAAAAGCCTGGTTGGGAAGAGAACTAATGTGAGATTCCCGTAGAAATGTGTACTTCAGATTCTTCTGTAGGTGGCAGATTTGTCCCACCAGTGGAAGGAGCAATAGGTCAGGCATTCATATAATTTAGCTTGGTCTCCAGGAAATTCCCTGTCCTGTGGAGGTTTTTGTACCCTCACCAGCTTGTGGTAGCCTTGCTGCTCATCCTAGCAGCAAAGCAGAGTTAGAGCTCCGACATCTTTTTATGATGATCCTTATATTAGGTGTTCTTCAGGACAGAGGGAATCCCACTAAAACATAAATATGGGAGGAACTCTACCCCAGTGCAATCATAAATCACCATGCAGAGGAATATGAGAGTGTGGGATGTTGCAACAGAGGAAGCTTTTCTGTTCTAGAATGACAGGAAACTCCTCTTACATGTAGGAAACTCCTCTTACAATCCCTCTTCCTCCATGTCAGACCTCCCAAGCAATCAATCTAGCTGTAGGTATAGTTTTGCATGTTGAATTGTTAGACTGTGGTAAATGTCAGCTGGTCCATAGTACAGGCAGTCCCCGACTTACGCGGACCCGACTTATGTCGGATCCACACTTACAAACGGGGCTTTTTTCGCCCCAGAGCTCGCGGGCGGCGGGACCGCCCAGAGCGCAGCAGTCCCGCCACCGCGTCCTCCGGGGCGAGAAAAGCTGCTCCGGGTCTCCCTGGTGTGCTGGGGGGAACTCCCCAGCACAGCAGGGAGACCTGAGCAAAGCCGCACAGGCGGCGGGATCCTGCTGCCCACGCGGCTTTGCTCCTTTGCCCCGGAGAAAAGCTGCACAGGCGGCGGGGTCCCCCGCCTCTGCGGCTTTGCTCCTGTCTCCCTGCTGTGCACAGCTAATGCACAGCAGGGAGACAGGAGCAAAGCCGCAGAGGCGGGGGACTCCGCCGCCTGTGCGGCTTTGCTCTGGGGTCCGCCGCCTGTGCGGCTTTGCTCGGGTCTTCCTGCTGTGCTGGGGGAGGAGGACTCCCCCTCAGCACAGCAGGGAGACAGGAGCAAAGCCACAGAGGCGGCGGGACCTCTGCACCTCCGCTGCTTTGCTCGGGTCTCCCTGGTCTGCTGGGGGTGGAGGGGGCTTTTGTTGCGGGACGCCTGGGGTAGAGCAGCTGGGGTGCTTCCGGGTTGGTCCTGTGGGGACCTACCTGGCAGCGCCCCAGCTGTTCTGTCCCAGGAGTCCAGATTCAGCCGCTGTTGAAACTGATCAGCGGCTGATTCCAGGAAGCCGGGGGCAGAGCAACTCTGCCTAGGGCTTCCTGTAGGCAGCCGCTGATCAGTTTCAGCAGCGGCTGAATCTGGAGCCAGTTCCGACTTGGGGTATGTCTACACTACAAAGTTAGTTCGAACTAACGGACGTTAGTTCGAACTAACTTTAATAGGCGCTACACTAGCGCTCCGCTAGTTCGAATTTGAATCGAACTAGCGGAGCGCTTAGTTCGAACTAGGTAAACCTCATTTTACGAGGATTAAGCCTAGTTCGAACTAGCTAGTTCGAATTAAGGGGTGTGTAGCCCCTTAATTCGAACTAGTGGGAGGCTAGCCCTCCCCAGGTTTCCCTGGTGTCCACTCTGGCCAACACCAGGGAAACTCTATGCCCCCCTCCCAGCCCCGGACCCCTTAAAGGGGCACAGGCTGGCTACGGTGCCCGTGCCAGGTGCAAGCCTGCCAGCACCCAGCCAGCAGACCCTGCACCTGGCACAGCACAGAGCCACCCACCCGATGTCCCCCAGCCCACCCTCTCTTCCCGGGACCAGGCTGGCGGCTCCCAGGAGCTTGCCCTGGACCGCAAGAGGCGGGCACCTTCCTGGGCTAGTGCAGACATCGTGGACCTTGTCCACGATCTCCGCACTAGGCACAGGAAAGTGGCCGGCTAGGGCAGGAGAGCTGCCAGCCTGGCCACCCAGGAGCAGGTGTGCATGAAAATCAAGGGGGTCCACTGAGACCCCCGACCCTGAGCCCTGAGCTTACAATGGCCGTCCTGGGTCAGACCAAAGGTCCATCTAGCCCAGTAGCCTGTCTGCTGACAGCGGCCAACCCTAGGGACCCTGGAGGGGATGGACCGAAGACAGTGACCAAGCCATTTGTCTCGTGCCATCCCTCTCCAGCCTTCCACAAACTTTGGGCAGGGACACCACTCCTACCCCCTGGCTAAGACCACTCCATGGACCCAACCTCCATGACTTGATCTCACTTCCCTTTAAACTCTGTTCTAGTTGTAGCCTTCACAGCCTCCTGCAGCAAGGAGTTCCGCAGGTTAACTATTTGCTTTGTGAACAACAACAACTTTCTCATACTAGTTTGAAGCCTGCTACCCATTCCTTTCCTTTGGTGTCCTCTAGTCCTTCTTTATGGGAACTCAGGAAGAACTTTTCTGAATGCACCGTCTCTACCCAACCCCTGCTTTTAGAGACCTCTATCCTGTCCCCCCTCAGTCTCCTCTTTTCTAAGCTGAACAGTCCCAGTCTCTGTAGCCTTTCTTCATCTGGGACCTGTTCCCAACCCCTGATCATGTTAGTTGCCCTCCCTTCTCCCAGCCTTTCTCTTCCCCTCTCCCACCTCCTTTTCCCAGTCTCCCCCCAGTTTTGTTCAATAAAGACAGAGTCAATGTTGGAAGAAACGTTATCTTTATTTTGTACATCAGGAATGGGGGCTAGGGAAGGGTAAGTGGAAGGAGGTAAGGGAGGAATGGGGTATGAACCCCCGATGGGGAGGACTGGGCTGGCTCTGCGGGCTTCTGGGGGTGGAAGCTCTCCTGCAGCCCCCCAAATACCCCCTCTCCCCAGATGGCAGCCTGCGGCAAGTGCAGCCGGGCTGATGGCCGAGTGGTGTGATGTGCCCATTGTGGGTACTCCGGGCAATCCAAGCCAGAACTTCTTTGCAAGCGGGGCACCCCTTAGAACTGTGTGTCCGGGGTGGGGGTCGGGACCCTTTAAGCGCAGCCCTCGGCTAGCCTGAGACAGCAAAACGCTAATTCAAACTAGTTTTTAGTTCTAGACCTGTTAGTTCGAATTAGCTTAGTTCGAATTAACTAATTCTAACTAAGTTAGTTCGAATTAGCGCTGTAGTGTAGACGTACGTACCCTTACATACAAATTCAACTTAAGAACAAACCTTTAGTCCCTATCTTGTACGTAACCTGGGGACTGCCTGTACTAGGAAAATCTTGTATTTACACTGTTGTTGTACAATTTGTTGGGTTATCTATTAAAACAGGACAATAGTGGTCTTTTTGTGTAAGGTGTCATCCTCCTAATTAAATATATACAATAATATATATGTGGATTCTGAATGTTTTGCTCTAAAATTGCTATAATTGTTCATATATGAGCCCATTAGAAATAACATTGCAATTAGATTTTCTAGCAGCATTTATTAGCTCCTATTCTATATAGATATAGTGTTATGCTGTCTAAAATACTACCCTATGTTGTTTGTGTATAATGTACAATATACTTGGTGCATTTATACCCCCGCATACAGTGGCCAAAATATTCTAATTTGGGTGTCTAAAGTTAGGCACCTAAATGAGTGACTTGATCTTCAGAAGTACTTGCTTAGCCACAACTCTTGGTAGTCAGGTGTTGAATACATTCCAGAAATTAAAAAATATTGTAATAAATGGGCATTGTGGGTGTTTACTGCCTCCTAAGATCATCACTTATTTAGGTGCCTAAATATGGATGTAGATGCCTAACCATAGGCATATAAATTAGAATGTTTTGGTCAGCATATACAGTGTAGATAAGTTAATGTTGCCAGATATACTTTTTTGAATTTCCTAAAATCGTTTACATTTTGTAACCTTCACATCATATAATGTAGCTACTTTGCATATAATAAACATATTTAAAATTACTGTTGCTACTTAGTGAATTAGCATTAGTGAAAAGAGACCATATTATAAAATTATCCTAATTGATAATTCAATTTGAAGGATGTTCCATATTGTCTCTGAAGTTCTGCCAGATCGCTCATTGCTGCAGTCCAGTCAACTATCTTAGGTAAAGGAAATTTCCATCTTTGTACAGATAGAGCTGCAATGACAAATGCTTACTAAGTAGTTTTCATTTTCTTTAATTTCCACACAAATTATCCCTTCAGGTAGGATTGTTTGGAGGGGTATAACCCTCCTCCCCACCCCAACCCCTTTGTTTGTTTGTTTTTGTTTGTTTGGACTTATCATAATCAGTACTTGCAAAAGACATTACTTTTGTGCATGTTGGAGTATATTTTTATACAAAACTTCATACTTATCAGTATTCTTGTGCTTATAATATTTTCTGATATCTTTTGACATTGAACAGTATCTGGTTCATTTTTGTGTATGACTTGTTTACATTTTTTTCACAGGGAGGCTTAGTGGGGCTTGTAGATTATCCTGATGATGATGAAGAGGATGATGAAGATGAAGATAAGGAAGAAACTCTACCTTTGTCAAAGAAAGCAAAACTTGAGTCGTCATAATGGCAACGAACATCAATTCCAGTTGGGGAAAAAAGAAAACCTACTAATTTTTCAAATTTAAAAATAACACACAACAAAGCAGCAATCTTTTGTGAAAATACTGTGTGACACACAGGTCAGCCTTTACAAATTGATTTCTGCTAATCAAGTGCCAATTCAAAGGAGCAGAAGAAGGGGAAAATATTACATTTGGGGGAAGACTTATGCCTTTGAGCTCTCCAACTTGGACCACACATTGCCCTTTTCTCAGGGAAGGAAATGGAAACATAAAAAGCCAACAGGGCAGGAGTTTTGTTCATGGAACTCTGGATTGGCTGGTCAGTTGCTACAATCAGAATATGCTTTCTTGGACAATGTATGAGACTTTTGAAGAAAAGGCTGTCTTGCTATAATTCTTCACTAAGAATGCCAGCAGTTTCTTTGTATAAAGAGACCTGCCTTTGAAATCATACATTTTGAACATTTTAGTCAAGCTGCAACAGGTTTTAAAAACCTCTATGGGGGAAGGCCTGAATATAAAATTTCCTCTTTTTTTATCTGTTCCCTTTTGCCCTTTAAACTGCAGAATTTTTTGGAGGTGGGGGATTGGTCTGTCCCTTCTTGATTAAAGATTGAGTGGAATTCTAGATGTGGTCACTTTTGTGTCATAATTTTATTTTATTTTATTTTATTTTGCCCCCTGAGTGTATGCTTAGTTGTTGAGTATATATTTGGGACCATTAAAAATTTTTGATGTAATATAATCTCACTGTTGTGCTGGTACCTGTTTCACCCTGTGTAATTTTGTTCTGCATCACAAATCTTAATATGTGTAGGATTTTATGGAAGATGGTATAGTTTTTATTGAAAAAAATAATTCTTGCCACAATGTGCATACAAAAGCAATACTATTTTGTGACAAAATATTTTATATTAAACTTTACATCAGCAACTGTCTTGAGCAACGATTCAGGGAAATAGGGTGGAGTTAAAAAAAAAGTTGAAGAAACCTATTAAGATGAAATTAGTATTCCAAAGAGATTTTGAAATATCATAACTGGAAACAGTAAAGGTATACTTATGAATCAAAATGGATGATGGATGATGATTTAGGAGTATCAATATATTGACACATTTGACTTATGAAAATAAAAAAAAGAGATAATTAAAGGTGAAGGAAAATCTGCATTAGTGGTATTTTTTAAACCTCTGATTCCCTTTGGAATACCAGTTTTAGAGTTGTTTATAAAGATGGCTCCAGGATTATTCATTTACTATAATACCATGTATTGATAAGTCTTCTGATACCTGACTGGAAAACAGACATTAAACTTTTAGTGCAACTCAGTGACCATATCTGTTTTCCAAAACTTACTTACTCTCAATTCTTAAGTTAAACTAAATGTTTCATACTGCTTCCTTAGTTTCTTTTTCAAATGTAGACTTTATAAAGTAGAGAGATGTACTTTCAATAGGTAGCAAAGCAATAAGTGTTTTGTTAGTTAGAAATTAGTTTCATTCTTTTCCAAGCAAAAGATATCTGCTTAATGAGAAAATTGATGGCTCTTTGTTCATTCACACCACCAGGCTGTCACAGTTACAAATGTACCATTTTATAGTGGGATAATGATGGAGATGAGGATTTGACCACAGATAACAGCTTAGTGTTTAGTGTCTATAGGTAGAATGTTGCCTGGGACCTGACACGTTGCCTGTAAGGAGCCTACAAAAAATGCTTTTCAGATTGTGTACTAGTTGTCAGTGTCAACCCACTTTAACGTCATCTTTATTATACTTACGTAATTGGAGCGATTCCAGATTTAAATGAGAAAACACAGCAGGGCAGCGTAGAGTGTGAATTGGTGGTTTTAGCATAAAATGTTAGTTAATCATTCTTTTCACTAACTACTTTTTCTTCAAGTTACTTCTGACATCAGTTTTTCAGGTCCATTGTTACTCTGTAACGGGTGGGGAACCTTTTTGGGTCAAAACAAAAGATGAGAAACAAAATCAAAAAATACCTTCACCCAGCATCTGGCCCCCAGGCCTTAGGTTCCCCACCCCTTTTCTATAAGTTATATTCATAGTGTGTGGTTGTGATATTCTAGGATACTGGCTAGTCAGTATCACCACAGCCCTGTAACCTTCGGTGTTACAGTTTCTTGTTGAAGTAGCTCCCATTTGGTCTGCTCACAAATAGCTTTCCAACATGCAAACCACACCCTGAATATATGTTTGTGTGTAATTGCAGCCTGTCAGCCACACCTATGATAGCCGGAGTGCAGCCCTTCCTTTGTTTATACTGCAGGATAACTGCAACACAACCCCAGTCCCAAATTTTCCCACAGAACTATGTGTCCAGTATTGCCTAACTCTCTCCTGGTCAGTATAGATATTTTAAAGAAACATACCAGCTTATTGTTTCAAATAGCTATAAAAACATGTCGAATTAAAATCTGTTTTACCTAATCCAGTGTAAAACATAAATTTGAGCATCAGCAAAATTGAAAAGCTAGATCTGGCCAGATTGGAAAAAGAAGCGAGACAAAGGACATGAACACTAAGTCTGTACTAGACCGGGAATGTTGGCTTAAGGTATGCAACTCCAGCTATGCGAAATACATTTTGCATAGCAGGAATCCACTTACCTTAAGCCAACTGTGGCAACTTCCACACAGCGGGAGGACGATGGGAGCAAATGCTCTTTGTCAGCTTCCCTTACTACTTGCAAAAGGAGGAGTACCGGATGCCAGCAGAGGATGCCCTCAGCATTCAATTTACAGAGCTATACTAGATCCGTTAAATCAAATGCTAGAAGATTGACCTGCGGACCGTCAATCTTGTGGTGAGTATAGATATGCCCTAAGAATAGTAACCAGAGACTAAATTGAAGAAGAGGGAAGCTGCCCTCTTTGACCCATGGAGAGTAAGGAAAAAGAAACCGCTGCACTCTGGTGAGCCCTAAAAGATGAGAAGAAGATGAGAGAAGCAGCTTCCCATAAACAAGGTATGGATTTGAATGAAAAACAAAAATCATCCCTCCAAAAAGCCCTAGAAGCTGAGAAGTTGAAATAGGAAAAGGAAATGGCTTCCTTGCAGGCAGCTATGGAGCTGAAAAAGCATGAGGCCCAAGAAAATGCAGAGCAGAAACATAACCCAGACATGATTAGGAAAAAACCTGGACAGATCACAGAGTCCCCATCCTCTGTCTCATTTAAAGGAACCATCAGTCGGGATAAGTTACGTTCTGTATGCAGGGAATGAGACTGCATTGACCTTACCACTTTTGAAAGGCATTATTATATGGGCAGCATTGACAAAGCTGTTCATTAGTTTGACTTGTATCCTGATATATCACAATGTTTTACAAAATTACAGTTATCAGTGAATTGTGTTGATGAGAAGTTTTAGATTGACAGCCCAAAAATTAGGTAATCTGTCACTATCTGAGCAGGTATAACACACAGTTGAAGTGTGAGTTTCCCACATTGCTTTGCTGAAGTGGCTCAGTGCTGACTTGAGGGGATTTATCTTTATTGGTGAAAGAGAGGTGGATACAGCCATCCACATAAATGTAATGTTTTTAATTTATCTGATCAGAAAGCTTATAGATATTCTGAAAGCCTGGTTAGTTGTAATTCAGTCCTGGAAATGTTATTGCTTAATCTATTGACTGCTTCACCATTATGGTAGGCTCAGCTGTGCCAAATAACTGGAAATGAGTGATACAATTGATGGTTATTGGACAACAATTTGAAAACCAATGGCTTAGTATTTCTCAGGATGTGTCACTTAAGAAGGGCAGCCACCACGGCAGGAACAGGTTCTACTGTTCATCAGCAAAGAGCCTAACAAGATTCTTGATATCTAATTGCTTCATGCTACTGCTTGCTAGTAATGGCAAATACTGTTTCTTCACAAAGATGCAGCTGTGTAGTCCACTTAGCAGGCATGCACACCTGCACTGGAGCCAGAGAATTTTGCCTCACAGCACCTGTAGAACACAGGTGCTTGTACTTCATGGCCATAGCCTCTCCCCTTACCATATGAGATGAAGCCACCCCTACTCAGTTCCTTCTTAACACCTACGAATGGCCTTAACCTCTCACCCTTTCATTATTTTAGAGTCTTTGTAGTTGTATATATTTAGTAATACCCATAGTGTGAAGTATTCCCCTGTGATGCTCTCACGAAGGCTTAAGTATTGCCCATTGTATGGGGAAGCAGTCCCTAACAATAATCCCCATGCAATAGTGCATACTATGCTTGGGTGAGGCCCATTTCAAAAAACAGGGTTCAATTTTTAGATCATTCATAAAACAGACTCATGGCTAAGGACCTTTGCTTAAATCGGTGCCTGCTCAAACAAACCAATGTTGCCTGCTTTTGATACTGAGATCCTTGCTGGCTCAGAGGTCACCCTTGTATTTTGAGAGTGCTGCTGATTCATACCCTGGAGCAAGTGCATCTGCAAAGAGATGGAGTCCTCCCCTCTTGAATGTGAAAAGGAAAAGGTCATATAAAATCCATCAAGATTTGACTCCGTGTTGGACTCTTCCACCTTCCCCCAAGAAGAGCATTGATTTGGCCTGGGAGTGGTGACAGCATATGGGATGCTGTGAATATCTCTAATAAGTCTTACAAACCAACCCAAAGATAGGAGAATGAAAGCCACGTACTAACAATGTAATATCACTCCTATAATTCTAAAGCCAAAACAACCGGGACTCCAAGCGATGCTGGGACACTAAGACAGATGGCAGGGGCCTCAGCATAGCAGGCCTTCCCTATGAAGTCTGCTGTGTGGTGGAAGGCCTCCCACAGGAAGGATACTGGTTCATCTCATCAAGCCCGTTGCAGCCTTAAAGGCATCCAGCATGGAGGACGGGTCACTGGGCACTGCCTCCATCCTGGGGGAGTCCAGGAAGATGGGACTCGCTGCACGGATGGAGTCCTGCACAGTGGGACCATGGGGTCAGGAGTCCTTGAAGCCCGTTGAGGGAGTCAGCCCTGAGGTCAATGATGGTGCTACCAGAATAGGATTCGCTGTTTTGGAGGGCCACACCAGGGACAGAGAATGGCACCGAGCAGGGGCCATTAGGGACTTCCCATGGCAAGAGTCCTTTTCAGAGTTTTGAGCACTACAAGCAGAGGTGCTTGGTACCACATCTAGATAGCATGCATCCAAAGCAGATTCCATAAGGAGCTGCTTCACATGAGTGTCCCACTCCCTTCTGGTCCAAGGCTTAAAGGCCTTACAGATCTTGCACTGATCCAGTTGGTGAGCTACCCTGAGATACCGAAGACATGAGTCGTATGGTTTGCTGTTTGGCATGCATTTCAAGCAATCTCTGCACAGCTTAAAGCCCTGGGGCTGTGGCATGCTCCAAGCCCCTAAGAGACATGGGAGAGAAGGGAAGGGCCCTTCACTCCTACTGCTAAGTACTTAACTGACAAATAAATGAACTATCGAAACCTACCTAGTGATGAATTGTACTTGCAAAGCAAGAGGGCCAAATGTTTCAACAGTTGCCACTGGCAGTAAGAAGGAACTAAGGAAAGTCCGAGTTGGCTGAGTCATGTATCTGGCGCTGTGCCAGGGGGCTCCACAGATGGGTAGCAGCTAGAGTAAGAACTTTCTGGCAGTCATGCATGCAGCACACACACCACTTACTTGGAATACATATAAGCAAGCACCCAACAAAGTTTTTCTTTAGTATGTTTTTTGTTTGTTTGCTAGATGCATTAGGAGAAATTGACCCATGCTTCTCTTCTTCAATCTGAGGTTGTGGTCTGGAAATCCTTCTCCAAAAAGATCTGACAGAAAACAGACTGGCTCAGCAGCCTACACACTGATTTCCTACATCCTTGCCCCAAATAGTCTAATGTTACTGAGGTAGACAGGGCTAAATGCAGATATATAGGGAAAGCAGTATAGCCTGCTTTTAGTTGGCACCATTGAATGTGTATCTTTGGCCTGCCTCCAAGCCCTGCTGATCAGCACAAGCATACGTTAAAGTGTATCCTTGAACACTTCTTGAAGAAGAACCTTACAGGAAGTATAAAAAGTTTGCAGAGGAAACGAACACATCTTCCATGCTACTCCCCACTAGATCCATGAGTCCAATGTATGTCTCAGGAAATTCCACCAAATGTGTATAGTCACCCAACAAAGAAGACAGTCAATTAACCTAGATGACCCTTAAACAGGGTTAAAAGTTGGGCTGAAGACCACAGCAAGAACTCCACAATAATATAGCTGCCTTAAACCAGAAATTAAGTGACTATTCTGTGATGCAACTGAAATCAATTCATAATTCATAACAAGGCCTGGCCTGGGCAAGCAGGCTTTAAAAGCCAGAGGCAGAGCGACCACGGAGCGAAGCAGGCAGGAGCTGCAGACAAGGGAGTTTGACAAAGGGAGGCCTACGATGGTCAGGAAGACCTGCAACACCTGTGCCAGCACTGCTTTTGTCTCCTCCACCGGCGCCTGTAGCCAGACTGAGCACCTGAGCATAGATGCCTCTACCCAAATCCTGGTGTGGTTTTGCAGGGACTGTGGCTTGAAATTCCCACTTATTAATATCCAGGCTGGGGAGATCATCCAATGCAAAGGTGCCTGCTGGTGGAATCTCTCAGGCAGCAGGTGGGAGAGTTACAGAAGGAGGTGGCTAGTTGAGGAACACCCGCATCCATGAGAAATTCCTGGACCGTGTTCATGAGGAGACAGCTGAGGTAGCTGTCCCGATCACAGGACTGTTGACACACCACTGGTGGAGAAGAGAAGGCTCAGGATGGCAGCTGGTTACTTCTGGCAGCAGGCACTGCTCCACCCCTGCTCCGAACCCTCCCGCCATGGTACTAGGAAACAGTTATGTTCTTCTTTATACAGGAGATAAGCAATCACCCCCTACACCGGAGAAGAAGCCCCGTACCCTCAAGGCTAGGAGGTCTGCTGCCACTACTGCGAATAGGAAACGTAGGGTGGTGGTGGGCAGAGACTCTCTTTTGAGGGGGATGGAGGCGCCCATATGTCGCCCTGACATTTCATCTCAGGAGGTATGCTGTCTGCCGGGGGCCCGTATCCGAGATGTTACAGAGGCATTGTCGAGGATTATCCACCCTCTGACTACTACCCCATGCTACTCATCCATGTGGGCACTAATGATACTGTGAGGTGTGACACTGAGCAGATCAAGAGTGACTACAGGTCTCTGGGAGTACGGATGAAGGAGTTTGGAGTGCAGGTGGTATTCTCTTCGATCCTTCCTGTTGAAGGAAGGGGCCCGGGCAGAGACAGGTGCATCCTGGAGGAGAATGCCTGGCTGCGAAGATGGTGTCGCCTGGAGGGCTTTCGCTTCCTCGACCATGGGATGCTATTCCAGGAAGGACTGCTAAGCAGGGATGGCGTCCACCTTTCAAGGAGAGGGAAGCCCCTGTTTGGACACAGAATGGCTAACATAGTGAGGAGGGCTTTAAACTAGGTTAGACGGGGACAGGTGAGCAAAGCCCACAGGTAAGTGGAGAACATGGGGACCTGGGAGATGGGTCAGAAATGGGAGGGAGAGTGGGCTATAATGGCAGAGAGCAAGGAGGGTCAGGGCAAAACTGGGAGGCAAGGTCAAATCAGATCTTACATGCCTATATACAAATGTGAGAAGTATGGGAAATAAGCAGGAAGAACTGGAAGCGCTAATAAATAAGTACAATTATTACATTGTTGGCATCACAGAAAGTGATCTAGGGATTGTAGTGGACCACTAGTTGACTATGAGTCAGCAGTGTGATGCTGTTGCAAAGAAATCAAACATGATTCTGGGATGCATTAACAGGTGTGTTGTGAGCACGACACGAGAAGTCATTCTTCTGCTCTACTCTGCGCTGGGTAGGCCTCAAGTAGAGTATTGTGTCCAGTCCTGGGCACCGCATTTCAAGAAAGATGTGGAGAAATTGGAGAGGATCCAGAGAAGAGCAGCAAGAATGATTAAAGGTCTAAAGAACATAACCTATGAGGGAAGGCTGAAGGAATTAGGTTTGTTTAGTTTAGAAAAGAGAAGATTGAGGGAGGACATGATAGCAGTTTTCAGATATCTAAAAGGGTTTCATGAGGAGGGAGAAAACTTGTTCATCTTGGCCTCTGGGGATAGAACAAGATGCAATGGGCTTAAACTGCAGCAAGGGAGGTTTAGGTTGGACATTAGGAAAAAGTTCCTAACTGTCAGTCAAACACTGGAATAAATTGCCCAGGGAGGTTGTGGAATCTCCATCTGTGGAGATATTTAAGAGTAGGTTAAATAAATGTCTATCAGGGATAGTCTAGATAGCATTTGGTCCTGCCATGATGGCAGGGGACTGGACTCGATGACCTCTCAAGGTCCCTTCCAGAACTAGTATTCTATGATTCTAAGTTTTCCCCCTCCCTACATTCGCCACAGTATTTTATCATGGGAATTGAATGCTTTGTATGAGGAACAGTTACTGTCTATTCAAAAACTACAACTCAAAAGGGTCACTAATGCACACCTTTTCTATTAATACTCAAGCCTAGTGACATTTATTTTCAGGCACTGTAGCCTAGGCTTCAGTGCAAGTTGATCTAGATCTGTTTGTTTATAATAATTTGTGACTAAGTTAAACTCTGAAAGACTTTGCAAAAGTGTTTTATTACTCTCACACAGGGCCAAGTTCTGCTCTCTTGGTATGCATATAACTCTAACTGAAATTAGAGGTAGTGCTGTGCAGACGTGAGGGCAGAATTTGGTTTATAGATTGCTGCAAATTGCATTGATGTTTGCTTGGTTGTTTTGGCTATCTCTTCACCCACACTTCCCCCTGTTGGTTGTCGAGGCACGAGGAGGAGCAACAAGGCCAACAGGCCCTGGCTCCTAAATCTAAGGATGCTAAGTGCCTAAACCTTTTCAGCCATAAGATCTATTCCACAGGAGGGTGGCTGCTCTGCATTGCTAACCAGCAGGCCATACTGAGCCGCTGTAACTTTAAATGCCTTGTGCTCCCTTCTTAAGTTCCAGAACCAGCTCCCTCAGAACTTCCACACAGAATTCACAGCACTCATCTAGGATGGCAAGGTGGTCTCTCGCACCTGCATCCAGCCCTGCCTGGGTACGGGAGATTCGGTGGTACAGGACTTTGGTCTCTGGCATAGCCATGAGGTGTGAGACATGGCTCCAGCCATTGGGCCTTTCCATAGAGGTGCAGCAGACTATCCAGGACTTTCCCTTCAACAGGGTGGGCCTGTTTTCAGATCAAACAAATTCCTGCCTCCATAGCCGAAAGGACTCCTGTAATACTATGAAGTCCGTAGGTATGCACAAGCCAGCTATACAGAGGAAAGCCTTTCAGCCTCAACCTCAGCAACAGACTTTCCAATCAAGACCAGGAATGGACTTCTCATGCCACCAGCCATGCTGCTTCCATCAGAGGCTTTCTGGACTGCTCTGGTAACATCCAGGGCAGTCCAAGCCCTCCTCATGGTCCAAGCAGGGCTTTTGAGGGCACACTTGAGGATGGAGTGCCAACATAGTCTGTCTCTGAAGGGAAAGGATCTGGCTATCACAGTGGTCCCCAACCTTTTGAGGTTGCCGGGCACCAGGGGGCGTGGCCGTTGGCCCGCCGGGTGCCAGGGGGCGGGGACACTTGCGCGCCCGGGGCCGGGGGCCCCCACATAGCCGCGCGCCCGTGTTGGGGACCACGGGACTGTCATGTTTCCTCTGTGCCTGATCTGGAATTACCTCAGACTGCTGGGTACTCAAGACTGTGGAAAACGGTTACTCATTATCCTTCCTCTCCCTTATGCCTGTCCCTTTTCAGGGACTCTTCTCATGACCAACTCCTGTAGGAGATTCAAACGCTTCTCCCCGTGGGGGCGATGAAAGAGTTTCCTCAGCAATTCAGGGCTAAGGGTTTTTCTTTTCACTACTTCCTTGTCCCCAAGGCAAAAGTGGGGCTTTGGCCTATCCTGGACCTAATGGCACTCAACAAGCTTGTGGACAACTACAAGTTTCATATGGTTTACCTGAGCTCCATCGTACCTTCCCTACATCCAGGAGATTGGTATGCCACCTTCTATCTGAAGGGTGCCTACTTTCATATCTTTACTTGGTGGTGGGCCAACACCATTTTTAGTTTTCTGCCCTCCTCATTGGGCTCTTAACAGCACCCCAAGGGTCAGTCCTGGGACCAATCCTTTTCAACTTATTCATAAATGATCTGGAGAAAGGGGTAAGCAGTGAGGTAGTAAAGTTTGCAGATGATACCAAACTGTTTAGGATAATCAAGACAGAAGCAGACTGTGAGGGACTCCAAGAAGATATCACCAAACTGAGTGATTGGGCAACAAAATGGCAAATGAAATTTAATGTGGATAAGTGTAAAGTAATGCACATCGGGAGAAATAACCCCAACTATACGTACAGTATGATGGGGGCTAATTTAGCTACAACAAATCAGGAAAGAGATCTTGGAATTATCGTGGACAGTTCTCTGCAAACTTCCACACAGTGTGCAGCAGCGGTCAAAAAGGCAAATAGGATGCTAGGAATTATTAGGAAAGGGATAGAAAATAAGACCCAGAATATCTTACTGCCCCTGTATAAAACTATGGTACGCCCACATCTTGAATACTGTGTACAGATGTGGTCTCCTCACCTCAAAAAAGATATTTTGGCCTTGGAAAGGGTTCAGAAAAGGGCAACTAAAATGATTAGGGGTTTGGAACGGGTCTCATATGAGGAGAGGTTAAAGCGACTGGGACTTTTCAGCTTAGAAAAGAGGAGACTGAGGGGGGATATGATAGAGGTCTATAATATCATGAGTGGTGTGGAGAGGGCCGATAAAGAAAAGTTATTTATTAGTTCCCTAAATAGAAGAACTAGAGGACACCAAATGAAATTAATGGGTAGCAGGTTTAAAACTAATAAAAGGAAGTTCTTCACACAGCGTGTAGTCAACCTGTGGAACTCCTTGCCAGAGGAGGCTGTGAAGGCTAGGACTATAATAGAGTTTAAAGAGAAGCTAAATAATTTCATGGAGGTTAGGTCCATAAAAGGCTATTAGCCAGGGGATAAAATGGTGTCCTTGGCCTCTGTCAGAGGCTGGAGAGGGATGGCAGGAGACAAATCGCTTGATCATTGTCTTCGGTCCACCCTCTCTGGGGCACCTGGTGCTGGCCACGGTCGGTAAACAGGCTACTGGGCTAGATGGACCTTTGGTCTGACCCAGTATGGCCGTTCTTATGTTATGTACATTTGGGACCAGTGTATGACAGTCCTGATAGACAGCGTGACTGCTATGTATTACATAAATAGGGTGACACCGAGTCCTCTCTGCTCTATCAGGAAGCCCTTTGACTGTGGGACGACTTCATAGCCCACTTCATTCACCTGGAGTTGCCATACATCCTGGGGATCCAGAACCAGCTGGCAGACCATCTTAGCCATTGGTTCTTTGCCTCTGAATAGTCACTTTGGCGGGACATTCTCCGCAACATCTTCCAGCGGTGGGAGTCTCCCTGGCTAGCCTTCTTCACAACTCAACAGAACAGGAAGTGCCATTGTTTCTGCTTGTTCTGGAATCTCAACCCCAGAGCACTGGTGGATGCCTTTCTGATTCTGAGGTGCACTGGCCTTCTGTATGCTTTTCCCCCCATTCCTGGTGATACACTAGGCGCTTCTGAAGATCCGCAAGGACAGGGCGAACATCATCCTGATGGGCACGTCAGCATTGGTATCCCACACTACTGAAGCTGTCAGTGCAGCAGCTGATCCTGTTCCTGCAGAACCATGGTTGACTCTGTGATCCAGACCTACACTCTCTCCACTTCACAGCATGGCAGCTCCATGAAGTGCCAACTTCCATGGTTGAACCCTGTGAAGAACACCTGCTTGGAGCAGGTTCAATAGGTTCTCCTTAGTAGTTGGAAACAGTCTACCAGACTTACCTGACAAAATGGAAATGGTTTTCCTGCTGGTACCTGCAGTGTAACCACGATCCTTTGTCTGCCTCTGTCCCTCGGGTGCTAGATTATTTGGTATCTTTGCAGCAAGGCCTGGCAACCTCATCACTTCATGTATATCTAGCAGCCATCTCTTTCTTCCACCATGGAAAAGTCAGTTGTATGGTATTTTTGAGCTTCCTGGTTGGGCACTTTCTCAAAGGCATGGACAGGCTCCACTCTCTAGCTCGCTGCCCTGCCCTTGTCTGGAACCTCACTCTTGTCCTGTCTGCTCTCACAGGCCCACCCTCCTAGCTGCTAGCCACATGCTCTCTCCTTTACATGTCCTGGAAGATGGCCTTCCTGGTGGCCATCACTACCACCCATAGGGTTTCCAGACTCTGTGCTTTGACATTTGAACCCCCATATATGGCTTTCATAAGGATAAAGTTCAGCTTCACCCTCACCCATCTTTCCTCCCAATAGTCTGGTTTCCACACTAGGCAGGATATCTTTCTTTTTGTGTTCTAGCCTAAGCTTCATCCCAGTGTCAGGGAACGCTTTCCCTCCCTAGAGGTAAGACATGCACTGGTGTTCTAGTGTTGTATATTAAACAGATTAAGCCATTCTATAAGACTTTGCAATTGTTTGTGGCAGTGGTGTATTGTGTGAAGGGACAAATGGTCTCGTCACAGCACATTTTGTCCTAGATTACTGCATTCATCCATACTTGTTATGACCTGGACAAGGTTCCTCCACCCCTGCTTACTGAACACTCTACCCATGCACAGGTCACATCAGTGGCATTCCTGGCTCATATACCCATGTACGAAATTGCAGAGCTGCAACATGGTCATTGGTGCATACGTTTACCTCGCATTATGTTATTGTACAACAGTCACGACAGGATGTGGCCATTAGTACCAGTCAGCCAAATTGTTGCTCTAACCCCTTCCTCCTGGGTTTTGGCTTGTGAATCGTCTAATTGGGGTACACATGAGCAAGCACTCGAAGAAAAAACAGTTATTCAACTTTGTAACTGTTCTTTCAGATTTGTTGCTCACATTTATTTCATACCCACCCATCCTCCTCTGTCAGAGTAGCTGGCAAGAATGAACCAAAGAGGGGCCAGGTCAGCAGGGTCATATATATAGGGCACCACTCCAGTGGGCTCCACAGCCAACCCAATGGGTAGCAGCTAAAGTAAAAATGTTCCAGCAGTTGTGCACAAAGCGCACACATCCCTAATTGGAATAAATATGAACCACACCTGTCAAAGAACAATAGTTACAAAGGTGAGTAACCATTTTGTCTCCGTGACCAACTCCAAGAATTTTCTTTTCAGCAAATACGACAGTTCATGAGCTGCAACCACTGCACACCCCTAAATGCACATTCTGCTGCACAGCTGCTGTCTTTATTAGTGACTCAACCCCAACATTCAGCTCAGTGCTTCATATTTTTTGCTTGTGGTGGTACAAGGTTGCAGTTCAATTTTGCCCTAATCATTTTGTTTTTATAATTTTAATGTTGATTACAAAAACCAGTGGTCTGTGTATTCCTCCTCCCTGTTCTCTCCAGCCTACCAGTCTGGTATGATTTCTCTTCACCCTCTCTCCCCCCATTCAGGTATGGCAGAGCGGTTCTGCAAGTTTACGTGAATCCTCAAATTTTGTCTGGTATTGATGAACCTTTTTTGTTAGGCAGATCATAACATCTTTCACACTAGGTACTGCTTTTTCTTCTGTCTGGTGATTTACACCGTTTACTGACTTAGGCTTCGTCTATACTGCACAATGACATGGCTGTGTCCAGAGGCAACTGCTCAGGGAGAAACCAGAGGACCACCAGCCCAGGAAAGGGCTGGAACAACCCCCTCTGCCCTTGCTCCTGCCACCCCACCTCTTCCCTCAGTTAAGAGGATCTGGGGGATTAGAGTGGCTGGGGCTGGCAGCAGGGGTCCACCATTGCACCCCTTCTTCCTCCCCCATGAACTTATGGGCAGCAATGGGAGGAAGCAAAGCAAAGCAGCCCTGCTACTTTAATCCCCCAAACATGTTGCTCTGCATCCCACTAGGGACTACAGGGCGGTCCCATCCCCTCTCCTGGAGTGCTGCAACTGGTGGACCAAAGAAGCGGGGCTGCCTTGTTCCGCTTGCCCCCCTACCGCTGCCAGTTAGTGGAGGGTGGGCCCCTGCTGCAGGCAAAAGGCTCCCCCGCCCACTAGTTCCCATTTGCAGCTTTGTAAATGCCAGCATTGAGTGCTTATGACCCTTCGTGCCCCCTACGTATCACTCCTAGCTGTGTCACTAAAAGTCGGACACAGAAAATATTGTCTGCGCTTTTGCCACCAAAAAACTTCCACCCTTCCCACGAGCAGTGTTTTCTTGTTGGCAGGAGAACATGAACCCCTTCTTCATAAAGTCTCAAGAATTTTTAAAATTCCAGTTCCTGTTTGCTTTGTGTTTTACAGCTCAACATCCACAGCTAATTGTGCTGGCTTTCCTCAGCAAATGGGCTCCCGGCAGAGTTCCTGAGTCTGTGAGGAGAGTAGGCTGGTGCAGTCACAGCTCCACTCCAGCTATAGGAAGATGAATTGCTAGTGGCATGAATGAGGAGAGGCACAAAAGGGACACATAGCAGTGCCATACTAAGATCAAGGAGCTCAGGCAGGTATACCAGAAGGCAAAAAAGGTCAGCTATCACTCTCTAGTATGGTACCAAAAACACAACATTGCTACAAGGAGCTGCACATCACCAACTGTGGTGACCCCCACCTCCGCTAAGAGCCATGTGGGAACTTCAGGAGCCAGCTCCAAGGATAAATTGGTGGACGAGGAGATTGAGTGAAAGGAGGATATGGAACAGGCATTAAGCTTGACTAGTGCTGCATTGAGATATGATTTTTTTTTTGTGTCCCTGGAATTTTTTAGCCAGTCTCAACAATCTGGCTCTGGTGTGTATGACGCATGAGAGGAGAACTCTAGTAAATTCTCATTTTTCTTTGATAGTGCACAACTACATGAGGTCAAGTTGGCTTTTATTTTGTTACATGGATGGTGCACTTGTGAACAGGGACTAAAATAAATCCCGTTAGGTACTGTTTGTGTATGCTTTAGATTCCCCTATGCAGCTATACTGTGGGGGGCATTACAGAAAAGTTTAATGCACACAGAACTCCTAGGCATTCTCCAGGAATACCTCTAGTAAACTTTCCGGCAGGTAATCTATAACTCCCTGCAGAAAGTTCCTCAACAGGGCTGCTTTGTTTCTTCTCCCATTGCAGGAAACTTTGCTGCATCAATCTGTGGTTACTTCTGGAGGAATCAAAGTAGTACAAAGGTGAGCATTTGGAGCCAGGTTGAAACTGCACACGTAGGAAATGAACCTTTGAATCTTCTGTGCCCTCAGTAGTGTGTTTTCAGCTTTGATCACTCCCACCTGCAGAAAATACTGCCAGTATTCAGCATAGTATTCCTATGACGTGTACTGATCCTGTTCTGGAACCACACAGACCTTCTTGTCTTGCACCACCACTGCCCTTCAAGCCAAACTTAACATGTTTAGTGCTCCGTGTGGTGTGTATGCCAATATGTGCGCTTACCGTCTTCAATAATAAAACACTGATACTGCATATTGTTTCTTTTGCTGCTGGATGTGCCCTTGAGGCCCAGTTCCTACACACTGGTGGAACTCCTTTCTCAGATGAGGCAAACAAGAAGTAAAGAGGACAAGTTTTTTGAAGTGCTGCAATTGTAGGTTCAGGCCAATAGTGAGCACAAAGCATGGAGAAAAACAATAAATGGAAAAACTAGAAATTGATAGCTTGGAGAAGGGGGAGGGTCAGGAATGGATAATAAAGTTCAGGAAGAACTAAACAGAGATGCTGAGGTCCCTGATTGTGCTGCAATTCCCCTTGTGGCCCATATAGCACTGCCTTCCTTATCCTCCCCCAACACATTCCTATCTCATACCTTTCCTAGCATGTGCCCTTTCCATTCCACCCTAAGGACATTTTCTACAACGACAGCTGGACTTATGGTTTGAGATCCTCACTTCAGAGAGTGCTGCTTGTCCCCTCTAAGAAATATTAATCTGTGTATTACTGTTTAATAAAAATGTAGACATAAAAAACAGCGACTTTTTTTATGTGACATACATAGGGTGGCTGCAACACACATTCATGCACAGTAACAAGTGACATATTTGAAGACTACAATTAATACTCAGCAAGGACTCATTTCAGAAGTCAGCCAATGTGGCAAGTTAACAGTACCTCATTCAATTCATTATAGAAAGACACATTACTAAGGTTCATTGTCCAAATCCTGCTTCAAAGCCTCTCCTCCTAAGCCTCTTTAATAGTCTTGTGTGTGGCTGCTTAAAGTAGTCTTGTCAGGTGATCCACCTCAATGCTCCATCCTGGGAAAACTTGTCTCTCTTGGCTTCAGAAATGTTATACAGAACAAATCAGATTGCTATGATCATGGGAATATTTTCCTCATTGAGGTCTAGCCTGCCAAAAAGGCAGTACCAGCAACCCTTTAATCTGCCAAATGCACGTTCTGTGATTATTCTGCACCTGTTGTTGGAGTGTTTCTTGCTGCTGCTAAGAATTTTGATGTATAGCTTCGGGAGCAAAGGGTGGATTGGGTCTCTCAGGATCTCTATGGGCATGTTAACATCTTTTATTGGAATTTTTGGTCTGGAAAGTGAGTTCTAGTGCCTACATGTAGAAAAGTAGCCCTTTCTGATGTACTCCATCACAAGATGGTTTGGGGCCAATTATTGGAAGATGCATGCTATTTATTAGACTTACTACAGTTAGGGAATCCCATTGCTGCAAAACCATCCATATATTTTGCCCAGGTCAGCCCTTCATAGCAGGAGGTAATTAATGGCCCTGCACATTTGTAACACTGCAACCCCCATGGTAGATTTACCAACCTCAGACTGATTCATGATAGCAGTCTGGAGTTTGCCAGCTTTCACATAGCAATTATCACTCACTTGTCTACCCTGTAGAGCAGCTCTCATTTTGGTGCCCTGGCACTACAGAGTGGAGTGAGATCTACGCATAGTCCAAGAAAGGTGGCTTTGCTCAAATAAAAATTCTTCTTCGGGTAGTGTCCCTGTGGGGGCTCCATTGTGGGTGTTGGGCTCGTCCCAGCGCCACAGAGCGGAGATCTTCTAGATTGTCTGCCAGATCACAGATGCACGGTGGCCATCTTGTTATAACTTTTCGTGCCGTTTCTGGTCACGCGGTCCAGCTCCCGCCAGTTCCTCCTAACCGTCTTCAAGCGCAAATGGAAAAACAGCTCCCCCTCTTGTCAATCCTGACAGGATCTGAGAGGAGAGAGAAAAACATGTATACAGTTACTTGTTACCTTCTATTGTTTAGTTAGCTCTTCTTAGTACGTTTGCAAAAAAAAAAAAAAAAAATTGTTAGCTTTAGTAGAATTCATTAATATGCCTGGATCCCCAGACTTCAAAAATTGCGTAACATGCAAGAAGTCCATGCCGGTGTCAGATGGACACGCATCGTGTATAAGATGTCCCCAGAAGTGTTCCCACTGTTCAAAACTGATGGCCCGGACAGGAAGGGACCAAATGCGGCTCAAAAAGTTACTGTTTGACAAAGCTCTTTAGCCGCAGTCAGACGCTTCAATGGAACTGCCCCACCACGCTTCTTTGAAGGTGGTGCATAAAAAGAAAATTGTCACAGTCTCGCTCTCTACCACCGACCAGAGTGAGCCCAGGTAATAAACTGGGCACCTCAGGATTGGTGGTGACCCGTAGACCAGACAAAGAAAAACAGGTGCGCAGCACTTCAACACCGAGTACAGCAGTCTGTACTGCATCTCAACCTAAGTCAGCACCGATGCCAGCGGCACCCCCAGCATCGACATCTTCAGCACCGAGTCTGGCAACATCATCAGCACCGGACACCCAGTCCTGAACTGGAAGCCTTTTTTCCTGAATCACCATCTCCGGTACAACCATCTCATTGAACACATCATGTCTCTGGGTCCCAGTATTCTGCACCCAGTATGTTGCCTCAACTGCGATATCACCATTGTCATCAGCACTACTCCCCGTCACCATCTTACTCACGGGACCAATCAAGATCAGAGAGGTCTCCTCATACCACAGAAGTTCTCGGTATAGGGAGGACCATAGACATGCTCGAAGGTATTCACCAACCCATGATGACTGCTGGCACAGACACTACAGCCACCGGGAACACTCATTCTGCTCACCTGCCTATTTAGGAGGTATATCACCTTCGCCTGCTCTGTCATATACCACTCCAGATAAGAGCAGATCTGTCTCCCCACCTACAAATAGGCCACCTATGCCCACTGCGACCAACCAGCAATGGCCCAGCACATCACAGCGGGGAACACATTTGTTGGATACAGAGGAATCTCACCAACAGTCCCCCATGGATGTAGCATCCTCCTCTCCAGATGATGTGGTATTCCAGGGAGACACCTCACCAACTGATGACCTAAAGGACTTCCAGGAGTTGTTCAGAAGGGCCGCTGTAAGTCAGAACATCCAGTTGGGAGAGGTTCAACAAAAGCAATATCACCTGCTCAGGAACCTACATCCATCCCACTCATCCAAGGTTGTCCTCCCACTGGATGAGGCGATACTTGAGAGCCAATAACATCAGGCAAACTCCAGCCTCTGCTCCACCTACTAACAAAAGAGTGGACAAAAAGTACTTTTTCCCAGCCAAAGGCATGGAGTTTTTATTCAACTATCCTCAACCGAACTCCCTTGTCATTGCAGCCCAGCAAAGAGCCAAAGCGCCACATTATAAAAATGCCTCCGGAAACAAAGACAGAAAAAGGCTTGACGTACTATGCAGGAAGGTATACTCGTCGGCGACACTAACACTCCACATGGCGAATTACTCCGCTTTGTAGGCCAATCATAACTTTGATAATTACACCAAACTTGTTCCTCTCATTGAACATCTTCCGGAGACCAAAGGTCAAGTCCTGACAGCGATCATACAGGAAGGATACACATCCTCCCATTCTGCACCCCACATTGCCTTGGATACAGCTGATGCAGCAACCAAGACCACAGCTACATTCGTGGTTATGTGTAGGGCTTCATGGCTACATATGGCAGCAGTCCCTAAGGAGCTCCAGAATAAGATGGAGAACTTACCTTTTGATAGGCAAACCCTGTTTGTGGATAAGACCGATCAAGTCTTCCACTCTGGGAAAGACACACACAGCATTAAGGACACTGGATATGTACACGCCACCTTTCTGTCAGAGGCGATATACACCCTACCAAAGACCCTTTCCCCAGAGGCGATGCCCGCAAGCCGCCAGATCAACCCACCAACAGTCAAACAAGCAGCAGGTTTGACAGGAACATCGAGGGATTACAAGCCATCCACTTGTTGCCCAGTCACAATGTCACTAATACGCTCTTCCACCATCGCTTGAGGCCCTTTCAATATCGTTGGGCCACAATAACTTCAGACCGATTGGGCATGCAGCGTATAACATCAGGCTATGTGATTCCCACCCCCCTCCACCTCTTTCCCTCCCTTGCTCTTCAGGGATCCATCTCACTAATCTCCTCTCAAACAGGAGGTGGCTCATCTACTTGACATAGGAGCAAAAGAGAGGGTTCCGGAGGCGTTCAAGGGCAGGGGTTTTACTCCCACTATTTCCTAACAGAGGAAAAAATCTGGAGGTTGGAGGCCCATACTAGACCTGCGGCAGCGGAAGCAACATCTCCACAAGCAGCGCTTCAAGATGGTGACACTAGCAACAATCATACCAGCACTGGAGCAAGGTGACTGGTTTGCATCCCTCGATTTACAGGAGGCCTACTTCCATATTACCATTCACCCAGCTCTCAGACGATTCCTCTGTTTCCTAGTAGGCAGTGACCACTACCAATACAAGGTCCTTCCATTCAGACTATCGTCAGCCCCCAGGGTTTTCTCCAAAACACTGGCAGTAGCGGCGGCATTCTTTCATCAACTAAGGGGGGGGGGTCATCATTTTCCCATATCTGTACTGCCTCCTCAGAGCCCCTTCTGTCAAAGAAGCATTACGAGCAGTCAATATAATGAGGTCTCTGAGGACCCAAGGTGTCAAACATAGTCAATATTCAAAAGTCTTCCCTTCTACCACAACAATCCATAGAGTTCATAGGCGCCCGCCCCGACTCCACCACGGCACGCGCTTACCTACCTGCTGCCAGACTTCTTGCCATACAAGATCTTGTGCAGGTCCTCACTACGAGCCCCATGGTTTCCATTATTACATGCCTGCGACTCCTATGTCACATGGCAGCATCCACGTATGTTGTAGCCAATGCAAGGCTCCATTTCCAATGCCTTCAGCACTATGCGCCCCTTGCAAACACGACATCCACAGAACGGTGGTTGTACCCACCACAGTCAAGCAATTGTTGAAATGGTGGACTATTCCCCTCAATATGTTGGCAGGTTTACTGTTCCACAGACCTCAACCCACGGTCCAAATCATGATGGATGCATTCCTTCTCGAATGGGGAGCTCACATGCAAAACAGTCGAGTCCAAGGTCACTGGTCTCCTGAGGAATCTCTCCTCCATATAAACTTGCTCGAGCTACGAGCTGTAGCCAATGCCTGCAGACACTTCCTTCTGCTTATCCACAATCAAGAGGTAAGAATATTCACAGACAACATCACAGTAGTTTGATATAAACAGGCAGGGAGGAGCTCGCTCCCACATAGAAGCGGTCCATCTGTGGAACTTCTGCAACCAGCACAATGTGACCCTCGCAGTAACCTACCTTCCAGGGGAGGACAATATTACGGCGGATGCGCTCAACAAGTGCTTTGCACAGCAACACAAATGGGAAATACACCCACACGTCCTTCGTACACTATTCAACCGATGGGGCCACCCATCCGTGGACCTCTTTGCCACGCAGTATAACGTGAAGTGTGTACAATATTGTTTGAGGGCAGGCATTGGCCAAGCTTCCAAAGGTGATGCTTTCCTCTAAAACTGGGGTCATTGTCTCCTGTATGCATTCCCTCCTATTCCCCTAATCCCCAGGGTCCTGGAGAAGATAATCATGGACAAAGCAAAGGTGATCTTGATAGCACCATTCTGGCCCCACCAGACTTGGTTTCCTTACCTGTTTCGAATGTCACATCATCTGTTCCATCTTCCCATTCGACCCAATCTATTGACACAAGATCACGGCCGCATACTACGTCCACAACTGGATCACGTCGTTCTCTCTGCATGGCTCCTAATTGGCTCAAATAGACAGACATGAGCTGTTCCTACGAGGTCAAAAATGTTCTGTTGCACAGCAGAAAATCCTCAACCTTCAGAAATGGCGAAGATTCCAAGAATGGTGCTCGGCCAAGAACCTAGACCTGACCAAAGCTCCATTAAACACGATCTTAGAATATATTCTACACCTTAAACACCTTGGACTCGCCCTTTTATTGCTCGAGGTGCATCTAGCCAACCATTACAGCCTTCCACCAGCCTATCCATGGGTACACTGCCTTCTCCCATCCAGCTAAGAAAAGGTTTATTAAAGGCCTCACCAACATTTTCCCCGAACACAAACAACCTCCAGATGCATAGAATTTGAACTGGTCTTAGATACCTTAATGTGTCCGCCATTTGAACCCCTTGCTACATGTGATCTCAGTACCTTAACAATGAAAGTTGTATTCCTCCTAACCATCACATCTGCTCGCAGAGTGGGGGAATCAGCAGCTCTCTCAGCTAACCTCCCTTATACCATCCTTACAACACAGGCAGTCATCCTATGTCCCCAACCGTCATTTTTACCCAAAGTTACTTCTTCCTTTCACATAAATGAACCAATTGTTCTCCCCATGTTCTATCCCAAACCACACTCTTTGGAACATCAATCAAGGCTGCACTCTCTTGACGTTTGTAGGGCCTTGTCCTTTTACATTGAAAGAACTCGCAATTTCTGAAAATCACAACATCTGCTAATCTCGCTGGACGACCGCTCCAGGGGGTCACCCACTCTCCGCACAGCGAATTTCCAAATTAATCATTTCTTGCATCATACGCTATTACAAGTTAAGGAACGTTCCAAATCCACAAACCAGAAGGGCCCACTCTACCAGGGCAATGGTCTCCTCAGCAGCTTTCCTCAAGGGGGTCCCCATAAAAGACATTTGTCAAGCGGCCACCTGGTCCTCCGACTTCACATTTGCAAAACACTACGCGTTACAAACATCCTTATGACTGACACAGTGGTAACCACCGCAGTACTTTCCACAGCGGCAACCCATTAACTCTGAACCTGCCACCTTTACTCCGGCTATTGCTGTGAAGTCATGCACAGTGGAGCACCCAAGGGGATGCCACCCGAAGAAGAAGTTACACGCTTTGTGCAGTAACAATGGTTCTTTGAGGTGTGTCCCCCCGTGGGTGCTCCACGACGCGCTTTCCTCCCCTCTTTGGAGTCTGTTGTTTCTTTCAGACCTCGACAATCAAGAGGAACAGGCGGGATCCGGACTGCGCAACCAGAAACTGCGCGAAAAGTCACAAGATGGCTGCCACGCATGTGTGATCCGGCAGACAATGGCTAAAAGATCTCCGATCTGCGGCGCTAGGATGAACCCAACACTCACAGTTGAGCACCCACGGAAGGGGGGGGGGGACACCTTGAAGAACCATCATTACTGCACAAGGTGAATAACTTCTTCTGGAGCCACTGTTCCTCATTCCATACCTGCATTCTACTCTGATCCCACAATTAAGTGCTTTTTCCTGAGCCGAATAGAGATGATCCACCATGTGCAGATGCCATAAATCTTGAATTGTTTGTTTCCATGGCATGCATCACGGCACTGTCACATCCTGTGTCTGTCTCTGTCATTCTCACAAACACACACTGTCCTTCACTCTCATCTCCTGACCCAACACAAATGTGGCTTTTTGTTGTTACTACTTCTACTGCTTGCAAAGTGGGTTATGTTTAGTTTTTGACTGGTCTGTGCATTTCAGAATTTTCATTTCTCTCTTATGCTTAAATTTAATTCTTTGAGTAGTGAGTTCTCAGATGCCTAACCTGTCATGGCTGGAGTAATTATGCGTCTGGTAATTGCTGCTCCTGGATGGGGCTAGCATGTCCCTCTAACCCCTGAGAGAGGAAGAGCAGGGGGTTTTCACATGCTGTCCCTGTCTTCAGACACCACTTCTGCAGCTCCCATTGATCAATAACAGAGAACCGTGGCCAGCAGAAGCTGTGGGCTCAGTGCCTGTAGATGAGGGGCAGCACATGGCACCATGGACCCATTGCTGTACATGCCAGCTGCTTTCAGGAGTGGTGCAGAGCCAGGACAGGAGTAAGCCTACCTTAACCCCACTGCTTCTCCACTCAGAAGGCATCTCATTTAAACAGTGCCCAGCCAGAGCCTGCTTCCTGAACCCTTGTCCCAGCCCTGAACCTCCTCCTGCACCCAAACTCCTTCCCAGAGCCCCTCCCATGCTCCAAATTCATTGGCCAAAGACCAGAGCCTGCACCATACCTCCCTACCCCAGCCTGGTGAACATGAGTGAGATTGGGGGAGGAATGGGGATGGAGTGAGCAGGGTGAGGCCTTGGAGAAGGGGCAGGGCCTCAGAGAAGGGCGGGAAGAAAGTGGGACAAGGGTATTTGGGTTTGAGGTAGATCTTTCATTGCACTTAAATTGAAAAATTGATCTTGTGATTAAAAAGGTTGGAGACCACTGTCCTAGTGGGAGAAGGTGGTCTGCACTGTGGACAAGCAACCCCCAATGCACTGCTCTCTGTTGGTGCTAGAGTACCTTGTGGATACATTGTGTCAATGTGCACAATATAATTACAGTGGTTTATGATAATTGAAATAATATAGGTCAACATAGGACAATCTACATTGGAGATAAGTCAATTTAAGTCAACAATCACTCAGCATAGCAAACTAGGCTTTTAATGCCTATACTGTGCTGCTTCTGGTGGCACTGTCAGCAGGAGTCTTGCACCTAGGGTTGACAGCTGGGCTCTGTTTACACTACAGAATTTTTTGGAAAAATGGCCATTTTTCTGAGAGAACTTCACTCACAACCAACACTGTAATCGCATTCTTTTTCCGACATTGGTAAACCCCTTTCTATGAGGAAGAAGCCTTTTTCCAAAAGAGCTTTTTTGGGAAAAGGCGTGTGTGGACAGGGAAGAGACTTTCAAAAGAAGAGGAAAAAGCAGAAGTGCCCTGGTGGCCACTCCATCCGTAGCCATCACAGCTTAAATGTGAGAGCGCATCCATTCAGTGTGGATGCTATCTTTTGAAAAAGCAGATTGCTTTTTCGATGCGCTTTGACAGTGCGGACGCTCTCTTTTGGAAGAAGTTTTTTTGGAAGATCTCTTCCAGAAAAGCTTCTTCTGAAAGAAGCCTGCAGTCTAGATGTAGCCCTGGAGACTTGCTGAGTGAGCTTTCCTTTTCCCCATCTCTCACTAGGAGGCAGCCCAGGTTCAGGCTCTCCCCTTCCTCTGGTGCCAGTTGAAGGCAAAATGCTGTCTCCATGAGAAGGAGACATCTCTTCCCTTCTTTGTATGGGGCTGAAAGTCTCTGCAAATTTTGCTCTCTTCCAGTTGATAACCCTCTCCCAAACACTTTAAGACGGAGTCATGAGGGTAACCACAGGGCATAGGCTTTGAGCACTTGTAGGGCTTAAAATGCTGGGATAAAGGCATGACTAGTTCCAGGGAAAAGGAAAGTAGGGGAGACCTCGACAAATCTAACTAGCTAGAACTACTAAGAGTGCATCTACACAGCAGTGTTACTTTGGAATAATAGCTGTTATTCTGAAATAACAATGCGAGCATCTACACAGCAATTCCATTCTTTCAGAACAAATTCAAAATAATGGACAGCTTATTCCAACTTCCGTAAACCTCATTCCACAAGGAATAATGCCTATTCTGAAATAGCTTTTTTGGAATAGCAGTAGAATGGACGCTCCACTGTTGCTATTTCAAAATAGCTCCTCACTGTGGTTTAAAGAAGAAGGTTCGGAAATGTGGCTAGTCCCAGGGAGGCGCAGAAACAGGCAAACTATTACTAAATATCTTTTAAACTTTTATTAAAGGGCTTCTATGTATAAATTATGATTTTATCAATTTCTTACATACGTAGGCACTAAATAATTATTAGAATGTCCAATAAGCAAAATGCAATACAGTGAAGAAAATTCTTTGAGATTTCTCTAAATCCCAATAGTTGTTAACAAGGGACTAGGCTTTATTAACAGTTACATCTACATCAGTCTTACTTATAAGACTAATCATTTATCTAAAACTTTTAACACTACTACTTAATACTTCTAAACAATTTCAGATAAGAATACTTATATTTAACAGACACACAAACTGCAACAACAACTTATTTGGTATTCGTTATGTTTGGTATACGTTACGCTCGTTTGGTTCGGTGAGCGGGAGGTGGCCCTCGGGTGATCAGTCCTCGGACCTGGCTCATATTCCGCCATTCAATGTTTATTCGGGATTCTTCAATTTGATACAGGAGGGGAAGCTGTTTTATAGAGAGAGCTTTTGCGCGCTTTTTGTGATAGGCTAGCAGACCCTGTCTGTTAAGTGACAGGAGTAAGGGGGTGAGATGGTTTCCTGTTTTTCCTTTTCTGCCTTATCGGGCATGGCACAGTCAGCACAACCAGCACGAACTTTACATGAACTTTTTGGGTCTGGTTTTGGTTCCTGTTTGTCACTGATCTTTAAGTTACATAATGTAAGGGTTTTCATCAAGGGGAAGTTGACCTTTTGCTTGGATGGCAATACGCGTGAGAGGCCTGGCCAGCAAAGAGCCTGCTTTTACATGCCCCCGTGGCCAGGGCCGAGAGCGAACCAACCTGCTTGGTCCTAAATATTATCTTCCTCATCGTTGATAAGCGGTTTTGCTTCTGCTATCATGACACTATGAACTGTACGTCGGATACAGGCCTTAAGGCATGCACATGAGATACACAGGAGTACCAGACAGGAGAAAACACTAAATAGAATGGGGAGTATAATATCTTTGTACTGACCCAGGCCAAACCAATTTATGAGCCAGGTGAGACTAAAGAATGACCGCCTTTCTCTCACCTCCCGAACAACCTGATCAATATCAGAGATTACATTAGTAATATTTTGGTGCACAGAGGTAATTAGCTTACAGCATTTCCTTTGAAAAAGTTCTTTTGTTTGGGGATGATCGTCAATCTACTTACAGAACCTACTCTCTTTTGCTAGAAGATAATCGAGAGCTAGGCGATTTTGCATAACGTATACAGGCAGTCCCCGACTTACGCGGATCCGACTTATGTCGGATCCGCAGTTACGAACGGGGCTGCCCCAGGGTACACGGACTGCGGGACCTCGCGGTCCTGCCGCCCGTGTACTCTGGGGCTTTTTCTGCGTCTCCCTGGTCTGCAGACCAGGAAGACGCAGAGCAAAGCCCCGGAGGGGCTCAGGCAGCGGGCTGGCCCGCTGCCCGAGCTCCTTCCCCCTTCCCCCGCGGCTTTGCAAAGCCTTGGGGAAGCCGGCAGCGGGGCAATCCAGGAGCGCCTGGGCTGCCTCTGCCCGAGCCCCCCACGGCTTTGCAAAGCCGCGGGGGAGCTCGGGCAGAGGCAGCCCAGGTGCCCCTGGACTGCCCCGCTGCCGGCTTCCCCAAGGCTTTGCAAAGCCGCAGGGGGGGGCTCGGGCAGCAGGGCACCCCAGGGGCGCCTGGGCTGCTCCGCTGCCGGCTTCCCCGAGGCTTTGCAAAGCCACGGGGGAAGCCGGCAGCGGGACAGCCCAGATGCCCCGCGGCTGTCCCACTGCCGGCGTCCTCAGAGGCTTTGCTCCCCGTCTCCCTGGTCTGCTGGTCTCCAGCAGACCAGGGAGATGGGGAGCAAAGCCGCGGAGGACCCAGGCGGCGGGACCGCGGTGCGTCTTGGTCCGCCGCCCGTGTCTTCCTGGTCTGCTGGGGTGGAGGGGGGGGGCGCAGCTAGTACGCCCCCCCCCCCAGCAGACTAGGCTTTTCTCCGGACGCCTGTGGCAGAGCAGCTGGGGTGATGCCGATTGGTCCCGCAGCGCCGCTCTGGGCGCTACTGGTCCAACCCAGCAGCACCCCAGCTGCTCTGGTCCTGATTCAGCCGCTGCTGGTCAGTTTCAGCAGCGGCTGAATCAGGACTCCTGGGGCAGAGCAGATGGGTTGCTGCTGGGTTGGTCCAGTAGTGCCGAGGAGCGGCGCTACTGGAGCAACCCAGCAGCACCCCAGCTGCTCTGCCCCAGGCGTCCTGATTTAGCCGCTGCTGAAACTGACCAGCACTGACTACAGGAAGCCCGAGGCAGAGTTGCTCTGCCCTGGGCTTCCTGGAATCAGCTGCTGATCAGTTTCAGCAGCAGCTGACTTGGGGACGCTTGGGGTTCTTAAGTTGATTCTGTATGTAAGTCAGAACTGGCGGTCAGTTTGAGCAGCGGCTGAATCTGGACGCCAGTTCCGACTTACATACAGATTCAACTTAAGAACAAACCTATAGTCCCTATCTTGTACGTAACCCGGGGATTGCCTGTATTCAGATTTCTTTAAACTTGTCTGATAACAATAAGAGTCTTTTTGCTGTGCTGTTGACGAGATGTTCAATCACTTGGCCTTGTAATTGTAACTGTTTACAAAACATTACACTTCCAACAAGATTAAAGGTGGCAACAGCAAGTGCAGTTTTTCCAAACCATGTCTTAAACGAGTAACGTTTCCTTGGGCTGCATACGTGCATAGCCAATCTTAGAGAAAATAATGTTTTTCTGTATCCTAAAAGAAAACAGATTGCGACTCAGTCACGGTTAGTCACGATTGCAAAGCTATTCTGGTGGGAAGGGGCTGGTACCCCACTCCCAGTCCTTCTGTTCATGTGGTGCACTATTTGCTTCCTTCCAGTTCCTTTTTGTTCACCTGTGGAGATATTGTTAATATTCTCCTAGCTTAACAATTACTATCGTTCTTTCACTAAATGTTAAGGTTGCCAATCGATTGGGCCCAATTATTAATTTTGTTTTGTTTTTAATTTATGCTTTTGCTTTATTTAAAATATCATTTCATTAAAACACTAATATTCTACACACAGTGACATTTGCAATACATATTACAATTAAGACACACAAGACAAAACACAAACTTATGTCATGACAGTAGAACCATGGTTTTTCTTTTTCTTGAGTTGATTTTCAGCTGGCACCAGCGCTTTCTGATGATCTGAAAGACAAAATAACATTTCTACCTCCGTTGAGGTGGTACATTATACTTGAGAATACTTTCCTTTTATAGAAGTTCTTTGCTAATTTTACTGCTGTTCTGCTGTTACTTAATGGTATACTTTTATTTTGCACACCAGCGTTAGAGGGTTTAAGTGGATTACTTCATTGTTCAATTATTAAGTTAAAGGTCGTATGCCTCAGTTTTCCTCTTGTACTGCAGACCAGGTTTTAATGTGTAAAGCTTCAAACTATTCACGGGTGACAACTTAGAAGCTTTACTGTTATCGTGATTTTCCTTTACTTATTACTAAGTATTTGCCAATTACCATTTCAGTAAACCTAAAAAGTTTTCCTTTTAGTGGAAGAGAATCATATATATATGGTAGGGTTACTTATTAACACTACATTTATTCCTACATTAAACAGTAACATTGACATTAAATCTCTTACAAGTAGGTGCTTATGAATATCTGGTTATATACTATGCCTTTTATTTGGATAGCGATTTACTTTAGAGGGTTACCTCCTTTTGAAATCTTTGAATAGCAGACTCTTATAACAGCGAGGCCTGCGTTTACACATAACGTTTTGGCTTGCTTTCAGATCCAAAGTTACCAACAATTCAGAGACTCAGCCTTGAAAAGGGACACAGTGAAATTTGATTCTTTTCACTTTTAAGTTCCGCTTTTAAAGCACACAGCAAAAACACATTGGGTCTGAATCTGATTTGTTACCTAAAAATAAGAAATTAGGAATTCATTCCAAATATTAGCTACAATTTGGCTTGTAACAAGATTTTGAATCTTATAAAACATTGAGGTGCTTTAAGGGTTAAATGCTAGAAGTCCTGCACTAGATATTTGAATCTGGTATAAAGTAGAATAGGCATTATTTAAAACAAAACCAAATTAATGTGTTTGAAATTTACAGAACAGATTTACAAATTTACAATGCATAGATTTTATTCTCCTTTTATGCATTTAACCAATTAGGTTTCAGTAGAATTCCTTATTTCCTATTTAGCAATTTTAACAAGTGTTCATAGCTAACTATTTAAATTAGATTTTTGTTTGTTTGTTTTTTTACACGTTGCTTAGGAAAAAGACTGCAAAGACACAAGAAGTCTTTATTTTAAAGCAGGTTTCCTTCTAACACATTACAGCAAATGCTTAATTTGTTCTACACTCCACAGAGTTAACTTCTCACTTTCTCATTAGTTTAACCTTTTAATGCCTGTATTACTGCTTTCCCTTATTTCTTTTTCTATGCCCACACCGGGCTCCAAACCTCTTTCCCATTTTTACATGCTTTTTTCCTCTTTGTCCTTGATTCTTTCCCTGCTAAATGACTTGTTCAAATGACACAGGTTTTTCGAGTGGTTTGGATTGGTAGTGCTGATAAATTGTGGCTGTAAGGTTTAGTTGTCTAAGATCAGGTATTCTTAGCAAGTTTTTTTTTTTTTTTTCAAGCAGGGCTTTTATTTTGTAATTATGCCTGTGGTGGTGAATGGTAATTAACACCAATTCAGATTGCTGTGCTTGGTGTAACTTGGACCCAAACTTTTGACCTTAACTTGGTGTGGGGGACGTCTTTAGTAATAATAGAGACTTGTGCCCCCGTGTCCAATAAAAAGCGTATGGGTCTCTTTGCATTCTTTACAAGTAAGGATTTATATGGTTGGGTAACTATATCAGTGTTGGCCAGATGGCACTTGGCTTTTACTAGTTTTTTGGCTGAGGACTGTTATTTTCATCTTTTTTTCCCATTGTTTCCACCCGAGGATCTGTGCTATGGTTTCCTGCTGTTCCTTATTACAGCTGTGGATTTAATCCTGCTGTTCCTTATTACAGCTGTGGATTACAGCTGTGGATCTAATCCCAGTCCTAGCAAAAACCCAAACAACGCTCTTTCATACTTTGTCCGGTCTGAAGGCGAGTTTCTTTTTGGTTTTCTGAGATTTTTCTACCGGGAAACTTTCATGTGCTTTCTCTTTTAAATCTACATTGTCTATTACTTGATAAAGGGCAGTAACAGGCTGGCCTTCTGTGGTATGAAGCCACATAAGCAGCCCTGGATCTTTATTCCCTGTAGCCTCAGCAGCTGAGTTAATAACCATTGCTCCAATTGGAATTCGGCTGGGGTCTCCAAGAAACCGAAATGGATTGGGTTGCTGTGTTTGAGCTTGAGTGAGACCTAAGGGATGCATAGCAGGATCCCAGGTTAAAATCTAAGACCCACACAAGCGTGCATTAATTGCTGTTTTGTTTTTATACTACCTGGGGGTAGACTTAATGCTGCAAGGCTTCCCCCTAGGAGAAGACTGCAGAAGCCAGGTACAGATAGTGGGTATACCGTATTGGTAGACACTATGGATGAGTTACCGGTACCTTTTGCCCAATTAGGTGACCTAGACAAGAACATACATTCATCCTTGTCAAGCCATTCTGACCCGTTTTCCAACGTTAATCTCCCTAACCATGCTACGGGGGGTTCATTAGGCTTTCTCTCGGTATCAGCAAGTAGCTCCTTTAACTCTGTCTTATTACGTGAGCGGAACACTGTCTGTTGATTAGTCCGCCTGGTCACAGCATCAAAAGTTGTCTTAACAACAGAAATGGGTAAGCCTTCTAAAAATGGAGGGTCCACTGGGTTTGGTGCTGAAGGTACTGCACCATTTTCCTCTATTACAGTCTCCCACTGCTATGGTAGGGGAAAATGTTTTCCTTGGAGTGCTAAGTCACTCTGATAGTCTCGGTGTTCTGAGTCCTCTAATGAAGTCGAGGCTAACATTTCAGCTGCCTTACGCAATGGCACTTCAGCGGGGTTTTGTGGGTCTGAGGCTGATGCTGCAGCCGCAGCCCGCAGTGCCACCTCAGACTGTTTTTGCAGGTCTGAGGTTGATGCTACAGCTGCCGTCCGCAGCGCCGCCTCAGCATTTCCCAGTCTATCCAAGGTTTGTTTTAAAGCATGCCAGAGTGTCCCAATTACCTTCTCTGATTGGTAAGTATCAGGACCTATCTTTTTTTTGTTTTCTATTCTCCAGCAATTCATCTAGGGTATAGACTAAAATACCATGTCCAGCAGTGCCAAAGGGGGTTTTTGGTCTGAAGTCAGTAGGTTTTGAGGGGTGTCCTACTTTCTTTAGTATTTTCTCAATAGAGCTTAAAATATTTTCAGGTGGATTGGGGTTATTTTCATTGCCCCCAGCTTTTATTAACTCTTGTCCTTCGCTTTCATTTATGGGGTAGAAGGACAGATGCGGGGCTCTAAGCAACAAGCATCCCAAACCCTCTGTGGTTACCTGTACCTGCCAGACTTTTGCTTCTGAACCAGTCCCAATGGTTAAGTTAAGCTTTTGACTTAAATCTGGGCGGCTTTGGTTTGATTCAAGTTGGTGGAAGACAATATGCTGAAACAAGTCTTCCATAGACTGGTTGCCTTTTCCACATCTCCAGGGACATAAACCACATCCTGTTCGTGACGCCATGTGGTTTAAAGTAGAAGGTTCGGAAATGTGGCTAGTCCCAGAGAGGCGCAGAAACAGGCAAATTATTACTAAATATCTTTTAAACTTTTATTAAAGGGCTTCTACGTATAAATTATGATTTTATCAATTTCTTACATACGTAGGCACTAAATAATTATTAGAATGTCCAATAAGCAAAATGCAATACAGTGAAGAAAATTCTTTGAGATTTCTCTAAATCCCAATAGTTGTTAACAAGGGACTAGGCTTTATTAACAGTTACATCTACATCAGTCTTACTTATAAGACTAATCATTTATCTAAAACTTTTAACACTACTACTTAATACTTCTAAACAATTTCAGATAACAATACTTATATTTAACAGACACACAAACTGCAACAACAACTTATTTGGTATTCGTTATGTTTGGTATACGTTACGCTCGTTTGGTTCGGTGAGCGGGAGGTGGCCCTCGGGTGATCAGTCCTCGGACCTGGCTCATATTCCGCCATTCAATGTTTATTCGGGATACCTCAATTTGATACAGGAGGGGAAGCTGTTTTATAGAGAAAGCTTTTGCGCGCTTTTTGTGATAGGCTAGCAGACCCTGTCTGTTAAGTGACAGGAGTAAGGGGGTGAGATGGTTTCCTGTTTTTCCTTTTCTGCCTTATCGGGCATGGCACAGTCAGCACAACCAGCACGAACTTTACATGAACTTTTTGGGTCTGGTTTTGGTTCCTGTTCGTCGCTGATCTTTAAGTTACATAGTGTAAGGGTTTTCATCAAGGGGAAGTTGACCTTTTGCTTGGATGGCAATACGCGCGAGAGGCCTGGCCAGCAAAAAGCCTGCTTTCACACTCACCAGGGCCTTTCAAAGTAATTACTCTCCAGTGCCTCCTGGGACTCTAAATTGAAGTAGCCCGTCCACATTAGGGAAGCCTGCATTGGACTAATTTTGAGGCTTCCCTGTAGTGGAGATGTGCTATTTCAAAATAAGCTATTTCAGAGTATTTCTTCTTGAAAAGCTTATTTTGAAATAAGCATGCTGTGTAGATGTACCCTAAGAAAACAATTATAGCTATGTACTTTTTATTCAAAGGCACTTGCAGAACACAAGGACCAAGACACTCCACAACTGTCTCAGGCAGTAAGAAAGAAAGGAATTCCACAGAGGGGTTATTAACCCATTAATGGTGAATGAAGGGAGAGCCTGCTAACAGAAAATTGTCAGGTAAGAAATTTCTTAGTCATGAACTCTAAAGTCATGCTCCTGACTCTCTCTCAAACCCAATGCTGTAGTGAATTTAGCATGGGATGTTTTGACAGTGGATGTTAAAACTGTTGTTACAATTGCCTGCATAGTAGAACTGCGGTGGTTCTGACACATTTACAGCCTAGGCCTCTACAGAACATACTCTAAGGAATAATCTGACAATGGCATGCAAAGTTAGTGGAACAAGTTTTTTCCATCTCATTTGTTTTATAATCTGATTCAAAGGAGACTAAATTGAAATGTAGTACAGGCAGTCCCCGGGTTACGTACAAGATAGGGACTGTAGGTTTGTTCTTAAGTTGAATTTGTATGTAAGTCGGAACTGGTACATATTGTAGGGGAAACTCTAGCCAAACATTTCTCCAGAGCTCAGTTTTATTCTCCCACACCTCACTTCCCTCAGTCCTTTATTCTCAATCTGAGGTGTCTGCTGAGAGAAGCCGCTCTGCGTCTCCCTGGTCTGCTGGGGTGGGGAGGGGGCGCTAGCTTCGCGTCTCCCTGGTCTGCTGGGGGGAAGCAGCTAATGCAGGGTTGCCTCACCCCGTTTGTAAGTAGGGATCTGATGTAAGTCGGATCCATGTAATCCGGGGACTGCCTGTAGTCTCACTGAGGTAGTTTGAGCCTGCTTCAGAAAAGCAGACTGACTCCCTCAGAGAACTGATGGGCGGGATCCCCTGGGAAGCTAACATGAAGGGGGAAGGAGACCAGGAGAGCTGGCACTATTTTAAAGAGGCCTTATTGAAGGCACAGGAAGAAACCATCCCGATGTGCAGTAAGAAAAGCAAATATGGTAGGCGACCAGATTGGCTTACTGGGGAAATTCTTGGTGAGCTTAAACACAAAAAGGAAGCTTATAAAAAGTGGAAACTTGGACAAATGACCAGGGAGGAGTATAAATATGTTGCTTGAGAAATGCAGGGGAGTAATCAGGAAGGTGAAAGCACAATTGGAATTGCAGCTGGCAAGGGATGTGAAGGGTAACCAGAAAGATTTCTACTGGCATGTTAGCAATAAGAGGGTGATCAGAGATGGTGTGGGACTTTGCTGGGTGAGGGAGGTAACCTAGTGACAGATGATGTGGGAAATGCTTTTTTTGCCTCTGTGTTCACAGACAAAGTCAGCTCCCAGACACTGCACTAGGCAACGCAGTATGGGAAGGAGGTGGGCAGCCCTCAGTGGAGAAAGAACTGGTTAGGAACTATTTAGAAAAACTAGACATATAAAAATCCATGGGTCTGGATTTAATGCATCTGAGGAAACTGAGGGAGTTGGCAAATGTCATTGCAGAGCCTTTGTCTATTATCTTTGAAAACTTGTGGCGATTGGGAGAGATCCCAGATGACTAGAAAAAGACAAAAGTAGTGCCCATCTTTAAAAAAGGGAAGGAGGACAATCCAGGGAACTATAGACCGGTCATCTTTACCTCAGTCCCCAGAAAAATCATGGAGGGGATCCTTAAGGAATCCAAATGAAGCACTTGGAAGAGAGGAAAGCGATCAGGAATAGTCACCGTGGATTCACAAAGGGAAAGTCATGCCTGACCAACCTGATTAACTTCTATGATGAAGTGACTAGCTCTGTGGACATGGGGAAGTCAGTGGATGTGATATACCTTGACTTTAGCAAAGCTTTTATACAGTCTCCTACAATATTCTTGTCAGCAAGTCAAGGAAATATGGATTGGATAAATGGACTGTAAAGTGGATAGGAAGCTGGCTAAATTGTTGGGCCCAACAGGTAGTGATCAATGGCTCGATGTCTGATTGGCGGTCGGTTGCAAGCGGAGTGTCCCAAGGATCGGTTCTAGGGCTGGTTTTGTTCAACGTCTTTATTAATGATCTGGATAAGGGGATGGATTGCACTCAGCAAGTTTGCAGATGACACTAAGCTAGGGGGAGAGGTAGATATGTTGGAGTGCAGAGATAAGTCCAGAGTGACCTCGACAGATTAGAGGATTGGGCCAAAAGAAATCTGATGAGGTTCAACAAGGACAAGTACAGAATTCTGCACTTGGAATGGAAGAATCCTAAGTACTGATATAGGCTGGGAACTGTATGGCTAGGTAGCAGTTCTGCAGAAAAGGACTTGGGGATTTCAGTGGATGAGAAGCTGGATATGAGTCAACAGTGTGCCCTTGTAGCCAAGCAGGCTAATGGCATATTAGGGTGCATAGATGAAGAAGAGGGCTGTGCCCACAAAAGCTCATGATACCATTTACATGTTTTGTTAGTCTTTAAAGTGCTACTAAACTATTTGTTGTTTTTTAAATTTTTTCCAAGAGTCACTTTTCCATGTAAGCAATTGTTGTTACTCCAGGAAATATTCTCATTACAAATGAATATGAGTGAGGGCAGTTCATGAAGCTGTGAATTGGCACATGTGTATATACCAATTAAAATTATTTATGTGACAGAAAATTTGAAAATCCCTGTTCTAGACCACAATAAATGGAGAACAAAAAAAACCCTCATTTGCAGCAAAACCAGATTTAAAATTAGACTTCAAAACCAAAAGGCATTGATCCCCTAGATTTTTGGGTGGAACAGTAATTGGCCAATGTTTAATTTTCTCATTGGCATGACTTGCTGTGGAAAGAGACATTTTCAAGATTGTAAAAAGATTAAAAGACTGTAGAAAAAATTGCTGTGGACCCTAGACAACAAGATAAGGATAATCGCCTGCTAATTCTGCACTAAGCAGCTGTTTTCAGACTGGACTATTTAAAATAATTTTTCTTCATTGCTAAGAATCTTAATTCTGAACTGCAGAATCATATTTGCAAGCAAGTGTCTTAATGACACTCCAAAGCAGACAGGAATAGGAAACAGACTTTCATTACCATTAATTTAGCTGTCCTGTATTGTAACTTTGTAAATTCTGCTACTCCCATTGCTCAAGGCCTTACACTTCAGACAACACATGAATGGTGTAGCTTTGTTGATGCTTCTAGCTGTTGCCAGGGGACAGCTTGAAAGCAGTGAATCATGCTGCATACAGTCAGCGTAAAAGAACATTGGAAAATGCTTGGACTTAGAAACTTTCTTCCTATGTAGTTTGGGTTGTTCTATCACCCAGCTACTATAGAGCGGTGATGGATTCCTTAGAAATGTGTTCAGTGATAATAAATAGAGGCAGTAAATATGGCCTCCATTTTTAATGGTTTGTATTCTCTTAGCTGCTTAAAGACATTGTTCTGGTGCTTTTTGGTGCTCTGGTAACTAAGTGTTTTGTTTAGATGCTGAATTACAGTATTTTTAATGGAGAGAAATGAGCTCTTTGCCAAACCTTGACAAAAAAAATTTAGAAATGAATTTTACAAACCACTAGAAAAATTACATAATACAAAAACGTGCACACTTTTCCTTACGGAGCTAAGCAGAGGTGTGCTTATCCATAAACCTATTCATGCTTAAATACAGCAGCAGCACCAGACAGTTAGTTATTTGTACAGAGACAAAAATTTAATTCTTGATAGGGGTGCAGGTGCTGCAAGCCAACTCTTGCTTTGGTGATACAAAAGGAGGCAAAGAAGGTGGGTTATACTATTGTACAGGTGACAACCAACAGGTAGGGAATAAACACAGGAAAACAGTATGTCTATGTTTGAGGGCTGGGTCAAAAACATGAGACAGAATCAACTGGAGCGGAAAGGGCAAGGGGAAAAAAATCACCTCAGATCCAGGACTCCAAAGAAGGGAGAGCCTCTGTTTGCCTGTCTTTATTTACCAGGGATGTAATTTTCAACTGCACTCAGCGTTGACCTAATTTTTGCCCTCAGGGAAGTCAATAGGAATTTTATCCTTGACTTTCATTGGAGAGTTAAACCAACACGGAGTACTCCTGAGGACCCCGTCCTGAAGCTCATGACTCCGTTCCAGGATGAGAGGTAGAGGTTGGAAAGCATCAAACTTTCCAAGTCATGGGCTGCAAAACTCATCCCAAACATCTCTCTCTCTCCCTCTCTCTCCCTCCCTCTTTTTAAAAATGTCTGTAATTAGACTCATTAGACAGGTGCTTGTCTTTTGTACATGGTTTTAAAACTTACTACCCACAGGTGTTTATCTTGAATTCAACACAGCTATTTGATTTGACATTTTAATTCAAGCATGCTGTGCCTTTCTACATCCACTAGAAAGCATGTCATGCCTTTCTGTGCCGCTAGATGGAACTCATCTCCTTATACATAGAGGTGAAACTCATGGGCTTAAATCCTGGCTTCACTGGACTCTGGGAGTTTTGCTACAGATTTCATGAAACCAAGGTTTCACCCGTAGCACCTGCTTCTTTGAGGGGCCAAATGGAGAATGCAGTGGGTGCTGAGGTGCTGATTAGGCTTTTATTTGTTTGGAACCATTAGATTACTACAAATTATAAAATCAGTCTGTGCTCAATAATGACCCTTTTTTCAGAGCTCCCGTTAGTTATCTCAAATGCTATCATAAGAATGGCCATACTGGGTCAGACCAATGGTCCATCTGGCCCAGTATCCTGTCTGCAGACAATGGCCAATACAATATGCCCCAAAGGGAGAGAACACAACAGGTAATCCTCATGTGATCCCTCCCCTGTCACCCACCTCCAGAGGCTAGGGACACCATTCCTACCCATCCTAGCTAATAGCCACTAATGGACCTAACTTCCATGAATGTATCTAGCTCTTTTTTTGAACCCTGTTAAAGACCTAGCCTTCACCAAATCCTCTAGCAAGAAGTTCCAGAGGCTGACTGTGCGCCGAGTGAAGAAAAATTTCCTTTTGTTTGTTTTAAACCTCCTGCCTATTAATTTCATTTGGTGACCCTTAGTTCTTACATTGTAGGAATAAGTAAATAGCTAGCTTTTCCTTATTCACTTTTTCCACACCAGACATGATTTTATAGACCTCTATCATATCCCCCCTTAATCTCCTCTTTTCTGAGATGAAAAGTCCAAGTATTTTTAATCTCTCTTCATATGGGACCGTTTCCAAACCTCTAATAATTTTTGTTGCCTAATCTTGTGAGAGACTACTTTAGTTTAGGACTCTGTGAGGACAGAAGGAAGTGCACTCAAGTCATGACTGATAAGGATACTGTTTACATTTACCTAGTGTCTTTCAGATGAGGATTTCATACCATTTTACAAAACTTGGCAATTATCCCCAATTTTATTGATGGGAAAGTCATGCCTTAGAGAAATGTAATGACTTGTTCCAAGGTCACATCACCAGTCAGAAGCAGAACTGAAAATAAAATCCAAGATTCTTGACTCCGGGCCATGATCTTTAGCCAATTATATCTTCCTGATCACTGGTTCCCTCCTCTAGAGAATATTCACAAGTTAGTGGAGGAACAGACTAAGTAATAGTATGGAAGATCACTGGGTGTTAGTCTGTAACTAAAAAAACTTAAAACAGTGAATAGTCCTGCAGCACCATAGAGACTGACAAAAACTGTAGCTTTTGTAGGCACAAACCACTTCTTCAGATGTACAAGAAGTTAAACTGTAACAGTCCATGCCTCTAAAACTTGTGGAAAAATACTAACTCTGCTCTTTTCTCCATTTCCCTCCCCACCTCAGTGTTGGGCTTGTAGGTGCCTGAGACACGAAGTAAGGCACATTGATGGGTATGTGTCCCACTGTTTCTGACTTTTTTGTTTATTGTTCAGATACTGCTATTCCATTTTGATCGGGAAGATAGAGTTATACAGGGATGCAAGTGACAGTTCATAAAGATCAAGTATGCCAAGCATCCAAGAGTTTAGGAGTTGTTGTAATTTAGCAGCATACAAATTTGAGGTTTCAAAATTTACAATTGTGTCTATTACCCCCTTTCCTCAGGAAAGAATAGCTCTGAATTTGTGCAGGTGTCCAAATGCATACTGATTAGCAGTAAGATACTACATTTTGTACAGTGGAGAATGGTAGACAAAATGTTTTCCAGCTGGGCTGATTTAATGAAGTAGGCACAGCACAGGTTGTTCAAACAGGAAGTGATCTTCTACTTAGTTTACCTAGTCTTTAAATGACAGATGAGTGAGTGTGATCAATCCCATGTTGTCTCAGCAACTCTCTCCAACTTGGAGAGAATGTTTTCTTTCCTCCTGTCCTATTAGAAAAATCTCCCAGTCTCACTGGACCTAACCTTTTTTCTCCACTCATGTCAAGGAGATTTTTGCCATCAACTTTTACAAGAAACAGGCTCCCAGAGATCAAGGATCCTATTTATCTGCCTATAATTGAGCTGCTAAAACTCAACTTACAGGATATGAACAAGACTCTGCAATTAACACTGGCTGCTACCACGTAGGACAAAGGTGGGGAACCTTTTTTTCAGTGTGGGGCTACTGACCCACAGAAAAATCAATAGGGGGCCATAAACAAGTGAGAAGTAAAATAAAACAATCCCCCGCCCCCTCACTGACATGGCTCTGAGGAAAAAGACACTTCTCCCCATTGCCCTCCCACAATAGAGCCTAGGAGGACCCAGGCTAGTAGATTTTTGTGTGTTGGAGCACCAGAGTAGGCTCCCCAATGCTGTGGGAACCCTGAGCTTTTAGGGCTGGATCCAGGTAAGCCAGCAGCCAGAAGTTCCCTATCCCAGATTTAGGAGACTTTTTACAAACTCTACAGCATTATTGTTCAAACCAGCTGATATTCTCCCACTTTGTCCAAGGAAAATATTCAGAAAAATGATTTCAAGTTGTATCTTATATTGAGGTATTCTGTCCTATTTGCCTACTGCTGCCAATATGCTTGACCCCTCTAAAATACCAAAAAAATAAAAGCAGTCATTGGCCTAGAAAGCTTAGACCCTGAAAACCAATGAAGAGGGCAGATCTTATTATAACTATCAAGCTATGAATTAAATATATTAAAATGCTTATTATCAACGTGTTGAATTTGATAAATATATGTAGCATGTTAAATTATGTAGAATTTAAGCTCAAATAGGCTAAATACTGTCTGAAAGAAAATAATTTTGACTTCCTTTTTCCAAGACTATATTTCAGCATCCATATCCTAATTTACAACATTTGACAGTAGTAAATATTTTGTAAGTGTTGTTAAAGAACACAACTAGGACAGTGCACCAGGATTGACTATCTGATTTTTGTATTTATTTTAAAAAGATGCAGTAGTTTATGCTTTTCACTTGCTTGAGTGTGCATCAAAATTTCTGCTTTCCCCCCTTCTGTTTCTTGCTTTTTTCCCCAGTATTTCTGACATACAAAGCAAAACATTTAAAAATAACTCAGGGATTCGTTTGTTTTAGCCCACTTAAACACATCCCAGTAGCTTTCAGAGTCTTCACTTTGCTTCACGTGGCACTTATATTGCCTTCTAGCTTGAAGCACTTGATAAATAACTAGATGCACAATTCCTTTGTCAGGGAGTAAGTAGCAGCAGCCCTGTTTAGGGCCTGATTCAGCACCCATTGGAGTATTTTCACTGACTTCAGTGGGCTTTGGAGAATGTAAGGCACAGACAAAGTATGTAACTTTCCTAATGTCACACACAAAATATAGGACAGACACTTGAACCCAGAGCTGGACCAGTGTCCACAGGAGTGTCCTGCTTTTTCAGCCTCTGTGTCTACAATGATACACCCTAGTTTTCTGACCACAGCCAGAATCCACAATTCCCCATTGAGCTTCTCCAGCTACTCTTTCCTCAGTTCCTGTTTTTTTCTATTCCATTGCATTTTGGAGTTGAGAGGGACCTAATTTTATTTGTTCCCCGCGCCCAAGGGTTTTTACCTGAGTGGATTAATAACAGTTATGGCCATTTACATGGGGGCAAGTAGATGTACAGTTCCCTCTGATAATTAAATTGTAGTTAATGCGGGTTCTGCTGAGATGAGAGCCGGATTCACACGCAGACACCCCTATCGCTTTCCTCCTTTATCTTTCAGCTCCTCCCGGTTATAGAGTGCCTCTGTTCAATGCTCTGCAAAGAACCAACAGCGAGCTCTGGGCACTGATGTTTCCTCAGCTTTGGGCACCAGCAACGACGCCCGCAGTCTGAGTTGAGAGAGGTGGGTAAGTGCTGGGAGCCAGCTGGAGGCAGGTTTCCGCGATGGCATCCTTCACTCGGGCGCGCAGACCAGCCAGGCCACCACGCGCCACCCGCCCCAATCATCGACCGCAGCGCCCCCCCCGCATTAGTGATCACCCCCTACCACTTGTGCTCGCTCAGCGGACACCAAAGTTAGGCCAGCGGCAACTCCTATTGGCCAGTTTCAATCCACTCTCGTGCCCCCCATTTGCAGCCGGCGTTGCCTGTCAAAGCTCCTCCTTACCTCCCCTCCCGCCCCCGGTCTAATTGCTGGCGCAGGGACTTTCCTGCTTGCTGCAGGTAGCCGCGGGGCAAAGGGCGCAGCGTAGCTCGCTCTGGTGCGCTGGGCTGCGAGTTGCATGGCCTCTCGCGCGCTCCCGGGACCCTGTAATGCGCACAAGGTCCCCGGCTCGCCGCTGGCAATGCTGCAGCGAGGTTCGTGAGCTTCCTTTGGCACCTTCCCTCCCCCTCTGAGCGCGCCGAGCAACCTGCTGCCGCCGAGTTTGTTTGGAGCGGGAGAGTCTGTCCCGGGCGCGGCAGCCTGCTGGCGGAGTGACTGGCGAGCCCCTACAGCCGGGGGCTCTCATCCCTGGCTGGACAGCCTTAGAAACGGAGGAAGCGGCCCTGCACACCGTGTGCCCCCCGGAGAAAGGGAGATGGATTTCGCATTGTTTCTCTGCTGAGCAGCTCCAGCCGGGCGCTGGGGCCGCGGGACATGGGCTCTTCGCCTTTGTCTCCCGAGTGAGCGAGCCCTTCCCACGCTGCCTTTGTGAGCCGAGCCCCGGCCGGGAACATGGATGTGACCATTTCCGAGCTCCTGGAGCTCTTCCTGCAGAGCCCTTTGGTGACCTGGGTAAGTTTGGAGCAGCATTGTTATAGGTCCTCGTGGCGCGGGGGCTGCCCGTTCCCCCCAGCGCCCCGGGAAGCACCTGGCTGCCTGCCCCGAAGGGCTGCGAGTTGCTCGCGTCCCGCTGTGCGCACAAACCAGCGCTGCTTTTCGAGCAGTGCGTTTCTTTTCTGATTCTTCAAAGCAACTTCACGCAGCGATCTCTCTGCCAGGCTGAATTGTCCCGGCTTTGGCGGCTGGCAGGGGCGCAGGTTTTGGGGTCCTTGTTTGCTTGTTTAAATAAATACGTCTACTCCGATCCCGCAGTTACAAAGTAGCTCTATTTTTCAACTTTACATAAAAGCAAGTGATGGCGACCTGGAAGGGTCTTCTAGACCTGCTTACCAAACAAAAAGAAACTTTCCTCTCCCGAACCCTGCGGCTTGTTCCCTTTGTAACAAGCCGTTTGTTCGGAGGTGTTGCTAACAATAGGTGCACAGAAGAAAATAGACTTTGACTTTGGAGGGAGTGGGGTGTGGAGTGGAGACCATCTTGCAAACAGGAGCTATTCTACTACTTATTGGCTTTCCGATGGGTCCAAAGCAAAACTGCCTTTCAGGATTCCGTGTTCCGGGTTGAGAGCTATCATTGGAATAATGCATTCAGGACATCTGAAAAAGGACCGTGGTGGATCTGAGCTGGAAAGCGTTAAACTCCACCTTTTGAAATGGGAGATGGGAAAGGAGCCTGAATTGTGGAAATCTTGCAGTGATATAATGAGAGCAAGGAACTGTCTCCCTATGGGTTTGACATCAGATACCAGTTAGGAATCTGTCTTAATCTTCATTTAAATGTGAACAGTGTTGTCAAATAGGCCAGGGCATCCTCAGCCCCAAATATCTGGGCTTGGTGGTGAGAGTTGCCCAAAAAGAACCACTGTCCTTTTATTTTTATGAACACACATACAGTTCTTGTTTGGTCTAACCTACTCTGTAACATAACGCCAAAGACCTTCCCCCAAATAATTCCTAGTGTAGAGCTGTTGGAAAAACATTCAATTTTGATTTAAATTCAGTTCTGGTGTAAACAAGTTCACCACTGTTGAAATCAACCAGTTTACAGCAGGACTGCTTCCTTCCCTTTATGCTAGAAGGCCTATTTGAATATGAGCCTTTTGTGTTTGGAAGATGTACAGAGATTGTTAAACTACTCAGTATGTAGTTGCTTTGTCAGGGGTGGGGTTGAAGGTGGTTTCTAATGAGTTTTGTGGCAGTTTAGATTCTTAAGCAAGAAAATTGTGATGGTTTATTAAAATAGCTGCTGCTGCTTTTTCTGACAGGTGAAGACATTTGGACCATTAGGGAATGAAAATGAAGACACATTGTCTATGTATATGGATCTGGTAGATGGCGTCTTTCTGAACAAAATCATGTTGCAAATGTAAGTGATCTTTTAAGGAATAAGGAAAACTATTTAGTATTGTGAGATCCAACCTGAAATTACTGACATTGATTTGTCAATACTTCTGAATAGATACGATTTCCAGATATGCAGATTGCCTCATTATTGATGAATGAAATGTCTTACTATTGAAAGTAAAGGAGATGTTACTGTTTGACCATCAGTGAAGCATTTTAGTCTTCTGTATAATTAATAGAGAATTGGGAGGAAAGCAGGTGCATGGCCAAAAGAGAAATCTTTTTTGGGGGGGAGGTTATTTCCCAAACTGACCACAAAAATTTGACTCCATTTAAAAATTCGTCCTGATAAATTCATTAATTGTTTCTGTATTACCCAGGATTTCATCATCTTTGGGGAAATTTAAAAGCCTTATGTGAGATTTTACTGTAGTCAATCTGTCAAGCTGAACAAAGGATGAAATATCTATATTCAAATATAAAGTTTCATATTGCTCATGTAATGCAGTAAACTGCTTTTTTATTTGGGTAGCATGTTTGTCATGGAACACTTGGATATCTGTAAATAGTTTAATCTGAAATAGATACATTAATTTTTCTGTTTTTCTTACATTTAAGTAAGCTCTTAGTAAAAAGTTTCTGTGTTAATCTAGTTTTGACCACATCCTTTCCTGTTGCTGAATTTATCATATGCAGATTCTGTTTCATATGAATTTGTATTTGGCTTTAAATATAATGAACATATTTCAGATACGGAATTTATTTGGAAGAGTTTTTTATTTTAACTTTTAAAGGTGAGATTTTTTCAAAAACATGTAATATGGGCTAATTCTCCTCCTATTGAATGACGTTTATGGACCTTTTACCATAGACGTCAATCAGTTCCAATATAGGCTAACACTAAGGACTTGTAAAAACCCTGCCGTAGATGATTAACTTGTCACCGGAAGCTTACTGTGTAAATGCTTTCTGAAAAGTGACTTTGTAAAGATGGTGTCTTGAGTCTATCATCTTACCCCAAGATATCTAGTCCAATATCCTGTCTCTGATGGTGACCAGTTCCACATGCCACCATCTGCAAAACAAACTGAATTCTTTCTTGTTTGTGCACTGCCAACAATAAAATTCTGTAAATGGAATTTGGCTAACAGTTAACATGAGCCCAAGTAGAATCTAGAATCCAGATCACTCTCCCTAAGGTGTATTGTTTCTGCAATGCTTACTGAAGTTTTAAAAAAACTAATAAAATCTTACATGAGCAGACCTCTAATGGAGGGCTAGAGAGAGAAACAAAGGTGACAACTGCCTTGAGGCCCGATGATTTCTAAAGGACCCGTCTGCCATTGTGACTTCTGGGCCCTTTCTGGTGGTTCTGAGGGCTGGGAAGTGGGGGCCCAGTGTGGCATGTGCTGGTTGGCACAGAGGGTTGGTTGCCCCTGGCCCTGCCCCTTCTGCCCAATGCTCTGCCCCTTCTGGGATCACGGGAGCTTTTCCCTCCCTCCCCTCAACCTTTCTTAAGGCCTTGCGTGGCTGTCTGCTCCCCTGTGCATGAGCTATGACTCTGGTTACAGAAAGTCTGGTTTCTTAGTCATTTTTCATGGTAAAACCACTTTTTAAATAGCGTTTGTAAAACCAGGACTCCAAGCATCAATATTTAGATTGAGATCTGAATTTTCTCTGTGTGTAGAAGTGGAAGGGGGTTTTACATCATGTTTCTCATGTCTGTCTTTCTAGAAGGTACAGCTCCATGCCTGACAAGTAAAATGTTACAGCTGTAAAGAGGCTGGTTTGGAATTAACTAAGTAGCTACAGAATTAACTAATTTATGGACGTTGTTGGAAATGTTAACAGTACATCCAGAGAGATTTTATTTAACACTCTTTTTATTTATCTTGGTGTCTGTTTGCAATAAGAAATATGAGCAACTGAGTATTTTTCTTTTATTAATTGAACTGTAATAAGGTCTCACTGTGCATTTTGCGGCAAGGTGTAAATAATAAAATCCAGTTGAATTGCAGAGGGGAAGGATTCAGGTGACCTGATTGTAATTAGGATGTGAATGTGTAGCCCTTTACACAATTAACCGATGAGCCTCGGTATTTATGTACACCCAACCCAGCAAGGTGCTGAAGAGAGTTACTGCCCTTGACCTTCACTCTTTCTTAGCGAACCTTTAGAATTTGCAATGCAATTACTGCTTGCCTGTAAATCAGGAGATCCAATGTGTTTCTGCCCCACAAAGCTTTCAGAATAGAAAAACAAATGAGCTTTAGAAATGCTCAGTCATCAGTTGCTCAGGTTCCATGTAATGTTGATTTAAAATGTTTCAAGATCCTTTTTGATGAAACCATTGGGCCCTTGACAAACCTGATAATATATTGTGTGTTGGTGCTCTGAAGGCACATAGAAGGGGAGCATAGTAAAGAGCTGTTTGGCCAATCAGGTGTTTTCTTCTTGTCAGGTGTACTTGAAATTGTTTAGCCTGAGGAATATCCTGTTGGCAAACTTGTTTGAACACACTCACCATAGACGTATGACTTCACACCTAAATGCCAGTTTCAGTTTTAGGTTTGGAATTTTTTTATGATCTCATGTGATTGAAACCCAGTTGTTTCCTTAAGCAAAACAGTTGTCTCTCAAAGGAAGTTGGTGAAGCTGGCATTTGTATCACCACCACCACCACCTCAACTGAGACCCTTTAACAAAACTTTTTCAAGCTGCAGGGATTGTGCTGTAGGTGTTTTATTGTTAACCCTTCTGCAAAGTGCGGTTTAATGTAAGATCATCGTTGAAATGCGTCCAGTGGCTCTATTAAGTTGCCTAGTTAAACTTGGTGAACTTTGATTACTGGCAAAGCATAGGACTTTGACTTTATGAAGTGTTAGGTAGGCTCCAGTCACACCATCAGACCAATGACTTCTAAATGTGATAGGGCTGGATTATACCCTACACACCATCTGGCATGCTAATGTGGGTGCAGAAGGGTTGTGCTGTAGCCAGAACCCTCAGGAGGCATTTGGGAGGGCTTAGTCAGATGAGCATGACAACTGCATCAGGCTGGCTTGGAAGGAAGTGCAGCTTGCTGCAGTTCTTTTTGCCAGTCCAGGTCTGCTGGCTCTGTGAATTGGGGGAGGGGAGTGAGGGCTGGCCAGTGGCCTGGCTGTCATCCTGTTCTTTTAGACAGAGTTCAGAGGGACCTGAGAAGTGAGCAGAACCTCAGACCCTCTCTAATTTTGCAAGGGGGCATGATAGGCTTCTCTACACACTCATGCAGGTGATAGTTACATATTGAATCAGACAGTGGCCAACTATCCAGTGTAAATGTCACTACATTTTTAGATATTGGTAAACAGAATAAGTCTCTTTGTTGTTGACGGTCTCCTTCTGTATTCTGGCGCACATGCTGACCTATGCATGGATATGACATAGCTGCATATCTGTAAATAATATCCCTTGTTATGAACAAATGATACTATATTCAAATGATACTTACAGCTATCTGTAGTGAATCAGGAGTAATATGACAAGGGACTAGAACTTCTGGGTTAACTGGTAAGCATTCCTTTTACCAAGTGATGCTTACCAGTTACGATTAACCGATGGGGACCAGAGCAGCCCCAGCCTAGCTGGGTTGGAGGGCCCCCGCTCTCATTTCATCAGATAACTGGTTAACTATTGTGTTTAACTGGTTAACTGATTAAACGAGATTTTTACATCCCTAGGGTGGAATTAGTACATGTCTACAGCCACATTTCAACGATTTTCAGACTGCTGCATACAGTTTTGTGTTGCTTCCTGGTGTGACACTGATTCTTAGTGACACAAAGCTTTTGCATTGGGCTAGGAATATCTGTTAATATAAGCCCTTCTCTTCTTATGATGGAGTGTTTTATTGAGAAATGGTTGATGTATATGTTTGTGTATTGGCTTGTTAAACAATAGGGTATACACCTAGAAATGAACCTGACAAAACAGTCACTTTTTGCAATTCCTATATGGAAATTCTGTATAAGAAATATCTTTTAATTTTTATTGTCATTTTTATGGTTTTTAATATCATCAACCTGTCTTCTGTGGTCTCTGTACATTTGGTGGGAGTAGCCAATATAATAATGGAAGCAGCAAGCAGACATATATGCTTGAGCCTGGATTATATTATTTGAAGCATATCTCTAGTGCAGTTTTGAATATTTCTTTAATACACTGTCAGGCAGTTTAGGATCCAATTCTACCCTCATTAATCCATTACATATGAAAGAAGAGGAAGCTGATAGTTGAATCATGTAGATTAAACAAAGACCTCATTTGTGGGTTGTTTTCTTGTAGATAATTACTTCCAGGAACAAAGTGCAGGCAAAAGAATACAGGAGGGCGGGACTTCAGGATAGATCTTCCCAAAATATCTTGTAAAGCTGACAAAATCAGTCTAGATTTGTCTTACACCCTGGTTATTTGATGAACTGTGACACTGGATAATTTCTGGGCCCTATTTGAAGGCTTCCCACTTATAGCCACAAATTACTCAAGCAATACCTGTCATTTAGAACCAAAAAAAAAATCCTTTCTTATAGTTCATGATCTATTTTAACTGGGACTAACTCTCTGAGCTCCTTTCAAGCACAGTTACCTCATATTAGCAGCTCAAACATCAAGATGCCATTTTCTTCCCAACCTATCAAAAAATCATGAATGGCTTAAAAATCATGAGATTTTTGTAATGAATAATTTTGTGGTTCTTTTATTTGCCTCGTGAGTGTTTTTTTTTCTTTTTTAAACCTTCGGATTCTACTTGGCCCATGTTTTCAAGTTTTTCTCTGCAATCCAGTGGGCTAAAAACATACTTTCTGTTTAGAAATGAAAGTTGAGATTTTTATGTATTCATATATTACAGGGGGATTTAAGAAAAATGCTGACTATCAAGGGACTTGTGTGACTCAGTTGTGGGGTTCTCAATCTCATTCATAATGGTGGGCATATTTTAATACAGAGATGCTTGTGAGCTGTCACTCCCCTTTTTGATTGTATAATATCCCTGTTAATTTTCTGTGTAATCAAAGTATGATATCTTTTTAGCTTCTCTTAATACAATTTAATAATACCTCGCTCTTACAAACAACTTTTCATTAAGTGCTCTCAAAACACATTGCAAAAGGAGGTCAGTATCATTAACCCAATTTTGCAAATGGGGAAACTGAGACATGGAGCCGCCAGAAACTTGCTCAAAGTTGCCTAGGAGGCCAGTGGTTGAGCTGAGAATGGTTGGAATTTAGAAGCTGGAAACAAAGATGTGAAGCAATATCATGGACATAAAGCACAGTTTGAGACTCTTTGTCTCAGTTTCATTAAAGGAAAAAGTTGTTGCTGTAAATATGAAGCCTGCTTCCTATTGCACAGCTTACTACTATTCTGTGATTTTGTAGGACCTGGTTTTCCCCTCCCTGACTTTGTTTCCCCTATTCTTTGCTATTACAGATTGAGTTGTGCCCTTTTTTGTGTTCTGAGTAATTTCCTCTCTTTTTCCCTGCACTGAGTTCTATTTTTTTGCTTCTTGCCTAGATTTCTGGTATTTTCTTTTCCCACTTTTGGTTTTGTTTTCATTTATTTTCCCACCTCTACAAATATTCTTCCCCTCTCCTCAGACCAGTATTTTCCAACTCACACACCCGTCCCGCATGTGCCCATATTCGGCCGCTCATTCAAACACTCATTTCTGGTTTCCCCAGTTAAAGAAGTGGGGCAGATGCCACTCTGCTACCTCTTATCCTGAAGATACAGAAGTGGCCCTGGACAACTCTGGTCCTGCCTTACTGGTGCCTAAAAGGCATGGCTGTCCCATTGTTGCTGTGATTCCACACTTGCTCCCTTCACTTAGTGGCCAACCATCCCACTGTCTCTGCTCCCTGACACCACTCAGCCCATCCATGCTCTCCACATCCAGCTAGACTTGGACTAGTGGATTTTTAAATCCTGGTGAGTGATGTAGAGATAGCAGCAGCAGCAATCCAATCCATCCACTTTGCATAATGCTGCCCACTTACACTAGAGAGAAGATCAAACACAGAAAATATTTTAAAAAGCTTATTTAAAAAATATTATAATGAAGTATCAATTTTTGTTGCCAAAAAGCGAAGTGCCTAGAACACCTGGTATTCATGGGTTAGGTGTTCGTCCAAGTATTAACTGGGCCAAGAGGTCTTTAGATTAAAGAATCGTGTAAACCCAAGGAAACGGGGACAAATGGTCATTACCAGAAACTGGCCATTGTCTCAAAAAGCAACTTCCCATGACCGTCATAACTTACTGATCTCCTGTTGCAGTGGTCTCCAACCTTTTTAAGCACAAGATCACTTTCTGAATTTAAGTGCAATCCAAGATCTACCTCAAATATAAATACCTTTGCCCCGCCTCTATCCCTTCTCTGAGGCCCTGCGCCTGTATACTCCGTCCTTCCTCTCTTGCCCATCCTCACTCGCTTTCATCAGGCTGGGGTCTTGGATTAAGGAATCTGGAATGTGTGTGTGTGGGGGGGGGTTCTAGGTGCAGGCTCTGGGACTGTGTTTGGATGCAGGGGGCTGGCGCAGGAGCTTGAAGTGCAGGAGGGGGTTCGTGACTAGAGTAGGAGTTCAGGATGTGGTCTCCAGCTAGGCACTGCTTACCTCAGGTGGCTCCTGGGTGTTGATGCAGTGGGGATAAGGCAGGCTCACCCCTATTCTAGCTCTGGACCACCCCCTAAAGTAGTGAGCGAACTCCATCTCGAGTCCTGTTGTGCCCCCTCTCTGCTTTGTGGTGAAAGGATACAGAGTGGGAGGAGACACCTTGACATCAGCGCCTTCCTCTCCCTCCCCTGCCCTGCACAGAAAGTAGGAGGCTGCCTAGGGGGAGAGGCAGCTCCAAGACAAAGGGCAGGAGATGAGGAGCCATGGGGGGAGGAGCAGCTGAAGTGCTGGTACTTGACAGCCTCTTCGCCAAACCAGTCAGAATCACCTGCCAGAGGCTCCAAGATCTACCACTAGATCTCGATCTACTGGTTGGTGACCATTGGCCTGTTACATGTGTTCATCTCCAGTATCTAAATTTGCTGTACAAAGAGTATTAATTTTTTTTTTCATAAAATGCTTCTGTGATGAGAAGTTGAAAAGCATTTCTGGTTCAGGGAGAGGAGTTGTTTACCTCACCTCATGCATAAAATACCATGCTGTTTAGGAAGCTTGGAGTTGCCATATATGTGGTCTTGTATCTCTTTCTCTCCTATTGGGCCACAAACTACATGACTGTGGTCTCTATTCTGGCGAATTACTTAGTCTTTCGAAAATTTCACCTTGGGCCTAAAACTGTCCTATATAGGAATATGCGGCAGAAACACCAGTTGTCTGCTATAACCTTTTTTTGTGTATTCAGTGGGTTGGGTGTGTTTTCCTTTTGTGGGCTTTTTAATTAATGCAACTTATAAAGTCAACTTATTTTCCAGCCCCATCATCATTCATATGACCTCCCAGTGATAGATTTGTGAGAGAAGCAACCATCCAAAATAATATTTCCTTTGTTTAAAGTATGACAGCAGGTGCCAAACAGAATAGCCAAAGATAGCATCTCTTCTTCTGTATCTAGACTTTAGGCTAATGGGCACTAGTATTGGACAGCAGAATCATGATGCAGTTCATGAACGGATTGGTTCATGTGGAGCCTGGAGGACTTAGAACTGTCCCTTCTGTTTTGGTCAGTTTCTCTTCACTGTTTGTGTGTTCCCTTGTAGCTTCGCTATGTATTGTAATGACTTTCATCTCAAAGGCCTAAGCATCCAGCAGCCACCAGAATCAGTCTCTCTCCTAGTATCCTTTAGAGAGTTGTCCACAAAGGCTGGTCTAACAAGGACATGGAGAGGCCAAACCCAGATTCAGCTTTAAAATCCTGCACGTGTCTTGTCTTGTGCTGCTGCACAGCTGTCTAAGCTGCTGCACAGCTGTCTCGCTTGTATGACCCCACTGCTATAGTGTCTGAGCACCAGTTTCAGTAGCAAAGGCAAGTTTATCTTAGGGTTGCAAACATCAACACAAATGAGGAAGTTCAAGCAAAACTGATAGCATGGTGTTTTATGCTGAGGTCCTATGTTTTTTTTTTTCTTGACTTGTGCATTAAAACTGCACTCTGTGCCAAACTTTACTGATTCTGTAAGAGTGCATAAAAACAGTCTTGCCCACTTATGCCAGTGTCAAATTTATCCCTCTGCTTCTCAGTGCATTTATAAACACCAGCTGCACATGCATATAGGTGTCAAGTATTTTAGCAAAACCATTTCTCTTTAATGGGAGAGATACTGTGATGTCTACACATATCACCCATGATCAGTGGAAAGATGAATTGAGGTGATTGTATTTAAAAATACAAAGATTCTTAACTGCTTAAGGCACTTAAGTACACTTTGATGGTTTCATAGTATATCAGTTCCCTCTAATTCACCTGTCAACACCCAAATTCAGTGTTTCCTTTAGAGGTTTTGTTAATGGTTTGATTAACAGCCAAAGCAGAGCCCTGGATGCAGATGCCTATGTTGGTTAGCTGATAACACTCTGACATTGAACTCGGGGTCCCAAGTTTTTCAGATCCCTTTAGAGATGCATTAATTTGTATAACTTGCATACAGATTCAGTTAATTATTTGAGGCTTTCTTTTATTTCAAAACCAGTAATATCTTTCCACCCTCAAGGTTCAGTTGTAGTCACTTCCTTTAAAACAAACAAAACTTCTAGCCTCCGAATCTCCCCCTCCCCCCTTGATTAATCACTCTTTCCCACAAATATGCACCTTTGTATGTCTTCCACGACCTGGGTCCCATTGTGCTACACACTGAACACTCAAAATAAGACAGAGTTTAAATCTAGTTGGGCAAGACAGAAAATGGCTGATGGATTAATGAGATTTCCTTGAGTCAGGGATAGTTTAACTGTGTATATGCCACATGCCTCTTGCTCTGGGGGCACATAGTGATTGCAGGGTGCTGTTGCTTAGAAGTGCGGGAGACTCTTGAATTGCCACATCCAAAATGTGTTAAGTGTGTTACATAGAGTGTATGAATATTTCGTTAGTTTATTGTGCTGTAAGTTTGTATTAATTTTACTGAAATACTCAAATGGTCAAGAATCGTCTTTGCACTGCACTACTGTAGTGTGACAGGATAGCACTGATGCCTTACTCTCACACTAAAATTTGGTTTTCTCCTTTTTTCCTCCCCCTAGAGATCCACGTCCGACAAACCAGCGTGTCAACAAGCACGTCAATAATGATGTCATCCTCCGAATCCAAAATCTGACCATCCTAGTCAGAAACATCAAGATTTATTATCAGGTGTGTCTTTGGCTGTTACTTGCGCCTGCTGAGAGTTGTAGTGTTTCCGCTAGCAGAGGAGTTGTTAGTCTGTTAAAAGAAAAATACCACAGGAAATGAAGAGGAAATTGTGTTCATGTAAAAGCATTTTCAGCCATCATTGCCAGCACTATGAAATACAGAGTTAGCTAACTTTTCTAGCCTTCATGACCCATCAGCAGATTTTACAAAAGGATTAAAAACAGACTTTGAAGGGTTTGATAGCTCTTTGGTTAGCTGTGTCAATATTCAGTTATCCTGCAGGATCTATGAATTAGGACTAATGTCTGAGGATATAAAACTTTTTTAAAATAAGTAGTGTTTCTTTAACACCCTGAAGGCATCTTGAAATGCCAAGTAGTACTACAGCAGTCCTGCACGTACAAGTTGCGTTTAAATAAGTCTCATGAGAGATTGACCACATCAACTCTCATTCCAGATTCTTCTCTTCCACCTGTATCTTTTCTAGCCATATGCTGTACACTAGAGGCAGCTGAATGGAAGTATTGCATCTCTTGAGAGTGTGGGAAAATAATGGTATTACATTAACTTTCATTACAGTTTTGTTGCTTGCTGCCCCTATAGGAGAGAGATGATGAAAAATATTTAGCTTGATAAAGACAGTCTGAAAGTGAAAGGGATTCATGCAGAAGATAGTAAAATAGAACTGATTATTTTTAAATGCAAGTTATGGCAGCATGTTAGAGTAGATACCGTATTTTCCGGCGTATAAGGCGACTGGGCATATAAGATTACCCCCTAATTTTCCAGTTAAAACATAGGTTTTGGCCTATACTCGCCATATAAGACTACCCCCCCTTCCGAGGCAACACCATTTAATAACATCAGTACTGTAGCTTCGGCTACATACAGAACGTCCCTGTGCTGATACTGTATGTACCGCGCTGAGCCAATCCCGGCAAGCGGTGTATTCTATTAATGCATACAAAGCCTGCTCGGATTGGCAAAGGTTGTAATAGCCCGCCTCTCTGACTCAGCCATTCCGAGCAGGCTTTGTATGCATTAATAGATGACACCGCTTGCCGTGATTGGCTCAGCACGGTACATACAGTATCAGCACAGGGACGTTCTGTATGTAGCCGAAGCTACAGTACTGTATTAGGGCACATCCAGCGGGCTAAAAGGTAATAATAGGGACGTTCTGTATGTAGCCGAAGCTACAGTATGTTTATACCCGGCGTATAAGACGACCCCCGATTTTTGGGGGATATTTTTTAGTATAAAAAGTCGTCTTATACGCCGGAAAATACGGTAGTGCCATTTTATAATTTTTTTTTTAATACTGCAAACTTACGTATCAGTTGTTTAGCATGGTAGGAGTTGCTGGAATGGGTTATCATTTACTTAATGGGACAATTAAAGTTATTTTTTTTGAGTTCTCTACCCTAGTAGGAAAATCCAATTTCGACAGTCTTTTACCATAACAACAAGATGGGATTTCCTTGTCTGTTTTTGTTATTTCTTATGCAACACTATAAATCCGTATGAAGTTCTAAAGACCGCAGAAGGCAGAGTGAGACAAGGTGGATGAGATACTATCTTTTATTGGAACAACTTTTGTTGGTGAGAGAGACAAGCTTTTGAACCCACAGAGAACTCTTCTTCAGTTTCTGTCTCGCTAAGAGAAGTTGGTCTTATAAACATAGTACCTCACTCACCCTTTTTCTCTAATATCCTGGGACTGACTGACATTGCTACAACAATGTTACATGCAATGTCGAAGACACAGTCTTTTCTCCATAGAATTCAGAACCCAACAGCCCTGTCTTTAGGATGCTAAGCACCCTAAACATTCAGTCTCAGTCATGGAGTTCAGCACCTTGGAGCAGATTATCATACCCTTTGTTAGATAATGTACAAAGAGAGGAGTGCAGGAGAAAATCAATGTGATTCAGAATTGTGCAAACCTGGCTTGTTTAGTGCCTTATTCAGGGATGGGCAATAAACAGCTTACAGACTGGATTGGTTCACCAGGGTTAGCTCCAACGCACTGCCAGCACTATATTTACCTGTGCATCTGCAGATACAACTGCTTGCAGCTTCTGTTGGCCACAGATCACTGTTCCCAGCCAATGGGAGCCATGGAAATTACTCAGACTGGGACGTGGCTTCCTGCAGCTCCCATTGGCCTGGAACAGTGATCCGTGGCCAACAGGAGTTGAGTGGCTATACCTGCAGAGGCACAAGTAACTATTGTGGTGGCAGTGCACCTTCATCTAACCCTGCAAAACATGTTCAGCCTACAGTCTGTTTATTGCCTAACTGGTCTTGTTGGTTCTCTATTGTTGTTGTGTCGTTTTGTTTTAATATAATTTAATACTGGCAAGTACTACAGTAATACTTTATTGCTTCCTTTCTTACTATTTGTGAAAAGGAGCAAGAGCTGAGGCTGGAGATAGGTGGCATAATAATAAGACTCTAGACGTATTCCAGAAAACTCCATACCGTTCTTTTGTCAGGCTAATGAAGAATGTGTAAAATGCATATAGATGGTACGATAGCAAAATGTAATTAATTTGTTCTTGAAAATGATAACTATATTTTTGTGTGTCTATACTCCACATAAGGAGCTTATTTGTCACACCAAGGTCTTTAGGGCAAATCCAAGGCCTCAATGCTAATTTAAGAGAGAGTTCCTTTTAAATGACATTGCATGACCTTTAATTCTCAGTAGGCTGGAAGGAGTTAAAGGCTGTGGTGCAGCAACCTGCACAGTTATCTATCTGATTGATATCAAGAAGAATGCAAACTCCCATTTCTAGTAATGGTTGTTGCAATCCTCCAAAATACTCGTGTTAGAAAATCAGGTAGCGTATATCATGTGAATTAAATGGTGAATAGATTAAAAAGTATGGCCAATGCATCTAGAATGAATGTTTTGGGAGGTACTAGAGAATTTTGCCAGTTGGAACTTTTCATAGTAATTATTGCAAAATCTTTCCTTCATTGAATATTTTTGGGTTTTGTTATTTTTTTTAAGTAGTCTGAAATTGGGTGTTTGCATAGTTGAGTAATTTAAGTCAGTAACTAGAGATGAGGCTAGTGTGTTACTGACAGAAAACATGTAATCTATTTCAGTGGAAGTCTGGAAGTAGGAGGGAAGGTTCCTGACAAACAATAGAAGCACAAATTGCTGCTTCCTCAAGGGAAGCAAAAGCTTAAAAACGCCATGTTGGCTTTGGGGAATTCCCTTCACTTTCACCAAATGGACTCAAATCTAGTTTACAGTTAATTCCTTGTATTTGGTGGGGGGAGAGTGTGTACATGGAAGGAAGTGAGGGTGATTATTCATTTGTGTGTTATCAAACAAAGGGCTAAAGTGTGTGTCACAAAACAGAAGCCTTTTTTTCCCCACCAAAGACAAGGAAGAATAGAAATGTGATGAGTTCATGGTCTCCTAATCCCTGTGTTTGTGGAATAAGATATGAACAGATACTAAAATTAAACTGTTTTAAACTATCACACAAAACATAAATAGCTTTTTTGGGACTATATAAATGTCTAGTATACATGTGCTGGGTATAATTTGATCTCCTTGTTGAAACAAAATTAATTTTGATCATTTTCTGATAGAGATGGGAATGAACCAGAACTCTGGATCCAAATACTGCACCCCCAATGTCAGGACAGTCCAGATGTGGATCGGAACTTTGAGGCACTATCTTTCTAACACGTCTGAATATAAACTCTGTATCTGAAGCGAGCTGGGTATTGGGGAAATTTAGATCTAGATCTGACTTTTGTGGCTTAGACCAATTTCTTTTCAAAATTTGGCTTCACTGGGCATAAACAGTGCATTTATCCATCCCAAAGACATGTTATTCCAATGTAAAAGTGACAGTTTAAGTGGCTCTGACGTTCATCTGGTGCCTCATCAATTGCATTTTTTGTTCTCTGTCAAAAAGTAATTGCTCTGTGAATTCAGTGAAGTTATATCAAAAGGCCTTGATCCCTCAGGGCTGTAAAAAAAAGAACCACCAGTGCTTTGTATCAAGATTATTGCAGTAAAATGGGGAGAAATGCATACAACTTTTAAGATGAGAAAGTTCTCACTTGGCTTGTTCTAATTTTTTGTTTTTAATAGGATATTAAAAGGATTAGTTTTGGTGACACATAAAGTCTAGAGGAGAGGTCAGCCCTTATAATACCTATTTTTAAAAAGTGGAACAGAGGAGATGTGGGGAATTATAGATAGGTCGGTCTAACTTTGACTCCTGAAAAGATATGGAACAAAGTACTAATCAGTCAGTTTTTAAGCAAGTAGAGGATAAAAGGATAAAGGTACAACCGAAGTGGAAATGTCAAGAAAAAATTGTGCCAAACCTGCCTAACTTCCTACTTTGACAAGATTACTGGCCTACGGGGGAAGCAGTAGCTGAGTTATATCTTGACTTTAAAAAGCCATCCAGTTCTTTGTGACAGACACATAAGCAAACTAGGGAAACATGGTCTAGATGAAATTATTATAAGGTGAGTGATCAACTGGTTGAAAGACCATATTCCAAGAGTAGTTATCAGTTATTTGCTATCCAACTGTATGGGTGTAGTTAGTGGGTCCCACAGAGGTCAATCCTCCATCCAGAACTATTCAGTATTTTCATTAATGACTTGGATAATGGAATGAGGAGAGCTCTACAAAAATTTTGTAAGCAGACACCAAGTTGGAGGTAAGATGTAGGTAGGACAATGGCTGGAAAATTTGGGGAAAATCCTGAGTGTAGACACACCCTATTCTATTCTGTTTGGTTCTTACACTACACTCATCACCATAGTACCCTTTATCACGCTGCAGAGTTAATGCTTTATTTAGCCTGTATATGCTAGCACTTAAACTATTGTCAGCACCAGTACAACTGCATTCTTTACCAACAGTAGGAACATAATGTGCTCCTGCAGGACAGACTTTGGAGCAGTTATTTGAAACAAGCCTGGGGAAAACTGGTCGGGCAACAGGGGAAGCTTGAAGAGGGTGTGTCTTGCATCCTCCATTCTGTGCATCAGCTTCTGAATTTGACACCTTTTATGGGCATTAAACTAATTTTGAATTTAGTTTGAAAAAACTAGAGGCAGAAAAATAATCTGTTTCCGTATCTGCTAGATCCTTAACTTTAGGAAGTGCCAATATGTACTTAAATGTCGCGTACTGTATCAAAAAATCCTTATAGTTTGCATAAAAGCTTGTGGTTGTGGGAAGAAAAAAATTAACATTATCATCACTTGGCTAGTGTCTATTTGCTTTTGAGGCATATCTTTCACTTGAAGAATGCAGATTGGAAATGCCAGTGGAAGAAGCATTGCATGTGTGGTCACTGGTACATTCTGATGCCTCTCTTTCCCATAGTTGTGGCCATTGAGTCTTTTGAAAATTGCTTGACATTTTCAAGTAGGCTGGAAATTGTTCTGCATTTAGAAAATACTCGGGGGCTGCACTCCCCTGCTCTCTGCACTTGCCAACTCTCCTCTAGGCTGGGGAGGGCCCAGGCCGAGGCCACCCTGGCTCTCCCCAGCCCTCTTAGCCCCAGCTCTGTCCTCTTGCCTCCAACTGCTGGGAGGGACCAGGCCCGGCTTTCTTGCTGGCCCCAGGGGCGAGCCGAGGTCACGCCAGCCCCGGCTCCCACCCTAGTCGTGGGGCAGCACTGAGGCCACACCAGCCCTGGCCCAGCTCTCTCCTCCCACGGCTGCCAGGGAGGAGGGGCTGGGCCAGGCTGAGGCCAAGCCAGGCCCAGCCCAATTGCCATGGTGGGGGGAAAGGCCAGGGCAGCCCCAGATCTCTACCCTCTTCCTGCCCTCAGCCACGCCAGCTCTCTCCCCCTGGTACCGGGGAGTGGTTCAAGACTGGGGCCTTGCCCCAGTAGGCCCAGCTCTCTCCCTCTGGTTGCCAGGGGGTTGGGTCAGGCCTGGCCAGAGGCTGCACAGATCCTTCCAAGAGCATGGGGGAAGCTGCATGCCTTCTGGCTCCCCAGAGCACTGTGGGCGAGGAGGGGAGGCCGCATGGTTCACTGCTCTCTCTGCTGCCCAGAGAAAGTACTTTTCAAAATGGCTTATGTGCAACTTCACAAGTAACTCAAACCTTAGAAATTAAATTAATAATGTTGGGAGGAGTAAATGCGAAGACATCCACTGAAGGTACCTAAAGAATATGTATAAAATCATTTTGTTGCAAATCCAAGTTCCGGTTTTGGATTATAACTTGTGCCCAATAGCTTTGTTTTTATATACCATGTGCCATTTTGTGTAATTTAAATCTCTTCTGTGATAGTAAGAAAGGCCCTGGGGTTCCTGATTTATTGCTTAATTAATAGGTTTTTCTAGGTAAATTTTATTTCTCAGTACTAATATGTATTGTATATTTTTCAGGCTCTCTCTCTTCAGGAACTGAAGGGAGAAATTTTTTTTTGAGTTTCAAAATCCAAGTTCATAAACCACAACATTTGTTTGTTCTCAAAGCCACAATCTCAGCAATTTTAACAATTAATAAATAGCCCCTTATAAATTCACACAAACTGCTTTGCTGACATAATACAATGTGGGTCTGTCGGTTTCCAAGGTATAAGCAACTGAGTGCACAATTTGTTTGTAATATATGTTTAAGTGCCTGAATTAGTCTCTCACTTGTACTTTGGATCATTAATGTGCCCCTGAAAGATAAGATTTTAAATGGATAACTATATGGGTAAGGTGATGTATAGAAACTGAGGTTCTTAGTATCATAAACCTTATCGCACACATACTGGGAATAATTTAGTACAGTACCAAGTACTTGTTTTTACAAAGAGGTAATTAGGTTAAGTGGATAAAATACTGAACTCGTGGCAGGAGATGTTCCTTCTTGTCCCCACTCTGGTGGGTCACTTTCTGTTGTCTATGCCTCCATTTCAGTTCCTGTCTTTATTTAGATAGTGCCCCACGGAGACTAACTCTCTTGTGTGTTTATGCAATGACTAGCACAATGGGACCCTGATCTCAGCCTAGGCTACTGAGACAAAAATAACATTTGTGTTGAGGTTTCCCATTATGGAATCTCAGAAGTATAGGGCTGAAAGGGATTTCAGCAGGTCATTGAGTCCACCCCCCTGAACTGAGGCAGAACCTGGTAAACTTAGACCAAGGGTGGGCAATAATTTTTGGTGTGGGGGAGGGGGACACTCCAAGATTTTGGTAAGTTGTCAAGGGCCATACTTTTCTGTGGAGGGGGTGAGGGGTCTAGTTGGAGGTTAGGTTAAGAAGGGCGCACGGGGTGTAAGGGACTGGGGTGCAGTAGATGGTGTGGGGTCTGAGAGGGTGTTTGGATGCAGGAGAAGGTACTGGGTCTGGGAGGGAGTTGTCACCTGGGACAGGGGTGCAGAGGGTTTGGATGGAGAACTGGGGGAGGGAGTTGCTGGCTCGGAGTTTATCTAAGTGTTTCCTTTTCAGCAGGCTGCAGCACCCCCAAGACGTGCTGGGCTCTTTGCCTGTTGCAGTCCCAGCCTGCTTGAAAATACAGGGGTCTCTCTCTCTGTAGCTCTCAACGTGGCGTGGGGGAAGAGGCTTGCGCTGCCCCAGACTCTCAGGCCAGTTTCTCAGCTCCAATTAGCTGGCTGTTTCCAGCCAATAGGGGCTGAGGTCAGTTCTTATTGGCCAGTTGCTTCTGGCCACTAGGGGCTGGGGGCGGGAAAATTGTACTAACCCTCATCCGCCTTGCAGAGCAGATTGCCACAGGGGCTGTTTTAAACTGCAGCAGCCGTGTGCCTGAGGGTCCTGGCAGGGTGGTCTGCAGGCAGGATCTAGTAGCAAGGCGGGCTGTATTCGGTCCCTGAGCCATATTTTGTCCAGCCCTGACCTAGATCAACCCTCACAAGCATTTGTCCAATCTGTCCATAGAACCCTCCAATAACTGGGATTGTGCAACCTTCCTTAAACGTCTATTTCAATGCTTAAAATAATTACTGTTTTTCTAATATCTAACCTAAATCTCCCTTGCTGCAGATCAAGTCCCTTGTCTCTTCTGCTACCTTCACTGGGTATGGAGAATAGTTGATTGCAATCCTCTTTATAACTTAAATAGTACTACCACTTAGTCAGTTATTCCCTGTTTTGTAGTTATACGTTTGATCATTTTCTTTCCTAAATGTAGTATTTTCCCCTCTTTTTTTGAATTGCCTGTTATTGAATTAGGATGAAATCTCCAATTTGTCACAGCCATTTTGAATTCTAATCCTATCCTCCAAAGTGCTTCCAACACCTACCTTCCAGCTGAGTGTCATCTGCAGATTTGAGAAGCGTACTCTTATTTGTGGTGTTGATGAAAATACTGAATAGATCTGCACCTGGGACTGGTCCCTGTGGAACTCACTAGTTTCACCCACTTAGTGGATAGCAAACTATTGATAACTCTAGGAATACACTCTTTCAAGAAGTTGTGCATCCACCTTATAGTGACTTCAATTCTAGACCATGTTTCCCTAGTTTGCTTATGAGTCTGTCTTAGGGGATTGTTTCCCAAGGGTGGGGAACCTTTTTTTTTTTGAGTCGTGGCCAGTGACCCACAGAAAAATCAGTTGGGGGCCACACACAAGCGAGAAGCAAAAAAATCTACTGGCCATCACGGAGGCGGCCCCTGACTGAGAAGGAGAAAAACATTCTCCATGTTCCCCTCACACACCAGATCCTTGGGAGGCCCAGGCTAGTAGATTTTGTGGGCTCCAGTCCTGTGGGTAATATCTAGGAGGGAGGCTGGAGTATCAACAGGTGCTCTCCGATGCTGGGGGTGGAGGAGCTTTGGGGGCCAGATCCAGGCAAGTGGGCCTTAATTTCCCCAGCCCTGTTGCATTGCTTTCTACTGTCAAGATATATCCCAGCTATTGCTTCCCCCAATATTGCTAGTGCCCTTGTCAAAGAAGAAGATTAGGTAGGTTTGGCACTATTTCTTCTTGACCATCTCATGCTGGCTATACCTTTATCCTTTTATCTTCTACTTGCTCACAAAAGGTTTCATAATTTGTTCCAGTATCTTTCTTGCAGTCAAAATTAGGCTGGCCAGTCTATGTTCCCCAGTTCCTTCTTTGTTCTTCTCAAGACTCTGGGAGTTTGCCCATCTTCTATACTTTCTTGAAGATAATTGATAATGGTTCTGAGATTGCATCAGCTAGTTCTTTGTGTGCCCTCATGAATTTCATCAGATCCTGCTGACTTGAATACATCTAACTTATCTAGTGGTTTTAACCTGTGTACTAGCTATAGTATGAGAGTTGAATTGTACAGTATGTTAAACGGATACAGAGGAGCAATTCATAAAGTGCAGTCATGAGTGCCATGTTAGTGAATTATTCTGGCACAGGCTTTCTGTGTGAGTGGTCAATCACTTAGTCTCTCAATGCCTCCGTCCAAATCTGTGAAATGGGGTAATAGTACTATTCTACCTCATAAGTCTATTGAAGAGATAAGTGTACTAAATATTGTGAGATGATCAGTTAGTACAGTAAATGAAGGGCTTAGAAGTAGCTGGACTTCTAACACTCCTGTCATCTGAAGAAGTGGGCTGTGCCCTCAAAAGCTCATTATACCATCTACATGTGGTGTTAGTCTTTAAAGTGCTACTAGTCTATTTGTGGTGGTTAGTTTTTTTAAGTTTTTCCTTAAAAAGGTAGTTCACTAGACAGGTTATTCATCTGTACCAGAGAGAGAAGGTCTGATACCACATACTGGGATTTATGCCATCTGGAATTCTGGTGGAGATAAACAAATTAACCATTTTCCCCAGAGTGTTGTGGCTAACTTGGAAAGTTGGTATCTCACCAACATGTCACTCAGAATTCTGATTCATTGCTAGCTGAGATTCTAGGATGCATTTTAGCTGTTATATTGGATTATGTCTGAAAGCTTAATACAGCACTCAGCTTTGAGAGGCATGTTTTTGCCCCTTGAGGCTCTTCATGCATTTTAATCCTGAATGAAATGGTGATCTCAAATAGATTGAGGGGAGACTAGCCCAGCTTTTAATTTTTTTTTTTTGTCCTGTAATTTTCTGAAGCTGGAATAAGGGAAAGGAAAGCATAGGCTGGCTTGTGCCTCTGTTAGTTCTCTCTTTGTTTAGGTTAACAAGTTAAGAAGGTATGAATTTGTTGTACAGACAAATGTGAAAACCAAGCTGAGAGAGCACGGGACCAAGTCCTAATATATTTGTATGGTAACTAGCACGATGGGGCCCTGATCACAGGCTATAATGTAAATACTAAAGGATGGCAATGGAGACGACACTGATCCTAGGCTCATAGCTTGAATGGAATGTATTTGGAAGGAAAGAGCTGTGCCCCTGTCATCAGATATCTCTTTTGTTCTGATCCAGAATTTGAGAGTTCTAACGACTACCACCACCAGCTTAGGTGGCCCCATCAGAAATAGAATTTAAGGGGCATTATTCTGAAAGTACAAATGGGGAAGTGGGTCCAGTGCCATGGGATGATCACAGTGAGCTAGAGCACCCACTGGAACAGAGGATGCAAAAATGGGTTTATATTATGAGACATATTTCTGGCTTTTATTCAGCATTTCTTGATTTAACCCATGACACTTTATCATTGACTAAAAAAGAAAGATACTTGGAATGGTCTAAATTATAGAATGTTTCCACTGTGTCCCTTAGACAGCTTTGAAAAAAGAATGTTTAATTTAGGTCTGTAGTAATTTGAATTTAAGCCTTTTTATTTAAAAATTTTTATTTTTATTCTACTGTTGTTAACATAGTAAAATGTTCCACTACAACTTGCAAGGGTAAAACCGCAAGTCATTTTTCCAAATACACTTTTTACCACCATACTACTGTATTATGACTTTTAGATTAGGGTGTGTGTGCGTGCATGCGTCCGTCTGTCCGCCCCTCCCTCTCTCCCTGTATCTAAACAACCTTATCAGATACATCACCCTTTAGACTCAGTCCTGCTGCCTCGATGGAGGAAACATTCCCATTTATATCAATAGGAGTATTGTTTAGGTTGGTACCACAGTCCTAGATTATCTGTACCCTAAGGAAGCTATAGATTGTTATTGAAAAAAATGGTGTGCTGCGTGCAGTGTGTAGTAGTAAAGGGATTTATTTTTTCTAAATTAATTGCTTTATAATGTCTTTTACATAGCCTGCTTTAGTCTGTTGCATTTCTATAATGGATTCTATTTTAATTTAGCCTTTTGCTTACAGATGTTTTAAAGTGACGTGTACATGAACTCCATAAATATACAGTCATTTTTTTAGAAAAAATGCATGCATTTTTCTAAACACAGGATTTCTGCTTTTTCTTGGCAGGCCTCAAATGGAAACTGTATTTCTTTGATAACATTGAACATTCTATCAATGAATTACTTTATTTTATTATCTTGGAAAGCATAATATCAGCATAGTAATTAGTGCATATGACATCATGTTATCTCCAATCTGGTTTGGGTCCTGGTTCCTCTATAAATCTAGATTATATGCTATTTTGGTACAGTAGACTAAAGACCTTACTATTTGTAGATTTGCTTTTGAGATTGAATTTCTATAGTACATATGACAAAGTAGTATTTGGTTCAGGAAGTGATACTTTCTGTTGTGACATTCATTGTTGTAAGTGTCTGGAAGTGTTTGTCTGAAACACCAATCATCCTAGCACCTGTAAATCCTGCTGGGAAAATGCATCAGTGGGTTTTGCTGAATCTGTGGTTAATTACACCTTGTTATAAAGGAATTGGGCATTACAGAGGGGATCTGAAGAGTAGGAAGAAGAGTACATGCTGGAGAGAATGCTTGAGCTAAGTTTTGTTGCTTTGTTAATTTAGGTACGCCTCAGGAACAAGGTAAAATTTTGACACACTACTGTGTGGACTTTGTGTCAGAGTTGGTTGAGAAGATCACTTCCTCACAAGTATGTTTTAAACTGAAATGTTGTCACCCACTAATGCATATAATATGTAGTAATGCTTCTGGGTTTGTGGGTTGATTGTTTTTTTTTTTTAATGGGAAGACTTTTAAAGACAGCACTTGGTTTGTGTTGTGTTTTAAAGTAATAGTTGTGTTAGCACATTATCATTGCCTGTTTCTTGTCTCTTTGAGACATATTGTCTGTGTGCACTGATGATTACACTGTGTACAGTGTATTCCTATCTACAATAGATCTAGAAGCTAAGGAGTTAAGCTTTTAAATTCTATCAGGCTTTAATCTGGCCAGTAAAATTCCCTAAATAAGAATCTGTTCAACAGACTGAAATTGCCCCTGTGGAGCTGTCACTGTCTGTCAGTTTAATAATTAGCATTATTAAAAGTCCCTAGATATTCACTTAATCTGGGTTTTTAGGATTTCTAGAGACAGGAAGAGAGGCCATTAATTCTACTGTTGCTTTTAAAAACCAAGCCTAGCCCTTATAAAATAAGATATCTTGCACATTACATCTAAATACATCCCTCCATTTAAAAATTGATCTGTTAGAATTATTGAATGGCTTTAAAACCTTTTAACTAATACATTTTGTCCTCTTCTCAGAAAAATGGATCCAAATTGTTGAATTTAGTCATCTCATTTTAAATGGCTAACTTAAAATATTTGCCGAATCTATTTTCTTTGAGTTTTTTAAAAGCAAGAGAAACAGTCATTTTTCCATGGCATCTTAAATACATATTTTTTCAAAAGTTAGCCCCATTGGTGTTAGTCCAGTGTTCAAAGGGTTTTCACTTGGAGACCTATTTCTGTAAACCCCTTTGGTACACAGTATGTTAGAGGAAGAAGAGGGTCATATAGGGGTTAATGCCTAGTTTATTTGGAACAGCTGTGTTTCAGTAAGACTAAATGGTCCTAGTCCCATGAGAACTGTGAGAATTGTGACTAGAAAATGGTGGTGGTAGAAGTAAACTTCTCTTGTAAATGTTCAATCCAAAATTGTCAGTTTATGAAATTATAATAGACCTTTCATACAATACCTGTTCTAAATTGATGCTTCATAATATCAGCTATTTTAGCACAGAGTAATGTGGAATTCAATTTTGATATTGCCTTTTATATTTACTAATCACATGTTTTGCTTTAAAGTGAGTTTATGATATGAAAAATGACTCTTGCTCCTGGTGTGCTTTTCAAGTCATACTATCTTATTTTTGTGACAGAAGTATCATCCGGGAGATTTCTTTACTGATGATTATTCCTGCTAGCCCTCTGGACCCAAAACAGCTAAGGCTGAGGGAAGCGGGTTATTTTCTGGCTCACAGATCCTCAACAGAATTCTTAATTAAATTTCAGCGATAGCATCTTTGTTACTGGTAGTGACATACAAGGCAGAAAGCAAACAGCTTGACTTACTGGTCCCAAGCTGAGTCTGTAAGGGCGACATGTTTTAATATGGGCATAGAGTAATTAAGAAAACATCAAAGTGAGTTCTGTCATTACTGTTTTGTCATTTTTCAAAGTAGAGCCACAGTGTAACTTTAAAAAAACAACAAATAGCCTGGTAGCACTTTATAGACTAACAAAACATGTAGATGGTATCATAAGCTTTTGTGGACACAGCCCTCTTAGACTATAGTTCATGCCTTCAAGACGTTGCTTGGATTTTGAACCTTTTTAAAAGAGTGTGTGTGTTTTTTAGGTTTTCCTAAATGTGAAAAGCCTTGGGTACAGCTTTTGTCTTCAGTGTCGTGATTTGTGGCTTTTGTCTTCAGTGTCATCACTTGGTATCTCAGTAGCACATGAATATTTCTTTATGGTTTGATGTGCAGAAGGCATAAGCTGATATGAGACAGTAATAAAAGCTTCCAGTTATGCAAGAGTTGCTTACGCTCCAGTGCCTGGGATTTAATCTGGCTCTCTAATTCTAACCTTCCAGAGAAAATAAAGCTAATTTTGTTACTTTTCATTTTCTAACTTGAAGTGTGATTGAGTGGTGCTGAACAGCACCTTCAGTTCCTCAGGTAAGATGCTTTTCAGCTTCTGGGACTAGGCTCTAAAGCAGTTTTGTTTGATACATTTATGTATAGTTAAAACAAAACTGGATGGCAGTTCGCTGTTTGCTTTGGCTCTTCTCTTGACAGCCTGTTACAATCTTACAATGTCAAGGTATTGGTCATAGTTTAGGCATGACTGTTTATAGCAACCAGTTAGATACCTGAAATTGAAACTACCCTTATCAATTACTTTAATCTTTGTGCACAAGTGGCTTTTTCAGGTTTGCTCAAGCATGTTAGGTTGATAATGCTTCTCTGCTCATCACATCAAGGAAAGATCTTTTTTAGTCAATGCCATTGCTTATTTCTGTAGTGATCTTAATCCCGCTCTTCCATTTTCCAGAATTAATATCAGACCTTTTTTTTTGGGGGGGGGGGTCATTTCTACAGGATAGTAAGAGTGGATAAAAGTTTTCCTCCTGTGATCCTAGGTCATGCTTTCATTCTGTAGCCCACCAAGTATGCGATATGAAAGAGTATTCATGTAACCAGTGATCCTGTTCTTCTGAGTCTTCTCTCCAATACCAAATTCAACAAAAGCAGAAGGCTGGATCTAATCAGTATTTATGGTGGAAGCCTCAGATATTGAGCTAAACCAATCTGTCTCCAAGAAAGACAGAAAAGTTGATAACATAACCATGTATAATTGCCAGTTTGAGTTGGTGATCCACTTTGTGGAATGATATACAAAATGCAAATAGGTAGGAATCTGACTGCTGTGGTCTTGATAACTTGTAAAATATGATTCCTATCCAATAAATATAGTACAATCTAGTATTTTGAATGTTCCATGAATTAAATAAAATCTTAGTTGCTTTAAAAGTTGGTGATAGCAAGGTTACTGTGCTAGATAAAAAGTGTATTTAAAAGAAACTGCCGTTCACATCAAACACTGCAAGCAAATAATTCAGAAGTATATTATGTGTCAGTCTTCATTTTGATTTTTCTCTGCCTCTTTTCAACATTTGAAAAATACATACAAATTCATAAATGTTGATATTGAGGCATCTTTTAAAAAAGATGCTTAAAAAAAGCACTTTTAAGTATTTTCAGTACTGTAAGTTAGTTTTACTATGATCCTCCATCCCCACTTATTTAAGATTTCAGTTCTCAAACTGTGGTCCAACACAGACTTAGTTTGTCACATGATGTTGATTCCTTTGTCCTAGCTGCTAAATTGCATTAAAATTCAGCTAAAATATATTTAATACAGGTTGGATCTCCCTCGTCCGGCATCCTCGGAACCTGAGCTGTCCCAGATCAGGGAGTTTGCCAGACCACGGGATGTCAATGCTCCTGTGCTAGTTGTCCTGCTGCTGGTTCCTCTCCCTGGGGCTACCCACCCTGCTGCCCCTGCTGCCATTGGGGGGAGCCCAGGAGTTTCCCAGCCTGGACTGCCTGGCTGTTGCCAGCCCCGTTCAACTGCTGCTGGCCCCACTTCCCACTGGGGTTCCCAAGCCACCTGGTCTCTGCTGGCCCAGCTGCAGAGGCCGGCTGTGGCTGGGGATTTCTTGATGTTCCCCGGCCAGGGTGGCCACTGGAGATTCTCCTGCTGGAGCTAGGACTCCTCAGCTACCTCCAGGCCCTGCCACCAGCATTCCCCAACTGGTGTCCTCGGCTGCTGCCTAGCCTTGCTGCTACCAGGGGTTTCCCGGGATTCCTCGGTCAGGGCTGCCTGGCATCTGCTAGCTCCACTGCCTGGCATCCGCTAGCTCTGGCCACCTGACCCCACTGATGCTAGGGGGTTTCCCGGCCAGGGCAGAGACTCCTTGATGCTGCCTGACCCCTAGGTTCCCCTGTCTAGATACTGCTAGTCCAACCAAGACTCCGCAGACCCTACAGATGTTGTCAGTCTAGAGAGTCCTGGATTTGGGAGGTTCAACTTGTACATGTCTATTGCTCTTCTTTGAAGACAGCCATTGCAGCATGTTACATGGTTACAAATGAGAAGGTTCTGTGTAGTAGTTCGTGAGAGGAAAGATAACCCCAAGATGATCCTACTGTCATTCACACTGGAGAAAAAGTGAGAGAACTTCTATTTTTAGAACTAAATGCAAGGCACACAGAGATGAGGCTATAACTTTTTTAGTACCGCAGGCAGGGATGTAATAGTGTAGTCAATTAATTGATAAGCAAAAGCTTATAGGTGAATGCTATAGACAACATGCATTCACACACACATTTCTCCTCCCCCACCAGCAATTTTTTTTAGCAGGCTGGCCAGCAGCGTGGCTCAGTTCCAGTTTGCAGTGGGTCTTGGACCTATCCCTGCTGCAGCTCTGCATTTAAAGTGCATTAGGAGCCAGGCAGGCAGGTAGACTGGCTCAGTTCTGGCTCGTATCAGGTCTGGGAGGTCAGACCCACCCTGGCAAAGGGCTGCTGCCACCGTATCAGCATGGTGACAGGCAGGCAGTCTGTGAGGGGAGCAAGTTTTTAAACTGGATCCCCTCACAGACCAGCTGCCTCCTGACACCCATGCTGTTACCTCAGACACGGAGGCAGCAGTGTGGAGTGGCAAGGGGCTCCTCAGGAGTGGGGCTGGAGCACACTGGATGTTGGCCATATCCCCAGGGACACTAGAATAGTCGAGTAACCAACAAGAATTTATGAGGTTAATCAACTATTCAATTAACCAATATTTAACCTCTCTAACCCCAGGTCCTGCCACTGCGTGATCAGAAGTCCTGTATTCCAGGAGTGATATTAGTTCCATATTGGGAAAGAGATGAGCAGATACAGAATACTATATCTAACTTATTTATAACATGCACTCTGCAATCGTGAGATGACCTAAGCAAATCTAGGCTGTAGTATACCATCCACTTCCAGATATCCAAACACTTTATTCAAACCCTCAACCAGCTGGATCACTTGTACATGCACTTATGTTAGTGAGCAGTGGGTGTGAATTAGTAGTAGATTACCATGGTAGTGTTGTACAGTCATGCACACTAGCACAAAGTGAGTGTAAAAGGTGCAGGAGAGCACACCTCAGGTGCATTAACCCAGGCAGTTACTCAAACCACACAGGAGCTAAAGACCAAACCATGTGGGTATTGGGTATGTATTGCCTTGCTTGTCTCTTGCTGTTTTGCAACACAAAAGAAAGCTCACATGAACTGAATAATTGTTTTTCATTTAAACCTAGTGGCTCAAACTTCTGCTGTCAATTGTCCCTGATAGTGTGAAGTTTTCCAAAAACTCATCTTAATGTTCTGGTGGAAGAGGGGGATGAGCAGGATGCATCTCTGTAGTTATAGTCAACCACCTCTCTACTAATCTTATCTACTAATCTACTAATCATCTACTAATCTCAAATAAAACATATTTTCAAACGTTAGCATCCTCACATGTTCTGAGGATTCATCCATCATGGCCAACAAACAGCTTGTCATTTAGTATCCCTTTTTATACAAAGAAGGGTTCAGAACATTGTGAGGCCCAGCTGAAATTACAGTGCAGAGCTTTTCACTGACTTCTCTGATAAGCCTATTAAATAGATGCTGTCAGCCTATTTAGCATTACAATATAGCTGGTCTTAAATTTGGGGGAATGGAGTTGAGATTGTACCCTGCATTCTAAATATATAAGACTAGTGAGAATTGCACACCTATACTGAAGCAGAATTTGGTTCTTAAGCATTTTTTTTAAATCCACCCTTTGATTTTATTATTATGAAGTTTTTGAGTTCTAAGTTTTTAGGTGCTTCCATTTTGTTTGATCACACCCCTCCCAGTATGTGGTACATGGAGGGCCCATCTGAATTTCACTCCTTTTATAAGCCAGTCGGCATCCAGCGACACATTGCTGAATACTGAAGAGAAATTAGGATTGGAATAAACTGGATTGTTGGCATTCATTTGGCTAATGCACAAACCTAAAAGAGCAGCTATGCTGGCAAAATTGATATAGTATGAAATACACAGCAGCATAAAATATTCCCAGTAGAGTGACAAATCTGTTTTTTTGTTTTTTTTCTTCTTTAAAATGTTCTTCTGAAGGAACATTAAAGAGAGAAATGTCATCTGTTTATCTCGTTGAGGGGACAAGTATTAGATAGATGAGAAGCAGCAGTTAAAATCTCTCTCTTTAAAGACAAGCCAAACTCTTTTCTTGGTCAGATTTGGAGCAAGTCTTTTCATGTTCTCTTCCCAGAATGTAGGATGTTTGCCTTCAAGGTAGAAAGCAGTTAACAGTTATGAGATGCACTGTAGTTAGCTTGCAAATAAATCTGCTGAAGCAATAGCCTGCTGGGTAACTGTGAAGTCCTCTTCCCCAGCAGGATTTTAGAATATTAGCTTATGGTTTTGAAGGAGAGAGAGATCTTGCTTATGGTTAACACAAGAATCCTTTCTGTATTAGAACAAATTTTGTTGCATGAAGAGCAACTTAAAGGGGCATGAAAAAATGTCAATGTCTGTCATGGTTTAAATTGCTACCACAGCCCTTGAGATAATAGAGTTTGTGCTGAGCCAAAGCAGTTTTGAGCTTTGGCTATATGTACTTTATCCAACAGTAGAACTAGTGCAATAAAATCCCATTTCCTGACTATATTAACAGTTTGAACATTCAGATGTCTTCCCTGGTACAACAGCCTGACTTGATAAACCTCCCAAACAACAGTTTTCACATCCTCTTTTCCATAACTCATGGCTCTAGTTCTTCCCTTTGTGGGATACTGTCACTGGTGACCTGGTTTTCTTGGCCCACCAGGGTACGTCTACACTGCAATCCTATTGTATCCCGAAAGAGCTATCCCATGTCTTCACAGCAAGCCCATTATTTTAGGCTCACTGTTCCAATGTGCCTGTAAACCTCAATCTACAGGGAGGAAGGGACATTTTGAAATAGTGCTTTATTTCGACATTTGAAGCTGTGTAGACAGTGCCAAATGACGAAATAAGCTATTTTGAAATAGAATCAAAATAAGATACGTAATTTGCATAGCTCAAATTGCATATCTTATTTTGAGTTATAGTGAAGTGTAGACTCCTTAACCCCCCCCCCCCCCCAACGTCTTGCATCTACAGAGATAAACCATTGCAAAGTTGTGCCTATGACTCTTGGCTACAGACTTTATGCACAGTAGGTCCAGGAGGAACTTATGACCAGTTCCTACCCAAATAGAAGGTCTCATGTACCTGCATTGGCTGGCCTTCCAGACTTTTCAGTCCTGAGAACTCAGGCGGAGTTTATTTTCAAATAATTTTTTAGCAAAACCTTGAGTCAGTCTGTGTTGATAAATACTAATTAATTTTTTTAATTGAATTTTGCCAAAATTAAGTTTTATAAAGGACTTGCATGCAATGTCTTCTAGCATGGGATCCACAAGCATTAGTAGCCCTGAACAGTTCACCTGGTCTTAGGTATTCTACCTGTGTTCTCCCCATTACTCCTCCTGTAAAAGGATAATGCATAAGTGTATCTCAGGTGCAGAGAGGTTAAATGACTTGCATAAAATGTGTCAGCTGGTCAGTGGCACAGCTGTAAGCAGAAGCCAGGAGTCCTAATTCTGTCACCTGCTCTAACTACTGATGTTCATTCCCTGAGCTAAGTGAATTCATGTAAAGTGTAGCATGAGTCTGAATCCAAGGCAAGCATACAGGATATAGAATATTTTAGAGTATACAGTATTGCACAGGTAGCTAAGGAGGGAAAATACAGCTCTGATAAATAAATTGTTAGTTTAAATTTCATATTGCTTGGCAGTTAGAACATTTTTTTGCCATGAAAAATCTGGTAAAAAAGAGGAACAATTTGAACATATAGTTCCATATAACACAGCCATTTTTTGTGTCTATAACAAGGAGTGGTGTCAATTAACCAGGGAAACCATGGCTATATTGTATAAATTCATGAAGCAGGAGGCTCTCATTAAATATGTATTGTTAGTCACCACCTGCTATTTGTTTCATGTGATTCATTCGTTAATGTGGTGATGTGTGTTTTTTTTCTATCACTCTTCTTTTCTGAAGTGCATTATTCAGTACTTTGAAAGACATTCAGAACATCTGATTTCTGGCCTAGCCATCCCCAGGGAAAAGACTTTGAATACACCGTGTTTATGATAAACTAGAAATGCTGGTTGATGTTGTCTTTTCATCCTGATTTGGTGCCCCTTGCATAATGATTAGATATTTAAATGTGTGACCCCAGCCAAGAGTCTGCAAGGTCAAGCTACATTTCTGAGTAGGTAGCAACTGCTTGTGGGTAAAAAAGGCTCCCTGGCTTCAGTGTCAGGTAGGAGTGTGATTTTTATCTTTAAAGTCTTTAGGGGATACAGGCCCCATCTTTCCTAGTCTTTTGTGAAGTGCCTTGCTCCCCTTTGGGTCCCAGAAGATAATTAATAACAACAACAGGACTGTGTCTACCAAACATGCACAAGGGACCTGATTGTCATCTTGCCTCAGCTTTACACTGGCAAAAGTCCACTGACTACAGTAGAGTTGTTCTTGATGCTGCTCAGTACCAGTGAGGGGGCAATCAGGCCCAAGGAGACCAGATGAAGAGCACCTCATTCTTGAGTGACAGCACTCCTCCTCTTCTGGCCCATGGGTCTCCTGTGAAAAGAGAGGCCTGTTCTCCACAGACAAGGCTATTCTAGTCTTCCACCTCTAGTCTTTGTAATATTTAAAAAACCACCAATTTCATATAACACATGTATGGAGCTGTACTCTCAAAAGAGTGAGAATGCATGTATCTGTCTGTAAATCCTTTTGTTTTATTGAGGAAAACAGAAAGGTGGCAAAATATCCTGATCTTCTTGACTTGGTTTCAAATCCTACCTTACATCATAGGTGGACAAATTTAAATTTTCTCCTGCTGCTCTACTTAGGCATAAGGTTTGAATGCCAGAAGCACTGCAGCTCAGGACTGAGTTGTATTGGCCCTCATACCTAACACACGCTAATTGTAGATTTTAAGAGTGCAAGACAAGTTTGTTTCCCTGCAGCACTTCCTTTGGTAAGCAACTGAGCTAATTCCCACAGCTCTTCAGTTTCAGATCGACCATTCACCAGAGTCAACTAATTCATGCTATTCTGGGCAAAGAACAGGTTTGACAAAGTAACCTGATACCTTTGTATAAATATATTTAAACAGTGTTTCAGGGAAGCTGTGATAAATTATGTGAAAAGCTGTTTATAAACCAGAACAAAACCCTCCTTTTCCCTAACTTACCCTAGCCCTTTGAAGTTCATAATAAATACCGAGTTGTTCTAGCTGCACTACTGTATGCATGGATGCACTTTGCAGTATTTCTGTCCTGTAAGAATGAAAGACGATACAATCCCCTTGTTGATCAGGTATTAACTGTATTAACTGAACAACTTGCTTGGGCTATGCTTTTCTGACTTGATTTTAATGCTCTCTAAACTTAGTTGCAGTAGGAGAGACATTGCCATTAGCTGCGGTGTTGGCACAGCACAGCATAGGGTACCAAGCACGGAAACTTTATAGTTTTGCATCAGTTGTTTGGCAGGTATGACAGACATTTAAAATGGATTGTAAGCAAGATATTTGTGATTCCACTAGTCTGTCTTTTCAGCTTTTTAGAGGGACCTGAGCCCAAATACTCCAACTCAAGTGCTTAAAGGTATGCCCTTATGTCTATATTTAGGCACCTAAATAAGTGACCAGAATTTCAAAGGTGCTGAGGATTTGCAGTTTTCATTGAAGCTGTTTATTGCTTAGCATTCCTGAAGATCAGGTGTCTAAATATGGATTTCAAGGTTTAAGTGTAGGCACCAAGGTTAGTACATGTTTTTGGCCTTGTTTCCCTACAGCCTTTGCTATTTGTAAATCAGCATTTAAAACCCTCCAAGAGCAAGAGCATCGAGGTGCTATTATCACCTCAGCATTTTGAGGCTTGATTCTTTTCTTGCCTATAGCAAGCATTCTTTCTGGGGATTTAACATTTAGTCCCCTTTCATATCCTCCCTTTCTTGGCTTTTAGCTAGCTGGAAGGTTAGCTCCATTGCAGTCGCACTGCTGTTGTTTCATTATCTGGCCAAGAGAGAGCACGGATCATTTGATACTTCTTATGTTTCTTCCTTCATTCCAAGCCTGTGTTACTTTCACCATGATCCTGAGCTCCAGCAGAACAGGTACAGGGTGCAGTGAGAGAAACACTTGGCTGCTTTCGAACATTGCCTTAGGCATGGAATCTTGCCAGCTGCCTGGCACCTTTGCAAATATAATAACATGCTAGGAAATGCCCTTCCGAGGGTCACTGTTTCTCAAACCCCCGCTGTTAAATCCAAAGAAACCGTGGATCAAGAAGCATAACTGAGACATATTAGTAATACAGTGGGCTTTCTGTAGCACATGTGTGATAACTCACTGCCTCTTTTCCTAATTTGGAGCCAGGATAACAGTAGACACTGATCTGGTGCCCCAGGGCTGGAGGACTCCTTAGTAGGTATTCAGCACTCACAGGCAGCCAGCCTCCCCCTCACCTCATTCTCCCCAGAGCTGGTCACCCACCATTAGCTGTTCTACTCCTTCCTCTCTTTCCCAATGCCTCCTGCCACTGTGAAACAGCTGTTTGCATTCAGAGGCTCTGGGATTGAGGGGCAGAAATGATATGGTGTGCTCAGGGGAAGGGGTGGAGTGGGGGCAGGGGTGGGACAGAAGGAGTCAGGAACCCCCATTCTAGAGCAGAAGTCGGAGTGTGTGAGGATAATGCTTTCTGACTGGTTGATTGTCTCCTCAGTCTGTGGAAGCCTATGGGCTATCTTTGAGGAAAGGTATTTTGTCGATCCCCACATTCAAAGTCAAGCGCCCCCAAATCACAAGATTTAAAATAATAATACATGTACAGTTCCTTTTCTTTACCTTTTTGTTTTTGAGCCTGTGTAGAGGGTCATGTTTTTCATGAGGGCTAGAAATTTGACCTTTTTTTTTTTTCTCAAATTAAAATAGAGATTTGTCACATAACTACCTGATTCCAGGAGCTGGGGCTTTACCAAATATCGCAAGACTTGAGATTTAAACGTTGAGAGTTGTCAATACTGAAAATGCAACACTTGGAAGCCTTAAAACTGGCATAGCAGGAGTGTTGGGTACTTAATCTTTTGTGAATGTTGTTAAATTACATAGTGACACAGTTTACCTCTGTGACAGAAGGGTGGAAGAAAGGAGCTCCTAGAATGCAGCTGCACCCTTTAAATTTTGCTGGGGTTTCATGGGTATTCCCAGGATATTATAACTATTAAGCATGTCAGGACTACAGTGGGTATTAGAGGAGGCAAGTCAAAAAGGGAAAAGGAAATCCCTTTAAAATGAATGTAAATTATTTAATAGGTTTCCACCCTAGACACACAAGGGTGACTCTTAAATAATAGCCCTAGCTCAGTTGTGCACTAGTGCTGTTTTAAAAGAAAACCCTCCAGGGAGAGCCTGATGAGGGGGAAAAAGAGAGGTTAAGGCTTTTCTGAGTTAATGAATGTTAACAGTTGCTAGTTATCTGTAAGATCCCCAGTAGATTACACAGATTGTATTAAGCAGGGCTAATCCGTAGTTTCAGATCTTTAAAGGGACTCTGCTAAAGTTGGCAAGCCTGAAACGCAGTGTTCCTTAAAACTGCATAAACACTGTGTGTATGTGCAGGTGTACACCTGTGGATAGGTTGCCATCAATAAATTAGCCTTTCCTAACAGCTACCATACAGAAGCATCTTTGATACCCATTATTTTATAGTCGATAAGCAAAAATTGGGGTAGCTATGAATATCACATTTCCTAATCACTATCTTTGTGTTTAAAAATTATTTCTGCCTGGCGTAGTTGCAAAAATAGCAGTGTTTTTCCGTATTTTAAAACAGATGATAATATTACAGTACCACAATTTACCATGGTGTGGCAAATTGTTTCACTTGTAATGGCAGAATCTGTAGGATGTGTGTGAAATAGAATATGCTGCGAAGCTCACATAGTGTCATGGGGGGTGATATTCACGTTTTATTAGAAGAGTGAGATGAGAGCATTGTTTGTGAGGTAAAGCCACAAGGGAATTATGCAGGTCATCACAAATGATGCTGTACCACAGCAAATTATGTTCTGAACATGCCACATATCTTAAAAATGTCTGAGAGTTTGGGGGGTTTTAATTGGCATTGGGACTACTTATTATTATTTAATCCCCAAGCCTGTGAAGCCAAGTGTCCTCATAACTACACTGGTATTGTCCACTGAAAAGCTGTTAACCTGTCTCTCTCATCAGTATTATAACCATGTGATTTCAGATTTTAAAGATACCAAATGCATTTATATGTATAGAAAACTTTCAGTGCTCCAGGAATGAATCTTGCCCATCCATGGTGTCCCAGGAAGGTGTATACTTGGAAGGGAAATCCATATTTAGGGGAGGAGGAAATATTTCTTTGGTAAGTTAATATGGGGGTGAAAATAGGTGGGGTATATTACAATAGCTGTGAGAAATGAATTAATAGGTTACGGGAAGATGAGGTTGTTAAAGATGCTTGATAAATCAATTTCTGATAGTTCTGTACTTTATCACATAGACAGATATAGTGTGCAGTGTTCCCCCTAATTTTTTCCATCCATATGCAGAATAAATTTTATGTGTTAGTGCACATCCACACATGCCTCATCAGTATAAACACATGCTGCTGGTTATAGGTGCTCTGCTAAACAGCTGGGTGGCATTTGAAACCCTCCTGGATGGTAGTCCAAGCACTCATCTTACAGGGAACATTGGTAGAGTATGTGCATATGATGCCATCCCCTTTCTTGAAAAATTCTCAGCCCCACAAACCCTTACTCATTGTATAGTCTCTGCTTATTTGCTCTGTATGATACTAAGACTAAATTGAGAATAGTATTTCACACTGATGGTTTCTTACATGTAAGGTGTTTATCAATACTGGTTTTGGGTGTATCAGAAATACTTCAGTGGAAAGTGATTCTTCAAGAATACTACATGAGAGTTAATTATTATTATTTATTAAATGACACAAATTCCAACTTATTTTCTCACTAGCACATTTCAGGGTGCTGAGTTTTGCTTCAGTCACACGCATGCACTGTACAAACAGCAGGAAATAATTGCTAACACATGGGTCTGAGTTGAAAGTTTGCGTATTGGTAAAGACTTGTTTTTACTATTACAGCACAAAATTACTGACCCCTCCAAATGCTAATAGTCTGATATCTGGTTATACTCAAGACAATAAATCAGATCTGTAAGCTGCTCATTATTTAGGTTCTTGCCCCTCTCCTTAATAAACCAGGAGGAGATGTCTTGAGATTTTCCCTGTTTAACCAGATGCATGAACAGGATGTTTTGCCATTAACAATGAGGGGAATGGCACCATGTATGTTATGAAGTATTAGTTTTATCATCACCAGTGCATAAGCAAAGTTGCCAGAGTACATCCCTGCTCATTCCAGATGTTTCTTGGACAACCTCCTGTATTTGTCATGTGCTGAACCCATTAAGGAACTTAAAGGGTTAAAGTAATGCAAGGCTGTGCCCTTCTTCTGCTGTCCAACAACTCACTATCTTCTATTTTTACTCCTGGGGAAATTCTGCACCACTGCTGCACAGATGAAAAAATGATCCCTGCAGAATCTCTTGCAGAAAATGGTTTCTGTGGGGAAGCAAAGAGAAGCTGTACAGTGCTCAGTCACCGTTCCCAGTCAGTTCAAATACATCTGTGCGGAAGCTGGGGAGAGGTAAATCATGGGTGAGGGGAGCTCTGCAGATGTCCTCACTTCCCAGGGACCTTAATCCAAGCTGAGAGGCAGGAGAGACGAGGAGGAGGATGGAGACAGAATGCCTCTCCCCCTTTCTTTCATGACACAGGGAAGCCAGGACTGAACCAGATCAAACCCCTAGAAACTTCCCCTGGGTGTAGGAAGCTTTGCACCACAGTAGGATGATCTAGGCATGGAGAGAATAAATCTTGGTGGGGTGGGGGTGAGGCTCGGGATGGGGATCTGGATGCACAAGGGTTTAGTGGACAGGAGGTGCAGCTCCTCATATAGTGACCTATTCTCCCCCTTCTCCTCCCAACCTGTAAGCGCAGCTAGACCCTTCTGTCTCCCCTCATCAGGAGTCCTCTGCATCCAGAGCCCACCCCTGACCAATGTCCCCTCTAATCTTTTCTGTGTGTGGAATAAAATTTTGTTTTGGGCACCAATGCATGTGCAATTGTGCACCACAAAATCTAGCTGAGTGCGCTTTGCTAATCAATGGAGTGGCATTTGGATCTCTCGTGAGCAGTGGCATAAGTTTACAGGGAACACTACTCCCAAGTCCACCGAACCCCTACCCCACTGAGCTTCTCTCCCCCCACATTAGGAGTCCCTTCCCAAACCCCCATCCTACTGAGTCCCAAACAGCTGCTCCCTTATCCCCCTGCCCACCAAGCCCCACTCTCCTAGCCCCCTACCACCGAGTTCTAACACCTTCACCTGGACTCCCCAGAAGAGTCCCACTCCTTTCCACCCAAAACCCCACACTGAACCCTGTACATCCAGATTTCCCCCTGTGGATTTGGGCCACATGGAACCTGATACTCTTGAGGGAATTCTGTGCCAAAAATTGTTTTAAAATTCTACAATATTGTGTATATTTTAATAGTCAAAATCATACAATACGATTACACCATTTTGGATTATTTTGCTAATTTATTTCAAATTACTTGCTGGCAGTTACTGATAATGGTATGATTATATTATGTTGTTTTGACAAATGTGCAGAATTTTGCAGCATTTTCAAATATTGTGCACAGAATTTTTAATTGTTGTAGAATTCCTTCAGGAGGACCATTTGGACTTGATGTAGTCAGAGAACAAGTCTGTCTGCTCCATTAAGAGAGCAGTTGTTTTTTCTGACCAATAAAAGTAGCTTCCCTTGTCTGCCCTGTTCTTTTTTTTCTTCTTCTTCTTAAAGCTTGGCTATTTTTGTTAGCTTATGATATGATGTACAAAAAGCATAAAGCAGTGAATGAAAGAGGAGATGGTAAAAGCAGAGATTTACATGCAGAGGTGGAAGCTGAGGAGCTTTTTCTGTGCCCCTGGTCTTCAGATTGCTTGCATTTAATAGCTGCTGGGGGCTATTCACTTTGGAAATGCTGTCCCTTTTTGTCATGGTAACTTCAAGCTGACAGTTAACACAATGAACAGATGTCAGTGAAAGGTCTCATTGGAGCGAAAGAGGGGAAGCTTCTCTTTCAAGTGCCTTGATGGCAACAAATTACAAAAAAAGAAAAACAAACGAACAAAACTCCAGTGATTTTGTTCTGCTGGCAAAATATCATCGTCTCTTGGTCACACCTGACTCCATGCTTTGAAGAAACACATTGGTGGCAGCAATCTACTTAGTGTCAGTTGCTGATGCCAGTCTTCATCTTTACGTGGTATTGCTCTGGCATGGGTAACTCCCTTCTTCTACAAAGGATGCCATCAAAAAGTATTAGCTTTTTTTAAAACAAGCGAACCATGTTTAAGCTAGAAGTCTTTTGCTGGAATAGCTATATCAGTGCTGTGTGGATACAATTTATACTGGAAAAACTGCACTTTTCCCGGCAAGCTTATTCTAGCCCTCCTAGAGCAAAACGAATTATACCAGTAAAGCGCAAAACTGAATTTAACCTGGGGACTTTTGCCAGAACAGCTGTGTCATTCAGGAATCACAGCCCACTCTAGGCAACATAGTTATCCAAGCAGAAGGCTATAGTGTAGACATGGCTTAAGGGTTAAAAATCCAAAAGGTATAAAGCGAGAGGTTGTGTTTTGAAAGTGTGGAACCTACCTCAGAATTTTATCTCCCTTTTGTGCCCCCTTCCTTTTAGGACTATTAATCAGTTTGTCAGTTGATTCACTCTGGTAGAGTATTAAGATTATGGCATGGCCTGGACACCAGAGTAGAGTTGGTGTAAATTGTTCTAGGATCTTTTCTAAACTTGTTGCAAGCTTCCTGTATACCCTTGGACTAATAATGTCCTGCTTTTGTACTTCATCTTCTCCATCTGAAAAAAAGTCTTTGGAATTCTGTGCAAATTTCTAGCCTGTGACAATTTATTTTCATACTAGCTTTTGCCATGGTGACAGATGGATAGCATTGCTGTGGAGCAGTATTTAGAAGAATCATACGATTTTTGCCTCATGAAGTCTCATTGTTCTCTCAAGAAAAAAAATCATGTGTGTACTTTTGTGGAAGAGGATACATCTTCTGGCTAGTGACCTGCTGGTTGATGATTTCCAAGGTGTCCAAAAACTGATAAATTAGATGAGTACTGACTCTCTGGTGGTCGATTCTGGTAGCAATTCTGTTTGTAACTAATCCAAACGATAAAGGGACACTCTAAATCAACTAGCCCCGAAGTGAATATATGTTAAAAACTTGACTCCATATTGTCAGGTCATCATTCTCCTATTAAAACTTGCCAATAGACTCATAGACTCATAGACTTTAAGGTCAGAAGGGACCATTATGATCATCTAGTCTGACCCCCTGCACAGTGCAGGCCACAGAATCTCACCCACCCCTCTTAGAATAATCCTCTCACCTATGTCTCAGATATTGAAGCCTTCAAATACTTTGAAGGCCCCAACATGCAGAGAGTCCTTCAGCTGTGATCTGTGCCCAATGCTACAGAGGAAGGCGAAAAACCTCCAGGGCCTCTGCCAATCTACCCTGGAGGAAAATTCCTTCCTGACCCCAAATATGGCGATCAGCTAAACCCTGAGCATGTGGGCAAGACTCACCAGCCAGACACCCAGAAAGTTCCCTATAGCAACTCCTATCATCCCTCCATTGACCTATTTCCAACTGGTAATGAATGGTAATGAATAGCCTCCTGTGTTTTGATAAAACCCCAAAAGAATCAAGTGAAATCTTGAAATATCTGTTTTAAAGATTCGGGGGTAGCAGAGTTAGTCTGTACAGGATAAACTTAAAAAACAACAAATAGTCTGGTAGCACTTTAAAGACTAACAAAACATGTAGATATACAGACCACTGGCACCTTCATTGCTTGGTAGGTTGATAATGTCCCAGCCATCCTTATCTTTATTTAATCCATTAGCATAAGTACCAAACTTGTGAATGAATTATAGTTCCAGTCCTTCCCTGTGTATTTGGCTTGTAGCATTGGTCTGTAACAAAACTTGAAGATCTGTTAATGAATGCCCTCGTCAACTGAAGTGTTCCCCAACAGGTTTTTGTATGTTCCCTTTACAGATATCTGATTAGTGTCCATTAATTCTTTCCTGAAGGGACTGTCCAGTTTTTTTCAATATATATTGCAGTGGGGCATTGCTGGCATTTGATGGCATAGATTACATTCCTGGATGTGCAGTTAAATGAACCTCTGATTTGGTGGTTTTTGTGGCTGGCTCCAGTAATGAATTCGTTTGTACTGCCGGTCCCCGACTTACGAACGAGTTACGTTCTAAGCCCTTGGTTGTAACCCAATGTGTTTGTAAATTGGATTACATTCACTGACGTACGTCTACGCTGTTCGTAAGTGTGCATTTCATTGTAACTCTGGTTCCGGCTGCATAGGAGGCTGGTCGTAAATACGAATGGTCGTAAATCGATGTGTTCGTAACTCGGGGACCCGTGCATAGATATGTGGGCAGAGGTGACTTCTGGGCTGATTGCAGGGCTGGGTTCCTGGATGTTTATGATGTAGCTGTGTAGCCTGGTTACTGGAGAGAATTTGTTACAGATTGTGGGGTTGTCTGTAAACAAGAATAGGGTTTGCCCCCAAGGCCTGAGAGATGTTACACCATGTAGTAAATACACAGTAGTAGCAGTTCCCCTGTCACTGGAAACCCACAGCAATGGTGCTGCAGGAACCCTGGCAGTAAACTAATCTCATCTGGTTTATACAAAGCCGTAGCAACTAGTAGTAAAAACATTTTATTTGTTTCCTTTCCAGCTCACTCCCTGTATATCCTGCCACCCGAACTGCTCTCTTTGTCTCTTTGGGGCCTGTTGGTTTCACATCTTTCAGGTTGGCTCTCTGAGCTCAGACCAGTTCCTGAATTCTCATGCACAAAAGTTAGCCTTCTTTCTGGCCTCTCTAAAACTTCATTTCTTCTACAAATCCTGCAGTGATATCTGCAACTTCTCAAGGTTATGCTGTTGCACATATGTAATATTGGTCTGAGTAAGGAGATAAGGTCTTTTCTACAGGGACTCTGTGTGTCTGCCTATTTTTGTAATGCTAGATTCATTTTGCAATCGTTTTATTTATAAAATAAGTTGCACAAACACAAGAAGCTATATACTCTATTGGAAGCTGATGTCAGTTTTAAGCATGGGTTAACTTTATTTTTAACAGTTTCTATTTATTTTTGGGGACAGGAAAGTCAGATGATCACCCATAGATTTTTATTTGTGATATCAGTTTATTTGTAAGCATTTTTTCTGTTTTTATCAATTTAAATTTTAACAGTGATGGGGACAGAAAGTAGACTAATGATAGCAGAAGTTGAGATTCAAAAAGTTTTAAAGCTCCCTAAATGGCACCCTTGCACCAGTTTTTCAAATGCCAGCATTACAGCATGTTTTGTACATATTAACGTGAGAACCTAGTAAGCTTTTAAATGGCATTTTTCTTACTTTGCCTATCTAGATTTCGGTTATCACCAATAGCAATATTCTGTCATTGGTTTTTGTGTGTACAGTGAAATCAGTGTTTACCAACCAGGGATGTGAACATGGTGTTGCTGGGTCCCAACCCTCAGTCTTGCATGGGGAGGTGCAGAAGCTTGGGAGGCAGGAGGGAGGGGTGGCTGCTGTCTCCTGCTTCTGGCCCCGCACAAGGCTGTGGACACCAAGGCCAATGCAGGGTTGGAAGCAGCCTCTGCCCATGTTGTGGGGGCCTCTCCAGCCCAACTGTGATGGGCAGGAGCTGGGGAGGGTGCCAGCCCAGAAGGCTGGTATACTTTCCCTCCATCCTGCCCCCTTTTTAATCAGTTAACCAGTTAAACATTACATTTATCTGGTTAACTAATTAAATGGGATTTTACATCCCTATTACCAGCAATTGCCCATAAACATCTAATCATTCCAAACTTAAAAATGTATACCACTTGCTCTCTTATTTTTAGAGCTCTGCAAATCTGTGTATATCAGTGGAAGCAAATATTTGCAGACTATATGTTTGCAAATCGTGGACTGGATGTGGATACAAATATATCTGCACAGGGCTCTACTTATTTCTCCGGTACTCCTACACTGCCCTCACAATCCTTTTAATCCAGGCTTTCTGACTGGCAGAATTTGTTGCAGTTCTCCACCTCCACCGTGGGTTGGATCATTACATTGTTATTGTTCTGAAGATCTCTGACTTACATTTTCAACATCACTTTGAAACCACGTACTTATCTGATTTATTCTATACATACACTAGATCAGTAGTAACTGCACGATGGTCATATGTCTACTGCTGCTTAGTTCGCAGGGCTCTCTTTTTATAATGCTTTGCACTTCCCTAATGTCATCCAAAAATCGCAAGCAATTTACAAACATTAATGAGTTGACTCTTGTATGGTGAGTATTCGCCTAGTAAACTGAAGCCAATAACCAATGCCTCTTTAACAACTGAGCAGCTATATGTCCAAAATAACCCTGAAGTCATTTTATGTACTTAAGACCACACTTCTTCACATGAGAAATGTGCACTTCATGAGTAGCCCTACTGAAATCAATAGGGCAGCTTGCTGAGTAAGATACTACTCATTATGGGGAGGGGAGACAGCATACAGGAATGGGAGCAGGCAGCACTGGTGAGACGGTGCTCGAGGGAAACTCACTTTTAAGTCAGCAACCCCCAGCACCAGTTCCTGTTCCCCCTCCCCTTGCTGCCTCTCTGAGTACAGGCAGTCCCCGACTTACGCGGATCCGACTTACGTCGGATCCGCACTTACGAACGGGGCTTTCTCGCCCCAGAGGTCGGGGCGAGAAAGCCCCGTTCGTAAGCTGCTCCGGTGCCCCTGGTCTGCTGGAGACCGTCTCCAGCAGACCAGGGGCACCGGGCGGGTTCCCGCGCTTCTGAGGCTTTGCCAGAGCAAAGCCTCAGAGGCGCGGGGAACCGCCGCTGCTGCCGCTTCAGTCTGGGTGCCTGTGGTCTGCTGGGGACGGTCCCCAGCAGACCACAGGCACCCGGACTGAAGCCGCAGCCGCGGGGGGGTCCCGCGCCTCTGAGGCTTTGCCAGAGCTTCATAACTTGACTACTCACTTGCATCCCTACTGTGAGCCCTAGTGCTGCTCCCTGCCTCTGGGTTCTGTTTGGTGGGCCATTGGCTGGTGGATTGAAAGGCTTATTGGGCCGGCTCTGGCCCCCGGGCTGGATCTTGCCTGCCCCTGCAGTGCAGCTTACTGGAAAAATTCTGTCAGCCACCCCCAAAGTCTCCATTGAGCTGCTGTGTTTCTGTGCAGAGGCCTGAGATGTTATGTTACCTGGAGTAGCTGTTGGCCTTCTACTCCTTTCCCTGCTGCCTCTGCCTCTCTCGAGGGAAAGGAGCAGAACTGGAAGCCCCACCTCCCTAACCCCCGGTAACATGGGACAGGGGAGAATGTGCGATGGCATGTGTGTGTGAAGCCATTAAGTGGAACCATACCTGGGATCTCTGGAGTGTAGTGCATGAGTGTCTACTGCTATGGTGTAGGGATGTTAAATTTAGATTAATTGGCTAATCGAATAGTTGATGCAATTTGCATCGACTATTCAATTAGTCGATAAGGGCACCTCTGTCTTCGAAGTGTAGCAGCAGCCTCAGGGCTGTTGCTACACTTCAAAGGCAAAAGCACTGCAGGGAGCCCGAGGTTAGCGGGGGACTCAAACAGTCCCCTACTGGCCTCATGCTCCCTAAAGCGTTTCAAAGAGGCAACACTGCATGGAGCCCAGGGCCAGTGGGGGACTGTTGCTATGCTTCAAAGGCAAAAGCACAGCGGGGAGTGCGAGGCCAGCAGGGATACTGCTTGAGCTGCATGTGGTGCCCAGGGTCTGGCCCCAGGCTCCTTGCGGTCATGCCACTTTGAAGCACCCCATCCTCTCCCCTCCCTACTTGGTGCCTCTTTCTGATGGAGGCACCAAGGTGGGGGAAGCGACTAGTTGACTAGTGTGTCGCCTAGTCGTTCACATCCCTAATGTGGTGTCCAACACACTTGCTACTAGCCACATGTGGCTATTTGGCCAGTTGAGTGTGACTAGTTTGATATAGTGGCTACTGCTTCAGAGCTGATTGGACACCGTAGCTCTAATGCATGTACTAAAAGCGTGCTGGATCTCAGCTAAGGTTGTAGAGCACACTCATTCTTTCTCTATGTAAGGGCATGTCCACACTAGGAAATTATATCGAAATAACAAAATCCAAAATAACTCCCAAAATAATAGAATCAAAATAGCATGTCCCTGCTATGGAAGAGCCTTGAAATTAGTCCAAGGCAGGCTTCATTATTCTGGATACACTACCTTGACTTAGAGCCCCAGGAAACACTCGGTAGTAATTACTTAGAATTACTCTGGGAAGTAGTTACCATATATCAGGGGTCAGTAACCTTTCCAAAGTGGTGTGCCAAGATTTAACTCTTCAGCCCTGGGGCATGCTGCTTTCCTGGGAGGAGGGAAGGGGCTCTTTCTACTGCATGCCCCATGGACCACCTGAGTCAATGCAAACCTTTCCACGGACTACCAGTTGCTAATGGAAACTCACTGTTTATTGCATAATTACGTCCTAGCCATTTTGCTAGTGCTGCAGCTGGGGAGAACGGTTTTTTAAATTATTAAACAGATGAAGCATTTAAACTAACATGAGAGAGTTAATCAAACTTAATTTTAAATAAAGTAAAATATTATGTCCAACGCGAAAGATTTCAGTGTTTTCTTTCTTTATGGCAGGGGTGAGGAACCTCTTTTGGGTTGGGGGGTCATTCACCCACAGAAAAATCAGTTGGGGACCACACAAGTGAGAAGCAAAAAAACTCCTCTAAAAAACCCCAACCCTCACTGATGTGGCCCCCAACTAAGACACCTCACTCTTCTGGCACTCCAGCCCCATGGGGTGAGGGGAAGGGACAGGGAGGACAGATTTACTTTTCTCTTAGGCTCTGGGTGGGAACAAAAATGAGGGGTTCAATGTGTGGGTCAGGGCTGCCAGTGAGTGGGACAGGGATACAGTACAGGGTGAGGAGGGCAAGGTCTGAAAGGGAGTTTGGCAACAGGAGAGGGTGTGAGGTGGGGATATGAGACGGAGTTTGGGGGCAGAAGGAAGGTTGGGTGAGTAATGCAGAAAAGGTGATATAGTGAATGCAGCCAAATAGCTAGTTGGGGAAGGGAGGCAAAGAAGTGGGGAGTAAAGGAAAGTGTAGTTTCTGCAAAACAAAATTGTACCCCTCCTTGCTGCTTCTCTCTGATCCAGCCTCGCTTCCGTCAGCCTCATCATCCGCCCCCAGCCTGATATGCTGCCCCTCAGTGCAATCCCTGCCCCCCATCTTGCCCCCGCATCCTCCTTCACTGCCCCTCCCAAAGCAAGAAGATTGTAGAGGCAGGGTGGGGTGTTGACCCCGTACCTCCGAGGAGCTACACGCTCAGGCTGGCCCGGAACAGCCGCAGGGACGCGCACCCACCTCTCTCACCCTAGCAGGAATCCAGAGCTGTTGCTCCAGCCTGCAGCTGCATGGCCGAGGCTGGCACCACAGCATGAGCTCCCGGCTGCGTGGTGGGGAGAGGTGGGGCTGACCTCCTGCCCTGTGTGCCATGGGAAAGCGGCTCGCATGCCAGGGGCTTCCATATATACTTGTTTGTAAGCTGATTTTTTATGGAAAAAATCCTGCTGTGAAGAGCAGGAGTTGACTTATGAATGGGTTCTTCCTGAGTCTCAGGAAGCAATGTGGGCTGGAGGATGTGCTGGCAGCTGTCACGGAGCCTCTTGGCTCTACTGCAGTTACCACTAGGATCACAATGGCAGGCAGGCAGGGCAGACTGTATGGCTGAGCTACATACAGCCAAGGTTAGAAGATCAGTGGGCAGGGGCCCATTAGCCAATGGGAGCCATGGAAAGCAGCGTGGGGTGAGGGACCTGCAGACATGGATTCTCTCAGCTTCCATTGGCTGGGAACAACAAACAGCATCCAATGGGAGCTGAGAGGCTCTGTGCCTGCAGTTTGCATGTCCTTCAGCCTGCCCTGATGCTGATGAGTTAGGACTGGAAGCCTGTACTCTGGAGTAGGCTTATAAATACTGTATTTTCTGGCGTATAAGACTACTTTTTATACTAAAAAACATCCCCCAAAAATCGGGGGTCGTCTTATACGCTGGGTATAAACATACAGGCAGTCCCCGACTTGCAGGTACGAACGGGGCTTTTCTCGCCCCGGAGGACACGGACTGTGGGACCTCGCGGTCCCGCTGCCCGTGTACTCCGGGGCGAGAAATGCTGCTCCGCGTCTCCCTGGTCTGCAGACCAGGAAGATGTGGAGCAAAGCCGCGGAGGGGCCCCGCTGCCCGAGCCCCTTCGCGGCTTTGCAAAGCCTCGGGGGAAGCCAGCAGCGGGACAGCCCAGACGCGCCACGGCTGTCCCGCTGCCGGCGTCCTCAGAGGCTTTTCTCCCGGTGTCTCTGGTCTGCTGGAGACGGTCCCCAGCAGACCAGGGGCACTGCGAGCAAAGCCGAAGCGGAGGCGGGGTGCCGCGCCTCTGAGGCTTTGCCAGAGGCTTTGTCCGCCGCCGCTTCGGCTTTGCTCCCGGTGCCCCTGGTCTGCTGGGGACCGTCTCCAGCAGACCAGGGACACCGGGAGCAAAGCCGGGGAGGCGGAGGGGTCCTGCGCCTCTGAGGCTTTGCTCTGGCAAAGCCTCAGAGGCGCGGGACCCCGCCGCGGCTGTGGCTTTGCTCCCGGTGTTCCTGGTCTGCTGGAGACGGTCCCCAGCAGACCAGGGACACGGGGAGCAAAGCCGCAGCAGCGGCGGGGTCCTGCGCCTCTGCGGCTTTGCCAGAGCAAAGCCTCAGAGGCGTGGCACCCCGATGCCGCTGCAGCTTTGCTTCCCGTGTCCCTGGTCTGCTGGGGGGGGGCGCAGCTAGTGCGCCCCCCCCCAGCAGACCACGCTTTTGTTGTGGACCCTGGGGCAGAGCAGCTGGGGTGCTGCCGGTTGGCCTCTTAAGGGGGGGTAGTCTTATACGGCGAGTATAGGCGAAAACCTGTTTTAACTAGAAAATTAGGGGGTCGTCTTATACGCCCAGTTGCCTTGTACGCCGGAAAATACGGTAGGTCAGTGACATTTTTCTCTGTACATTTGGGGGATCAGCTTATAAATTAATGGATTTATGTTCGAGTATATACAGTATTCCAAAATAGCTGCACCAGAGCGTCCATGCTAATGCTATTTCGAAATAACTATTTCCAAAAAAAAGTTATTCCCTGAGAAAAGCAAGAGTACAGATTTCTATATAGCCAGCCTGTAATTTCGAAATAACGGCCCTGGAAATGTGGACTCTCCACTTATTATTTCAAAATAAGGGGGGTTATTTCTAAATAACTTCCTAATGTAGACCAGGGCTAAATGGTCTAAATGCCATTACATGGGACAGTGAACCACACCCAGAAGGTGTGTGGGTTACACGTGCACATGAACTATGTTCAATCTGAATGGAAAGAATGATTTTTGTTTAAGTAGGTGTTTACTGCTGAGTTATACTGAGGTTTTTAAACTATTTTAATTCTGTTTTGGTGACTTATATTTCTTTTCAGCATGTGTTGGGTTAAATCATTATGGGCCCTGGAGACCACCACAGACTACTGAATGTATGTTGAACAGATGGATTGCATTATAGCTGGTTACATCTGTAATTTTAAAGTGACAGCCCTTTAACACAAAACAGTTTGTTATTCTTTGCTACTGCAGAAACCATCCCTGGACAATTTGGAAGCAAAATTAAATAAAAGTCTAGAGTAATTTATCTGGATATTGTTAAAGCATGTGTAGTCACTTGTATGGACTTTGAAGGGAGTGGAGGATAAATCAATAAGCTTTTTATTTCCAACTAGTGGTTAAATTAGTAAAATGTGCTCCTGGCAATAAAACCTGGAGGACACAGACTTGGACAATTGGATTTTCCTTTTCAGGGTCAAATCAATAGTACCACTAGAACCCAACTGCAGGACTGCATATCATATGGTAATAAGCAATTGACATTTTTGAGTCAGGGAGGCGATGGAATAAGGTTTGTGGAATACTGAGTTACTATGTAGAAGTAATCTTAAAATGTGCTTACCATGTTTTGTGAAGCCTTGTCTTACCCTGCTAGGCACAGTAGTTTTTGTGTGTAGTTTGATATAGCTTTTTCTGTGCTTATTATTTAGTGGTATGTAAATTGCAGGGAGGCGCTTTTTAAATGGAATGAATTCAAAAGTCAGAGAATGCAATATATTGTGCCATATTTAAAAAATATTTCAGTAGCCCCTTACATACACCAAGAAGTCAATCTTGATCAGAACATCTGTAACATGACTACCACATTATGAAATCAGTTATTTCCATTGATGAGACCTCATTATTATTAATACTACTACTACTAATAATAATAATAAATGTGGTACCTTCAGGAATAATCCAGTAATGCAGTATATCTCTCTTTATAATCCTAGGAGTGTGTTTTCATTTTCATTGATCACATTTGCTTGTTGCACTTTGTAGATGATAAACTAACCAGGGCCAGGGTTGTTTTTAATGTGTTATTACAGCATATAGTATGTTAGGGCTCAGCTCCTGACTGCGACTTCTGTGCTCCCTTAATACAAATAACAATAATAAAACTGATAATTGGTAATGGTATTTGACCAGTAATGTGTCATTGAATGAGTGGAGGATGGCTTTATGGAGATACTTTTTATGGTGCCAGTTGCCAGTTATCTGTGGAATAGCCCTCTGTATGCCGCTGAGACCCGGTTAAACTTTTTAGTAGAATGTTACTCATGCTGCTTCTATGTTGGATTTCTTTTTTCTATCGTTTGGCTGCTACTGTAGTTGTCTGTACCCCACATACACATAGTATAGTTAAGATGAGATAGAATTCCTTCACTTTGCCCTCCTGCTGAAATTCTAGCCTATGATTGTCACAGCTGATTATCCTCAAAGGATGAAGCAACAGTTATTTTGTAGTCTTTTAGTTTCCACTTAATGGGGTTTTGGAAGTGTTCTTTCTAAGTTTCTGGTTTTCAAAAATTACCCCTAGAACACTTCTACTCCTATTGTCCCTCTAAAATAAATAAATAAATAAATAAATATATTATATTTATTATATTTGCAGAAGTAAGCAGAGTTCTTAATCAAATAGTTTGTCATGTTTATAATGTGTTGCTTGGCGAACAAGTATTTTAGTTGTACAAGAATTATATTCAGGTATGTGTAAATTGTAAGTTGTGTATGTAGAAATTTTGATAGATCTGTTTGTATTTAATTGCATTGACATTTCCAGCAATAATTTTATTTGGTCTTGCCTAACCTTTAAAAGATCACTGTCACATTGGTTTACAACATTGTATGTTTACTGTATTTACTCATGTAACTTATAACCCATTGACTCGTTAGAAATGAAATAATTTTAAAAATTCAATTTACTTGTCAGTTTTTAATTTTTATCCCAGATGAAATTTTCTTTCTGGTTCTTGTTTATGCAGCCCGCAATCAACAGGTTACTACTTTAAAAATAACTGGTTTTACTGACATGTAAAAACAAAATTGAAAACATTTGGCTTTATCTTAGGCTTAATATAATTAATTTTGCAGAAAAACCTATTTTTCTGAATGTTCTTAAGCAAATTAGAAATTGCTCTGAATCAAAAACACCTTGAATCCAATCACTTCTTTGACTTTGAGGCCTTTCTCTAGTATGGATGTTAAATTTAGATTAATTAACTCATCGAATAGGCAATGGGATTTCCATCAACTATTTGATCAGTCTATAAGGGTGTCTCCACCTCTGAACTGTAGTAAGAGCCCTACTGGGCTCTTGCTACAGTTCGAAAGTGGAAGACCTGCAGGGAGCGCAGGGCCAATGGGAGAATCCCGCTGACCCCACACTCCCTTTAGTGCGTCAGCCTTTAAAATGTACAAGAGCCTGGTGGGGCTCTTGTACATTTCAGAGCAGAATCGCAGCAGAAGTGGCACAAGTGGAGACTTCTTCAGTCCCTGCTCATGCCATTTTCCGCCATGCCTCTACCTCCTCTGCCCCCCATGGAGACAGTGCTGTGGGGAACTGGCTTTTAAGCCAGCTCCCATCAGCACCAGCTCCTACTCCCCTCCCCCCTTGCTTCTTCTCTCTGATAGAGACAGCAAAGGGGGGTGAAGTGACTAATCGCATCACTAGTCAACTATCCAATAAGCTTATGCTGACCAATCATTTACATCCCTGCTTTTTAGTACTCAGTGTAATTTTTGTCCTATGGGTGCCCCTTTCTGAGATAGCTAGGTATAATGAATGACCCCATAAGTTTCTATCATGATCCAGAGTTGCCAATACTGGTATAAATTATCAGAGTTTTACTGACATCAGTGAAGCTCTGACAATTTATGCCAGCTGAGGATCTGACCCACAGTGTAATGCTTATTTCAGTGAGTAGTCCCACTCTAAGTGATGATGTTTCCAAGTGTCAGGCTCATAGTGTTATTTTTCTGGAACAAAAAGTCAAAGGTGGTGGGGAAGGAGTGAAACATTGATTATAGTGTATCATTAAGAACTCAGAGAAATTCAAAATAAGGCTTAATACTTCAGTTAGGCCCCATCAAGTGGATGGGGGTGTGTTTATGTTGCTGTGAGTCAATAGTGTTATCTTCGTGGTGGATGATATTTTTCATGGTAACAATGAGGCTACGTCTACACGGCACAGCCATTTTGGGGTACCTCTGAAATATAATGGGCTCACTGTTCCAATGTCCCTCTAAACCTCATTGCACAAGGGATAAGGGAAGTTTTGGAATAGCGCCTTATTTTGAAATAACATCAAATAAGCTTATTTCAAGGTAAGGGTACTCTATAGATTCACCCTGAGTTAATAGGAGAGGGCCATTTGGGTTTCAGTCAGTTAGGTAATTAGTTTTTTCTAGTTACATAGTATTCTTAAGTGTACTTATCTGACTTGGGCTTTGAATGGCAGTGGTCAACTTAGATAATTTATTTAGTGCCTATGTGCTTTTTTTTTTATTTGGGTGAAGGTTCAATCTGCAGGAGAAGCTAATGGTGGAATTTACATTAACACTATATTGTGATGTAGAGAAAAGTTTCTGGACACATCATGTAGTTGTCTTCAAAAATCTTGTAGACGGACAGGCTGAGGTGGTAATGATCCTAATTAGGCTTGAGGCTGAATCAGGGCTGATGTTCAGTTGGGGTTTGAATTTTCATGTTACCTAAATTTCTCTCGTTTACTGGGCGTTTTAAGTTCTGTTGACCAGACCAGACAAGCAGAAAACCCCAAAGCCCAACTTTGGAACTGGTAAACAGAAAAATACTCCTGTTCAGGACTTTACTTCTGTTCCGTTATTAAAAAAAAAGAAAAAAAAAAGAAAAAAATGTATCCATAATCTGATAGGCTCCTTTGATGAGTGTCTGAACCAATCTCAGAACCCCATTATAAAGCAAAGGATTATCCAATCAAACAAAAAAAAGTTGTTTTTATTTTACCAAGAGAGACTCTCAGGCAGAAGCTGCATCTTCCCAGGTCTATCTCCACTGTGTAAATCCTGGTTTTGCATACTTACTAGCATGCATGCTTTGCTTAGAGCTGGGGTCACAATGTCATGAGCTTTGTTATAAACTTAAGAGCTGCTCTCCTGAAGTTACTTGCTCTTCATTCTGGGATTACCATGAGAAACTACTTTTTCCAGCAACCTTCCTTCACTAAATCACAGGGATGTCAGCTAGAAACCACCCTGAATAGGCTTCCTCCCTCACTGCTGAGAGGACAGAAATCTAGCCCACTCTCCAGCCCTGAGCTCCTTGGCTGGAGCCATCTGCACATGATTGCCCAACTGCCATTTCTCCCACTGCTGATGTACAGGCATTAAGAGTCTAACCAGGAGCAGGGTTGTGCTGGCCCAAGAAAGTTCCTGTAAATCTGAGGCAGTGGTGCAGGAAAACTTTTAATAGTGCGGATCCTGAAAGCCAGACTCCTTACCACGTTAATTCTCCCCATCCACCATGGAACTGGGGACAGGTACTGGGCTAGGATGGGAGCCAGGATTCTAGGTTGGGAGCTGGCAGAGGAGCCCTGACTAAAATCTGGGGCTGCTGCAGGACACCTGTGGCTCCTACACATATAGTAAAAGGATCTATCTAGCCCCATGGTGTCCAACACGCTAGCCACATGTGGCTATTTGGCCTATTTTTGTGTGGCTAATTAGCTTGAACAATGTGACTATTTGGCCAGTTGAGTGTGGCTAGTTTGCTGTAGTGGCTACTGCTTCAGAACTGGTTGGACACCACATATCTTACCTGTTGCTACATAAAATTGTAATATATGACCATGCACAAGAATCATACTTTTCATTTTTTAAATATTTTTGGCCCTAGTGGTTTCAGAGAGGAGCTTAGAACATGATGTGAAAGTACAGTGAATGCTCAGAAACCAGAAGGCAAATAAACAGCAGTTAATAACATTTATTATTTTAACCCTTCCCCCCCGGTGATTCCTAAGCCACTCTTATGATTTTGGGGTGCTGACTCATGCTTTATCAATTAATAGAAATAGACCCAACCTGCAATTTGGATCTGGAGCCAAACCTCCTTAAAGTTTGAGATGTTTAACTGGTTGGGCAGGGCTTTGTTCAAGTCAATTTCTGATAACTATGGCTATGGGACAGCTTTGATCTTTGAAGTTCAACATGGTACCTGCCAATACCAAAAAAGGATCCTAGATTTCAGAAAATACATCATGATGATCCTATCTTGGGAGAGGTTGCTTTCCAAAATCACCTTGTTCTCATTGGACACTAAGTCAGAGCTGTTTAAATAGGATCTGGTGGTTTCCTGTATCAAAATTGCCTTTTTCATGGGAATTTCATTAGGAAGAAACATGGAAAACTGTAATCTCTATGAAATGATTTATGACTTGAAGTTAATTGCCACTTGGTATGTTAATGGCCTCAGGTGTAAAGCTGACAGCATTACCCCTAATTGTTCTAATAGGTTATAGTTAAGGGAGATTGGTACCATATGTTGATGCTTTTACCTTTTATTGTTTTGATCAAGTGTTAGTCTGACTGTTAAAATAATTAACTGGATCTCTCCTAGGAAAAATGAGCATTTATTGTATACAGGCCCTCCTTGTTGCTCTGAAGAACACCACCATTTCTGAAAAGTGTAGTTTCTTTATTTTGCTGTTCTTTTTAGTGACTCTCTTCTCATATTGGCTACCATACACAGTGTAACATGTTTGGGGTGGGATGGGGTATTGGAGTTTTTTAGACTTTAGTGTTTCAAAATCCATATTCAACTGCAAGCACTTGACAATCAGCAGATTGTAATACTTGTCTAAGGCTTTGTTTATGGTTGCAGTGTTGTGTTAGGTACATACAGACCCATACGCAGGAATTCCTGGGACAGGAGGTGGTGCTTTTTTTTGTAAATGTGGACCGCAATTTTTTTAAATATAAAGGAGCTTTTAAAATAGTCATGAAATGAGTGTGCATAAGAGAGGTTAATGAAAAATGAAAGTGGAAACTGTGATTGGTAAAATTATTTTCTTATAACGTACTAAACAATTATACAGTAATAAAGGATTTATAGAAACTATCTTCTGGGATCATAGTGGATAGTTAGGCCTCCATGGCCCCCTGCTCCCTCAGCATCCTGCTCTACCTGGTAGGCAAGGCCAGCATTGGGTGAATGTAGGCAGAGCCGAAGCTGCTCCTTGCAGGTGGAGGGGCCCGTTCCTGCGGCTCTACCAGAATGCCACCAGCCCTGTCCGCCCATTCCCCCACAACACAGTGCTCTCCTACCCCCTAACACCGTGGTTCTCAAACTTTTTGGCCCATGGCCCACCTAGAGTTGCTAGGTGTCCAGTTTTTTGTGCCATCTGTCTGGTAGAAAAATTAAGAAAATACTGGACATGTGCAATGTCCGGTATTTTCTGAATTTCTGGCTGGGTGCCGGAGAGAAGTCTGGTGGGGGCGGGGAAGCTACTGGGAGGTGGGGCTATGATTGGTGCTGGGAGCACTGTGGTCACGTGCAAAAGCCGGGCGGAGCAGGGCTGGGGCAGTGGCTGGCACTCGCTTGGCTTCTGCACACAACCAGAGTCTCCCAGCGCCAATCGCGGCCCCGCCTCCCAGCTGGGAGCCTCAGGTTGCGTGCAGAAGCTGGGCAGGGAGAGCAGCTACCAGCCACTCCTCCTGCCCCACTTCTACTAGCAACTCGAGGCAGTGCCTGCTGGGGGCATGGCCTGTTGGACTCCAGCTGGGGCCAGTGGATTCCTTCCCTTCCCCTCCCCCCCCCCCGCGCTAGTTCTGCTTCCTGCTCCCCTTCCTCCGGCCCCCCCCACCCGTCCAGCCCCTCCGGCCCCCGATCCCTCCCCCCCTACCAGCCCCACCTCCTGCCTCCCTTCCTCAGCCAACCCTGCCTCCCTCCCGGCCGGTCCCTCCCACCCACGATCAAGTGTGTCCGGTTTTTTTTGGGGGGGGGGGGTCTACCTGGTAACCCTCGGACCACCTGGTTCAATGCAAACCTTTCCATGGACTTCCAGTTGCTAATGAAAACTCACTATTAATTATATAATTACACTTGAGCCATTTTGCTCAAAGTGTAATTATATAATTATAATTGTAATTATATAATTATATAGAACTGGGACTCTGCAGCGAGGAAGAACGGTTTAATTTAACCAGTAAGAAAGGAAATATTAATTTAAATGTATTAAACAGACTAAGCGCTTTAACTTTCTCACTTTAGTTTCAGGCTTAGTTTTAAATAAAGTAAAATATTAATTCATGTCCAACACAAAAGGTTCCCATGTTTTCTCCTGCCTCTCTTTCTTTATGGTGGAGAAACTTTTTTGGGTTAGGGACCAGTGACCCACGGAAAAGTCAGTTGAGAACCACACAAGTGAGAAGCAAAAAAACCCTCCAAAAATCCCCAACCCTCATTGATGATGTGGCTTCCAATTGAGACACTTCACTCAGAACAGGGCTGCCTGAGAGAGGAATGGGGGTACGGGATCTGAGCAAGAGGTGGGATGTAGGGGCGGGAGGGTGTAAGGTCTGTATAAGAGGAAGGGTACAGGAGCAGGCCTCGAAGTAGGGTGTTTGGCCGGGGGAGGAGGTAAGAGTAAGGGAAGGTTCAGTGTGTGGCCAGGAGGGAGGGTGCAAGAGCAGGGGGGGTAGGATGCCTGGCCAGGGTGGGAGGTGTCTGGCTGGGTGGAGGGTGCAGGAGCAGGCTGGGGATGTAGGTTCTTTTCTCCCACAAACTTTTCATTAGCTTTAAAGAATACACGTCTTTTGTTAGGAATTTGCAGGTCTTTCATTTGGTAGGAAGACGAGTCTTACTTGTAAATACAGTAGAGTTGATTTGCAAAACACCACCTCTGTAAACACTACAGCTCATTTTTAGGGTCATGTCAGATTTTTAGGGTCATATTTTATAAAACTTTTTTTTTCAAAACTTTTGGCTAATAGAAATGTTTCTGTGATTTTAACAATTCCAAAAGAAAAAGAAATGCCTTTAGTCAAACATTTTCCTTCAGTGACATTCAAATAATGCATCGCTGAAGATCTGCTGAGTTTGGCTGGATGGATTTTCATTGTCCAACCTGAGAGAAAATGCCAGAACTAAGCAAATAAGAGAAATATTGATGTTTAGGTAGAATTTTAAGAATTCCATGATCTTGTTAGAAGGAGGCAGTGTTGTCTAACAAATGGAGCATAGAACTGGGACTCTGATTATATTCCTAGCTGTGTAATTAGCTTATTGTGTGACTTTGGTAAGCCATTTCACTTTTGTGCCTCAGTTTCCCTGACTGTAAAAGGTGGACATTGACACTGATGACTTCAAATTTACTGATGAAAAGCAGTATATAAGAATCTTACAATGTATTGTATACGAGTATTATTATTAATAACCTAAGGTGATACTAGTAGTGAAGGTAAAGATAGTTATTCTTTAGCTTAAAACCAGGTTAAAGAGAATTAGGTACAATCTCTTGCATCTAACGGAATCTTTTAATCTGAATTGGAAAATCATGGTTTGATGTGATATTCATGTTTTGGGCCCGTTTCTCATATTAGTACAAGAAAACACTTCAGAGACTCAAACCATACCACTAGAAGGGAAGCTAGTCAATTACACTGGCTGGACTAATCAAGCAATAATTTTCAGAGGGAGTGTGTGGGAATTCTGACTACATAAAGTTTAGCCCCAGTGCCTTTTGTCTCTGCTGGTTAAATAGCAAGGGATCTGATGATTAGACAAAGACAACAAGAATTCTTCATGCATTCCTGCCTCAGTGCCCCTCCATGTGCTGGAGGACTGAAAACAAAATTCTCTTTTGCCAAGGAGCTCAGTAGTGAGAGACAAATTCATTAACAGAACTGTCAAAATTTGCTTCTGCCAAAGAAGAAAATTCACTGTGGAACTGATCAGCAGAGTATCAAATTCCAGCCATGTGCTATGAAATCTAATGTGTTTTGCACCTATTTGACAATAAGTGAAAACAAACTTTTGTCTTGAAAATATGTTTACTATACAACTTTGGGATAATGCAGGCAGGTGGCTCCTCCAGTCTGGCCCTCTGTGGGCAGGGACTGCTCCAGCCAGCCAGGGATGCTGGGTTGCACTGTGGGCAGGAGGTTGCTCTGTCTGGGCCAGGGTGTCAATTAATCAGTTACTAGAGAAGCATGCCTGTAAGGCTAATGCTTTCCAGGTAACCAGTTAGCCTTTTACGTTTCTACCCCATATTTTCACATCTTTTCAGCAGGAGAACACTCGTGCCAACAAAGCACTGTTTACACTAGTACTTGCCATGGCAAAGCTTTTGTCCTTTGGAAGGGGAGTTAAGCACCTGTGAGTGACAGAAGCTTTGTCACTCATTTGTCAGTGTAGACAAAACCCCAGAGTTAGGTTACATTACTCTTTCCTAACATCACCAAAGATATCAGCTGTGGCATTAACACATTTCTGCTTTATGCCTACTAAGTATTGCTTTAAGTATGTGTTGTTTATTTAAATTGGGAGCAGAGAAAAAATGGAACATTGCACCCAAAATGGTTTCAAAAATCCCTTCCAATTCCTCTCTAGATGCTGCTGGATCCTTATGCATTCAGATTCAGTTTCCTTTTATAATGGTTCTCTAAGTGCAGAAATAACAATCCAGGGAAAGTGTTTGGATTAGGTGGTGACTGTTTCTAGAAATGTGAGTGTATATATAGATAAATAGAGAGGGAGATGCACACACATGTGCTTATTTATAGTCTTTGCTATGGCTCTGACTCCCATAATATCTGAGTGCCTCACGTGCACTCAGGATGGGAAATGGAGGTAGACAGGTTAACGTTAAGGCATGTGTCAAAGGGGAGGGAGAGCTGGGTAAAGAACCTGTATCCCCTGAATCCCAGTCTAGTGCATGAACCCACAAAATGATCTCTCTATTCAGATGAGGAGAGAGACAGAAATAGTGGTGTTATTCATCCCAGCAAGTGCTAATTACTTTCATTCTAAGCCACAAAATATTTATTAATCACATGGTTTGCAGTTTATCCTATAAATGTCATCTCTGTGGTGTACTTATCATGCACCTTTGACCACTGCACATGTCCTCTGGCTACCTATCCATCTCCTCATGGCCCATTCTGGTATTCTAAGGCTCTGCTCAGCTTCAAACAGCTGATATTTTTTGAAAAATGAAACCTGCCAAAGTTACATGACCACCTGTTCTCCATCTATTGTGGAGAGTTCCCACACACCCACCAAAATTACAGTTGCACTTGTCCAAGACCCATGGTGGGAAAGATTAGTATTTAGGAAGGTGTCTGCTCTGCTCTACCTAAAAGGTCACAGCTTTTCAGTCCAGTTTCTCACAGCAGTGCAGGAGATCACTTTGGTAACTTTCTTTTCTCCTCACATCTCCCCCATTCATCCTGAAAATGTCAGACCCATGTAATAATTTAACCAATTATTTGAATTATACAGCCATACTAGAATGGCTTACATAACTTTGGCCAACATGCTATAGCTGTAAGTCCAGAAATCTGGCAGTAACTATGGATTGGTATAGAAAGATATGATTGATTGGCTGTCCGCAGGCATCATTTGCATTCGTATTGATTAGTGCCAAGAGACCCTTACATCCGACCATAGCTATCATTTATAAGAGACCCATTGGTGTATCTCAATTGTGGGATCCACAGCCATCTTCAAAGAATGATTTATGTCTCATGTGGGATTCACCTCGTGACCTCCTTAATTGCCAATCTGTCAAAGCCTTGAAAATCAGTACAACTGTGTATTTTGAGTGATTTGATTGATTTGGATTCTTGATTGACTCTTGTTTACAATTTTCCATTTTATTTAGGAAGTCCTCCAGCAGCTGATCGTAATGCATTTACCAAATGTTTTAATGATTGGCAAAGATCCTCTTTCCGGTGAGTAGTGAGTAGTTTGGGTGTTGTTTTTTTTCCCTTTGAGCCGTACACAACATTGTTAGTTCCATCATTTTTTTTTCTTTTGATTCTGTATGTGCAGTTTTCCAAATTAGGGCTAGTCGGGGGGATGGGGAGAAGAGCACAAATGCAGATTCTTTCTATCTCAGGTACTTGTATGACCCTTATTACCATAATATATAAGTGTGTCACAATTTTGTATGTGTATGTCTTTAACCAGACATTACCCTGTCAGGTCAAGGAGTGCTGTTATTTCTGTTTCATAGATGGAAAGACTATGTGATTTTCCCAAGGTCAACACAGAAAGTTATAGAGTGGTGAATTGACCCTGTCTCTCAAGTCCTGTGCTAACACACAAGCCACTGGCTTATCCGTTTCCTTGTGGAAGATTGGCTCTGTTCCTCTTCCCCATATGCTCCCATAACTGGGAGAAAAGCAGCAAGGGTTTTCTTAGAACTGCCCTCCTTGGGTCTCTGCTCCAGTGTGTGCCTGTCCTCTGCTCCTGCAGCACTCAGCTCAGTCATGACAGTCATGTGAATGACTGCACCAAGAACAGTGCTGTCTGAATAGCCATTTGCTGAGTAGTGGCATGATGAAAGGACTGTCACCAAGAAAGTGAGAGAAAAGGCAAAAATATGCAAGACATTGTGGAGAAAGTGCAGTGGAGGAGGCAGACGGGAGCAGGGAAAGGAGAGAATAGATGGAGGTAGGGCAACAGGACAACAGGTGGTTGACAGTCATGCCGGAGCATTTTGTTAAGGGACATCTACTCTACCACTCCCTCACAAGGAGAATATGAGTTGGGAACCACTGAGCTAATGTTTAACTTTCCCAGTTCATTGCTGGGGTTTAGCCAGAATAATGAAAATGGTCTCTCCTAGCCTGCACATATGTAAAATGGTGGTGGTGTTAGGGTCTGACTTCATGCCAAATGCCCATTTCCTTCCCTCCTTGCAAAAGCCAAGGAAGAAATGTCAGTTTTACCACAGAAGGAATATTTGATTGCCAGCACTCATTGGGAATCATGTGGTGTCACAAATATCTCATTGGAATAATAAGCATCAGCAGCAATGCTGGGGTGTTTTTGTTTTTATTTTTAGTCAGTCAATACATTTATCCTCCAGTCCACAGACCACTAATGTTTGGATGCCTGGGATCTTTGCAGTTGCGATTGCCACTTGCCAGAGAAGCCCACAAAAGGGAGTGTAATGTCTGCAGCCCCCCACTTCCCTTACAAGCTACCTGAATGGCAAGTCCCAGTACAATGAGAACAGGCACAGGGGTGTGCTGTATGCATAGAAACAGGTCAGGGTGGAGCCTTGGCTCCACCTATCCCAGACAGCAGAGATGTCCAAGAGCAAAGGGAATTAATCTGCTTTTGGCCAAGGCTAGGCTTGGGTTACTTCTTCCCTCCCTTCCAGATGTGAGTTGTGCATCAGAGGGTCATTCTTGGTCTTTCCCTGGGGCAGCTCAGCTATGAAGCCTCCCTCGCTGAGGGCAGATTGTGAAGTTGGTGTTTTTCCTTGATTTGTGTGTAGCATACTGTGTTACATGCTGCAAAAACCACCTCAAGCACTTCGGTTCTCTGGGCCTCTCTTCTTCTGAAAGTGATTATGCCCCTTTATTCATCACTTGTGAGGCCACATCTGGAGTATTGTGTCCAGTTCTAGGCCCCCCCACTACAGAAAGGATGTGGATGCATTGGAGAGGGTCCAGCGGAGGGCAACCAAAATGGTTAGGGGGCTGGAGCACATGCCCTATGAGGAGAGGCTGTGGGATTTGGGCTTATTTAGTCTGCGGAAGAGAAGAGCGAGGGCAGATTTGGTAGCAGCCTTCAACTTCCTGAAGGGAGGTTCCAAAGAGGCTGGAGAAAGTCTGTTCTCAGTAGTGACGGATGGCAGAACAAGGAGCAATGGTCTCAAGTTATGGGGGGAAACTCTAGGTTGGATAATAGGAAAAGCTATTTCACTATGAGGGTAGTGAAGCACTGGAATGGGTTATCTAGGGAGGTGGTGGAATCTCCACCCCTAGAGGTTTTTAAGTCTCGGCTTGACAGAGCCCTGGCTGGGATGATTTAGTTGGAATTGGTCCTCCTTTGGGCAGCGGGCTGGACTTGATGACTTCCTGAGGTCTCTTCCAGCCCTATGATTCTATGTAGCTATGTTGCTTTCCACCCTCTGAGGTTGCCAGTCCTCACCCTGCTCCCCTTCCTTCCTGTCTTTCTAACATACCTCCCAGAGCAACTTGGAGATTCATCTTAAGAAAAGGCTGCCTGGCCCGTCTTCCTGGCTTGATGTGAACAGCAATTAACAAAAAGCTACCACGGTGGGTTTTCCAATGCCTTCACTATGGAAGCTGTATTCAAAGCATCCTACAATGCAAACCTGTTGGGTACCTGCATTTAGATACCACTTGATACTAAACAGTGTGCCACTTTGGGAGTTGACTGTATCATTGTGCCTTTTGGTGTAGAGCTCTCTTCCCCCACTTGAAATAAGTCTCAGTCCTTTTCCCCACTTTTAAGATGCACCTGATATTTTTCTTGTCAAAAAATCTTGCTTTAAAATGCAAAAACAATAAGGTGTCCTGGGGCACCTTAGAAACTAACAGATTTGTTAGGGCATAATCTTTGTGGGTAAAACGCACTGCATCAGATGAATTGGAGTTAGTCTCTAAGGCAGGGATGGGCAAAAGGCCCTCCATGGGCTGGATCCGGTCCGCCAAGCTGGTGGATCCAGCCCGGGGCTGCCCTGCTGCTCCCGCACCCCCCAGACCAACCAGGGCCTTAGGACAGAGCAGTGTGAGAAGTCTCCTTGCCCCCACAAGAGTACATGGAGACTAGAGACACCTGCTGGCAATTTTAAAACAGCCAGCGTTTATCTCTAGCTGCCACGCGCCTTTGGTGGGTGGGAGGGAGCTTTGCACGCTGTCTCCCCCCAAGCTAATCAGAGCCTGGGGGCGGTGAACATGCAAAATCTCTCGCATCCTGTCCCCACCCTGCCAGGGGTGCGCAGCAGCTAAAGAGACACACCAGCTGTTTTAAAACTGCCAGAATGTGTCTCTAGCTGTCACGTGCTCTTGTAGGGGTGAGGAGACTTTGCGTGCTTCCCAGCCAACAGGAATTGATTGGCCCGGGAGCAGGGAGAGCATGCGAGGTCTCCTCCCGCTAGGTGCCTAGAGGGAACGGCCAGCTGTTTTAAAACAGTTGGAGTTTCTCTCTAGGAGGCGTGGCAGGGGAGGGGGGAGGCTTCTTCCACTCCCCCACCCCAGGCCAATCAGAGTGGTGGGGGGCAGGGAGAGTCCCCTGTCCCCGCCCCTTCTGCCCTGCCCCTTCCAAGGTGGCCCAGGGCCACTTTGGAAATTTCTGAAGTGGCCCTTTTTAAAAATTATTGTCCACCCCTGCTCTAAAGTGCCACAGGACTCCTCATTGTTTTAGCAGATACAATTTAACATGTCCACCCTTCTATTGCTCTAGAATGGGCACTGTTTGCCCATATTCATTACCTTCCCCATTTCTTCCGTTACAACCACTGACTTGCTCAATCTTTTCCAAGGTTTTTAGAAGGTGGATTTCAATTATGTTTTTATGGCAAGCAAAGGAACTTTAGAAGCATTCTTGCTAATATTATATAGGGGTGTACACTATTATACAGGGGTGTAGAGGCTTGGTAATACAAAAGTGGAGCGTCTTGAAGGCTGAAATTGGTGGGATAGGTGGGAAAATTTGAAGTTATTATTTAATATTTATGTTATCAAACAACCTAGTAGTCCTAGTCATGGACCAGAACCCTGCCATGGTAGATGCTGTACACAAACAGAACAAAAACACTGACCTTTAAATATAAGACAAGCAATAACAAATGGATACAGAGACATAGTCAGGGGAGTAGGAGGAGACAGCACTGGGCAGCATGACAGCGAATGGTTTCTGTACATCCGTGGCCTAGCTGTTGTTAAGCTTTATGTAGGCATCACAGTGAAGGAGTGCTTGGGAGAAGAATTTGAAGGCAGAAAATGAGGTAGTTTTGCAGATATTCATCGGGAATTCTCTCAACTGTGAGCAGCAGCTTGGGAGAAAGCATGAACGTGGTAGTTTGAAAATCGAACAAGTGGGCAATGGCAGCTCACGTCATGGGCCAGTCGAAAGTGGCAGTCAGCACCTTGGTAGTGAGTGAGAGATGATAGGTAAGGGGTGGGGTAAGGCCATGAAGGCCTTTGACAGTGAAGACAATAGGTATGTTTGATGCAATAAAGAGGGAGCCAGTGGAGGGGGCGTAAAGAAAGGGATAACACGGTCAAAGTGATAGGGTATAAGAATGATCTTTACAGCAGCATTCTGACTGGATACGGGTGAGGCATGATTGCATTTGCCATGGCCAGAGAGTAGGTTGTTGCAGTAATCAGGAAATGAGATAATGAGGGATATGTGCTTCAGTGATGCGGAATGCTAGGAAAGGCCTTAATCTCAGAGATGTCATGCAGAAAAATCTCAAAGATTTAGACGTAGCCTAGAGAGATGACTGATTCAAGGAAGAAGGAAAATGAAGTAAGGAGAGAATCTGCAACCATATCAGAAGAAGAAAGGGGGCAGGGGTAGAGAGAGGTCTGCTGCACTGGAAGTCGCCGAAGTTGGAAAGGGGGGACTTCAAAATAGAGAGATTACGGAGAGAGCAGAGCATGGCGAAGAGTCCTTTTCATGAGTGAAAGGGTTGAACCAAAACTCTGGATGTGACGAAGAGGTGAGGGTGAGGAAATGTGCAGCTGAGGGGTCAGATGAGACACCAAGGTCGAAGACAGAGTCACTGAGGATGAGTGTGGGAGACTGTCAGGAAGAGGGAGGGTTGAAATGAGAGAGGAAGGCTGATATTTGAGGCAGTTGGGTGCATAGGAAACAATAGCAACATGGAGGGGGAGAGGAAAATCAGATAGTCCCGTTCAAAAGAGGAGACAGAGTGGAAAGGGGAAGAAGGGAGATTTTGGAAGTGACAGAATCGCTTATCGATTAGCCAAGGAGCTGTTAACATCATCTGATGATGTGTGTGGGGGGGGGGGGAGGGAGAGCACCATGGAGCTGATGCTGGGGGAACCATTTTTTAAGCTGGCTTCCCCAGCACTGGCTCCTGCCTGCTCCCGCCACCCTCTCCTCCCCCTGCTGTCTCTGTAGGAAGCAGCAAGGGGGGATCTATGGAGCCAGCACAAGCAGCGAGCCTGCCTGAAAGCTGTCTTCCTGCATGTATCCACTCCAGCCTACCCCCCTCACTATCTGCACTGCTTCCTCTCTAGCGGAGGCAATAGTGCAGGTGGGATGAGGTGATCCAGTACTCATGGGGAGCCTCACAGACACCAGCTCTCACTTCTTCCCACTTGCTGCCTCTGATTCAGAGGCAGCAGGGCGAGCGGGGGGCGAGGCATTGTGTGTAGTTGACAAGATTAACCAATAAGCCTGGTCTTATCAGTGAATTGTGTAGTTGACTACACGTTGACATCCTTAATATACACTATGGCTGTCTTTTTTATAATTTCCTCTTTGTAGCAAGTTGTGTGTATGTGCACACACACACACGTGTACACTTAGTGATGAGCGACTTCTGGGCCAGATGTGGCCCATTGAGGTTCCACCTGTGGCCCATGGGTGCCCTGTCTACCACGCTTTCCCATGTGCCTCTTGTGCACTGGGGCACTAGGACTGCTCTTCAAGCTCTGGGAGGATGGCGGAGGAGCAGGGATAGAGAATGAATCAGCAGATCCATGGTGCTCCCAGAGTACTGGGAGTGAGGGGGCGAAGTAGGAAGTGCAGGGCTCCAGTGTACAAGTGTCTTGGGGGAAGGAGGCAGGGAGGGGGTGTGCAGGCCAGAGGTGGAACCCCAGTGGGCCGCGGGTCACAGGTTGCCCACTACTGGCAATGATGCAGCCCACTGAGATGAAAGAGGGCTACTCTTGTGGCCCACTCACTAGTGTTGGTTGCCCATTGCTGTACTCCTACTTCAAAAACTGATGTAAAATAACATTTTGAAACATGACCTTTTTTAAAAATTGAGCCTTTCAGGGTCTTCAGCTTTGCTGCTTCTTCCAGAAGAGTAAAAAAGTAACTTAATGTGCTAGATGTACAGCTCATTTCCGTCCTCTTGAAACATTTTGCAGGTTCTGTGCATTTTTCAAATTAAAGGCCATTAAGTCCTTGAACGAGAGTGAGCCAAAAGTCCCTGATAATAAATGTCTAGAAAATGTTTTTTATTATAATCATAAAAGATTTAATCTCCCACTGGTATATTTTTTCATGCCTGATTTCCTTCCTTATTTTGTTTCATAACTGTCTAGGGAGACAAAGGCTTGTAAAATATGTAGTACAGTTTTTCCCTGTTAATACCAATACACTGCTGTTAAAATGTTAACTGTACAGTTCTGGTTTATGTAATTTGTGCCTCTGTTCTGACTGGAAGAAATAGGTGCTGGAGTGTTTTCCCACTTTTTCACCTGCTCCAACGTCTGCTGGATGTTAATCTCTGCCACACAAACACATTATAGCTCTGTTTTCTCCTGAGGAAATTTTATACAGAATAGGAATGTGAATAAATAAAAAATGTACCAACTCATAATCTACCATTTCTATGCTTGCATGTTCTCTTTCCTCTCTTAGGTTTCTTCTCCTGCCCCTTCCTCACGACCCCCATTTATATCTCTTCTTTTCTCTTTACCTTTATCCTCCTTTTTGTTGTTGTCTCCTAATCTCCTTCCCCGCCTTCCCCCACCATCCCACCATCTGTTTCTCACCCTCCCTCTCCTGAGAAAACATGGGGCTGTTCTGGGCCCACATCACAGAAAGAGGCTCCCAGAGCCTCTTTTTTTTTTTTTTCATAAAAGCCTAAAGGCCTTTTCCCACTGTTGGGAGCAGATGGCCTCTCTGCAAATCCTCAGGTCACTGGCTGCCTTGCTGGCTCAGAAACCTAGCGTAGGATCAGCTGCCCTGGAATTTTCAACAAGGTGAAAAATGCTGTTGTATTGAATTTAGAGCCCTTCTCTTTGGTTGCTGGTGCAAGTCCGCTCCAGGCCAGTGGATGGTTGGCCCACACGTATGAGTGCATACATCTCAGTTCTGTTCCCAGCAGCCAGTATCCACATTGCAGTGTGGCACTCTTCCTGGCAATCTCAGCAGGGATCCCAAGGTCTGCATTGATCTGGGCACTGCCGCCTTAACCATTTAGTCCAGTGTTGAGACATTTTGGTAAGCAGCCTAGGGATGCATGTCTGTGACTGCTCATGCTGTGCCTTTCCTATGGATATATCTGTTTTATCAGCATGGTCCCTTATGGCTTCACCACCTCATTACGTTAATTCAAATCAATTCTTTGAAAAGTACTGCCAGGTTGTGAGGTGGAGAGGACAATAGCTGTTTTTGTTCAATGATTATTGTATCCAAAATGTACATGGTACTGTACGTAAGTCTCACATCTGTGTCTGAGTACATGGTACTGTACCGTTTTAGTTCCAGTCAATGATTAGCTGTGTAACCTGGGGCAAACCACTTATCTTTTTTGTGCCTCACTTTCCCTGTCAGTGAAATGGGAAAAGCTCCAAGAACTAAATGTATTTCTTGAAAACACATTGTCTTTAAAACATTTGTGCAGTCAGTAAAGTATAAACTGTTAATATACATCATGACCTTCAGTGTGTGTAGCAGAGGTGCATTACACAACATCAGATATTTAAAATGTTCAGCAAAAACTCTGCTTTGGAACACTTCTGACAGCAAAGGGTTCTGTGAGAGCTAGCTATTACTCTAGAATCTTCCTCTTGATTTCTCCTTCCTTCCCCTAAACTCTAGCTTTGCCTTCACTGCCAAAAAAAAAAAAAAAGTCACGTATTTATTGCAAGATAATTAAAGCTGCCCTGCTGTAAAATCCTATTGAAGACAGGGCACTTTTAGTTTTTACCACAAAGTAAACTAAGCAAGTTCTAACACTGACCTCACTCAGCCACTTCATAGAATCACAGAATACTAGGACTGGAAGGGACCTCGAGAGGTCATCTAGTCCAGTCCCCTGCCCCCTGGCAGGACCAAATAATATCTAAACCATCCCTGATAGACATTTATCTAACTTACTCTTAAATATCTCCAGAGATGGGGATTCCACTGGGCAATTTATTCCAGTGTTTAACTACCCTGACAGTTACGAACATTTTCCTAATATCCAACCTAAACCTCCCTTGCTGCAGTTTAAGCCCATTGCTTCTTGTTCTATCCTCAGAGGCCAAGATGAACAAGTTTTCTCCCTCCTCCTTATGACACCCTTTTAGATAGCTGGAAACGGCTATCATGTCCCCCCTCAGTCTTCTCTTTTCTAAACTAAACAAACACAATTCTTTCAGCCTTCCCTCATAGGTCATGTTCTCTAGACCTTAATCATTCTTGTTGCTCTTCTCTGGATCCTCTCTGATTTCGTAGCAAAAACAAAAAGTGCCTTGACTTCCTGAGATCTTACAGTGAGATTTCTATCATTTCTGTCAAACAAATCTCTTTGTAGTGATAACTAGGGGTATAAAATCCTGATTAAACAGTTAGCCACTTAAATGTAAAGTTAACTAACCTACTAATTAATCGATTAAGTGGGATCCCAGGTGGGTGACCACTTCAACTTGGCTGGAGCAGCCTCCGGACTGCAGAGCTCCCATTCCCACAGGACCAACCCGGCAGCACCCCAGCTGCTCTACCCGAGGCGTCCCGCAACAAAAGCCTGGTCTGCTGGTGGGGGCGGGCGCACTAGCTGCGCCCCCTCCCCCCAGCAGACCAGGGAGACCTGAGCAAATCCGCACAGGCAGAGGGACCCCGCTGCCCGTGCGGCTTTGCTCCTTTGCCCCCGAGCAAAGCCGCCCAGGCGGCGGGATGCCGCCTGGGCGGCTTTGCTCCTGTCTCCCTGGGGTGCTGGGGGGGTCCAGCAAAGCCGCTGGACCCCCCCAGCAGACCAGGGACACCCGAGCAAAGCCGCTACCTGGGCGGCTTTGCTCCTGTCCCCCTGGGCGGCTTTGCTCGGGTGTCCCTGGTCTGCTGGGGGAATCCAGCGGCTTTGCTGGACTCCCCCAGCAGACCAGGGGGACGAGCAAAGCCGCCCAGGCGGCGGGGGTCCCGCTGCCTGGGCGGCTTTGCTCCCGGGCAAACAAGCAAAGCCACCCAGGCGGCGGCTTTGCTCAGGTGTCCCTTGTCTGCTGGGGGGGTCCAGCGGCTTTGCTGGACCCCCCCAGCAGACCAGGGAGACCGGGAGAAACTTTTCTCGCCCCGGAGGACACGGGTGGCGACCCGCCGCCCGTGAGCTCCGGGACGAGAAAAGCCCCGTTCGTGAGTGCGGATCCGACGTAAGTCAGATCTGCGTAAGTCGGGGACTGCCTGTATTTGAAAAAAAAACAGTTGTACAAAAGAGAGGGAGTCATGAATAGTGTAGCACCTTGTTTTTATGTAGGAAGGATGTTAACACTTTTTTGGAAAATAGGTTTTAAATAGCCTGAAGGGAAATATGAAAATACCTGAAGGATAGCTTGTGGTCTGGCAGAGTTTACTTGAGTATGTTTTCTTGGAAGAGGAGATTTCTACTTATGGAGCCCCACTGATAAATCAAATCTCATACAAATCAGGCACTTAGAATTTGTGTGAAGCACTCTTGAAAAAACATTTTTCTTCTTGAATAGATTCATATAAAATATTTGGGTTTTTGTCTTCAGGCTTGTGATGGAAAATTTAGCTAACAAAAAATGCGTCATTTAGATACTTCAAGGCCTTTGTTAAAATAGGGAGGAAAAAAACCCTCCAGAATAATCCTTTCATTAGCGCTCTTCCCCTGTTTTAACAGTAACATTGGTTGGTCTGCATTGCAAGATGCTCAGGTTGAAACTCAACCTGCTTGCTAATTTAGGTCAGTGTGCCTTCTTTGTTAATCTGAAATGGTGGGTTAGCATAATTGATTAATCAGTTTCACTCCAGTTCTCTACTTTCAGTCCTGCAAATGCATGTAACTTACTCCACAGCACAGCCTTAAAAGGGTATGGTGCATGTTCGTGTATTAATACAGTTGCACACAAAAATCTCTCAGTGAACAGGACATTTCTGACCTTTGCCTGTATATAGATATGAACAATCGAACACCCAAGTAGAGAGGTGCAGAATGTGAAAATGTTTATCTTGCTGTTACACAGTGTGTGAAGAGTGCATACATTTACAGATTGGTATGAGAGAGAAAACTATGCATTGCCTATTTTTTCCCATGGTTTGTGTCAGGCATTTCCTGGATGCTTCATTTTAAATCTTAACTTACCTCCATTTTTTTAACAGCAACTTTAATTATGCCTGAACCTCTTGTTCTTCTAATTTCCTCATCCCTTATCTTTAATATGTATAACTTTTTTTTATTGCTCCCCAACGAGGAAGTAAGAGTCAAACTTTAATTTTGCTGAGACAGGATCTGAACTTGGTGAAAAGCCACAACAGTTTCTCTTTCGTAGTATTCTTTTTCTTCACCTATGAATGGGAACAATACCTGCTGGTTTCTTGGTCACAGGAAGATTCCCTGCAGTAGCAAACTGCTTAGGCCACTTCTCCCCTCCAGATCCATGAACTGAATAGTCTCCTTTCCATGCTGCCCATTTCTTTTGTCTTAGCACATGGAGCATTCACTTGAACGTGTGTACACTGCCTGCAGAATAGATACAAAACCCATCGCTGAAGCATGCCACTCTGGGAGAGAGAATGAATTTAAGCACAAACTAGTATTCTTCTGCATTCACATTTTAACTGGTGGGGAAGTGATATGGTGATTACTTTTAAAATCTGTAATTTGGATTGTCAGAGGGTCTTTCCTTATAAAATCTATCCCTTCCCCAAGCTTGTTCTGTATTTTCTCTTCATGAGAAGGAGAGATCAAGGCTGGTGCATGTACCATGGAATGCCTGTACCATGAAATGCCTGATTGCTTTATTAGGATCCATTAAGTTAATCTATTACAACCATTTTGCTACACTGAAATCACGTTAAACTTATCTAGGCTTGTATGTGTATGTATAAAAGCACTAAGTTATTTCTCAAACCCAAAAGGGTTTGCTTTGTTTTATACAGGTATTTTTCGTAACTCATGTTGAGCATGTGGACTGATTTGCTTCTTTTCTTTCAATGTAGGTAAAAGTATGGATGAAATTAAGAAGATGTTGCTGTTGGTGTTGGGCTGTGCTGTACAGGTGAACATGCTTATGGAACTGCAAAATATTTTAATGTGTCATTTGAATCTGATTTCAATGCTTGCACTTATTATTTTTGTAGCACTTAAAAGTGCCAATCGGTGATCCAAGTTCTATTATGCTAAGTGCTATATGAACAAATCCCCGTTCCCAGACAGTTTGTGGTCTAGAATTATAAGACACAACAGGTGGATGAAACAGAAATACAAGGGGAAAGGAGAGGGCAGTAAAATGAGCAAATTTTGCATAATAAACTTATAGCCTCAGTTTGCCACCTGCCTTGCCACTGTTTGAACCTGTGCTTTGATAATTAGTCAATCCAAATGGTTGGCATGCAGTAATTTCTGCAGAATGTGAGTTTGAACAATTTCCTTAATCTAATGATTATTACAGATTGGTTGTTTGGTCTTAAAATATGTAGGAATATAGTGAAGTACATGAGTGCAAAAAGAATAGATAAACCGACATCTAATCACTGTCTTCTAAAGAATCTTACTCAACTGCACCTTTCATTTTCATATTATGTATAAATAGAAACTCCTAAATGAATGGGAATTTTCTGTGGCTGCGTGAGGGTTTTATGCTGTGTTGTTAAACCAAATAGACAACCAATATGCATGGGTAAATTGTCCTTAAACTCATGACAGTTAACCAAATAAAGGGATCAGTGTCCTGCACACCAGAGCTCTGTGTTTGGTATTCCACTGGAAACTGTCATAACCGACAATAGGAATTTTGCAGGCTAGTCTTTGGTTATAATTGACCTTGTTTGTGTGCCTGTCTAATGTTCTTGTCATGCTTTAGGACATTCTCCTTGCCCAGTTATGTCAAGTCAATTATGTCAGAGTGGTGCTCTCTTCATTTGGCTGTTCAGAACTTTATACTTACTAACACATTTTAACACAAACAATAAAAGTTATGATTCGGTAAGGAGTTGGAGCTGAAGAGCCTCAATTCCCTTTTAAAGACCTGTACTCCTTCCACTCAGAACTGGGCCAAAACCTGCACAGTATATAAGAGAATCAACAGAAAGCAATGAAATGTTCAACTTCTCTGTTTCTTCAGTCTAGAGATTCTGACAGCTTGAGGTCCCAAATTTACACTGGCTGTCATTTTATGGCCTTTTGTTTTTAAAATTTATATAGTTAATTTGATAGAAATAGACTTGTGAAGCTATGTAATTAAAATGTCATTTATTTTTCATTAAATATTTTCCACTGTGGCATTCTACTAAAGACATATTTAATTAGAGCCCAAGAACCAAAAAATGAAGCCCTTGTGAGCAGAATCAAAAGCAGACCAACTGATCTGTTGTCATTGCTCAAAATGAGCAAAATGCAAAAAGTGATCAGATAGTTTAAATGATATAAAGTTAGGGCCAAATCCACAGCTGGTTTATGTAGGTGTAGCTCCTTTGAAATCAGTGGAACTTTGCTCATTTACATACGCTGTGGGTCCTTGATTTTCTGCTTGTGGGGCCTGTGTTTTTATTGTTTTATTTTTTTTCTTTTACATTTAACTTAGCCTGAAGTTAAAAACTTTTGGCAGGATTCAGTCACCTTTACTCTCACGGCATAGTCATTTACTCCTCAGTTAGTTCAGTGATCTTGTAGAGCATGTACACACAGTAAGGCGTTAGCTACTCAGTGTAAGCATGAGAGGGTTTGGCCCTTGGGCTATGTCTAGACCACATAGAAAAGTTGGAAGAAGATATGCAAATTGTGAATCACAATTTGCATATCTTTTTCCGCTTTTCTTTCAAAAGAGGCTGTTCTGAAATTTGGCATGTCTGCCCGGTGCCAAATTTCAGAAAAACCTGCTCTTTCAACATATCCCTTATGCTTCATAGAACAAGGTTTACGGGGATGGCAAAAGAGCATGTCTACTTTTTTCAGAAAAGCGGGCACGTTCCTTGGACACGGCATTGCGTTTCCGGCATACCAGAGGTATCCCGGAAAAGCGTTGCAGTCTAGACTTAGCCTTAGTGTCGCAAGTGTCCTATTAGCTGTGCAGAGGTGTTCAAAGAAAATAACAAAGAAAGAGAGCTATGCTCCCATTTTCAAATGAAGTGTGCCTTTGTTTTCTTGTTTGTTTGCAGTGTGAAAGAAAGGAAGAGTTTATTGAAAGAATAAAACAACTGGATATTGAGACTCAAGCTGCAATTGTTTCACACATTCAGGAAGTAAGTTCTCAGCACTTAAAGCTTTCTTTCTTTTTTCCTTTCTCCTGTGGGTTCAATAGTATTGTTTATTTTGCTTTGTAATACCACAGCTTAACTTTTCTTAGTGGCACTAATGGGTTTAACACAGAGAAATGTATATTAGGCTTGGAGGTGTGGTTTCCAGCTTGCATAGACATACCCAGGCTAAAAATATCCTGGATAGCATGGGGGGCAACTTCAGCTATTTGCCGAATATGTGCCCATCTGAACCCATTAGGTACGTGGTAGCCCAAGCCACATTCTCTTGCTACTCCATCTATGCTGCCTTTTTACTATGCTAGCTTGAACAGAGCTAGCTCAGGTATGTCTCTGTGAGCTGGGGATCACTATTTCCTAGCTTACAAGTAGATACACCCTCTTAAGTGCAAACAAATTAAAGGGTAAAGATTACTAGGTGGTGGAAACGTAACTGGCGTCATCACTGCTCAGAGCGGCAGTCATAAATGTCGTAACTGCCAAGCACTGGCTCAGACTGATAGTAGTTTTAGAAAACTACACAAAAGAGGCTTCAGGTAAAATTTCCAAAAGCACTTCAGTTATTTAGTAGCATGAGTATTATTTCAAAAGTTACTTGGAGCTTAACTCCCATTAAAAGACCAGAGGCACTTTTGAAATTGGGATTTAAGCACCCACAAAATTTAACTGCTTTTGAAAATACTATCAATGGTGAAAAAATTATTTTAGTCTTTTTAAAATGGTATAATTTGGTGACAATTGTCTGCTGGATTCCAAATCCTTCTTTAAAAGAAAATAATGTTTGCTCGAACAGCAGCTGTCATCCCACTTCCCTGAGTTCAGGTGAAGCTTTCCTCAAATGCCCTCCGCCTGACAGGCCTCAGTATAAAATGCACATTCTCTCAGGGTGTGCTGGCTTCATCTCATGCAAAGGCAAACAAAACAAAAGTAGGACAGGCAGATGGGGAACACTTCCTGTTAGAAGATGTTGATAATAGCTTTTTCATATATTTTACAATCTGCTTCTAAAAGCATTTCCCACAGACTAGAAATTTCATTCACAAACTAAGGAATATAAAGAACACGGTTGTAGTCAAAGAAAAACATGCTTAGTCCTAAATGTGGATACATAGTGACTTGAAAAGAACCTTTTTAGTCTAGTGCAGTTTTCAGCAACATCGCTTGGAGAAAAGCAATATTAGAGAATTACAGTTAAAAAAAAAATCCATGCCATATTAGATCATGGCCCCACTGCAGCGGACCGCTGCCCCACCAGAGCCCATTGGCATTTGGCCACACTGCAACCGGCTCAGTTGGACTCCTGCAGCAGGGCTCCCAGCCGCTGGCCTCCCTGAAACTAGCCTGGCTAGGTTCCCAGCTCCCACATGGCCTCCTGCCTCTGGCCCTCCACCGGGTCTGGCTGGTTCAGCAACATCCATGGTGTTGCTGGACCATGGAAGTTGCCAGACAAGGGAATCCCGGTTGAGAGAGGTCCAACCGGTAAATGTGTATCTTGTTCTTGTTTTGCAGGTGACTCATAACCAGGAGAATGTGTTTGACTTGCAGTGGCTGGAGCTCCCAGATATGGCCCCTGAAGAACTGGAGTCTCTCTCAAGGAATATGGTTTTTCATCTCAAGAGGCTTATTGATGAGAGAGATGAGTGCACAGAAGTATGAATGAGAGATATTCTCATACAGTTTATTTTAGGGATCCGACATAGGCTCTGCTTTTCTATTGTCTTTTCCTTGTGTTTCATATAAGGCTTGATCTCTTCTATTAAATCTGTAAAAATTGTAGCCCTTAGAGCAATGTTTAATCTTTCCTTGCTGCTCTCATAAACTATATTCTTGAGCTACAGAGAATTCCTTTTGGAAAGAAAAGTGTGCAGGAAACACAAGATGCTCTGTTTTTTGAATTTTCTTCAAAGGTTTTTTCTGTTATACTTCTCCTCCATTTTTCTCTGTGGCAGCTTCTCTATCCTCCAAAAGTATTTGCCTTCTCTCTAGCTTAGGTCACCAGTGACATCTTTCCTCTGTATCTGTGACTCATTAGTTAATCTTATTTCTCATATCTGCTAGAAACCTCTAGTCTTCCTGGCCTAGATCTCTTCACTTACCTCTCTTCCTACCGTTCATGATCTGACTCTGAATTAATTAAAGCTATAAATTTGCTGCAGTTTTTATAAAAACTCTAAGTAAAATAAAGTCCTTATCTGAAGCTCTGGGAAGTAGTGCATGCCAGTGGTTGTCCTAGGACTGGGAATCAGAATTGTGTTCTGTTCCTACTGCTGTCTCTGCCGTCAGTGTGTGACATAAGGTAAATCACCTGAACCTTCTCTGCCTGAATTTCCACATCTGTAGAGTAGGCTAATAATTACCTGCCTTTACAATGTACTTTGAGTTACTTGAATGAAAGGAGCTATAAGTGTAATGAATTGTTATTCCTTGTAAATGCCACTTGCTACTCTATGTTTCCAGCTGATTGTGGATCTCACTCAGGAGAGAGATTATCTTCAGTCTCAGCAGCCATCAAGTCCTCAGAAAACATCTAGTCCAGATTCTTCACCAAACCTAGCCAATCAACTCTCCAGTGAAGACAAGCAGCACCTGGGTGTTGAGCTGGCAGACATGAGAGCGAAACTGAGAAGGGTGCGACAGGAATTGTGAGTCACTAAATGCCTGGTGTAGTAGAGAAATGATGTCTATCTCAGGTTCCTTGCTAACAGTGTCACTTAAACATGTAATAAGTCTCAATCTGCAGCATTGGGTTGCCTATTGGCTTCAACATGCCCACTTTTCTGAGAGATCTACATGTAGCACTTGGTCTTCTAGGATTTTTGTTTGTTTTTGTATTGTTTAATGAAAGGATGTGTGCAAAGTAGCTGGCCTAGCCTTCTCTCATCTTCCCTCTTCTTAACATGCCACCAGTCTCAAGCCTCCATTAATTTGTCTGTCTTTTCCTCTTCTTGCCTTCACACATCCCTCACATTTTCTTCCCCTTTTCCTTCGTTCCTTCCCGACCTCATGCCATCTGTAAGTTTTCAAAGACTCTTGCTTCCAGTTGAGTTTTCCCTTCCTCACTTGCATACACATTCCTCTCTCTTGGCAATGATTGTTGGGAAAGATTGGTTACCATATTCAAAAGGGCAATGGCTGTGTTAGCTGTGGCAGCAGGAGTGGCAGGTGAAATGATCATTAAAAAAGATACAGTGCCAAACTTCCTTTGGCAAAAGGCACTACAAGGAAACATCTGTAGCTCTTGGTAGTTTTGAGACTGGATTAGCACCAAGAAAATCTATGAGGTCTCATGTCCAGATTACACTTGTAGACACCTGTGACTCATACCTCCTGCATCTTGGCATGATGTTAATACATACCATAAGTATTGTTTGAGGAACCCTTGAAGTAGTTTTATACTAAGTTTCCCTAATCATTTTCAGGGAAGAAAAGTCTGAGCAACTTGTGGACACCAAGCATGAAGCAGAACAGCTTGTGCTAGAGCTGCAGAAAATAAAACAAGAAGTAAGTGGGGCTTCTCTAATTGTAACACTGCATCACTTTTGCTTTCAATATTGAAATAAAAATGCTTCTCATGAAATTTGAATGATGGAACCAGCTGACTGCAGTGTGTTATGTATAGGTCTGATTGTGACAGAGCAGTGCAGTGCTTGTGAGAGCCGGTCTCATCTGCTCAGTTCACCAACTAATGCCTGGAGCATACACAGTGTGGATCATTGACAACTGAAGAATCCAATTTTAGGCAGTTGTAAACTCAATTCTGCAATGAGTTTGGTGGCTTATTGAAGAGTTCCCCACATTTGCAACTTTGGAACACTGTTGGCCTACCATTCACTTCTGCTTGTCTAGACTTGGGGCAGTGTTGTTAGTTTTACCAGCATGAGAGGGTTAATTTTATTATATTCTGTTTGTCATTTTCCCCAGAACATCCACCTGGCAGCTGATGCACGCTCTGCCCGAGCATATAGAGATGAACTGGACTCACTGAGAGAAAGAGCAAACCGAGTCGAGAGACTTGAGATGGAATTGGTCCGGTGTAAAGAGAAACTGCATGATGTGGATTTCTATAAAGCTCGTATGGAGGTAAGTGAAGATCAGGAAAAAAAATTTCTGGTGCCTGCCTCATTTCTCCCAGTGCTGTTCACCAATTCATGCTTCATTTGTAATCACATTTGACTCTACCTGCAGATTGAAGAAAATTGACGTTCCAGAAAATACCTGATAGATGGGATTTTTGGAAGCACCCGGCAATGGCCTAACTCTGCTTCCCCATTAGTGTCAGTGGTGAAACTCTCATTAGTGAGAGCAGGGGTAGACTAGTGCCGAAAAGCTCTCTCATTAGAGATCTGTTGGTTCTCCACTATGTGGCTGACTGTAGCAGCCCAGTTCTTTGACAGTATGAGTTTGGATCATCTTTGCAACTTCATTGCAGTACATTTTCAAGCTGTATACATCCCAGAGTTGATTATTTAACCAGCATTTTCCATGTAAGTGTAAATTCAGATAGCAAACTGTGGGCATTAAAATCTGCAAATGCTGGCCTTATAAACAACAGAGAAACTGCCCTTAAGTGGAGGGCTTCATCTATATTTTCATGCTATTAGTAATACAGTTTCTTCTGGTTTAGCCATTTCAGGCTTCTGCCCATCATAGTTTCACTTCCTTTTTAGGTCTGTGAGCTAATCTCATATTTCTTTTTCCCCCTAAAACCAAGAGAGAGGACAAGCTGAGGTTATTCCCCATTATTCGGCACTGGTGAGGTCATAACTGGAGTATTATACAGGCAGTCCCCGGGTTATGTACAAGATAGGGACTGTAGGTTTGTTCTTAAGTTGAATCTGTATGCAAGTTGGAACTGGTGTCCAGATTCAGCCGCTGCTGAAACTGATCAGTTTCAACAGCGGCTGAATCTGGACTCCAGTTCTGACTTACATACAGATTCAACTTAAGAACCCCAGGCATCCCCAAGTCAGCTGCTGCTGAAACTGATCAGTGGCTGATTCCAGGAAGCCCGGGGCAGGGGCTTCCTGTAGTCAGCCACTGGTCAGTTTCAGCAGCGGCTGACTTGGGGACGCCTGGAGCAGAGCAGCTGGGGTGCTGCTGGGTTGGTCCAGTAGCGCCGCCGCTCCTCGGCGCTACTGGACCAACCCAGCAGCACCCAAGCTGCTCTGCCCCAGGCGTCCTGATTCAGCCGCTACTGAAACTGACCAGCAGTGGCTGAATCAGGACGCCTGGGGCAGAGCAGCTGGGGTGCTGACGGGTTGGTCCAGTAGCGCCCAGAGCGGCGCTACGGGACCAACCGGCAGCGCTCCAGCTGCTGTACCACAGGCATCCAGAGCAAAGCCGCAGAGCACGGGGGCAGCGGGACAGCCCAGACGCGCCGTGGCTGTCCTGCTGCCCTCGGGCTCGGCGGCTTTGCTCTGCTTTGCTCCCCGTCTCCCTGGTCTGCAGACCAGGGGGACGGGGAGCAAAGAGGCGGAACACGCGGGCAGCGGACAACCCGCGTGCTCCGCCGCTTTGCTTCTTCTCCCTGGTCTGCTGGAGACCAGGGAGACGGGCCCCGTTCGTAACTGTGGATCCGACATAAGTCGGATCCGCGTAACTCGGGGACTGCCAGTATCCATTTCTGGGCCCCTTATTACACGAAGGATGTGGCCACATTGGAGAGAGCCCAGCAGTGGGCAACAAAAATATTAGAGGGCTGAAGTATCTGACTTATGATGATAGTCTGAGGGATTTGGGCTTCTTTACTCTATGGAAAGGAAGAGCGGGGGAGGTGGGATTTGATAGCAGTTTTCAACTACCTGAAGGAAGGTTCCAGAGAGGATGGAGAGAGGCTGTTCTCAGTGGTGACAAAGAACAGAACAAGGAGCAGTGGATTTAAGTTGGAGTGGGGAAGGTGTAGGTTGGATATTAGAAAAAAAACTATTTCCCTAAGAGGGTGGTAAAGTATTGGAATGAGTTACCTAGGGAGGTTGTGGAATCTCCTTTCCTAGAGGACTTTAAGTCCGGGCTTGACAAAGCCCTGGCTGGGATGACTTAGTTGGGATTGGTCCTGCTTTTAGCAAGGAGTTGGACTTGATGATCTCTCTTCCAACCGTATGATTCTATGAAGCCAGTGGAAGTTTTGCAACTGATTTAAAGGTTAGGCCCAAACTGGAAATAGGCAGAGCCTCTGGCTTTGAGATAATGGAGTGTTACCATAACATATGCCCATAGCACTCCCTGCTAAAAACATGCCAGTTCTTTATGGACTTCCAATCTTGCCTTGTTTTTCTTTGCCAGCCTGGAGGGCCAGCTGTCTGCTGTATCTTATAAATAGAGCCACTAAGCTGCTGGGTAATAAATGTGTAAGTTGCAAACTGAGGCAGGCTCCTCTGTGTCAGCAATTCACAGTTTACCTGAGAGAGTCTGGATGTTACTGTAAATTGTCTCTCATGTTCCCCCAAACTGGCAAATCCATTGTGAGCTAACCCTACCGTGCATCTTAAGTAGCAGGGCGGGTTCTTGAGCCACTGTACTTGTCTGTTCCTGCTGCCCAAAATATGCAGAGTGGAGTTGGTTCTGGTAGCATGGTAGAGGTTAGTGCTTCCTCCTCATCTAAGAGCAAAAGGGCAGCCATTCCATTGTACTGTTCTTGGGTTCTCAGTGCTATGGCTAGAACTATAGCTAGCAAAATCCTCAAACTAACAACTTATGTCTCCTATGTGCTAAGTTATCTTGATGATCTCTAATGTAAAATTTATGGAGCTCTCCTTTTCTCCATTCTTCCACCCCTCATTCAGTCTTCCACCTCTGTTTCTTCTGTCTTGGATGTCGAGGTTGGGCATCATAGGTGAGATTTTGTGCTGCATCTCTAAAAGCATCCATCCATATGGGTACATGGGGGTGGATGGAGCAAAGATCACTTTACACCTTCATGGCACCTTTCTAATTCTGTTTGCTCTAGGGCTCGATATGTCCTGTGGCATATATTAGGGCAGGGATGGGCAATAATTTTCACAGGGGCCCACCTAATGAATTGTGGTACTTGGTCATGGGCCAGCTTTGCCCCACAGAAGCATGATAGCATTTTTGAAGTATCTAAAAGGGTGTCACAAGAAGGAGGGAGAAAAATTGTTCTTCTTGGCCTCTGAGGATGGGACAAGGAGCAATGGGCTTAAACTGCAGCAAGGGAGGTTTAGGCTGGACATTAGGAAAAACTTCCTAACTGTCAAGGTGGTTAAACACTGGAATAAATTGCCTAGGGAGGTTGTGGTTATCTCTATCACTGGAGAAATTTAAGAGCAGTTTGGATAGATATCTATCAAGGATGACCTAGACCAGTGGTCTCCAACATTTTTACACCCAAGATCACTTTTTAAGTCTCAGAACAGGCAAAGATCTACCACCCCGCCCCTTCTTTGAAGCCCCGCCCCTTCATTGAAGCCCCGCGCTCTCTATTCTCCTGTCCATCACTTGCTATCCCCAGCCCTTATACACGCTGTTAAACAGTTCATTTTTAAATTATGCAATATATAAAATTAAAATCATATGCTTATAGTTATGAAATAAATGGTCTATTTTTAATTCATGCTGTTTAAATGTCAAATGAAGCATTTACATTTATACATTTTTTCTCTATTTTGTAAATCTAAAATTAAGTATTGATAATTATATATTTTTTCTTCCAATAACAAAGTCTCAGTGTGACACCTGTGACTGAACAGTATCTGCCAGTGTCTTGAAGTCTGGGTTGTAGTCTGAGATTGCTAGTCGTATACAGTCCATCAGATGGGCATCTGTGGTCCTGTGCTCAGCCTGGGAAGCTTGCTCCAGCACAGCTGGAGCTAGACGCAGCCTCCCTGGGCTGAGCACAAGGCAGCCAGGTTGGAGGGAAGAGAAGTGGCTGCCCGGCCAGCTGGCCATGGCGTTCAGCCAGGGTGCACCAAGCTCCGCGTGGGCAGGCGCAGAGGAGAAGCTGTCGATCAGCTGGAGCGTGGAGCAGATTCTTTCAGCTGAAAGCCAGTCAGCTTGCTGGGGTGTTTCAGCCCTCCGGACCTCCCAGCTCCCACCATTCCTCACAGCTACTCACCTGTGTTGTTGCTCAGTGAGTAGCTGCTCCTCAAATGAGGAAATCTAATGTAAATGTACTGCGTAGACGCGTAGTTCAGAGAGGGCTCAAGAGCTACTCTTAGAGCCCATGAGATCTACTGGTAGATCGCGATCTACTGGTTGGTGACCACGGACCTAGACAGTGCCCGTGAGGGCAGGGGACTGGTCTTGATCTCTCAAGGTCCCTTCCAGTTCTAGCATTCTATGATTCTATGAAGGGCTGGGACCTGCACAGAAGGGACCGGGCTGAGGACTAGCTTCAACTCACTCTTGTCTGGGGCCAGAGGCTTTGAATTAAAAATAGCAAAGGGCTTGTGGCATCCAGCCCCGCAGCTACCTTGTTGCCTGGCAGCCTCCCAGGGTTACTCCAGCAATTTAAAGGAATTGTGGCTCCAGTCCCTGCCAAGGTAGTGCCACGACTGTGAGCCACAAGCCATTTAAATAGGATACTGTTGCCTGAGCTGCTGCCTGGAAATTCAGTGGCATGGGCAGCAGGATGTAAATAGAAAGCTGCTAGATGCAGTCCCCAGCTGAATCAAATTGTTCGGCAGGTCGGATCCGGCCCCCACGCTGCATCTTGCCAAGCCCTAAGTTAGGAGCTTCCCCAGCTTCCTTTGGACTCTTCACATTATAAAATTGCCAGTATTTTGCATTCTGGCCATTCCCTTTTCCTATCCATGCCAGCAAATTCCTAGAGTGGGTGCTCTGTACAAGGGCAGCATCAGTTTGTCTCCTTTGGCTTTGTGCTGCTCTTGCATTCAGGGAATTCTCCAGGAGAGATTCTGGCCCTGTTTTGTTGCTGTGCCAATGTGAAGGGGCTGTAATAAGGCCAGAATTCAGCCAGTGTTATCTCTCAGTTTCTCTTCCATTTTCTCTGCCTGTCCTTTAAAGAGAGGTGTAATGAATCAGACCTGTGTCTGCTCACATTCCTGTCATCCCCTAGAAAAATAGCTGGATTTACAGTTTCCTCAGAACCACTTGCAGTGTTGGAACAGGGAGCTTGTTCTAATCTCTTACTTGAGGATGAGAGATGCTAGTAAAGCATAAAGGTGACCCACCCCGCTCTCCTGACACTTATTGGTACAAGTAGCTTCCTAAGCGCTTAGGGTATGTCTACACTAGCCCCCTAGTTCAAACTAGGGAGGCTAATGTAGGCATTCGAACTTGCAAATGAAGCCCGGGCTTTAAATATCTGGGCTTTATTTGCATGTTCCCAGCCAACCGCCATTTTTAAATGCCACTAGTCTGGACTAACTGCCCGTGGCTACATGTGGCAGTTAAACAGTAATTCGAACCAAGTCCTGAGTTCGAATTATCTGTTACACCTCATTCCAGGAGGAGTACATGCAAATAAAGGGAACATGCAAATAAAGCCCGGATATTTAAATCCCGGGCTTCATTTGCAAGTTCGAATGCCTACGTTAGCCTCCCTAGTTTGAACTAGGGGGCTAGTGTAGACATACCCTTAGTGTCTGAGAGTCTCAAGCAAACTTCACATTGATGGAGTAATCAAAATACAGATGAATAAAGCAGGCCATGATTTTGTAGTAAAATAAGAACTCTGGGACATTATTATAATGTGAAAACACACTGCAAAGTCAGTAATTGAACGGACATATGAGGGTCCTTTAACTGCATGCATTTCAGTGAAAAAACATATGATGGGCACTTTATAAGCTTCTAGTTCAGGTCCTTGAAGTACAGTCATGAAAGCTTGCCTCTAAAGAATGGCATCTCCAGGCAGTAGTCATGAAAGTGCCATGTGGGGGGCAAACCATGTGTGACAATTCACATGATGTACAAGTGGAGAAATTGGAATGAGACTTTGAATAGTTCCTTAAACCACAGGCTCCAAGTCTCTAATAGCAAGAGGGAGATTTTAGAAGCTGCCTTAGAACAAGTGCCAAAGGAGCAAGCCTTACTGCAAGCGAGACCTGACATGTCTGAGCAGGTGAATGTTTTCTGTCCGTGTCTTTCATGACCAGAATTACCAAACGCTATTTTAATTTGATTATAACCTTAACAACACACAATGCAAATGCAATCTATAGACTTGCCCCTGTGGTGGCTTAATGAGATCATAACTATCAATGTGCAGGGGCAGTGCTGCTTCTTCTGAGAAGGTGGTTCCTGCCAACATAAAACCCTGCTGCTGCATTCCTCTCCGTTGAGTCTCTTGCAGCTCCAGGAGATCAGATTCTTTTCAGAGGCCAGGGAGTCTTACTTGCATTTCTTTCCTCCCCCAATTGCAATAAATTTCCCCACAGGATGATGGAAAGTAATTCCTGTGAACATTTTTAAAAGCACTTCTTTTACATTTTCATATAGTTTGATGGATGTAAGGTTCAGTTATTCTCGGGCATTTGTTAACATTATTACAGCTCAGTAGGAGTGACTTCCATAACATCAGGTATATGGAGAGAGAGAGTGTGTGTATAAAAACTCTCCAGTTTCAGTTCAATAGTAAACAGAGTGGGCCCCAATCCAGTAAATATTTATGCCAATATTTAATTTTGATTGGTCTACTCATAGGCATAAATGGTTGCAGGATTAGGTCCCAAGTTGTTAAGACTGCAAACCAAATTCTGTGGCGTATTTCAGTGAGATGTTTATAAAGGCAAGATAAAAAATTGTTGGATATTTTAAGTTAGTTTTAAGGTAAATTTCATCAAATTGATTTTGGAATGTCGTATATATAAATCTAATATATATGTGAGAGTTTTGTCTGTCTGTTTGTTCAAGAACGCCTCCTGCAAGAGCTAACCACCAAATTTGGTATACAGCTTCATCTTATCATAACTAAAAGCAAGCAAAGGGTTTGATTGTGCTAGGAAAACGGGATGTGCCTGTGCTTGTTAGTTGAAAATGGGATTGCTTTCCAGAAAACCATACAGAAAAGAGACAATGCACCAAGGCAAGTGAAAGGGGCTGGCTAGAGGCCTGCCCAAAACACTGCCCAAGCCCCGAACCTCCCACCCTTCAGGTGCCCTTTAGATAAGGTGGAGGGAGCTGAAGTCTCTCCCCCCAAATTGTATGTGAACATTACTGGCTGTTCCCCTTCTTCAGAGAGCTAGGGGGAAATGCACAGTTTGCTACATTCATCACTCTGGCTGGGGAGTGCACAGGGGTCAGATGAACCTGAATCTGCCCCAGCTGGGGTCATGCACCTCTCCCTTTGCTAAGCCCTCTGGAACTGCAGCAGCCATGGAGAGATGCTTCTTACCTGGCCCCAAGATGCTGCGTTGGGAGAGAACTGGAGTAGTCCTCTCTCTCCAGGGTAGCCTGCATACCGAACCCCTCATCCCCAGCCCTACCCCCAGAACAATGATTTAAATGAAGCATGCATATTTTAAACAAATTTAATTGAGGTAAGGTCTGAGCAATGCTGAGTAAATCTTAAAAAAAGAAAAAGAAAACTCTTCTGTTCTTTTGATTAAAAAAAACACATAGCTATAAAACCATTGTAAGGGTTTTGAAAAGAGAAAGAAAACAAACCTTCATTCCCATAGAAAACACTCCTAGCCATTCTTCTTATCTAATACAAGAATGATTTATAGCCAAACCAATTCTCAGGTCTCTTGGGTTACCCGAGGGTTATCTGTGGTGACATTAGTTATAATATACCCCTGGTATATTAACAAAGGAAGCTGAAACAGCAGCGGAAAAAATGCGAAGAGCTGCACCAGAATTGTCGAGCCCACAAAAGCTCATGATACCATCTACATGTTTTGTTAGTCTATAAAGACTAACAGACTGTTTGTTGTTTTTTCAGTTTATTTAAATTAAGTTTGCACTATGAAGATGACCTCAGAAAATGGGTGCAAGTAAATATTGTTGGCCCAACAGTTTTCGTCATAATAAACGTTCTCATCTGTCAGGTGTTGCTCCCCCTCAATCCTCAAGCACATGTAGGGTGCTACCTCCCATCTCTCAAATATTGTGGGTCCCAACCATGTGTGATTTGCAATCAGAGACTGGTTTTGTGTATACTTTTCTTGGCACACAGTTAGACTCTTCATGAGATATTGAAATAATCATTTCCTGCTTGGTAAGCAGTTTCAGAGGTAATTCTGAGGCCATGTTTATGAGGTCAAACACCATCTTATTTCACAGGGCTGCAGTCCAGACTGAGTAGGATAGTCTGTTATATACTCTGATTGACCCATTGTTTCAATGAGAGTATTTTTGGTTCTTCTCTTACACCAAGCAGGCTGCCTTTTTTTAAGTCCACTCACTCTCATCTCTTTTGATATCAGACAGTTTAGCATATTCATCGTCTCTGGTCAAACTTGGCCCAAAATTTAGGTCTTAAAAAAATCAGAGTTTCACATTTTCTATTTATTCACTTACTCAGAGACATCTCTATTGCAGTCACCATCATTGTGTCTCCTGTGAAGCACAGAGTGCACTCATCCCCACTGTGCACATGGGGACCCGAGGTACAGACTAGGGGATCACAGGAAGTCTGTACCACAGCTGGGAAACAGGACCCAGAATTCCTAATTCCCAGGCCAGCCTTAACCACAAGACCATCCTTCCTCTTTTATAAAACCAGGAGTGAACGGAATTGTTTTTCCATGGATTTTTTTATTAGTAGTACAATTGTTCTAAACCCACATTAATCTAAAGTTTTGCAACAGCTTTGCATTAATCAGTTTCAGTGTTTTGGGGCTTTAAAAGCCACTTCACACAATAGGTGGGTAGAAGAGCTGCTTCTAAGCAGTAGCAATAATAACCAGGGATTTTTCTTTTCTGTGGGGCAGAAATTAATTTTTTTTTCCTGTCAAAGCTATTTTCAAGAAATAGCAGTACATCTTCACAACACTCTTTATTTCTGAGTAGCTAATTGCTAGTGTTTTGCACAGTGCAGAAAAGTCTACGAATGCCAAGAAATACCAGAAGATTAATTGTCAACTGCTGACTCCTCCCATTGGCTTTATGAGAAATCTGGGATAAAGTGAAATCCTTTGTAAGCTTTCTGTTTAATTTGTGGTTAAGGGTTATGTATCTACTGGGTTTGTATTCATGTTATGGCAGGTGAGGGGGAGCCCATTCTTTCATAACAGACTGTGTAAACTATGTTCTGAAATGGGCAGATCTCACTGAGACCTGGGAGTGAGTCTTACTGAGCTGCTATCAGACTTACAGGCCACTGAGTGTACCCTTCTAAAAATGGGAAAGCATCTCTTGTCCAGTGAGCTAACAGGCCTTACTCATTAGTGATAACCTTTCAGTAGTCCATGTGTTTTGAAGGTTTGTTGTCTGGGTGAGTCAGCTTATTCACTAATAATAGTTGAGGCTTTGTAATTTGAAGGTTATTGTTCAGCAATAACCTGTCAAACCAGGGATGTATGCATATTCCATTTTTCCTGTATGTTGGAGGGAAAATAACCTTGTTTTAATAAAAATATTAGTTTAATTGCTGTGGTGTTTGTCCCCACTCTCCCCCCCTCCCGCAGTTCCCCTGTGTAGCAATGTTCCCTCTAATCTTTTCCATACATGTGCCAATTTTTTCCAGCCATATGTAGAATATTTTTATGTGCATTGAGGCATGTGCAAATGTGCACCACCAATAGAAACAAAAATCCTAGTAGTGGGCTCTCTGCTAATCAGTTGGACGGCATGTGAATCTCTCCTGAGCAGACGCACAAGCACACAGCTTAGAGGGAGCACTGCTTACTGAGTGTTGATTTAGTGGGTCTACTGAGATGTGTAGCACCCTGCTCTTCCCCATCTTTCAAATGTTGTCACTTTGTGAGTGAGACAATTGCAAGACTTGCATTTCCGATATCAAAAGCACTTAAAGGTAAAAATAAGCAGTCCTATTTTTTTTCTTTTTTGGCCTTGAATCAGACAATTTAAAGCTGTTATGGCCTGGATAGGAACGTTAGCCAGATTTTATCCTGTGAACATGCATTATTTCTGGAGGTAATGTACAGGTACATAAATCGATGCTGCTGCAGTTTTTACTTTGTTATGGTTCAGACAAAAGGAGAGCAGCATATAATTTACCAGTCTTGTTCCTAGAGTTGTACTAGGACTGCTGTAGCTGCAGATCCAAGTTGGTTTATGCTCTACAAAAAGAGCCCAAAATGCCGCTGACCTAAAACTGTTCATACAATTAATGATTGTGCCAGCTTTTTAAGGTCATTGCAAACCACTGCTTCGTTACGTGAAATAAAGCCATGTACATGAGAGAGAGGGAAAGAGAACTCTTTCTGGCTAGTTGCTGAAAGAACCTTTTCATGTAAATGTGCCTGTAACCTCTAAAGGTCTAGGTCTATTTATATTTTGCACTCTTGTCTCCCAAGTGCTTCACCAACATTGATATTGGAACATTTTGAAGTGTAAATCTTTGCTTTTGTGGGATCTGCATATGTAAAACTGAAATTTTAGAGGTAATGCTATTCATAGTTAAATATCCAGTATTTGAATGGCCTTGTTATAGATGTGCTATATTTTTTCAAACTGTATATTGAAAGTTGTCTGTTTGAAACCTAATATTATGAAACTAGGAGATTAACTTTTTATATGCTGTTTTTCTTTTTGTGTTATAGGAATTGAGAGAAGACAATATCATACTAATTGAAACAAAGGCCATGCTAGAAGAACAGTTAACGGTAGCAAGAGCTCGCGGTGATAAGTTGCACGAACTAGAGAAGGAAAACTTGCAATTGAAATCCAAACTTCATGATGTAGAACTGGTACACACTATTTAACTGTTATTTTTAACAAATTTTGGTTTTAAACTAGGTTACATACTCTTTTACATAATCTATTGGAGTAAATCCTATTTACAATATTTTACCATGTTTTAAGCCATATGAACTTTGTGTCAGTGCCATTCATTGTCTATGCTTAAAACAGCATGACACTCTGATTACAATTAAATGTATCAATACGTCAGTGGTCTGCTTGGGAGAAGCAAACAGTTTAAATGATTTCAGGTTAGATGAGCATATATCACCAATAAAATATTGAAGCCATACTCATTGGTGTTAGTGATTTTAGAATGTATTAGTTTTAAAAAAATCTCTTACACATAGGATGTAAAAACCTGCTGCAATAAACAACTGCTAGAACAATAAGAGCGTAAGAATGGCCATACTGGGTCAGACCAAAGGTCCATCCAGCCCAGTATCCTGTCTGCCGACAGTGGCCAATGCCAGGTGCCCCAGAGGGAGTGAATCGAACAGGTAATGATCAAGCCATCTCTCTCCTACCATCCATCTCCACCCTCTGACAAACAGAGGCTAGGGACACCATTCCTTACCCATACTGGCTAACACCCATTTATGGACTTAACCTCCATGAATTTATCTAGTTTTCTTTTAAACCCTGTTATAGTCCTAGCCTTCACAACCTCCTCAGGCAAGGAGTTCCACAGATTGACTATGCATTGTGTGCCCATTAGTTTCATTTGGTGGCCCCTATTTCTTATTTTACAGGAACAAGTAAATAACTTTTCCTTATTTACTAGAAAATATAACTAGCTCTTGCTGGATATAAAATATATATTTATTGCAGCAGTTCTGTAAGGCATTGACCACTGCAAAAAATAAAATGTTCTCAGTATTGAACATTACATAAATCAGAGAAAAAGAGCTTATTCATTGCACACAAATGAAAGACTTAAAATCTAGATGTTTATCACTCACAACTAAAAAGCCTAGTAAATAACATTGGACAGGTATTACTGCATTAAACATAAAAAAAATGTTACTTTGTATGCAGTATTTTAATTACTAGTATTCCTGTTATGGGTTCATTGCTCTGAATTCTTGTGAAGTATGGTCTTTTACTCACCTGAAAAAGATTTTGTTGGCATAAAGGAATTGGTCAGACCCACGGTGTTATGCTAAATTCAGAGTATACATTGTATTGTAAATTAATCAAACAAACGATACTCAGGATTTTCAAAAGTGGCTCACAATTTTGGGTGCTCATCCTGAGATACCTTGAAGAAGCATGATGTGACATGTGGAGCAACCAAAATATGTTGTCCCAAATGAGATGGTTGTTCTCAATTTCAATACAAACATCATGCATGTAAATGTCATTCTGATGCAGGTGTCTTATAAGGTGAAAGGGATGGGGCTGGAGGGTGTAAGAGAGAAAAGGAGAACAAGCCGGTACCTATTTGTTATTCCAGTTAAAGAACTGGGAACACTCTCTAAAGTCTTGCCCATTCAATACCCACTCACTTTAGAGGAAAGCTTTCTCCATATATGAGCCTATTTTTCATCTGTTCATTAGAATAATTCTAATTTTGTCAATCAGCAGTAAACAACTGACTTCTAGTGGGAAATGTTGAACAATCTCTCACGAAGCACCTGATAGGGTTAGGTTTTTTAAGTACCTTATATGATTTCATTTTCCATTTATTTACAGTTTCTTTGTTAAAAAGCTTTGAAGGTGGCAATGATGTGATATAAAGATTTCACTTTTTGGCATTTCAAATAATGAGGAAAAATATCTCTGATTCTGTGATGCTTGTCTTCAGCTTTAGGAAGAGCAGAAAGCGTATTGTAAAGCCCAGATAGTGTCAAAAAGTGGTGTCAAGTTAGTTGTGAAATTATGCAGTCTTGATGCTATTAGACATATCTTAAAGCATCCACTTAGTATTATAAGTAATTAGAGATGGACCTGAACCAAAACCCTGGATCTTTGTAACTGTGAACTTGGAGAAGTTTCATTTGGGATCTAGGCCATCTATGTGGTAGCTTTAATCTTGGATCTGTGAGGAATCTCTCTTAATATTGGATGTGTATATTAATATAGACACACATGTTGTATACAGGGAGGGTCTGTTAAACTCTCAGTGCATGTATCACTCCTAGTAATAACTGAGCAAACATGAAGAGGTTGATCAGGCACTCTAGTTAATAAGCTTAGCATGAGGTTCCATGTGTATGGTCTTCTTTTCATAGGACCGGGACACAGACAAGAAGCGAATTGAAGAGTTGCTGGAAGAGAATATGGTACTGGAAATAGCACAAAAACAGAGCATGAATGAGTCTGCACACCTGGGCTGGGAACTAGAACAGCTGTCAAAGAGCACAGACCTCGCAGACAGTAAGTAGCCATCATGAGGTGATTCTTAATTATTGTGCTTGCACAAGGTTTCCTTCTAGAAGAGGAGGGGAACAAGTTATTACACTAGTCAGGAGCAAAACCTCAACTCCAGCCTCAGTAATTCATAGGGGGAAATAAATTTCCTTATTTAAACAGTTGACTTTTTCTTATGTAAGCTGAACAAAAAGCTTCTAACAATGCCACAACTTCCAGCTTATTTCCTTACATTATTTAACTATTAACAATGACTTCTTTATATTTAAACCTCCCTTGAGATAATGCCTCAAAATAAACAAACAACCCCTCGTACATTACATGGTAATGATCCCAGCATAGGGTATTTTTAAGTAAATAGTAAGTGGCTGCGAGAAGTCAATGACCCTTCTCTACTCCCAGCTGTCTTTAAGTCCCAGAAAAAAAGCCTATGCTGTGAGAGAACTATTTTTAATAGATGGTGAAAAATGAATGAGAGGGAGGGGAAATAACTGGCTGGATATTTTATAAGTGGGTGATTCATTTTCAATAATTACATGCAAGACATAACAAAAATCAGTGTCCTGTATCATAAACTTGATAATTGGTTGCTAGTTATACAATTAATTCAGTTTATATTACTAGGATATAAAATTATATTTTAAAGAACCCTGGGAAATATAGCAATGTTATGGGCAAGAGTTTTCTGTATCCAGTCTTTACTGAACATTTACCTAATCCCTCAAAGACTCATGTGCATGCTTTGCTTTATACTCTGAATAGGTTCATTGATGTTAGTAAGGCAAATCACTTTATTTAAACCTAAGTAGGAGCATACATTTTGGTAAAATTAGGGTCATAAGTATATGTAAAAATGGCACCACCACTTTACTCCTCAGATTGACTTGCAGTGTGTGTTCTGTGCTATGTCTACTAACAGTAATGATTAATTAGTTTTTATCACTTTTTAATCTGCTTGCCTGTAGAGTTAATGCAGTAAAGTTCAAACAGGGTGAAATGTATTCTGGTTCTTCTAATGCATCAAAAATATGGTTTCATCAACATTGGAACATTTTAGGAAAACAGTGCAATTTTTCATGAAAGATTGGAAAATTTAGAATTGTCTACCTCATTTCAAATTGCAGTTTTGTTTAATTTATGGTTTTTTCTCCTTTTCTCTTTGTTTTTTTTCCTATTGAATGCATTAGAATGGATGATGTCTAGGTTCTCTTCCATTTTTTGTTTATATTTTATTTGTCCTTTCTGTAACTTTTCAAAACTTCCTCAACTTTAGAAAAGTTATAAAGGGAGAATAATAATTAATGCTAAACTTTATAACTCTATCAATCCGTCACTCTTCAAAAGTCATAGCTTTTCAAAAATTTCTCTAGAGTTGCAAAAGAAAAGTGGAGAGGAGTCAATGACATCATTTATTTTACTGTACCCGGTGGCAAAAAAAGGGGGGGAGTTTGAAAGTCTGACTAAAAATCAATTTTTATTATAAACAAAAAGTGATTTCGTTTTTTGACCCGTGAAATGAAAACAACTTAAAATTTTCAAAAGTTTTTCCAAAACAGTTTCCTATTTTTCAGCCATCTCCACTTATGAAGTTTCAGTTAGTTTACCACTGAGGACAACTGAGTTGAGCAGATGTAACTGAGAGCACAGTCTGTTCTTCAGAACTTTTATTTTGTTTAGTGGTGATGAATGACCAGGAAAGAACTCAGCTTGACTCTTAGTCCATGTCTACACTGCACGGCTATTTTGGGGTACCGGAGATATCCCGAAATAGGTACCCTGTGTCTATACAGGCCGCCCGTTATTTCAAAATATTTTTCAAAATAACGGGTGTGCTATTTTGCCATCCCATTAAACTTTGTTGCACGAGGAATAACGGATGGCTCAAAATAGTGTTATTTCAAAATTTTGGTGTTGTGTAGCTGCGCCAAATTTCAAGATAAGCTATTTCAAGTTTAGGGTGCTGTATAGATTCACCCTTAGATTTCAAGTTGAGTTTGGAAGGGTAGCACATAGAAAAATGTTTTTTTAACTTATAAACTGAGCACAGTTGATACAGAAATCATTGGGTACAACAGAGCCACGGGCAAAGTGAGGGGAGGGGGGGCTTTGTGCCCTGGAAGGGGCGGAGCATCAGGCAAAGAGGTGGGGCCAAGAGTCGTCAGTGTCTGGAGCGCAGTGCTTTCCTTCCTCCCCTCCAACCTCCCACACCTTTCAGCACTCAGAGCCACATGGAGCACCTATGATTTCAGCCACAGTAGCAGTGGCAGCAGCCAGTAGCTTTGGGTCCCTTTGAAACACCACGTCCCAGTGTAACTGCCCCCTTCCCTCCCCACACTCCCATCAGCAGGCCTGATTGTGTAGCAATAAGCTTGAAAACCAACGAAGTCACTGGTAAAATTTTTATTTCAGAATAGAATTGGTATAAGCATTAAACACTGATGCAACCAAAACTCACTATTTTATTGCTCATAGAGAGCATGAATGTTAACATAAGAACATAAACCATTCACTCTCCTAGGAGTTTATCAGTTGGAAGTGCTGTTTCAGGGGTGGTAGCAGCACTGAATTTTTTCTTTCCCCCTATAGGGTTGAGTGTTTTTACCTAAAACTTGAACCAAGAGTTAATGTCACTTTCATATTTAACATATGATTTGTATGCAGACAATAGATTTGTTACATTTGAAACAGGAAGTGGATTTTTAGTTACTCCAGTCCTGTTACTAAAATCAAACATTGTGAAAAGGTAAATTTGCAATAGAGACATTGATATTGGGAAAAGTCAGATTAAATGTGATAAAACTTGTGAACTCTTACCACCTGGAGTGAATCCTGGCTCTTTAGAAGTCAGTGGCAAAGCTTACATCCATAGAGACTTCTTTGTGATTGATTCTTAGGGTACGTCTAGACTACATGCCTCTGTCGCCAGAGGCATGTAGATTAGGCTACCAGACATAGGAAAATGAAGCGGCGATTTAAATAATCGCTGCTTCATTTAAATGTACATGGCTGCTGCGCTGAGCCGACAAACAGCTGATTAGCTGTTTGTCGGCTCAGCGCAGCAGCCATGTACATTTAAATGAAGCAGCGATTATTTAAATCGCCGCTTCATTTTCCTATGTCTGGTAGCCTAATCTACATGCCTCTGGCGACAGAGGCATGTAGTCTAGACGTACCCTTAGTGAATGTGTATCCAGCCTTAAAATATACACCCTGCTTTAGTGGGTGCCTGCAGAACCAGCTGGGTAAACCAGAGCATTGGTACTCATCCACATGAGCAATTTCTGTGGTTAATTGATGTAAAAGTTTTAACTGACAGCTGTAACTTCATGGTATAAAAGATTGAAAATGGCTTTTTTCCTAGTTTCAGATGTTAATTTTTTTATAACTTCTATCTCAGCAAAATTCTATCCCAACCAATTTTTTTTAGTTTAACCATTCAACTTAATAGCTAACTTGACTCTTAGATATAAGACTATGAAAATAAAGCTACTTTTGAGATCTCATGTCTTTAGACACTTTCCTGTTCATGAAGGGATGTAACTATTATTTATGGAAGTATTCAATGTAGGTGTTTTTACCTATGGACTACTCTGCCACCAAAGATCAGCTGAAGTGCTAAGGGTTTGTCCCTAATTATCTGTGTCTTAAACTCTGCCATTCTTATTCTCATATTTCTACAGCTAGAAAGTCCTTTGTGTTTGAGCTAAACGAGTGTGCATCGAGTCGCATTCTGAAGCTAGAAAAGGACAATCAGAGTCTTCAAAACACCATCCAAGAGCTCAGAGATCTCTCTCTGACCACAGAAGAGACCAGCCTAAAGTTTGTAGAACTGGAAAAGGAGAATCAGCAACTTAGCAAGAAGGTAACTCTCACTAGATTCATGCTGGCTTAGCTATTTGGGAGCTGATTCTGCTGTTTCTAATGTGCTAGAACCAGGCCTCTTTGGGTACGTCTACACAGCAGCATTATTTTGGAATAACTGATATCAAGTTGTTATCAAAATAATGTCAAGTTGGAGGACTTCTTACTCCAACTCCTGTAACCCTCATTTTATGTGGACTAAGGGAAGTACTTTCTGTTGTGTAGACAGCGCCAAAAGCCAAAATAAGGTATTTCAACTTAAGCTACACAATTGATGTAGCTGAAGTTGCATAGCTTAATTTGCATTTAGCCCTGCTGTGTAGATGTATCCTCACACTCTGTAACTTGCTGCTGGCCTGAGTGATGCTTGGGTGAGAATGCCAACGCTGGAGAGCTCATGCATGTTGTGCGTGAAGCTCTCATCTCGTTTTTTGCTTGCCTAGATAATTATAGTCTTTCTCGACCTTGCATGTGCACTCTATGGTGTTGTTCTGTCTCAGTGCTCTTGTTCCACTGCCTGTTCCTATGACAAGTATTTCCTCAGCTTCTCCTGTTACAAAGGAGAAAACAATGGGATACACTCTTCCTTTGTGTTAGTCCATTCACAACAGTGAAGTTGCACAAGAGGTGAGTTCAGCCCAATACAAGCAGTCCCTGGGTACGTCAATCCGACTTACGTCGGATCCCTACTTACGAACGGGGTGAGGCAACCCCGCACTAGCTGTGCCCCTCCCCCCCAGCAGACCGCCGAGATGCGGGGTGCCTCCCCCACTGTTGCCACTTCCGGCATGGGGGGCGCGTCCCCCCAGCAGACCAGGGAGACGCGGAGCTAGCGCTTCCCCCCCAGCAGACCAGGGAGACGCAGAGCGGCTTTTCTCGCCGCGGAGGACGCAGGTGGCGGGACCGCCGAGACGCGCCGCCTGAAAGGCTGTTCAGCTGGCGCTGCCCCGAGCGCTGCAGGGGAAGCGCCCCCCACACCGTGGGAGGCGGCGACAGTGGGGGAGGCACCCCGCCCCGCCAGCTTTGGATCCATTGGCCCCGTGGACGCCCCTGGGCAGCTCCAACACCCCCTGCTGTCGGCTGGAAGGAGGGTCTTGAGAATAAAGGACTGAGGGAAGTGAGGTGTGGGAGAATAAAACTGAACTCTGGAGAAATGTTTGGCTAGAGTTTCCCCTACAGTATGTACCAGTTCCGACTTAAGAACAAACCTACAGTCCCTATCTTGTATGTAACCCGGGGACTGCCTGTATATTTTTAAAGAAACATCCTCTGCTATTCGTGATTCTTTTTTTACCTCTCCGCCTTTTCTGGCTATCACAAGGTTCTGCTGTGTCTACCCGTCTCAAAGCCATGGGCTCTGTTCATTCCTGGTAATGAATGTGCTGCTACTCACATTTTTTGCTACACTCCCTTGTCAACTGTTAATACTTCTAGCTCATGTGCCAGCGCAGCGCTGCCACAGCCACCTGCTATGCTGTTGTCTGGCTTCAGCAGGCATTCTGCCAGTTAACAGAACCCATTGCCAGTAGGGAAATGGTGGCAGGTGTTTTTTTGCATTTGGAGAAGTCCTGTGTAAGGGACTTAGTTCTCCTCACCCCTCCACACACACGGAACACGTTATGGGGCCCTCCCCCCATTTCTCTCTTCTGCTGTAACCAGTGTATTTTGTGTTGCTGATACAAGCTTATAAAACACTTCAGCCCCGAAACATGTTGGGCTCTGTTCTTTGCTCATCTTACTGTTTAAAGGTGTGCCGGACTGTTAGGAAGCCCTAAATGGGAGAGCCCGTTTGCTGTGTTGGAGAAAATAGTCTAAATGTAGACTGGCAGGTTATGATTAGCACAGTATCTGCCTCTATGCCAGTAAGAGAGGATTGGTACCCCCTCATTCCAGGGAACACTTTGAGGGGTGCTTTTACCAATGTGAGAGAACAAAGTCCACTTCACAGAGTCCTAGTCTGGACAAAACACATAGTCTGCAAAAATGTATCTCCCCTACTCCCGCTCCACTTCCTCATGGGCCCATTTGTGACAGTCATTCTAGCTAAATTCTCTAATTAAAATATTCAGAACTTGAACTCTAAGGGCGAAAGTTTCCCAACAGATATCTCTGGTGCCCAGCAACTTGAGTCATTTGAACAGTTGCAATCAACTTTGTCTTACTACACACAAGTGTATTTGGGTGCCCCAAGCTGTGGCGTTATTATAGAATCCTAGGGCTGGAAGAGTCCTCAGGAGGTCATCAAGTCCAGCCCCCCCTGCCCAAAGCAGGACCAATCCCAAGTAAATCAACCTAGCCAGGGCTTTGTCAAGCCGAGATGTAAAAACCTCTAACGATGGAGATTCCACCACCTCCCTAGGTAACGGATTCCAGTGCTTCACCACCCTCCTAGTGAAATAGTTTTTCCTAATATCCAACCTAGACCTCTCCCACTGTGACTTGAGACCATTGCTCCTCGTTATGCAATCGGTCACTACTGTGAACAGCCTTTCTCCAGCCTCTTTTGAACCTCCCTTCAAGAAGTTGAAAGCTGCTATCAAATCCCCCCTCACTCTTCTCTTCTGCAGACTAAACAAACCCAAATCCCTCAGTCTCTCCTCATAGGTCATATGCTCCAGCCCCCTAATCATTTTGGTTGCTCTCCCGGGATCCTCTCCAGTGCATCCACATCCTTTCTATAGTGGGGGGCCCAGAACTGGACACAATACTCCAGATGTGGCCTCACCAGATCCAAATAAAGGGGAATATTCACTTCTCTGGATCTGCTGGCAATGCTCCTTCTAATGCACCCTAATATGCCATTAGCCTTCTTGGCTACAAGGGTACACTGTTGACTCATTCACTGTAATCCCAAGGTCCTTTTTCACAGAACTTTTACTTAGCCATTCAGTCCCCAGCCTGTACAATGCTTGGGATTCTTCCATCCCAAGTGCAGGACTCTACACTTGTCCTTGTTGAACCTCATCAGATTTCTTTTGGCCCAATCCTCTAATCTGTCGAGGTCACTCTGTAACCTATCCCTGCCCTCCAGCGTATCTACCTCTTCCCCCTAGCTTAGTGTCATCTGCAAACTTGCTGAGGGTGCAATCCATCTCCTCATCCAGGTCATTAATAAAGATGTTGAACAAAACCAAGAACAGATCTTTGGGGCACTCCGCTAGAAACTGACCGCCATCCTGACATCGAGCTGTTGATCACTACCCGTTGGGCCCAACAGTCTAGCCAGCTCTCTATCCATCTTACAGTCCATTTATCCAATCCATATTCCCTTAACTTGCTGGCAAGAATATTGTGGAAGTCTGTATCAAAAGCTTTGCTAAAGTCAAGGTATATCACATCCACTGACTTTCCCATATCCACAGAGCCAGTTACCTCATTGTAGAAGCTAATCAGATTGGTTAGGCACAATTTGCCCTTTGTGAATCCATGTTGACTATTCCTGATCGCTTTCCCATTTTCCTTATATTGGTACCGACCCTTGTGGGCTCAGCAGTAATCCGATTTTTCTCCTGCTTTAGCAGCGGAAGAATGTTACCAAGCCTAGGTTTGATCCCCGTGCCTAAATAAGTTGTATTACCCTATAATAGAGAATGCCAATGCAAGGGTGGGGTGGATTTTTTGGCCATGAGGCAGACGATCAAAAATGCCAATGGGTTTAAAGTGTTGTGACCAAGAACAGCTGAGATTCATGAAACAGAACTAAAATTCATTGCTAATGACACATCAGTTTGGAACAGGGACCTAGGTTGTAATGGGAGCTAACCTAGTCTGCAGGTGTTGATCGAATATCACTGTCAGATCATATTGCTAGTGGGTCTGTTAACTATTCAAGGGGATTAGAGAAGAAGTTTCTGCACAGTCATTTGCCTGCTCAGCTAGAGTGTCACTGGTACAGGATCTGTAGACACTAAGAAATAGACTTGTTGGTTTGTTTGTTTTTTAAACAAAATGTATCTTCCCACACATGCTGTGTAGAACCCTATAATGCTGAGATTCCTGATGTTGGCAAAACTGCAATTCCGAGAATGGACAGTGGATATTTGTAGAGTCTAGGCCTGCTGACGTGGGTATGTGAGAAGGGCACAGGGCAGCAGTAGCTGGAGCTCCAGCCCTTTTAGAATTGCTGCGGGAGCGCCGTGTGGCACACTCCAGTGCCTCGTGTCACACTCTTTAGCTGGATCTGAGGGCCGGCGGGGGGCACCACACTGTCTGGATGGCACGGGGGCTGTCTGTCCCAGCTTCAGCCCTTCCACTCAAGGACCTGCCCCTTTCAAAAGCAGGGAGATGGCCCTCCTTTCCCCGCATTGCCCAGGGGCCTGGCAATCCTGTCAGCTCCCTGGTAAAATGGGATGGTTTTTCTTAATGCAGCAGCAACACAGATATTAACAACTTCTACACAAATGGCCTGGGTGTCAGTATAGTGAATGTAGAAAAGGGGTGATGATAGAAGAGATTTTAATGGAGGAAGAAGTAATGTAAAGAATAACAATAAACCAAATCAAAGTTCCCTCAGATTTGTTGGATAGTTAATGCAAATAGGGAGGTAAGGAGACTATTATATTGAACATAAGAATTAAGGGCAGTAAGGGCTAAATATTGGCATAAGTGGAGATACCAAAGAACTAGCAGCCACATTTTTAGAGGTGTGTTCTCATTTTGTAAAAACAATGCGGAGTCCTATGGCCCCTTTAAAGACTAACAGATTTATTTGGGCATAAGCCTCCATTTTGGGTGTCCAACTTGAGTTACCAGACATAAAATCTGGTCCCATTGAAATCAATGAGAGTTTTACCATTAACTTAAATAGGGCCAGGATTTCACTCCAGCCCCTGGCTAACTTTTGGATTTCTGAAAATTCTGATCTAAATTTGTGTAGTTGGTCAGACAGATGTTGGCAATGTTTAGAAGGGAAGGATTAGTCTTCTCAGTCTTGTTGGTTTGAAATAGCCCTTCAGAAATGGATATCATTTTGGTAATTTGTTTAATCTCTGCTTTTCAAAATGCCCTAAAATAAAAATAGTCATGGTTCAGTTTGTTGTCTGATGCATTTTGTGGTGCTTTCTCCATGCAGATCGAGAAGTTGCAAAATCAGATTGAAAAAGAGAAACAAAGCAACCAAGACTTGGAGACTTTCAGCGAGGAGCTGATGAAAGAGAAAGAACAGTTACAGGGTGTTATGGAGACTGTAAAAGCCGACAAAGACAGACAGGTACAGACCACAAATATGATCCAGAAACTTATGCTCAGCTGTGGCCCTTTTACTATGGCCATTTAGAAGGTCTTAATAGCTGAAGGGGCTTGGTAAGAGACAGCAGCATATTGCATGCAGAACACTTGTTCAAATATAAGTAAAGATGGCTTTGAGCAAAAATAACTACATATGAAGGTATCTGCTGCTCATCCTATTGCTCTTTGAGAGCCTTCAAGTTGTTTATAAGATTGGTTCTTTCCTGCCCTTCAAAAAGGCTTGACTAGACAGATTAGGATGTACAGCTAAAATCCCATATTGCTGCAAAGAGTGGATAGATACCTGCTGTGTGTCATGGTAGTTTCCTTGATCTAAGTAAAAAAAAAAATTGCTGAGAATATTTTAAATGCCCTCCAGCCTCTACTGCAGTGATGCAACTCGAGTAAATACCACTATTTTATAAGATTACAAGGTATCATTCATACTTAGTGATTTAGTAAAGGGAATAGACATGTAGGTCATTGATGGGTGGTCTGCTTGCTTTTAAAATTTATTAAATTGATTTGTGTGACGAGGAGTGGGGTTAAATAATAAAAATAAGCCCTGCATTTGTAGAGTGCCTTTCATCCTGAAGGCTTTTCAAGTGCTTTACAGATTTATTCTCAGGGAAAACTCCCCTCTGAAATACAGCTGAGATGCCACTGTGTGTAAGAACACACCGGAGCGCCTCATGATATGACCAGAATTAGATGTTTTATATTTAGGACAGGAAGTGAAGAAAACTGTATGTAGGGTAGGCAGAAAGGACCTGATGTCCTTCCCTCAGGCTTAATCCATTTGCCTTCTGCCTGAGTAAGAATTAGGTAAAAATTTGCCTAAGAGTTTGAATATTTGGTCCAACATAATTCTCAATTTGTTCAAGAAATCATGATGTCTTGTCTTCCAAAGAATATTTCTTTAATGAACTCTTTAGCAAGTACTAGTGTACAGCATGTTAATTTTACATCTGATCAGAAATAGGGCACATGGGCGTTGCATTATCACAGTGATGAGTGGGGAATAAGAACCTAGAAAGAGGAAACAGTGCACCTGAGCACTGTGTTAGGGCACTGGTTCAATCTGACCCAGAGACAGGAGTGGCTTATAAGAAATAATCATGTCCAAGCTGTTCCATGGAGACCTCCCAACCCATGCACTGACCTGGACCTGCATAGTTCAAGATTGTGAAAGGAATAAAGCATAATGTTTAACTCATTAGTACCTTCAGATACCTTGTGTGTAGTATTAAAAGGGCTGGATAAAGCCAAATTTTCTTCAAGAAGCCGATTTCTTAGTTTGGATTGGTGGGAAGGGTTTCAGTCAGGGATGCCAATGACTAAACTGTTGAAGAATTTGTTGCATTAAATAGGCATTATTTTGTCAATACAGAGTTCTGACTGTTTCAAGGGTAAATTACCAGACTCTGTATCACTCTAAAAAACATTCTATCAATACCTCAGGCACCATCTACTCTATTATAGACAACTCTCTTCAGCCTGCCTGGTAACCTTGTTTTATTTTTAATGTAGATAAAGGATCTCAAACAAGAGAACGACCACCTCAACCAAGTGGTTTTGTCCTTGAGACAGAGGGCTCAAGTTAGTAGTGAGGCCCGAGTAAAAGACATTGAAAAGGAGAACAAGATGCTTCATGAAACAGTTACAGAGACTAGTAGCAGGCTCAGCAAGCTGGAGTTTGAGAAAAAACAATTGCACAAAGATTTTGAACAGGTTAAAGAAAAGGTAGAAAGAGTGGAGGAAATGGAAAAAGAGCTCCACCGGCTAGAGAGGGAGAACGAACAGCTTACAAAGAAGGCAGCAGCCATGAAAATTGTGACAGAGAAAGTTGAGGCTCTAGAGCAGGAAAATGGGGATCTGGAGGTGGAGAACAGGAAGTTGAGGAAGTCCCTGGACACGTTTCAGAATGTTTCCATCCGGCTAGAGGACCTGCAGAGGGACAATAAGCAACTGGATGAAGAGAACTTGGAGCTCAGGAGGATGGTAGAGACTATGAGATTTACCAACACAAAAATGGTTCAGATAGAGGCAGAAAACAAAGAGCTGGGGAGGGAGAAAGAAGAGCTAAGGAAAAATGTGGAGATGTTAAAAACACTGGGCAAGAAGTCGGAAAGGCTGGAGCTGAGCTATCAGAGTGTGAACTCTGAGAATCAGAGGCTTCAGCAGATTCTAGAAAGCAGCAGCAAAAAAAACCAAGAGCTAGAGAAAGAGCTACAGGAAATGGAAAGTGAAAATCAGGTCCTCCAGAGAAAACTTGAAGAGCTGAAGATTTCCAGCAAACAGCAGGAGAGGTTAGAAAAGGAGAACAAAGTACTGGAGCAGGAGGTGTCCCAACTGGAGAAAGATAAAAAAATGCTGGAAAAGGAAACAAAACGGCTTTGGCAGCAGGTGGAGTTGAAAGATTCTATTTTGGATGATAATACAGTAAAGCTGGCAGCTTTGGAGAAGGAAAACAGAACACTTGAAAAAGAAATTGCTCGATTCAGAGACTCATCTAATAAGATGAAAGAATTTGAAAAAGACAATAAAGATCTTATAAAGCAAGTTACCATTGATAAAAGAACACTAGCTACATTGAGAGAGGTAATTAAAATAACATTTCCTTCATCGCATGTATCTTATTTACTTAATTTGTTCTAGGTAATGTACACAGTGGTCCATTTCATGTCAGTTTGATCCAGACTGTAAATTGGGAGACATGAGTCTTGAAATTTTACATCACAGGCTGTGCTGCTGTCCAAGATAAAATACTAGAACTGCAGTGTTTTAGTTGGTGTCCATAACTCTATGCTAAATTCAGGCTAAGTTTTGCATTCACTACAATGGAGTCCTAAAATTTTTCTGCAGTGGCACATGGCAACACTTCCTGTGCATAGTGTATTGTACAGTGGTGGATCCTTAAAAAAAAAAACCTGATGCACAAGGTTAATAAGGACCTGTTCCTATAATGGTATCCATATGGTGGGAGCATACAGCCCAGACAGAGTCCTGTTAAAACTAGTGGGGTTTGTGTGGACAAATTCAGATGTGGTTTGAGGACTGTGGTGCAAGGAAGTATTTCTAGTATTCCTCGAATTTTCTATAGAAAGTATAAGGACACTCAAGACAACATTTTAGATATTGAGGTAATTTAGTTAAATGGTCAAATGTTTCAGGCAGTGGTTCCCAATGCCAAGCTACGGACCCTGGCTGCCAGGCCATGACAGCTCTGGGGGTTGGGGTACACCACTCTTGCCACGGCTGTTGGTAGAGGCATGTTCTGCCCTGCCTTTCCGCCAACCAGCAGCAGACAGGCTCAGGGTCTCCTCCCAGCTGCGAAAGATACGACCCTCCCATTGTGTAGGGAAGCACTCTTCCATGGCCAGAAGGAGACCTCATTCTGCGCAGCACTCTCGCCACACAGAGGCGCTATTCTGCAGCCAGAGGAGACCCTGCCTCTATCCGGTACTGGTTAGCGGAGAGGTGGGGCCGGACACACCTCTCTCAACAGTTGGGGGAAAGTTATTGACCAAAAGAAAAGGTTGCCTGTCCCTTTAAGGGCAGCTATTTTGAACTCTGTTGTCCTCCACAGCACACCTCCAACTGCCTTGCGGCACACTGGTGTGCCACGAAACACAGTTTAAGAAACGCTGACCTAAGTGCTGTTATAATCTATACTTCCGATTAGTTTTCCATGGTCTAAACAAATGATTTCATATGAACACATTTGGCTACATTTCTTGGAGGCACTGGAGAGAGAACATTTGAATATTTAGTTCTTTCAGTCTAGCTCCTGTTCAGCATCCATTTTCTTAGTTTCAGAAAATGTTTCTTGGGAAAAATATTTTTATCAGTTCTCTGCCCCTCTCCCTCCTCCCCATGATGGTTTAAGAACAAATCTAGATGAGGAAGTAGTCTTGGGGCTTGTCTGCACTTACAGCACTGTAGCACTTAGTGCAGACACTACATGAGCCAACAGGATTGCTTGTCCCATAGGTATAGGTACTCCACTTCCCTGAGAGGCAGTAGCTATGTTGACAGGAGACACTCTCACTTTGACATAGCATAAGCATCCATTGATATTATAGATCACGCCTTAGTGTAAAGCCCTGAAATAATTTAAATTATTTTGTCTAATATTTTACTGTATCTGAAATCCTTAAATCAGCTGTCCCCCCCCTCTGGTTTTTTAAATTTAATTCTAGAAATACATAAATATAATTTAAAAGAAAACTTGTGGCAGTCATATTGTCAATAGGAAGAACATACATAAACAGTTAGAGGAAACTGCACCTTAAATGTCAAAATATGCTTTTCACCCATAATCCATATCCTTTTGGAATATAATTGTCTCAGAGGTCATGCAGAACCATTTAAGAGGCATTGGGTCTTGTGTGCAAGCTTAAATTGGATGTGTGGTTTTTATAATACTGTTTTTCCAATCGTTTATTTGAATCACTGAAGTATAAGTACTGGGTGAAATCCTGGCTCCATGGAAGTCAATGACAAAATTCCCATTAATTTAAGTGAGATGTTTTCACTCATTGTAGTATTCTCTCCCTCTTTCTCTCTCTCTCTGTTTATATAATATGCCAAAGCTTTCAAAAGCATCCTGGGTGCTCAGGAAAATCAGGAGTCTTTAAAGGTTACCTCCAGTTGGACATCCAAAATCATTTCATAGAAACATAGAACCATAGAGCTGGAAGAGACCTCAGAAGGTCATCAAGTCCAGACCCCTGCCCTAGGCAGGACCAATCCCAACTAAATCAACCCAGCCAAGGCTTTGTCAAGCTGACACTTAAAAATCTCTAGGGATGGAGACTCCACAACTTCCCTAGGTAACCCATTCTAGTGCTTCACCACTCTCCTAGTGAAATAGTTTTTCCTAATATCCAACCTGGACCTCTCCCACCACAACTTGAGACCATTGTTCCTTGTTCTGCCATCTGTCACAACTGAGAACAGCCTTTCTACATCCTCTTTGGAGCCTCCCTTCAGGAAGTTGAAGGCTGCTATCAAATTCCCCTTCACTCTTTTTGCTTCTGCAGACTAAACAGATGTTGCTTTTGGAAATGGAATCTAACAGTGAAATCAAGAAGTTTACTTTACATGTCAGTGTTTTCTTTTACATACTTAGGACTTAGGTATACAGGGAAACTTATTGGCATAATTATATTGGTGTAATTATACTGCTATATTTATAGTAGTATATCTCCCTGGGTGGACACTTCTTTATTCTGGTGTAATTAAAAATTATTTGAAAGCAGCATAACCAAAACCAGAAAAAGGTACTTGAATACCAGAGTAGAGTGTGCACACTGAGAGTTATACTGCTATACTCTAGCTAGTAAATTTCCATATCTAGCCAACACTTAGGTATAGAAAAAGCCTTCAATACTGTAAATGCACAGAGTAGTACATTGAAAATCTTATTTAATTATCACAGGAAATTAGTAAATTGATGTCCCATCACTTGTTTTGAATTTAATCATTTGTGCTTCCATTAGCATCATGTATTTGTGTTTCGTTAGTTAGCTTTTTACTATTCTGAAGACTTTTTTTAATTACTTTTACTTGTAATTATAAAAAAATTGTTTTCTTCTTGCGGTTAGACTCAGAAGACTGTGAGCTCCCTCTGCTGGTCCAATATAAATTCACTAACAAAATGGTCTCAGTTCTACAATATGCTAGCAACATGATGCTAATGGAAGCACAAACAATTAAATTCAAATTAACAAAGGCCCAAATCTGAAGGTAAAATCTCCGTAATTTATTCTACAAATAGAGACTGAAAGTAGACTGCTGTTTCAAACAAAACATCTGACTCTCCTCTCACAATGATAGACAGTGGAATTGCTCTTACTATACATGGGTCTGAGAAAAGAAGCAGGCTACAAAAACAGTGGGTGAGATCCTGACCCTGCTGAAATCAATGGGAAAACTCTCTTTGACTTTAATGGAGTCAGGTTTTCATCCAAAGCCCTTATCATTCTCCACGGTTTTTAAAATCACTGGTCCTTTGTCTTCTATATGATGATTAATGATGTTAGTGTTGTTACAGGATTTGGTCCTTGAAAAATTAAAGAGACAACAGTTGTCTAGTGAGATGGACAAACTGAGCCAAGAGCTGGAGAAGATTGGACTGAACAAAGAGCTGCTGCTACAGGATGATAATGGCAATGACAAGTGAGGAAACTGAGCTCCTTACAGTGTAACTCCATAACTCTTTAAACTCTGCTCACCCCAGCCTTTTGTTTCTTCATTTTGACATTTTGTATGTGCATGTCTTCACCCGCACATCAGTTCTGTGAGACTGAATATATTTATGAAGTAAGGCAGCCAGATGCAGGTTGGAAAAGGGCTGTTCCTGAAAGCATGGGGGCTGTCCTTATTCTTTTCCGTTCCCATCAGGGTCATAGACTAGATCCAAGCAACACTAAAGCAATTGTTACTAGTAGGGGGTTTTAACTGATGTGGGGAAAGGGGAATAGAGGTATGGCAAAAATCTCACACATGGGAGCCTATTGTGACTACACTCTTCATAAAGGAAAATGCTGCAGTATTTTATACTGAGCACTCCAGCGGGAGTATTGTAAGCTATGGTGATTTAGACGATTACAACAGTATTTTTGAAGGGTTAAAAGTAACGGAACCACCACCAGCCCCTCCCACCTCCATCCACCCCATTGAAATCACAGTTTCATGCTGTAGCCAAGAGAGACAATATGAAACCATTTGTGTTTTCTATTGTTAGAAAACAAAGCCTAAGACACTGTAACAAGCCTTAATGGAAATTATGTAGGCAGATAACAGCAGTGTTCAGTAGCTACTTAAAAGGGAAATGAATTCCATTCCAGTGTGCTGTACTGATGACATTAACTTAACCATTACATTGCTTCGTACTACAGTGTATCTGGCTTATAGCTGTTTTGTGTACCCCTCTAAATTTAGCAGGCAGCATGTAGGATTTTGACCTTTTACACAGTGGATTATACCATGAGTAACTCCAATGAAGGAGCTTATACCAGTGTAGAAAATAGTGTGGGTTCAGAATCAAAGCTTCCATTTACATTCACTTATCTTCATGAAACTTGCTTCTGGAAACACTTATGGTGATTTGTGTCCTAAGTTCTGCCTTCACTTGAGGAGGGAGGCAATTTTTAGATTTAAAAAGGGTAACAATTTTTGCCACCTGCTAACTATATTTATAGTTGAACTCTGCTGGGAAGGTAAAATATACTTACTTGACCATTATTCGTTACGTGGAGCATTCTGTGCCTCTAACATTTAATTGGTGATCCAGCCAGATGTGAAAATAAATCTAATGTGTAAAGGTGTGGCACAGGACATCTCTGATGGGCAAGTCCTATAGAATTTAACAACAAAAAAATCTTTTTTTTTTAAGGCTTTTTGAAATGTCCTATATAATTTAATAGAGAACAATATTTTTAATGCAGAATTATGTAGGATTGGGTTTCCCTGCAATCTATAGAAACTCTTAGCAGGGATATAGTTCTCTTTTAAATTTTACAGTATGGGTAGAAAAAAATAGGTTATTCTATATTGAATTCCATAGTTTTTCTTTGTTCTATAGAATTGAATTGGTTTTATCCCTATTAAAATCTGTTGGTATTTCCCATAGGCAGTTTTTTTCCTCTCTAGTCATCTTTCAATTTACATTTTGTCCAAATGCAAAAATATAGAGTAAGGATGGAAACCAGGTGTATATCAAAAGGCAAATATATGTAATTATAAGATTTTTAATGTGGGAGAGAAATGTACACTAGCCAGATGGTTACATGTCTTCCAGTGAAAAATGTTGGAATGCTGTTTTCATTGTCTTTCAGAAAATACAAGCTTCTGGAAAGCAAAAGTGAATCCGCACTAAAGACAACACTAGCTATTAAAGAAGAAAAGATTGTATCATTACAGGCTCAAGTAGAAGAGTCTCTTAACTTGAATCAGCAGTTGCAGAATGAGCTAAATACAGTAAGAGGAAACTCCATTTTAAGGTTTAACAATTGTATAGGTTGGCACAACACAATTTTACTCAAGAGAAACAGGTACCCCCCCAAAAAAACCAAACCCCTGTTTAACTTAAATGCCTTCTTCAGTCATATTCTATATATCAGTACTAACAATGCTCAGATTGATTTTTTGGAGTCCAGGATGAGATTTTCAAGAGTGCTCAGCTTTGCCTTAGTCTTATTTCCTTTTGAAGTCATGGAGTTTTACTACCAGCTGTTGTCTCTTGTCTTATGCTTAGATTGTAAGCTTTTTGGGGCTGGCATCATCTTTTTGTTCAGCACTAGGACTCTTAGATACAACAGTAGTGCAAATAAAAAATAATCTTCAACGAGAACAGAGTTAAGCCAATTTTGAATGCTTCTGAAAATCCCTATACTAGGGTATAACCTTTTTATTATTATTACTTAATTGGAGAGAGCACCTGACTGGGAATGAGAGGTGTGCATTCCTTTCTTGAGTTATAATTTCTCCTCTGTATCTCAATTTCCCTATCTGTAAAATGGGGATAATTATATTCTTCTCCCCACATCTTTTATAAAGTACCTTGAAATCACAAGAAAAAATTCTGCATAAGACCTAATTATTATTATTGAGTTTTATTTTATTTGAGTTTTCCACAGTTACCTTTAAGTGAGTTTTACAGATGTATCTTGTCCATTTCATAGATAAAGAAGGATTTTGAAGTTCTTAAACAAAACCAAGAAGATGGGCCACGTGTGCAGAACTTGTTAAAATCTCCTGCAGAAAAATGTGTTTCTAGCCACCAGAATAAAGAGAAGTGGGAAGTGGGACATCAAGAAACAACAATGGAACTGCTGAAAGTGAAAGACAGGGCTATAGAGCTGGAAAGGAATGTAAGTCTTTTCCTTCGATTTGCAGGCCTTCGATTTGCAGGCATAAGGCATTTGGGGAGGTTTGTGTAATTTTTGAAAGTAGGAAGCGACCCTGAGTTCTGTGTATCCAGAGAGAAACAGTGGTCAAAGCACTAGCCTGGGACTCAAGAGTCAGGGATTCTATTCCTTGTTCCACCAGAGTCTTCCTGGGGGACCTTTGCTAAGTTCCCCATCTGTTAAATGAGGCTCACAGGGTCATTATGAGGATAAATACATTGAAGATTGTCGGGAGCTCAGATATTATGGGCAACCTAAGCTAGTGAGAGGGCCACATGAGTGGCCCTCCTTTATCTTAGTGGGCCACAAGACTGTCATAACCAAGATAGTCTCCCAGGCTAGGATAGTTTTGCAAAGTGCACTTGCATACCTAGACTTTGCGTCGTGTGCCTATTGAACCGTAGCAGCACTTTGATTGCATGCTGAAGGAACACGTGGCTCTCACAGTCAATGTTGCGTGCTGTCAGCACACACCTCACTTCACATGCCCTTTGCTTTACGTGTGTGTTCACTGTAGTGATACTGGTAGGGGGAAAAAAGCCTATGTGAATGGAAACCAGCGGAATCTGGCCACCCTGCACGTGGGCAGCAGTAAACAAAATGTCTCATGAGCCACACACAGAACCCCAATGGGCTGCATGCAGGCCACAGATTACCCACCAATGTACAATGGTAATGGACCATACAATTTGTGTAATGGACCACAATTTGGAATAATTTTGTCATTGAAAGGGAAATTCACTCCGTGTGCAGAGAATCAGCAGGAGGCCTATGTGCTACTTAAGCGCTCACCTTGAGGTCTTATATAGGATTTTAGTGGCACATAAGTCTTGTGCTGGCCTCTGTCCAGAAGTGAATCTTGCACAATAACATCTATTCCAACTTTGATTTAATGCTGTGAAGTGTTAGCTGTTAAAACTTCATTATGTAAGGGGTATCAGTAGTTTGTTTTCACACTTGATAAGGCTCTAAATAATCAAAACAGTTGTATATTTTTTTCCTCCCCCCACCCTTCTATTTTGTTTCTCTGTTAGAATGCAGCCCTTAATGTTGAGAAGCAGCTGCTTAAAGAACAGCTGAAGCATTTGGAAATGCAGAACCTCTCTTTCAACAACCAAATCCTGACACTACAGAAGCAAAATGTCTTCCTTCAGGAGCACAACACAGCTCTGCAAACCCAAACAGCCAAGCTCCAGGTCAGAACCAAATACCAATATATCATGAAACTATGGATTTGCTTTTAGTTGTGTGGAGAAGCTGGATGCATAACAGGAAGCTTTCGATGTTGACAGTAAACAATGCAGATGATGCTCAAGCAGGGAAGGTCAGATTCAGATCTGAATTTATTCAAATTAAAAAGGGTTTGGATCCAACATTTCAGCCAGGGCATAAAGTTGCTATTTATAGTACCTGATTTAGTAATTAGTAGTTCCAGCGTGCTGTTCCAGGTGTAGTAGTCTATCATACCATCCTTCTTCATGTTAATTCTTTTTTTCTTTGTATACTGTGACCAGAAAGCACTTTCCCAGGAAAGTGAGAATGGGTGGTATATCCAAATCAATATATTATAGGTTTCTGGCAGTTGGTTTCTTGATAAAAATTCAAAATTTTCCATGAAAAGGAGACGAGAACGATTTCATTTATTGAAAACCCCATTTTCTATCAAAGCAGTTTAAATGGAAACTTTTTAAATTAATCTTATTCTGACCTCCACTTGAACTTAACTTCCACTTTCTCAACATGCATCCTTCAGCACTTAGTCCTACTCTTAACCATGTATTCACCACTAAGCCAATGCACCATGCAAGTACCAAAAGTCATCTTAACTGAGATTTTGGTGGTAGATAGGTTTCAAATGGCTCCCCCGCACTATGGTGAATTTCACCCACAGTTGCAGTAGGTGAAATTAACATTCAGTTGAATACAAACAAGTACCCACTTAAGCTTTTGTACACTCTTGTCAGCATTATACATGGGACCCAAATGTTCCAGTTTCCTTACCTTTTTGTAATCTGGCCTTAAAACTGCTGTGTCAGCTTTTGGATTGTCTTGCTACAGGACAAATATTGATCTCACGTAGGCCATGACTTCATATCCTGTAATTACTACTAAAAGGTTGCTCAAGAATCTTTTCCAAATTTCTTTGTTCCCAGTAATTATAAGCATGTTTTTGTGTGTTACCCATGTCAGCATGTAAATTGCATAGCATGTCGTATGTACCAGCTTGTGTATGTAAATATAATTACTTTTTATTTGAGAAACTTTAGGTAGAAAATTCAACTCTGAGCTCCCAGAGCACTTCACTGATGGCCCAGAATGCTTTACTTCAAAACCAGCAGACAGCTAAGGAAAATGAGAATGAAAATCTACTGAAACAGAAAGACCAGCTCAAAGCTGAGTATGAGTCTCTGCTGCAGGACCACGAATACCTTGCCTCACTGCATGAGAGACAATCCACAGAATATGAAATGCTAATAAAGCAGCACAGCTGCCTGAAAACATTGCACAAAAATCTGGAAGTCGAGCACAAAGCTCTTGGGGAAAGGTATGAATTTTCAAGATGCATTTCACTATTCTGAATAGTCACTAATAAAGGAATGACAGTTCAGCAGTACCCAAGGGAATTGCATGGCTATTGTGTGCTAAGTACTCAGGTTGCAGACGTTCATTTTTCTTTTTGTTCTCTGAGAGTAGGCTTAACTAGCATTTAATTTAAGTAATGCATTGCTCTTTGAGGCCTTCCTTCTTATTTTTCCTTTCGTCCAGTAGGTTAAGATTGAAAACATAATGTCCTGCAAAGGGATAGACAATTGAAACTATAACAGGATGATTTGGGGAATTACCAATAGAAGGTAGAATCACAGACAGATGAAATGCAGTATCTAGAGTGCCTAATTACCAGTGAGAATTGGACATAGGATCCTTGGTCTTTTACGCACTTTTGAAATGTTTGCCCATAATGTCTTTAAAATGTAGACCGTTAAGATTTCTTTGATCCTGCCTCTAACTCATTAATTAACTAGCAATGTATGAATGTGTATCTTGAGAACTTCAAAACAGTGTGAATCACTAATAATTGTGTAGAGCAGGGGTCACCAACCTTTCAGAGGTGGAGTGCTGAGTTTTGCCCTATTCACTTCTGGGTATGGGTCCAAGTGCCAGTGATAGTTTTAAAAAGACAATAATAGTCCTACTTACATTTTAGCAGCTTCATTAATTAATACTTTAAGATGTAGATCTTACTATTTAGTGTGATCCTTGTCCTTGCTGAGTTCTCCGATCTCAGGCACATAGTTTGATTCTTTAAGCAGCACACAAGCCAGTCAGTACTATGCATATGCAAAGAGCAATAGATTTTCAGGATATGCAATACATATTCAACCCCCAGATTCAACCCCTCACAGTAGCAACCCACCTACCCGCTCTAACCCCTGGCAGCTGCAGTCCACCCGCCCGCAGGTTCAACACCCCCACTCCAGTCCCCAACCTACCCACGGCTGCAACACTGCCCCTCTGGTCTCCAACCTGCCCACGGCTGTAATACCCCCTCCCTCCAGTCCCCAACCTGCCCACCTGCGGCTCCAACATGCCATGGTAGTAACCAGCCTGGCCACCACGTGTTCTAAGCCTGAAACGCCATCCACCCCACAATGAGGCCTCGGCCTCAGCCCCAGCGGCAGTCGGTCCCTAATCTGGCCGCTCACAGCTGCAACACCTCCTCTGGTCCCTAACCTGCCCACGGCTTTAACATGTCGTGTCAGCAACCAACACAACTGTCACATGTTGTTAGGGCCAAAACATCGTCCCCCTCACAATGTGGCCCCAGCAGCAGCTGGCCCCCAATACAGAACTGGCTGCGCACAGCTGCAAAACACCCTCTTCTAGTCCCCAAGCTGCCCATGGTTTCACCAACCGACCACCTCCAGTCTTCAGGCCTCCCATGCCCGCCTGCACTCCCTGGTCCCTAGCGCGCCTGCAGCTTCAACATGCTGTGGCAGAAACTTGCCTGGCCGCCACGTGTTCTAGGCCCGAATTGCCATGTGCCCCACAATGTGGCCTCAGCCCCAGTGGCAGCCAGCCCCCAAATGGCACTGGCCATCCGTGGCTGCAACGACACCTGATTTCCCACCCCCCCAGGTTGCCTGTGCCCTCCCCTCTGATCAGCCCACCTACCCTCCCCTCCCCAACGCAGCCCTGGGCCATCTCTGTCCCTGCCCCTGTCAGCAGTAGCAGCCACCGACACTCATCTTCCAGGACCAGGAGGAAAATGAGTGCTGCTGCGGAGGTGGGCAGGCTTCGATTTTTTTGTGCATTGCCACATAGGAGCGCACATTAAAGAAACAGTGGTACAGGCTCCCAGCTGTCGGGGAGCAGGGGCAGCACTGAGCTCCCGCCTTGCATGCCTAGAAAATTGGCTCGCATGCCACTTGTGGCACACGTACCAGGGGTGGCCAGCCCCCAGTGTAGAGGAAATATATGGATTATTGTGACAAAAGAGGTTGTCTTAGAGTAGCAGTTTTCAGCTTGTGGTCTGCCCTCCTGGAAGGGATCCACAGACTACGCCTAAGATGTCCACTGGGGTCCACAACTCCATTGGAAATGTTTTAAGGGGTCTGCAAATGAAAAAAGGTTGAAAACCACCGTCATCAAGGGTACGTCTACCCTACAGTTAGACACTGGCCGCTAGTCCCTGTCAGGAGCTGGCAGGGCTCGGACTATGGGACTGTTGAATTGCAGAGTAGATGTTTAGCTTCTGGCTGGAGCTTGGGCTCTTGGATCCTCCCACCTTGCAGCATCCTAGAAACCAATCTCCTGGCCAAGTCTGAAGCCTTTCCAGCAAAGAAACAGCCCTGTAGCCCAAGCCCTGTGAGCTGGAGGCAGCTGGCGACCAGCCTCAGGTTTTCCTTGGCTGTGTAGACATATACTAGGAAGCCTTGTTGGAATAGAATGTACATTATGCTTTTTAAATATTCATTGTTTTCTTTCTATTTTCCCCATCTATAGCATTTAGAAACTCCATTCTGTACAATAAAATTAGATTAATATGTTTCCCTTTCAGTTGCTAGTCATTTTCACTTTCTGGTGATCATGCATTGGGTCTAATACTGCCTGGGGTCACTGCTGCAAGCAAATAAGAATACCCCACTTCCTGTCCTAAAGAAAAAACAAATATTAAATTTTTGATTATTTTTTCCAAAAATCTGTTAACATTTAATTTTTATATAAAACCTGAACTTGAGGCTCAAATTAATTGACCGGGTCCTGTGGTTGTGGATTAATAGAAACTTTTCTGTCTTAAACTTCAAGGATCTGGCAATAGCCAGATTTGATAGGGTACAGAAAAAAAATGTTGTGATGAAAATATCCAGTAGAGCTGTCCAACAGGACAGCTGCCTATCAGCTAAGTGAACTACAAGCGATTACACAGGCATCATCCTAGCTTGCTGTGGCTTTTATAGAGTGATTGATGGTTCCCGCTGATATGAGTCTTGCTTTAGATGATCATATTGCGGTTTGTAAAGGCAATGAACATCAATAATTAAATGTTTGCAGCATGAGAAGTCAGTGGCCTACTGAAAAATAGGTGGTTGTCACTGAATGCTTTGATCATCGTTGCTGATGCTGGAGATAACATCTCAAATTCTCTTGCCCTAAGTATTGTTGGGCTATCTGTACCAGTGAAAAATGCCAGAGTGGAAACAGATGGTGACCTTTTGTGTACTCAGAACAGGTTCATTTAGCCAGTATTAAGAATGGGATGCGCTTCTTCATAATCTCATCCTGGGTCAAGTTGGGAAGATATCAGGCAAGGTGATTTTGTGTAAGGACAAACTGCATCTTTGTTTGGCACTTGGGGGGGAAAAAAGCGTGTCTCTTTTTTGTTTTTACATTTATGTGCAACATGAGGCACGACTGGCAGAGTAGTCGGGAGGAAATTAGTAAAACAGTGAGTTGCAAAGTCATCTGTTTTATTCTGCTTCTAAGGAGGTATTAAATCAATGAGAGGAAATTTCTCACTTTTCCCTTCAACTAAGATGCACCACCCAGGAAATGTACCCCAAATTTGTAAGTACTCTGCAGCAGCATGTCCTGCAGGCATGAGTTGTCCATAACAGGGATGACCCTCCAAGCCATATTCGACAGTCTTCAGAAGCTCAATAGCTGGGGCTCAGGGCTTTGTCCCCACTCCTGCTGATGTCCTGCTACAAGGCAGAGGTCTTGGGCTTCACTGCAGTTTGGTAGGCAGAGAATGGTGGGATGCAGGGGACTCTGTGAGCTGCATGTCAACATGTGAAAGAGCTGCAATCAGCTCACGAGCTGCACTGTGGCCATGTCTGGTCTGTAACCTCTCCAAACAGGGGGTTTTGTTCCAGGCAATCCGGTAGTAGTTTTTCTCTTGGATAATCATGAATATAGACCGTAGTCCCACCACAGGAGTGTATCTCAAAGTACAGTGAAATGACCTAGCAATACACAGAAGATGTGGGTTTGATTTGGCTAGAAAAGGTATAGTTGACTTGACATGTTAGCAGGCATTTATTAAAAACAACATTTTCTTTATGCTGTAATATGCTGGCTGGCTTGTGCTGAGAGGAACTCCATCCACCTTGTGCCTTTTTTGAGTATTTTGGATTCTGCTTATTAATAAGGATAACTAGCTAGCTACCAATGCTAGGGCAGATATTACACAGTTCTGCATAGCTTGTTGTGTAGAAATGTGTAATCCATCACAGATATTGAAATAACTCTTCCCTCTGGAGTTAAACAATTTACATGTTTCGGGGATTTACATTATTAACTTACATAGGTTGGTTAGTAATCATGCATTTTGAGCTACTTATGCATATATTTCTAATGATGGCTGTGTATTTTAAAATGTTCTCTGTCACAAGTATCCATCCATGGTTTCAGTACAAACAGAGCAGCAGCAAGAGGAGGCCAAGTAATACTGTCAGTATAGGAATATGTCCATTCAAGTCCTTGATCAGTGTAGGCTGATTCAGTGCTGGGATGCACTTGGTCTGTGTAGAGAGAAATCTTCCCATCACTGTACTGTCACCAGTGCTACACCAATGGTGGGGATATTAGTGAAGATTGGCCATTGACTGATTTACCTCTAAGTAGTCTAACCTGCTCAGAGGTAGGCCCTGGTGTGAGGCTGCTAGTAGCAGATCTAAACTAGTGCCAGCCAAGCTGCAGAAACCCTAGGACAGAGAGAAGAGAGTTTCTGAAAGGCTCCATAATAGGGCTATGAAAGGTTATCTGGTTAACAGGTGATACTTACTGGCTCTGGTTAATCAGTAGGGGCTGGCGCCACTCCCACCCTGCCATGAACAGGGGCCCGCCACAGACAGGAGCTGCCCTGAAGCAGCCCCTGTCCGTGGTGGGCCCTGGGCTGGAGCATCCTGTGCTTGTGGCAGGGAGGAGCCCCATCCTGGCCATGATGGGCATGGGGGACTGCTCCAGTCCATCTCCCCTTTAATCAGTTAAATGTCACACTTAAACAGGATTTTCCATCCCTACTCCATGCAGACAAGGCCTTGATGACCTTTGTCAGGGTGGTGACATATTTGGCACACATTTCTGATTGACATGGGCGATCTATTGAAAGTTATTCTTGAAGCTGGACATAGAAGTCTAAAGGAAAGCCAAGACTCAAGGGCAAAGGATGAGATTAAAGAAACAGGTTTGTAAAACAAATTTGTGCATGTTTTCTCAAAAGGTAAAGTAATTATAGAATTGTAGGTTTTAGAGGAATCGCAAGGGTCATCTAATCTAACCCTCTGGTTTACATGAGAAACTATCCCCCAAGTTCAGGATCTTCTGTTCTTCAGGTGGACTCTGAATGCTCCTTATTTAAAATGCCCTGCAGCTGAGAAAGAGAAATAAACTTGGTTAATTCATCTCCATTACTGCCCCTGGTGCTGAATAGTAAGGAAGAGCTTTTTGTGTGGCAGACAGGTACTTCTCTGTGTGGCAGCTCACTGGCTGGAATTTAGAAGGAGCTGTAATGTGACCCCTGGGAGAGTAGGATGGTAGCCTGAAAGAGAAATTAGTTGGTAAGTGTCAGTATATTTGGTGCTGCTCTCTTTCTGTTGTTTCCTTTTTACTATTTACTGTGGCTGCAAAGTAGCTGGTTTTGGTCTGCTTTCATCTCCCTTGAAATGAGACTTGCCAGTGCCTGGTTGGATGAATGCAGTGGAAGTTTGCCTGATCATTGTAGCTTTGTAATGTACCGTACTTCTCTATCCTCTGCTTGGCTGCTATTTTGAAACTTCTTATAACAAGGTTTTTCTGTGCATCACAACACTTATACCTGCCCCAGCAAGAGTTCACTATGAGGGTGAAAGCCTGCTGTCCCACCTCCAGCAAAGGGTGCACACCACTGTCCCAGAAAATTGCACTAAGTCAAGACACTGGTCATTCCACAGGATATTGAAGCAAAAACCTTGGCAGAGGACCCCAGTTGCAGAAAATCCACCTGAGAACGCTTTGCTATGGTGCAAAGTGGCCATAACCGTTCAGGATGGCAGTATGGGACCAGTGTTATCTGAAAAGTGGGCAGCCATGGCTTGTAAGGGGTGCTCAACCCCCTCAGCCATGCTTGTCATTTTTACACAGTAGGGAAATTGATCCACTGTGCCAGTAGGGTCAGGAGAGATGTTGTTATAAAGCTGGGTATCCTCAGCAAAGAGAAGACAGCACTGCCCTTTTTTACTGCCCTTGATGGCCCATTGGCAAAGTGAACAAATCAGGACATGGAAGAGTGAAATAGAACACTGCAGAGTGGTGTCCTCAGGGCAAATAGACCCCTGTACTGTCTTCTGGGATTTCTCATTAGCAAAGGAGCAGAACCATTTCAGCGCCACAGTCAACCACTACAAAAAGTTACAGCATGTCAGCAACACTCCATTGGCACTGAAATGCTATGATCACACTGTCTGACCTCTACATGTAATATTTGAGGGTTGAGATATGTAGCTGATTTCACTCTTTTCTTGTTTTTTGGCTACCTCTCTATGCTCTGAACGGGGGTTTGAGACTTGTCTCTAGTAACTGATTCTAAATGGTATGTTGGTTTAAAAGGTGCAGCACTGTTTGGGAAGCTCCCTTTAGGTTCCCTTCACCCTGGAGAAATCCTTACTTTTTATACGGGTTGATCAGGATATACAGAGTGATCACAGTTCTTATAATTAGCATTTTAATTCAGACAAAAATACAATGATGCAGCCTCCCTGTCAGGTATTAACTAGCATGAATTCACTCACTTATGATAGATTTCTTTTGAACTCAACTAAAAATGTATACAGTATATTGAAGAAGTCTCATTTTCTGATGGATGCATTTTTATCTACTGAGAAAACTATGTAGCCAAAGCCCAGAAAGTGCTTATTTATCTCTTGTAGGTACAACAGTTTAGAAAAACACAAGGCAGAATTGGAAGAGTTGGAAAATGTTCTAAGAACTGAGAGAGAGGTTCTGCAACAAGAAAGGAGAACAAATGCAATCGCCACTGGAGAAAATCAAAAGCTGAGAGAAGAGCTGGACAGGTAACACTGCTTGGAAAAGTGCATTGTGTATATTAGTAAAAATTATATCATATGCAATATAGATTTGCTCTAGTCCACTGCTGAGTTAACATAAGCCTTCATTGGTGTGTCTTGTCATAATAGAATTTCTGTTCCCTAATAGCTTTGTTTTATTAATCTGATCATGTTTGCTTAATCGCTGGTAGATAATCAGCTTTCTAATCCTTGTAAATGGGTACTGTTAGTCAGTGATTTAGATGTGGTCTGCTACTGTGACTTGTACTCATTCTAGATAGGCTGGGCTGTGGTTTCTGTTTGATGTGTATCTGTTTTATAAAAGGTCTACTGACTAAATTCTGTGCTGATTTCTAGCTGTTGCAATCACATGAAATTGCATGGAATTGCCTGGGGCATAAATCAGTGTGGAATTTGCCTTTGTGGGGGAACAGAAGGAACATAGCTTCCAGTAGTTGAGGAATAACTGGAGGGTGTTCTGCTACAAAACGTAGAAGAAATATTGTATTCTTTAACCACCAGAGATGCTGACAATGAAATTCAGTACTGGCGGTTCCAACTATTCAAAAATCATGATGATAGCTTAAAATACAAGATTTTAAAATAATAATAAATGTTTGGTGCTCTGTGAGGGTTTCGGGGTGCGATCACCCCCTCCCGGTCCGAGAGGGGGGGTCTGCGGACCCCTTTTGGTCCTCCTTTTGTCCTGTGTTGTCCCTGGGCCGCCGATGTGGAGTCCGGGCCCCTGGGGTGCGATCACCCCCTCCCAGCCAGAAGGGGGGGTCAGCGAACCCCAGGCCGTGAGTACCCGCCGAGCGGGATGGGGCCGGAGCCCCTAGCCTTAGGTCCTCCTCCCCCAGTCCGGGGTTCTAGTTTGGTCCCTGTCGGTTAGTGTGGCTGGCGGGTGCTGGACGCTCCCCGTGTGGAGGGAGGGGGACCCGGTCCCGCCCTCTCTCCGGGTCCCAGCCCGGGGCCCTGAGCGCCGGGGCCGCTAGCGCCCCGGCACGGTGGACGGGGGGGGGGTGAGGATTCTCCCCCCTGTGGCCCGTCCACCCACGGCCGCCAGAAGCGCCTTGCCCCGGGCTCCTTCCTCCCTCCCGTTGGGTCCGCCTGCCGATCCCCGTCGCCCTGGCGCCTACCTTGACTCCGCGGTCTGTGGCGTCTCACGTTCCGATGGAGTCTCGGGGGTGAGCTCTCCGGCCCTGGCGCGCTCCTGGCCGTCCCGGTCCCTCCTGACTCGGCGCGGTGGGGTCCTTCTGCCGTCTGGCGAGGGGCTGAGTGCTCGCCAGGGGCAGTGGCTGTCCCGGAGGCCCCGGGACCAGCGCCGGGCCGGCAGCCGGGCTGTGTGGCGCTCACGCTCCGTCCTGCGGTGGGGGCTGCTCCTCCGCCGCCGCGAGGAGCCTGCGCCCCGCTTCTCCGGTGGCGGGCACTTTTAAACTGGCCCGCCGCGCCGGCCGCCGCCCGGGGCCCTGCCCCTTCCGGGCACGCCACCGCTGGCGGCCCTCGCCAGTGGCCGTGCGCCCCGGCCCCGCCTTCCCTGCGTGGGCCGGCGGGGGGGAAGCCGCCCGTCAGCTGCCGGCGCAAGCGCGGGGGAAGCGCCCCCGCCTGCCGCCCCCGGCGGCTGGAGTTGCGGGGTTGCTGGGGGGTCTGGGGCCGGCCGGCAGAGCCCCGCCGGTGGGGACTCCGCTCGCCCCGCCCCCGGGAGAGTGACGGCCGGCGGGGGCTCCGCTCCCCTCGCCCCTGGTCAGGGGCCGGCCCGTCACATGCTCTTTATTTGCTTTCTGATTTCCAAACCATTATGACATGCTCAGGTCAAATTTTTAAGCTTTTCTGACCAACCATAAGGTCTAGACAATTGTTTTATTTTTTTTTTTTTTATTTTTTTTTTGTAAAATAAAAAGCTGAGATTCTCATATAATCACATGTTGCCAGGAAGGAGGGCTTTATATAAAACACCAAATATTACAAGCCATTCACTAAAGTTATGCAAGCTGGAAATTATCACTCCCCAAATACGCCCTATTGTTTCCCTTACATTTGTAACTATACAATCTTTGATTTGTTCAAGTACAGGGGTACTCGCAATAAATTTTTGGATGGTCTTGGAGTGTGGCCACAGTGTGCTCGTGGCCGCACTGACACTTTTTTCCTTAAAACACCGAATCAACTTTAGGAAAAATACATAGCACACATCTATATCCATGTCATTGTAATATATGCAGGTGTTTTTTGTACACTCAAATATAAAAATATTGCTGTGAAGAGTGATCTATGTATGTTTGTCAATATCACTTTTCTCAGCAAGTCCCGGGACAATGTAAGCCCTGGATGGAGGCAGAGGCAGTGGGAGACTTGGTGAGATGGATGTTGGTTGGGGAAGGCAGCAGGGGCCTAGGGCCATGGACGGGTGGATGCAGGACCAGGAAGGCAGTGGGGTCCAGGGCGATGGGGAGAGGAGGCACAGATCTGGGGCCAAGAAAGAGTAGAGTAGGTGGTGAGCCCTGTAGCTGTGCAGCTGGAGCTAGGGGATTGGTACCTGGGCTGTGCAGCTGGTGGTCAGTTTGTGCAACCAGAACCTGGAGGTGGGGGCAGGAGCTGTATGGCCAGGGAGGAGAGTTGGAGCCCAAGCCTAGCGCCCACTGCTACATGGCCAGAGCCTCAAACTGGATGCTGGGGCCTGGGGCTGCATGGTCTGGTCTAGGGGGTCAGTGCCTGCTCCCACGCTCCCAGAGCAAGACATGGTGCATGTGCTATGGGGCTGGGATCAGCACTTATGGCCAGTACTGCTGCCGCACACCCTGGGCCGGGGATTGGTGCCTGGAGCTGGTGCCCACTGCTGGGTGGCTGAAACTATAGGCTGGTACCTGGAGTCAGTAGCCAGGACTGGGGTTGGAGAACACTGGGCAATGGGTTGGTGGCTGGGGCCTGTAGCTGCCGCCAGGATTGGGAGTTGGTGCCCAAGGCTAGCAGCTGCTGCTGGGGTTGGATCCCAGGTTTGGTGCTATGCGGCTAGAGATAGGAACTGGAGCTTGACGGCATGTGGCCTGAGGTTGGAGTCTGAGCTGAAGCCTCAGGGCTGAAGGCTAGGGCCATGTGGTCAGAGCTCGGGGTCAGCACCCAAAACTCTGGAGCCAGAGCTGGGTACTGGCATTGGAAGCCCCATAGCTAGAGCTTTGCAGCTAGGCTCACTACGTCTCACTGCTGGAGCCCACCTCCCAACCATACTAGGGCTGACTGCCTCCCATCCCCAGGTAGAGAACTCCTCATGCTCCTGCAGCATCGTGCTCCACCTGTCTTGAGGGATGTGCCAGGCTGTGCATCCAGGAGGGAGAGGGAGCGGCCAGTGCTTTGCCTCTCCCCACCCTCATCACCACTCAGGAGACTTCCATGACTACAGGAAAATCACCTGGTGGCTTCATGTGGCCACAGTGGCCGCATGAGAGAAACACTGCTCTGGTGCCAGGAGTTAATGATCTGATGTTCCTTATTTTCCTTAAGTTGCAATGGCTTGTCCAGATATGCAACACTGTTAAGGGTTAAGTATAAGAACGAATCATGGTTTAAAGATGGGTTCGGAGGTTGCTGAGCTCACTGAGCACATTTCAAACCATGCTAAAACCCACTAGGAGGCTAGCCTCTGAGCAGCCTTAGACAAGAGGGTGGTAAAAATGTTTCAGGCTAGTGTACAGTAGTACTCCAGTCATTGTTACAGCCAGTGAACCTGCATCATTCAGGCAGGTCCATGGGGAAATTTTAAGAAGAAAATTGATTTTTAAATGTGGTTCAAACTAAGATGCTCAGGTCTTGCTCACACCAAACAGTCTTTGCGTTTGTTGAAGTTACACCCTTATGCCATTCTCACGTAACACAGGATATTGCATTACTGCTCTGCAAATCAAGGTTCTTTCAACTTGCTCTGTTTAACCATGGTTCGTTTCCCTAATGTGGACAGGGCTTTGGATGTGTCCCAAAATGCTTTGGAGGAAGGAAGAGGAGAAGAAATTTATTTGCTTTATTTGTCAACTGAGTCAGAATTTGTTGTTGTTAGTGGTGGTATTGTCGTTTTTTAATTTAAAGGCATCCAGGAATAGTAGATATTTTAGCATTACTACTGACTTACAAAAGCAGAAATTGTCTCATTCACAGAAGTATTGCAATGTCTGACATACAGTGCTTAGTACATTTCATGCATCAAGAAATACATTCCAGTGGATAGTCTTTACCTGCAACCAGTAGGGCTGGTCTTACCTCAGAATGCTTTACTGTGTATTTTTATCATGGAAACTAGTCCCCCATCCCAAATACCTTAGTACCAAAGATGGGTAGTAAGTGTTATGCTCTTTCTTTTCCTTTCAACTGTTTATAGAACTGGAGCTTTTTGTAACACTGTCAGTGCCGTAGTAAACATGTAAGATACAATCAAATAAAGATATATTTAAAAATTGGCCTTGACTCATTCAGTTTAGATGTAACAACCATTGCTCAGTGTACTGTATTGTGGCTTTTCAGTTGTTGGGTATTATTTATAAGATTTCTGGTTTCTTCGCTTTCAGGATAAATTTCTTGCACAGCCAACTAAAGACAGAATACGAGGGACTGCATGCACACACTAAGGAGTTGAAAACCTCACTGAATAATTCTCAGCTGGAGCTGAATCGCTGGCAGGCTCGCTATGATGAGCTGAAGGAGCAGCACCAGTCCATGGATATCTCCCTGACCAAGCTTGATAACCACTGTGAGGTCAGAATCTAGAAGCAGCACATTTTCCCACAGGACATAGGGCCACCTTTTCAAAGAGGTCCTTTTCCTCTGTGTTAAAAGGGCAGCTGTGCCCCAGTCCTTTTGAAATTGTTGACTTTGAGCTCTAAACAACAGGGGTACGTCTAGACTACATGGCTCTGTTGACGGAGCCATGTAAAGTAGTTTACTGGACATAGTCAATGAAGCGGGGATTTAAATAATCCCCACTTCATTAAAATAAAAATGGCCGCCGCACTGTGCCAACAATCAGCTGATCCGGTACAGCACGGCAGTCTAAATGCGGCATGGTCGACAAGGGAAGCCTTTGTCGACCGCTCCGGTATGCCTCGTGAAACGATTTTACTGGAGCGGTCGACAAAGGCTTCCCTTGTTGACCGCGCCATGTCTAGGCTGCCGTGCTATGCCAGATCAGCTGATTGTCGGCACAGCATGGCAGCCATTTTTATTTTTATTTAAATCACCGCATCATTGACTAGTCGAGTAAATTACTTTACATGGCTCTGTCGACAGAGCCATGTAGTCTAGACGCACCCCAGATGAAAATCACCGTTGGTTAAATTTTCAGTTGAAATGGAAGCTGGATTTCATTCTCACAACTGCCTCTTATGCAGTGCATTTGTGTTATTACTTCTGAGGCAGGCACAATCACAGAATTGATGCACTGACTGTAGTAGGGATGTTAAAATTAGATTTATCAACTAATCGAATAGTCGATGGAATTTCCATCATTTATTCGATTAGTTGATAAGGGCATTTCCACTTTGAAACAGCAAGAGCCCACTCAGCTGTTGCTACATTTCAAAGGCAGACGTGCCACTCGGCTCTTCCACATTTCAAAGTAGGAATGTTAAATATTGGTTAACTGAATAGTCAATTAACCTCATGAATTTTTATCAGTTGGTCAACTGTTCTGTGGTCCCCAGGGACGAGGCCGGCAGCCAATGTGCTACATCCCCACTCCCAAGGAGACCCATGCCACTCTGCACTGCTGCCTCTCTATCTGAGGCAGCAGCATGGCATGCAGAGCTGCAGCAAGGATAGGTCCTTGACCTGGCACAAACCAGGACTGAGTGGGGCTGTTGGCCAGCCTACTAAAAAATTACTGGCAAAGGGAGCGGGGAAGGAAATGAGTGTAGTCTATAGCATTAACCTATAAGCTTTTGCTAATTGGTAAATCAAATACACTATTACATCTATTACACTACTTTGAGGACAAATTACCACAAGATATAGGCTCGGTTCAGGAATCACTGGAGGAAATTCTTTGGCCTGTGATATGCAGGAGATCAAATTATGGGTATGTCTACACAGCAGCATTATTTCAGAATAACTGACATTATTCCAAAATAACAAAATGCATGTCTACGCTACAAACTTTTATTCTGAAATAATGTCAAGCTGGAGGACTTCTTACTCCAACTCATGGTAACCCTCATTTCACAAGAAGTAAGGGAAGTCAAAAGAAGGGTGTTCTTCCTTCAACTTCCTGTTGTGTAGACAGCACCAAAAGCCAAATTAAGCTATTTTGACTTAAGCTACGCAGTTGACATAGCTGAGGATGCATAGCTTAATTCTGCTTTAGCCCTGTTGTGTAGACATACCCTACGTGATTAGAATGGATCCTGTTGGGCTTTAAAAATCTGTGACTCTGTACCCAGGTAATTCTGTACTTGTGCTAGTTTATGATGTTGACTTCAGAGTGTAGTCAAGTGCAAAAGAAAAATTCACCTTTCATTCTTTTGACTAGCTGCTTACCCGTCTGAAAGGAAATCTGGAAGAAGAGAACCATCATCTCCTGAGTCAGATCCAGATGCTCAGTCAGCAGAACCAAATGCTACTGGAACAAAACATGGAGAACAAGGAACAGTATCATGAAGAGCAGAAGCAATACATGTAAGTGACCAGAAGTATTGATTAGTGACAACTAAAAGTAATATGATAGGCAAGGAAAGAAATGGTGAGAGTGGAAAATGTTATATATCAGAAGCAGAAAGGCTGCAAGGGAACTGTTGGGCCCATTAAATTTCCCCAAATAGGTAAAAGACCATTTAAGGAGAATAAAGATACGTGGAGAAGCTTTATCTTTTCATGGCTCTACCACAAAGGATGTTGAGGTGATACCTGTCCTCGCCTAAACCAACTCTCTTCCAGTAATGAAGATGACTCATGGTGAGATGTTGAAGTGTGTGAACAGGAGATGCTGAAACCAGAAGATAAAAGATCAGTATCCAAGAACTCTGAAGACACTTAAGAAAGAAGTGGTTGACCTATTAACAAAAATCTGTACCCTCCCACTAAAATATACTGGAAGACTGAAAGATGACATCTGTCCCAAGCAGTAGACACAGGATGCTGCCAACTAAGCAATATTTAAGACACAACAGCTCATTTTAGTGATTTGTGTTACCATGAATATTTAACACGATAGTCTTTTAAAGGACATAATCTCTAAGGAATCCAAGTGTTTCATCCACTTTCATAATCTCCTTTTTTAATAGGCTGATTCACTGATGTACAGTAGTGCTTCTTTCTCTTTTACATATCAGAACTATCTAATATTCATGGAGACATATGGGCTTTCCTTGTACTACATTGGGAAACAAAATATATTCTTGTTCCTATCAAGAGTAGATCCTTGGATTTGCAGACCCAGAAGCTAGGGTAATCTTGGGAAATGTTGAGTTCTGTATCAGTAGCAGGAAAAAAAATTAAAACAATGTTTATAAATAAAACATCTAAATGAACATTTGACAGAGACAAAGCAGCCCAGCTTCTGAAAAAAAAATTGTGGCTGTAGATTTGAAAGAATGTTGATGAAATGTTAGCTAAAAGAACAGGGAGAAATAATTTAGCATTGTAGCATACTTCTCTGAAAACATCAGCCTTGTTCAAAATACAAGGCATGCTGATTTCCTACTACCTGTCTCTCTTAATTGGTGAACCTTCAAATGTATCAAACTGATGTGTCCGTGAGTAGAGCCCTGAGTGGGTATAAAATTTGTATCCACAAAAACGAGCCACAGATATTTGCATCGACATCCATTGATCCAGATATTCACAGATATAAAGTGGATATCGGCAAATTTGGTGGGTTCTAGGTACAAAATTTGTATCCACATCTGTATCCAAATCCACAAAAATGAGGTGCTGAGATATTTGCAGAGCTCTGTTTATGAGGTTAAGATATGTTTGCAGTTTTTTTCCCCAAGGTTATTTCCAGTGAATAAGATCACTATGCTCTGGTCTACACTATAATAACCCCCCTTATTTTGAAACTACACTACCACGTTCATTATTTCGAAATAACAGGATAGTTATTTCTAAATCTATACTCCTGCTTTCCTTCGGGGATAACTCTTATTTTGAAATAATTATTTCGGGAGTTATTATTTTGAATTTAGATATTTTGAAATAATTTCCTAGTATAGACATGCCCTAAGAGTTAAATTCCGTCTACTATTTGAAAGCTCTGGATAAGAAGTCTTCATTTGCAAACATGGAACCTATATTATGGCCTCTTTCTTTTCCTGGTGACCAATGACCTTGTCCTTCCATTTTGTAACCCTGGTGAAATTGAAGCAAATCTTTCAAATTGTACTTTTTTTTTTCACAGTGATAAATTAAATACATTAAGGAGACACAAAGAAAAACTGGAAGAAAAGATAATGGACCAGTACAAGTTTTATGATCCTGCTCCAAAAAAGTAAGTACCTTTCCATTTCAGTGCCGTTATTGCAATGGTATAAACTTCTGTGGAGAGAACTGGGGAAAACAAAGGCTCTTTAGAGGACTGAAATTTTGTGACTCCCTGCCAGGAGATGTAAGAAGAGGGCAGCTGGTGCCTCTGGTCATTACTGCACACTCGGCCTCCCACCAGAGAAGCCTCTAGCTTTAATTGGGATTCTTCTCGATGGGAGCCTCTGTGTTCAACCTCACATACTCCATACGACATCGGCACACAAGTTAACTGACTCATGCTGCAGTCCTGCTTTAGGATGGGCTAACATAGACCCCTGTGCAAATGCGGAGTCCCAGTAACTTCATATTTGGATCTGAATCAATATAAGCTCTTAGAGAGCCATCTTTACCTGAGGAACACCTTCTTCTCCATCGCAGGACTGGGCTTCAAGCAGCAGAACCCATCACTATGTGAGGGAGCCAAGGAACAGGAACAACACAGTGTCTCCATTGGTGCTTTAGTGCATTCCTGAATTGAGGCCTGAGTGACTGTTTTTATTAAACAAAATCTCAGATTCATCTGTTTAAATCCCTAAAGCTCTCCTTTGCTACCTGGAAGCAGAATGAAATTCCCATCTTTTAGTAATGGGAGATGCTGAGGTATTCAAGTGCTAAGGACCATATAAGATCCTGGTATCCAAAGGATGCTGAATTGCTGATCAGTTTGGGGTCATTTAACTTGTCTGTGTGAAAGCCTCACAATATAACCTTTCAGTTTGCTTCAAAACCTGTGCTCAAAATCAAGTGGGGAGTGTCAGATCTGCTAAGCAATGAATGGCCACTTCTTTAACAGGCCACTAATCTGGCTTGTTAAAGCAGTGGCATGCTTTACCCAACCAAGCCACCCAGCCCGTTGACTCTGAATTGGCATCATAGTAATGAGACCCTACACAATGATTAAGCAGCACCACTGCTTCCAGAGTTGCTCTTTCAGTGTGGGCTAAGCACCCCAACAAGGGGAATTGGCCTTCAAAAAATCAAATAAAAAAGCTGTGTGAACCCAAACATAACTATCTGACCCCTCCAGTACACAGGAGAATCCATACTAATTGTTAGAAGCATTTTTGCAACTTTTCATCATGTTTATGTAACCAGACCTCCCATCGTATTAAAATATTTTATTTGGATCTATGCTTATGATTTTGCTTTTAACTATGGCACAGTCGTTTTATTCAGATCACTAGCTCTGGAGAAATATTTCCCTAGAATGATGCTGACATTGAAGGAGAACCGGTCACTTTCCTTTTGTGAAACCATTCCCTGACCATGTGTTTGATGAAAACATCTCCGCTCCAGGGACACTGTACCATGCCTTAGTTCTCAGCATAATCTAATATTGGGAGAGAGGGGAAGCTGTGTCAGCTTCAGATTTCAAGGAAAATGTTTTCAAGTATTTTATTATCTTCCCTTATCAAAATGTTACTCTAACAGGAAAAACCACTGGATTGGAGCCAGAGCCTTAGTCAAACTGATCAAGCCAAAGAAAGAGGCCCCAAGGGAACGATTGAAATCATCAGTGGAGAGTCCACAATGGCAATCTGAATCCACAGAGACAGCAGCATCTCCATCTGCTTCTCAGATATTCAAGCATCAGCAGGAAAGTCTGGATAATACCTCCCTGGGGTCAAACTCTATGGAAGAAAAAGTGAGCCACACTGGAGCTTCAAATAAAGGTATATATCTGGCTTACAGAGGTAGTTAATAAAATAGAAGTCACACACTGGGCATTTGATTTGCTAGGAAAATTTAAAAGGCATGATTCTCATATAATATGTCACTCTGTTATACCCATTTAACATTAAACCAGTATTTATTTATATTAGTTTTCCATATCTGTGGCTTGTTTTTTAGTTTCACAGTTCCCCTGCATATGTTGCATGTTAGTTAATAAGAAGATGGGCAAAATTAATGTATACTGCAAAAAAATTAATTTACATTGCAAAAAAAAAAGTCAATTTGTGAAATTATGCAATTCACTAGCCTTTTCTCTTATTAATGTTGTTGGTATAATATTGTCTGGCACCAGCAGAGGGCACTCTCAGAAAATAAATGCAAGAAGAATACAATAATTGTAATTGTTAATAAATGCCTATTATTTGGGAAAACCAATGGAGCGTTTCCATTTATAGTCAATTTAAGAGTTTCACAGTGCAAATTTATAACAAGTGATTATGGGATGTTGCAAGAATACCATAGACAAACTGGGATAATTATTTTGTACAATAATCAAATGCTCCCAATAAGGCAGAATTATTAACTTTGCCAAAAAAAAACAAAAAAAAATATCTCTGAACTTCACTGCTACTCCTGAGATCATTCACTTTCACTTTTTGTACTCTAAGAATATTTTCCAAGGAGCAACTTTAATGGTCTCAACAGGGCTGGCCTTACCATGAGGTGAACTGAGGCGGCCGCTAGAACCCAGAGAATTGAGACCTTTCAAAGTTTTGGCCTAAGTGAGAGGGTATGGGGGTGTCATTTGAGCTCCCCCCTTCAGGTGCCAAAATGTTGTGGGCTGGAACTGGGTCTCAAGATCTTTTACAAGTGGTTTCATGCTGGGTGTTAAGGAAGAACAGAGAGTTCTATTATTACAAATGATAGTTTAGAAAAATCTTTAATTGTGTTAATTCCTCTTTCTCCATGCTGCATGGTCTATGCTCAATGTGCAATTTAAAATCATCTGCATCTTAGCAGTGTGTAATTCCAGAAAATAAATGCAATCTATGTGTATCCAAAGCTTTCAGTGACCTAAAGGAGAGTTCGGGATGAGCAAGAAATTAAGTCAGGCCCCTTTGGAGTGCCAGGAACTCCATTAAGTCCTCTAAGGACTTCTCTGTTACTACTGATTTTACATGGAAGGTGCTCAGATACTGCATCTGTGGACAGGAGTATAAAACCCTAAGTAATTGTAGTCCAATTACATTATCACTAAAGACTCTATCAATGTATATGAATTATATCAAATATATATATACATCATATGTTATAATAAATATTATATCATGGATTACATTACTGGCAGTTTTAGGAAGAGGTTGCTTTTGTGTACTATATTAACAAATCATTAATCTGTTTTCCTAAACATTATTTACTATTAGTTTAGGTTTTTTATGTTTTACTCGATTGTGTTGTCACTTAACTGTTTTAAGATATTTTAGTTATTTCTGGGTTTTTTTGTTCACTATTTTTCTTCTTCTTCTTTTTGGAATACCTGGGTGATAACAATTTAGCTGCTCAACGCAAAAAGATTGCCTTTTTGAGAAGCAAAAGCAAGGACAAAGAAAAGTCTCCTAAGTCTCCATCGAATCATCAGTCTTTCACTAATCGTCTGCGGTTCTGGTCTTCTTCCGACATCCCATCCTCTCCTAATGAACCTCTTTCTTTCTCGGAAATGGGAGATTTCTAACACCTTGTCTCTAATTTCATATATTTCTCAAGTTTAAAACAAAAACACTCACATGATTAAATGAGCACACACAGTGGTACAAACACTCAGCATGTCCTTAAAATAAACTAAATACAAGCACAGATTAGTGGGTGTGGACTTAATTTTTCCAGTAGAAGATGAATCAGTATTGCACACTATGGATCATTTCTTCAATGCAGTATACTTGTAGGGGACCTCATGACATACAGTACGCATATTATACTGGCTGTGGTGCACGTCATAAGTAAGTGAAGTTGCTGTGCGCTTCATTGTCTTCTTGCAATCACAAACCTGCATCATGTCCAGCTCAAATGTGAAAATTGCTTTTGCTATGCTTCCTACACTGTTATCCCTACTAAAATACAAAGCTAACACATAAGCACACTCAAATCTTTGAGATTTTTCCAGTGCTCTGTGCAATTTGACTGCCAACTTATTGATATTTCTCTGTTCTTCCAGGCAGTCTAGATCTATAGATATGTGACTTCTCTCCAAATGCCTCAATGTTTGCATTCTAAACAGCCCTTTTTAGAAGTTTTACACATTCAGTTATAAAATTTCATCTTGAATGAAAGTTGTGGGATAAGAGCTGAGCCTCCAAGCATTTGGTTTTTTAGAGTGTTTTTATGTCAGAAAACATGATTTGATTTCTTTCAGTTGCCCAAATTCCTTATCCTCTAAGAGTCATTGGCATTTGGTGGCTTGTCAAATGAACTCATGATCACAGGCACTTCCTGTTGAACAAATGTGCATATCACAGGTGTTGCCTCTGTGCTCATCCTCAGCAGAGAGACCAAACTCCCTTTTCTTTCATAAAGGCGATTCTTCCATATTAGAGCAGAGCACACCGGCATAGCAACCTAAGGAAACTTGCACTGAAATTAACTGAATTAAATTAATGAATAGCATCAGTCTCCAGACCTATTAATTCAGGATCTTTGAAAGGCACTAAATTCACTAATTAATTTTTCAAAGGAAGTTTGAAATATTGACTTGCATGGCAAGTTTTATCCCATAATAATTTTTATCCCATAATAATTTTTATGGCTGTGCTATACATTTCTAAAATGTGGGAGGGAGTAAAAACGGTGCACACCCTACGCTGTAGTAACACACACATACCATGCCTCTGCTGTAGAATTTTTTTCCTGAGAAACTTTCAGAAATAGCATAACCCTGTAGTTAGAATCCTGTGCATATATAAAATTTGTATTCACCAATTTGTATCTGCAAAAATGAGCCACAGCTATCTGCATCCTTATCAAGAGATGTGGATACCAATGGCTATAAAGCAAATATCTGGATTTGCAGGGCTCTACCAACAGTACCCTGGTCCACCTTTTCAAAAACATTGTTATTTCTTCCCCATACCTTTGAACTAATCAATTTGGTTTTGTCCCTGTCAGCTGCTTATTTTGACCATCTGCTCTGCTTTGTTTGCAGGATCTAATGGCCATTTGTTAACCATCACTTTCAGAAAAATGCAGGAAGCTAGAATCTTGCTTCTCATCAAGGCTCTTTTCTAAAATGAAGGCTTTAAATTTCACACTGCTTTATGCAAGCCTTAAAATGTGTATCAGCTGGGTTAATTTTTTTAATACATCCTGTATTATCACTGGATAAAACACTTTGTGTCCATTTAAGTGTGTTTATAGTAGGCATTATTTGTTGTTATCCCAAAATCTTGTTTAAGAAATCAGTGCAGAAGAAGGAGAGTTTAAGCCCTCTGGAACATCTGAGCTTTTATCACAGCAGAATTCTTACAGACAGACATCATATCTCAACATGAATTCTCTTAGGTGATTTCAAATTAGGAACCTTGGTTTTGAATCTGGCTTTGACTTGTCAGTATATTGAAGCTTTATTCCCTTTCATTACTGAAGCAAGTGCTTATAAAATGTATCTTAGGGAATTTCATATCTCACATTTTTTCTGCTTTCATGTCTTTGCTCCCTTATCCTGTTGCATGTGTAAAAACAATCTTCCTATTGGCCCTAAAGCAACCCTCGTCACTCCTAAGCACACTACTAAGCAAAACTGGTTACAGAAATCTCTTCCCCAAGAGTGAACTGGTAATTGAAAAGCTTGCAAAACTAGCCGTCTGTTGCACAGTTTTTGTGTGTGCCTGCTTGTTGTGTTTATACGCAAATGGATAGATAGAAAAATACATGTTGTTTGTGTTGTTTTTTATCACTTCGTTTATTTACCTTTTCCTCCCCTACTTAGCATTAATGGATCTAAAACAAAACCAAGTTTCCCAACGTGGAAGCATCAATGATTGTGTTGAAAATTCACCAGATTCTGCCACTAAGCATCCCTGCATGGATCTGGGCTCCAGGACGTACTCTACCTCAGCCATCCACTTGACCACTTTAAGTTCTACTCCCACTTCCAGGCACCAAAGCAAACCCAAAGGTACGTGGTGCAATCTGATATTTAGCCTATCTACACCTAATCCACCTCCCAATACTTGGACCTCCCCCTTCACTGCAATGTGAACTCCTTCCATAACAGATATTGCAAGGCACTTAATAGGCCTTCTAGAGCCCTACAAAGCCATGTAGCTGCTTATTATCAACTGGTATCCACGTCTGCCAAGGTAGATGGATACAGCTGGGCAAGGTACTCCCTGGCCTGTAGCATCTGGCTTGGACAGGCCAGGGGTGCAGCATACTCAGGGACTGCTGCCAGTGACTGAAGTTAGGCAGCAGGCTACTGTTGGGGCTGTCCAGCCTCCAATCACCGCACCACTTCCTGTCCAGCAGCTCGGGCTCCTCAGCACTAGTGCCCCCAATGTGGCCCAGCCTGACAGCATTTGCCACACTCCTAGCCTGCTGGGTCCCAGGGAGCAGAGTCTGCCCCCATACACAAGGATTGGAGTAGTGTTGTAAAATCCCATGTAAATTGTTAACTGATTAAACTATAAGTGTAATCAGTTATCTGTGCCACTGGTGGGGAAGTGCTGGAGCAGCCTCCTGCCTGTGGTACAGTGGGCCTAGCTGGACTGGAGCAGCCTCATAGCTAGGCATGTTGGGCTGGGATGGGCTGGAGTAGCCCCCTTCGCCACAGCGCATGTTCCTGTGCTTCCCCTTCTCCCTTCCCCCCAGCTCTTGTTAAATGGCTTGATGCTGTGGGTGCGAATGCAGATACACACAGGACAGCTGGCAGATCACAGGTTAGGTGCATGATGATTCTGGCAGATGCAGGTAGGATGCAGATCCACATTTTTGTAGCCACACAGGGCTCTGTCTGTAGCAAAGTGAGATCCCTGATAAGTTAGAGGAGGGTGCATGCCAGATTCATAGCCACGAAAAACACATCACAGGCCATGAAATCTGGTCTCCTTCTTGTGAAATCGGATCTTTTGTTTGCTTTTACCCTGTACTGTACAGATTTCACTGGGGAGATCAATGTTTCTCAGATTGGGGGTCCTGGCCCAAAAGAGTTGCAGGGGATCACACAGTTATTTTAGGGGGATTATGGTATTGCTATCCTTACTTCTGCACTGCCTTCAGAGCTGGGTGGCCAGAATGTGGCAGCTGATGGCCATGTGCCCAGCTTTGAAGGCAGAGCCCCACCTGCAGTGGCACAGAAGTAATGGTGGAAATACCATACTGCTGCGTTCAGAGCTGAGCAGTCTGAGAGCAACAGTTGCTGATTGATAGTTCAGCTCTGCAGGCAGCTACACAAAAGTAAGGATGGCAAAACCATACCATCCTTCTGATTTGCCGTTGGTGTCTCTGCCTTCAGAGCTAGCTTCCCAGCCAGCAGCCACCACACTCCAGCTGCCCTCCTCTGAAGCCAGCTATGGCGTGGAAGTAAGAATAGCAGTACTGCAAGCCCCTTCCCTCCAAACTCCTTTTTGTGTCAGGATCCCTACAATTACAACACCGTGAAAGTTCAGATTTACATAGCTTAAATTGTGAAAATTAAGGTTTTTAAAACCCCATGATTATGAAATTCACCAAAATGGACCATAAATTTGGTAGGGTCTTAATTTTAGGTCTTATTGACACTAGCAAAGCTACCATGTGGGAAGTTGCATTTCAACATACTAGTCAATACTTTCAACTCAATTTGGCTGTGGTCCCATTGATTCAAAACAGTGTGTACTTCTCCCACATTACCTTTATAAAAGTCACTCAGCAGACTGTACCGCTTACACTATAATGTTCACAGCAGATCTGTGGGGTTGCCCTTCCTAAACTTAATGTTACCCACTAAATCTTATATTCTTTTTAGGATATAATTCAGAGGATAATCTTTGTGAGCAATTCCCTGAGGTAGAGTTTTCAAGAAACAGACAACATGGTATGTTTGTAGAATGTAAGATTATACTAATCCCCTATTTTGCTTCACGATGTCTAAACAAACCCTAATCAAGCTTTATACTTAAACTTCAATTATAAAATTGATCTGAAATTATTTGTTAATTTCTTTGGGGATTGGGAGTCCAAAGTTTTTATTTTAGGATTTTTCTAAAATAATGTGGATGAAAAAAAAAACAAAATAAATTTGTAATCAAGACAAACAGATCTGCCTCAGCGTGTGCTAGAGTTTCCACACAGATTTTTAAGATAAATATTTACATATAACAGGGCGGAAAGGAATTAGCCGTAGTATATTTCTTCGGGGGTGGTAGCAGCAGCGTTGGATAAGAATTGCCTTCCTGGAGGACATTGAATTTGCAAGCTGGTTAACAGCACTAAAAATTCACTAGTCTCCTCTAAAAAGAAACTTGAAAATAGAGAAGAAGAAGAAGAAAGGAAAAAAAAACTGAAAATTTTAAATAAAAATGCATGTTTCATAGCTGGACCAATAAAAATTGCTGTAGTATATTAAACCTAACATTACATTAGCTCTTTTTCATTATTAAAAATTGTCTTTGTGGCAAACATAAGTACTGTAGAAGCAAACTGAAGAATATATTTCTCTGAACAAAATGATATCAAGAAAAGAAGATGTTCTTAAACACCCAACAAAGGAAGAAAGTGGTTGATTTGTATTGTTTTCAGGCTTCTCACATGATGTACATCATATGGTAGTAAAATTTTCAAGCGTCAAAGTCATATTTTCAAAAGTGGCTGAGGCATTTAGCATCCTACGTCTCACTGAAAGTCAATGGGACTTAAGCTCTTAAGTCACTTGGCACTTTTGAAACTGTTACACTTTGTCCAGATCTTATGTTCTCATGAACTTAATATTCCTGTTTCTTTACAGTTTCCAAACCAAATAGTTTAGAGAGCAGTCGAAATGCATCTAGCAATAGCTCACCTCTCAACTTGAAAGGTAAGATATTTTCAGAGCTGAGGTGCTCTCTGACAAACAGGAATTGAAATTGAGTTGCTTGCAGTGCATTTTCTTTCCAGTTGGACTTGTAATCTGTACAGGAGCCTGGTTACCACAGAGACTTGAAATAGTGTTATCAAGAATTATTTTTTTAACATAGCCTGAATTCTAGGAGAGAAACACATTCTTCTGCCATATCATTATGAGGTATTCTGATGGATGAAAGTCAAGACTTAAACTCTGTGTTTACATACTAGCATCTCTCCAGCACACTAATTCTGTGCATAACTTTGTAAGATAAACATGCCCTCTAGATTTGCTAGAGTTCTGTTGAAAAGGATAAACCTATTAGGCTAAACATGGTGAAGCTGCTTTGTGCTGCCCCACTGGCAGATTCTGGTGCTCAGGTTGGCAAATGCTGTGACTAGGATGCTCTTTTTGTGCCGCAGAGCAGACACAAAGGTTCAATTGTCATCCTTGCTGCCAGCAAAGAGTGTAGCTGTAGGGGATGTGTCCAGGATGCTACTGTACTGTACCAATGACAGTGGCTTGTTTCAGCTCCTTAGGACAATTAGCAACCAGCATAGTTGAAGACTGCTGTGCCGTGTACTTGAGATCTGGCCCTGCACAGCTGCCCTGGAATCAAGGCAGTGCAAAGCTGACTTTTGTTGCATGCTGTTCTGTTGTGGCTCAAAATCTGGCATTTAATTGGATTTTTTTTAAAGCTCTGGAATATAAGATGTTTCTGCTTTTCCCAAGTTCTGATTTTATAGGGGTTTAGAGAGGAGAAAACAATTATTATAAAATCCAATTGCAGTTGCTGTATTCAGCATGAAAAAGGAACTGAATCCTACATACCTTTCTCATTAGATGACATTTCTGCTAAAATTGAGGAAAATTCTTTTTTTTTTTTAATGCTCCTTATTCTCCTACTCAGGTTCTTCAGAACGTGTCTATGGCAGGTCCGAGAGCCTCAGCAGTGAAGATATGGTGCTGAGTAGAGACACACCTGCCTTGCCCAGAGACACCCACATCTCTCATTCCACTTCTGCCATCTTAAGCTCTAACAGCAAACAAGACTCCTCCCTTCACAGGAGCAGCTCAGTCTCTTATGACATACCTCAGAGGAGTTACTTAGCCCACTCCTATGCTGGTAGGCAGCAATCTGCTTCTCCTGGCAGTGAAATGGTGACTCTGGAAGAGTTTCTGGAAGAGAGCAACGGGTTTTCCCCACTGAATGTATGTACATTAAAACTGTAGTTATCTTGGGTGACACGAAAATTTTCCAAGCTTATCTAAGGGGAAGGGAAGAAAATAAGAAATATAGTAGGGCCTTCATTAATGACTGTGAGATTCATTAGAGAGGCAAGGTAATATCTTCTGCTAGATCACCTTCCATGGTAAGAGAGAGTGAAGCCTTTGAGCTATATGAAGCTCATTGTAATCTATGAATTTTGCAGATCAACATTTAAGCCAAACATCCCCCTCCAAAAAAAGCCTAAGAATGACAAATATCCTTTGTTAGTTTATTTTTATATTTGAACTAGAGCTAGTAAAATAACTCATTGCAAGTGATATTTGTTAGAATGTTGGTACTATTTTCATCCAGTAATTCTTTGTGATTAAACTTTCCCATTATTCCACCAGCTCCAAGTTTAGGTGAGTTTTAATTATATGTGAACTAGTAAATATTCTGTGCAGTATTCTGCAGAAGTAAATTTTAGTCATCTGAGTTGTTGATACAGGTTTTGTCTGTTAAATCTCTGCTGAAAACTAAAGCTTAATGACCATTATTAATTGAATTAGAATGTGCATCTTAAAGCAGGTCTGCTCTAACTAAAAAAAAAATCTCATGATCCAGTCTTTTCACAAGGATTTTATTAAGGATTTCGGGAGGGAAGTCTCTGTTCCCCTGGATTGTGTTATGTGAACCACGTGACGCTGTTGATGAAATCAATGCTACAGTATTTCACTGTGCATTTATAGATGTTTTTCAGGAAATAGTATTCATTTCTTTGTAAATGCCTTGTATTGCTTAGTGTATACCAGTCATATGAAATGTCTCAATATGAAACATGTTGATGTCTTCAGACCAAATTCACTGCTGGCATAAGTGAGTGAAAGTTAATGGTGCATGAACAACCCAATAGCATTACTGATGTCATTAGAGTCCCCCCTCTTATGACATCAGGAAATCTTAGTCCTCAATGCTTACAACAAACCTTTTAAAATATATCGCAGTCCCTTGTCCTGAGTTCCTTAGGGTAAATTAATTGAATGCAAAACACCTGTCTGTAACTGTGTGATCATGTCTCCATTTTCATTCTTTCTGTCATCCTTGTTCTTTTTCAGCGGCAACACAGCTTAAGTGAGACCGAAATTATCTCATTGCACCAATTTCTGTTAGAAGCTGACGCACTGTGTCCCTCTTGCCATTTTCCATCTCATTCCCTCCATCAGGAACCTTCGCATTCAGTTGAACCAGTCCTCAGTCATTCACGTGGTGACAATGTGAGGCACAGAACAGGCAGGGGGAGTAGGAGAGCAACTTTGCTGTACTTCCCCAGGGTATCCATCTTCATCACTGTGTAGTTAATGGCTCACACCTCACTCAAGCCTGCAAGCATTTAATGCTTATGGAAGCTTATTTTAATGTTTCATTGCTATTTTAAGTAGCAAAATTACTCATATTAACTGTTACTAACATATTTCTAGTGTTGAGCAGGAGCACCTGTTTGTTGGGATAATTGTAATAGCACCGTATGGTGGCCCTCTCATTTTAATGTGCACAACAGAGATATAGACTAACATAAGAAATAACCCAGATTATTGGCATATGATTGAACCTAGAGTTCTTCTGATGCAGTAAGGCATTATCATGAGCTGCTCTTTTACAGCTGCTACTGTTTACTATGAGTAAAGTGGGTCTTGCTACTGGAAGTAACCTCTGTAAACTCTGTAAAACGAAAAGATATATTAAACCATGATGTGAAACTCCAGAAAAAAGCACTGAGGTGAAAAATATCAGGTTGTTGCAGCACATTCCTTTCATAACTTACATGACTATTAACTATTCACAGCATGCCTTGTACTAATAACAGAAGTGGATAGTCTTTTCCATATGCTTTTCATGAGACTGTCTCTATTGATCATTTATTATATATTTTCTTTTATGGCCAGGTTAATTATTCACCTTCAGAATATTGTGCATTAATTTTTGGATGAGCAATCATTCATTTATTTTACATACAGCCGTTAACACATGGCATTCTAGTTTTGGCCCATCCCGTAAAAACAACAATGAATTTGCCCTGTAGTAGGCTGCTACATATCTTCATTTAGAGTGTTCTCCTGATGTTTCACTAATATTGGTACACGGTATTGCTCAGAGCAATCTGCATTCTAGAAATGACAAACACTAAATCACAGGCATGCACTAAATTGGCCAACACAAAATGAAGCAAAAGATGCAGCCGAGGGTGCTAGTTATCAAGAGAATTTCTTTAACTGGTGACAATTAAGCTGGCAAATAAGGCTGTCACAATCTAATTTTGATGATTAAGTAACTCATGGATCTAAATTTAGATGCTCTTTTCCCCAGTCCTCTCAGCTATCAATATGAAATAAGTGGTTTTGTGTAGGATGTTGTGGATCCCTCAAAAGTTGATACGAACACATCAGTTAGTGCAGAGGTGGGCAAGAGGCTGTCAGCAGCCCACAGCCTCTTTGCCAGAACTGTTAGGCAGAGAACAGTTTACACTTTAAAAAGGCTGCTATTCTCCCTTCTGGATGGCTGCGAAGGGAGGAGGGAGACTTCTTATGCTGTTCCTGCCTCCCAGCAAAATCTCTTCACTCCCATTGGCCAGTCTCTCAGTTTCCAGCCAAAAGGAGCTGAAAATTTTTGCTGAGAGCAAGGGCACTGTGAGAAGCCTTCCTCATTGACCTTCCTCACATGCCCAGAGTGGAGCCATGCGGTGCAGCCTGCAGAAGTCTGCCTTAGGTTTCTGCTGGTAAGCACCTCCCAGCCAGAGGCTGCCTCTGGCACCTCAACCCCTTTCCTCCCCAACCCTCTGTTCCCCCTCTACATACACAAACCCTCTTCCCCCTCTTGCACCCATACCCCCTCCAAGAGCTGGACCCCAATTCCCTGCCCAGATCACAATCCCCTCCTACTCTAGGTCACATCCCAAACCTCTGTGCTCCAGTCCACTGCCCAAGGTCACAACTGCCTACTTCACCCAAACTGCCTTCCAGAGACCATTCTCCCTCCTGCACCCCAATCCCTTACCCACAAGTTCCCTTCTGAACCCAACCTCTATCCCAGATCCCAGGATTCCTCCATTAATATCCTGGAAGAGTGCAGTCCTTTACTACTTTAAAAAATCTTGGAGTAGTCCCCTGTCAAACATTATTGCCCACCCCTGAGTTAGTGCATGAAGTACTTTGAAAGTGAGGCATGTTGTATATAGTGCCAAGTGCTCTCTCTTGAACATTTACTTTGTATTGATCCCAGGTTTCTTGATGTGTTGGAATTATGTTGTGACATCCTTGAGAGGAAAATTACTCGCTAAACACATTTTCCTTGCAACAGTGTTGTCATTAACATGCCATGTATGTATTTTCTCCCTGTAGGACGCTTTTGGTAGCAGAGATGAATTGCTGAGTGATTATTTTAGAAAAGCAAATGAGCCCCTTCCTATTGGGAACCAAGTTGGTCAGTCAGGTAGAAAGGAAGCAGCCAAGATGCCTACTAGCTATGTGTCACCAACTATAAAGAAGAACATCACCAGCGAAGAGGGGAGAGTGGCTAAACCTGGACATTATGTCAAACCAAACCTTAGACCAGTTGAACCTGAGCCACTTTCAAACTCCACAGGATCTCTTAAACTTCCTCCTACAGCACCACATCAGCCACTCAGTGGGGTGAAGCAGATGGCACAACCGCAGCACACCAGCACGATGAGCCAGAGGAATGCTTCACTGAGCAGAGCATTTAGTCTGGCCTCTGCAGACCTCCTGAAAGCCACAGGCCCAGAGATGTACAGACAGGAGAGCTCTCAAAAGCTAAGTGCAGATGTGTGTGTGGGCAAAGACTTGGGCAGTCAGACCGTACGGCTTTCTGTGCCCCCAGGCTCTCACCCTACCATACGAGACAGGCCACAGTCTGCAAAAGCAGCAGGCGCCTTGCAAGGTGTTGATTCCCGTTGTCGGCAGCTTGATGTGCGACGTCTTTCTCTGGCAGCTCCAAAGGAAGAGAGGCCTCTCTCTTTCCATCAGTTCTCTGCTTCTGCTGCTGCTTCTGCCAACAGTGTGCAGGAGCGAGTGAGTGCAGTGCCGGTGCAACACTATTCACCCACACAATATACACCGGCAAAAGTCAAATCCAAGCCAGCCTCACGTTCCGGGGAAGTGGCCACCGTGATTCCTGTCAGAGCTGCCTCTAGTAACACTGAGAGTGAAGGTACCCAAGGGCCAAGCCTGAATGATGCCCTCAACACCAAATGTCAGAGTAGGTCGCTAGAAGGCCATGCTGGTGCAGGGGCTATAGAAGAATCCAATAGAGGGGGCAGCTCCAAGAGCACTCCTGGATCTCCAGATCCCCATGGGGACCAGCAGACTGTCTGGTATGAGTATGGATGTGTGTAATCCATTGATTCTCTTGGCAACATGTTTTGAGTAGTGACATTTGGGTGGAATTTGCTTGTGGTATTTGTCAAAACACTGTGGCAGGTCTTAAAAGGCATTACCTGCACCTCATTATCTAGTTCGTTTATATGCCTTCCAGCCATCGTTTTTTAACGGAATAAAAGACATTTACATGATTAAAACAAAGAACTGAACAGCCAAACCAGGGCCTTTCCTTCACACTATAGTGCCTGAAACAGAGTGGATCCCCTGTCGACTCCCCAAAAAGACATCGGGCCTAATTTTCAGAAGTGCTGAGCACCCACAAATCCAGGTGAAAACAACCGTATCTGTGAGGGCTCTCCACTCTGACAATTGGTCACCGCCTCTCCCTATTGCCCTGTCCCATGCTCCCCCAGATTCTGCATTAAAGAAAACATTCATGGGTCAAATTTAACTGGCTTAAGCTAGCATAAAAAAAATCATATAAAAACCACACTCCTCTCTGGGGAAGAGACAAACACTTGCAGTGACCTAAGAAAAGCTGAAGGTCAAAAGTGCGCTGCTTTGCAGTGAGTCTAAGTAAAAGCAATTATGTTTGTAACAGCTGCGTTTTATAAATAGGAGGAGTAGAATTCAAGGGTCTCATCTTAACCTTTCACATTGGGAACTGTTTGATTACAGAGGTCAGTGTACTTGCCTCACTGCCTCCACTACACGCACAGTTCAGCGGATCCTGGATTCTGAAAACCAAGTGGTGCTGCCTTTTGAAACTTGTTTTATCTTTTATACAAACACTGGAACTGATAAAGCCTGTTCAGGGATATGCCTGATTCCAATGGCATTGCAAAGATGGCATCCCATGCACAAAGGTGACTTGTACAGATGTATATGAAAAGTTAAATCATTGTAAAGGAGTGCTGTTTGTAAACTATATTAATAAATGTGCTATCACTTTTTGCATCCCTTTAATTACCCATGTCTGAAGTAATATATAGGAATCTCTCCCTTAGATGAAGTCTTTGTTTCTGTCTTAAAGAACTTGTTTAGTGTAGAAACCAAAATATTGTTATATACACGTGAAATAAATCTAATTTTAAAAATCTATTTATGTTCATATAAAATTTCTTTTATGTCTGTCAGGAGTTTCATTAGCTGCTTATGTACATATGATGAAATGTGTATCTTTAATTCTATTTCATGTTTGTAAAGGTGTTTTCTTTTTGAAAGACTAAATCCCTGAAAAACGTTAAGATTTTTCGAACACTGGTTCTGATTTAATATTGTAAAATATACATGTAAGCAATTTTAAACTGATATCAGTTTGCCTAGCAATGTTTCTGTTATATAGTATGTAGCAATCACATTCTGAAAATTACAGGATTGTTTATAATAAAAGATTTTTAAAAACAAAGTTGTGTGATTGATTTTTTCCTTTAGAAAAATCTCAGATTCACAGGGATGGAGCTAAATCTGAGTTTGGGAGATGTGTGCAAACTTATTTTAATACTGAAGAGTACTCACAACCAGTATAGTTTTACTTCCCTTTACAATATTTTCATTTAGCTTTATCAGAAATTGATTTATATGATTTTTATTGATTTTTATATGGTAGTCTCCTTAATGAGTACTTCAGTGGAACTAATGGGGCTCGTCTACATTGGCCCCTTTTCCGGAAGGGGCATGCTAATTTTTCAGATCGTAATAGGGAAATCCACGGGGGATTTAAATATCCCCCGCGGCATTTAAATAAAAATGTCCGCTGCTTTTTCCGGCTTTTAGAAAAGCCGGAAAAGAGCATCTACACTGGCCCCGATCCGGCCCGATCCTCCGGAAAAAAGCCCTTTTCCGGAGGATCTCTTATTCCTACTTCAAAGTAATTCAAAGTAGGAATAAGAGATCCTCCGGAAAAGGGCTTTTTTCCAGAGGATCGGGCTGGATCGGGGCCAGTGTAGAAGCTCTTTTCCAGCATTTCTAAAAGCCGGAAAAAAGCGGCGGACATTTTTATTTAAATGCCACGGGGGATATTTAAATCCCCCGCGGATTTCCCTATTACGATCTGAAAAATTAGCATGCCCCTTCCGGAAAAGGGGCCAATGTAGACGTAGCCATGGGGTGCATCTACACTGTACCGTTAGCTTGAAATAAGGTACACAGTTTGAGCTATGCAAATTGCTTATTTCGTAATTTGGTGCTGTCTACACTGCGCCAAATTTCAAAATAAACTGCTATTCCAAAATGTCCCTTACTCCTCATGGAATGAGATTTACAGGGACGTTGGAATAACATGCTCATTATTTTGAAAGATATTTTGAAATAATGGGCATACTGTTAAAATGCAGAATAACTATTTCGGGATACCGGAAGTATCCCAAAATAGCACCACAGTGTAGATGTACCCCTTGTGAATTAAATGACAGGCATACGTTTGTAGGATCAAGCATTTCTGATGGGAGACCATTTTAAATAACCAAGCACATTGCTGATATTTTACAGAATGCAGCTATATAACACTTTTCGTGCATAAATCTCAAAGCAGCTTACAAATGTGGATAAAAATCTCCAAACTGAGGAACAGTGGTAAAGTGATTGCAACTTTTCCTACTTGTTCAATCTGAAACACCAAAAAGGTGTGTCCTTATCTACTGCATTCTACTCTTTAAAAAATCCTTCATCAAGGAGTTTGCTTGAGTATATTCACTGACCTGCAGGTTAAACTACTAAAAGTTAGAACCCTATCTGTGTGGTTACAGTCATTGTAGCAGCTCTGATTTGATGGAGGCGTGAGTTTAGATCACAGCCTAGATCTTTTCATCTTGAAAATCAATGTTTCTTTTAAACTGATATGCAAAGTTTTTAATTATCCCCTGAGTCCCTATTTGTCTTATTTAAACTTATATCGCATCTGTCTTTAAGTGCCTCACATAAAACACAAATTGTAGCCATGATGAAAACCAAAGCTACATGGAGCCTAATATCCTTTGTTGTAGCCCTCAGATTATCAAGAGTCAGCATTAAAGAGTGAATAGGCAAAGGTGAGCACTCTGTTATAGGAATATTATATTGCAGTTTGTTCTATACAGACATCATTAACACTTGACCTGTAATAGACTTTGTGGCTCTACTACAGAGTATCTCAGTCATCTATTTCCTATTCACTGTGAGCAGTTAGAAGATTTATTTCCCTGAGAATCCCCTGCCTTACAATAGCGCACTCCCTCTTGAACACTTGAAACATTTGTGAATAGCTAGATAGCTGATTTCCTAAAAGAAACTTTTGGAAAACGTGTCATGAAGAGTAGTGGTGCTGACATGGACATAGAACAGGTGATTTAAGAGATCTATCCTGGCTTTAATTTCCATATTACCACTATCTTCCTTATAAGTACTCATTCTATGTGCTACTGAAGTAGGTGGGTGTAAAATATGTGGAATTTAGAAAGACTTACTTTTTTTAACTTTAAAATATTAAGATTATATATATATATAGATAGATAGATATCTATAAATATCTTCCTTTTTCCTCCCCTCACTCCACTTAAATGGAGTGTGAGAGGCCAGTAGTGTTGGCTTTTCAGTAAGTGGTGATTGTGTTTTCCAGGAAGGGGCAGATTTTCAGAAGAGGGCTGTTCCTAGTTAGGCACCCAAGTAAATGGACAGACTTTCCAAAGAGATCAACCCCTTGAGTGCTGAGCTCAGGAGAGTCTGTCCATAAGTGTGACTAGAATTGGAGTCATCAAGTCTTGTGTCTGCAGAAGGATTCTCAAGGCTCTTCAATGTAAGTGATTAATTTTTTATTTGAAAAATTGCACTGCATGAGTGAGCTTGTTATTGAAATAAAAAGCAGCTTGTCTGTTCAGTACTTCTTGATAAACAGAAATTGTTCACTCATGCTATCTCATCTAATATGGCTTGTTTAGAAACTGTAAAGCCCTGCACTCCTAAAGGTACAACCTTTAACAGGAGTGTTTGCTCTATTAGATATTCTGTTCCTTCTCCCCAGCATTCAAAGTTGGTTTCAGATATACAGACTGTTTATTCTGGTATTAAAGTGTAGGAAATTGAAAAGGCAGAATACCAAATGTTAGATTATTTTTCCATAATAAAGGAGTGTGGAATAGGAGTTCTTTGTAAAAATGGCTAAAGCGTGTATGTTCAGAACATTGACAGACACACACCACATAGCTAAAAAATATTTCTGATCACCAGATGGTGGGTGGGTCGGTGAGTGAGTTGGTTAGGTTTTTTTTTTTTTTTTTAAAGTCTGGCTTAAAGTATGTAACTCTAAGCCAGGAACATCTCTGAAACATGCAGAGGGAATCTCCAATTAGTCATGGAATGATTTACAACCTGTAAGGAGTGTATGGGAAAAAGGAGAAAATAGTACAGTAATTACCATTACTAGGGAAGGCCATGAGAATTTTAAGCAGGATATTTAGGTTTGAGAACTGAATGTGAAAACTAAGGCATCTCCAGAGACTGTTGAATTGGAAGCAGGAAAAAGATTTCTGCAAGAAGTGGAAAAATGTCTGTAATGCCCTGAAGAAACTATGTTGTTTCTAAAATTATAATCAGTTTGCCATTCTGCAGGGCACTGGGAAGGTTATGGGACTCACAAAATAGTCGTCTTGTATCTTTAAATATATATTTGACAAATGTTTCTCAAATTCCTTGTTAACCAGTAAAAAAAAGCTGTTGTGTAAATTATTAGAATTTTTGCTGTAGCTATCTGAAAATTGAAATGTTTGTGTATGGACACTGGATTTATGTAATGCCGTTTGATTTGCATATTTGTGTGCTTTGGAGTTACTAGTTGCTTATGACCATGCTGAAGATCTTCAGTGTTCTCTGTAAGAAAAACAATTCTAATCTTCATTGAACTAGTACTACAGGTCTATATGTATGTGCACTGTGGAGTGAAAGATGCTAAATCATCAAGGATCTGGGAACACCTGTTAAATCTCTTGCAGCTTTTAGAATTTTTTTAGCCTGATGGCAGGGCTTTGAAGCAAGAAGCTGTCACATGACAATTCAAAATTAAACCCAGAGAAGCAAGCACTATGTACCAAGTAGACTTGTATCAGCACAGTTTGTAAAGCAGCAACTGGGCCATATACAAATATGATGCATAAAGTGGGTAACTTAAACTCCCTTTCACTCACTCAGATTTTTCAGATTGCTCACACTCAGCCCATGGGTGAGAGAGTGTAAAGTTTGTGTAATTTATAACCTGAGGAGCAGTAAAATAGTATTATTAAAGAATCTAGCTTCTTAGGGTATAAATGATACTCAATTATAATCCTTAACACGTGGTGGCTATATCTACATTAGAGTTTTTTTTTTTTTAAAAAAACAGCCATTTTTCTGAAAAAATTTCACATATGTCCACACTGCAATCACATTCAACAAAAAATCAAAAGAACAGAGGGGTTTTTCTGACATTGTTAAACCTCTTTCTACAAGGAAGAAGCCTTTTTCTGAAAGAGCTCTTTCAGAAAAAGGCGTGTGTGGATGAGGAGTTCTTTCGAAAGAAGAAGAAAAAGCACATCTGCCCTGGTGGCCACTCTGTCCATAGTAATCACAGCTTACATGCGAGATAACATCCATTCTATGTGGACGCTATCTTTCAAAAAAGCAGATCTCTTTTTCGATGCACTTTGGCAGTGTGGATGCTCTCTTTCTGAAGAAGTTTTTTCAGAAGATCTCTTCCAGAAAAGCTTCTTCCGAAAGAAGACTGCAGTCTAGACGTAGCTGGAGAGAACAGATCTAGGGGAGCCTGAGTTTAAAGTGGTCTAAATTTGCATAAAGGGGGAATCAAACCATTTTATGAATCACTTCTGAATTTGGTCTAGTGGCAGCCTTTATGATGATAGAGTAATCAGTGCTACTTTATAAGTTACATAACTTATGTTTTTAAGTATTTGTTCAGTTACCATAATTTTTTAAAGAACTATGCGTGGTTGTGAAGAATAAATTTCTAGTGTCTCTGTGTCATTAAGAATCAAGTTTCACAAACTACTGCATAGCACATACCTGAATAGTCTCTATTGAAATCCTGTTTCCTCTTCTTCATTTCATATCAACAGTCTGCCCTTTCTTCAGTCCCCCACTGCTAAAAGCCTGCACCACAATCATTTCTCCTATCACTTTTCCCTCTCTTTCCTCCACCTCTTTGGCTGTGTCTAAACTACATCCCTTTTCTTGAAAAAGGGATGTACATTAGACACTTTGAAATTGCAAATGAAGCTGGGATTTAAATTTCCCATGCTTCATTTGCATAATGGAAGCCGCAGTTATTTCGAAACGGGGCTTTTAGAAAGAAAAACGGCTTAGATGGGGATCGATTGAAAATAAAACTTTTTCAAAAAATCCTGTACTCCTGAAAAAATCAGGATTTTATTTTCAATCGATCCCCATCTAAACAGCTGTTTTTCTTTCTAAAAGCCCCATTTAAAAAAAAAACACAAATAGCTTCATTTGCAATTTCGATGTAAATTAGACACTTCCCTTTTTCAAGAAAAGGGATGTAGTTTAGACAGTCTTCCTATCACACCACGTTTATCAGCCCTTTTGCTGACTTCCTGTTTCTCCCACCACCAAAGTTAAGCTTCACATCCTCTCCTAGAAGGCATTATTGAGAGACAAACTTGTCCCTTCCTATGTCTACTGTCAATTCCCTCTGTTGCTCCTTACTGCTTCCCTATACAGTCACCTTGCTCCTCCATATGTCATTTTTCCCTACTCACAATTGGCTGTTATATCATGCTACCCTAACAAATAGAACAATATCCCTTTTCTCTTCCACCAGGAGTCCTCTTCTCTACACTTCACCTTAAAGTCCATTGCTATCAGTAGTTCTGCCTGCTGGTTTAGCCTAAATAATCTCCATGCCCTCTTTTACCTCAACAGAATTACTTCGGGTTCATGATGTTGGCTAGAGAGATTGTAAACTCTTTAGGTCAGGTAATGCATTTAACTATGTATAGCACTGTAAATTTATGGTATGATACATGAGTCTTGTTAATGTCAAAAGACAGTATGTAGTGGAATCTAATTTCAAAATTGTTTTATCTTGATTACAGAGATTTATCTCTCTTCCAAATTTCTGTATTGAAATTCCTCATACGCACGCATGTATTATGAAATTCCTAATACACATGTTGAGATGTTTTCCAATAGACACAGCAAGAGGTTAGTTACTCGCAAGCTATACAACTTCCACCTCAAAGAATTTTAATGGTGCCAGACTTCATAGTGGTTTTGGGCAACAGGCTTTGAAATATTTTAGGTTTGTGTATAGACAAATACTTTTATACTAAATAGTTCAGCTTTCCAGTTTAATCCTATTGTTTCATTACCTCAAAAGAACATTTCCTTCCTTGCTGACTTTGGGGAATACTGAATTCTATTCAACTTAACATGCAATCTTATGTTCTTCCTGGAGCTCCAGTGAACAGGAGTCTGTTTCCTTGTTTATATAACAATTAATATCTTTAGTTGCAGAAGTTAGCAAGACTGTCAGATCATATTTGGCCCCACGCTTTAAAGTAAAATCAATAGAAATGTTCCCACAGTATGCCGCATTCTAATTAATGAACTTGGTTATGATAATAAACACATCCACGTAGTGTTTGCCATATAAAAAAGTTAGCATTCATGTGCTAGAGACTGACATTGAAAGTTGACTAGAAATCAACTTGTAACCAAGAGTAAAATTGGCTAGTCATCCATCTTTCATTAGCTACATTGAGGGTATGTCTACACTTCATTCCTCTCTTGAGAGAGACACCCGAAGTTGCAAATGAAGCAGGGATTTAAATATCCTGCACTTCATTTGCCTAATCACGTTATGGTGCAATTGCGAAATAGTGCTATTTTGAGAGAACCGGGGTTATTGCGAGATAAAATCCTTCCCTCGAAATAACCCTTACTCGTAATGAAGGAATGAAGTGTAGACATACCTTGAAAGAATACAGTAAGTAACTCTCTTATTTGTAACAAGTGAATTACATTTTAGAAGCTCTAAAGAGATGAGGTGTTGTGATAGAAATGGTTTTTTGCAGCACAAGTCTGAGATGAACAAGTTATTCACGGGCAACAAAATCATGATTTACACGGATCATTCTAAATTAATGGCAGTGAACATATTCCTACCACACTATACCCTCATATATTCTGTATATGCCATTATGGAAAAACTATTTGTTAATTCTGGGGCAGAGGGCAGGTTTTTACACTCACTCTCTGCCTGTCAAGTTAAGGAGTGAAACTGACCCCACTGAAGTCATTGAGAATGTTTCCACAGACTCCAGTGGAACCAGGATTTCATCCCAGGTGCTTTATCATGTTTCCCATAGTACATTTTCTTGTTATAGTAAATTGGAATAGCTAGTTTTCCTTCTCTCTACCATTTTAATATCTCTATTAGCTAACCTTTTATTCCTCTCATCACTGATTTTTTTCTATTCCTTTTAACTTTATGAATATCTAGTCAATTTCTTTTTACAATATTGTCATAGCCATATATCTCAATGAGCACCATTTACAGGCTAGTACAGCACTCAGCTGGTTTTGGAGTTATTTCTCTGGAGTATGTTTTTTAAAAGTGGGAAATATTTGTGCTCCCCTACCCCATTCTCACAGGGCACCAATTTCTGAAAAGATCTGATTCAACTGTTCATAACAAAATGTGCCGTTTGCAATAGTTCAAGTAGAGATGAGTGCATTCTGAAGGTACATTGTATCAAAATTTTGGGATTGATCCTCAGCTGCTGTAAATTGTCAAGGAACAACACTATATTACACCCACTGAGGAGCCTCTCCTTTTGTTTAGGTCCTGGATCATGTTAATCATTGCGTGACTGGTAATCTGAGCCATTGGGCTGTTTATTCTCGTTTTGGATGAAGAAAACATAAACTGTAGGAAAAATATAGCTAAACACATGTAGTGTAAGCCTTTGTGGAAAAGGAGAGTATCACCATGGGCAAACAGTTATGTGAATAATAATGATTTAAAAAAACCCAAACTACTCATGCAAAAATTTTATAGAAAATTTAAAATTTGCATGTATTGTCCCTCATTAAGTTTAAACAAATTGGCAATGTTCCTGTTGTTAGTAACTGAGATTAATGGTATCAGTTTAACCCTGTTCCTTTTTACGCACCACATTTTTTGGTTATGCCATGTGCCTGCCAGACATTATCCTACTCAATGAGGCTAGTTACTCATCAGAAAAGTAAAACAGTCTCCCACTGCAAAATGGAAAGAATTATTGTCACACACACAGAATAGTTATTTGTCCATTCTGAATAGTTTATTAGGAAAGACTATAAGCCATTGACATTACGTTTTCTTTTTTGAGTTAGGTGAGTCCCACAATGCAATGAGGTGGTGTGGGGAGGATGAACAGGGAGGAGGTCGTGGTGGTAATGGCAATTAAAGTTTGTTCTAAACACTTGTGAATTAACTGTGCTCCTGAAAGGAACCGCCTCGTACTTCAGCCAATTCTCCATTTACATAAGTCCCAAACTCTCTAGAATCCCCCATAGCACAGCTGTGTGTTTTACAGCAACTACACTCACATGTGTTACATTTTCTTCTTTCAAAAGCTTGTTGGGATGTTTGCCAATAGACACAGCAAGAGGTTAGTTACTTGCAAGCTGTACAACTTCCATCTCAACTGAACTGAGAAGAATTTTATTTAATGGGGAGACAAAACAAAAGCAACCACAACTATGCTGTAGTCTAATGGATTTAATTGTATATGTTAATAAACATATCCATGCAGTGTTTGCTGGGTTTTACTGTGGTATAGTTTGGATTTTTTTGTGGAGGGAAGGGGATTAAGAGACGGAGCTACAACTCCATCTAAGATGCCTGCTTTAGAGGCCGGAGCATACAAATAGTTTTTTCATTGGATTCTAATGGAGAAATAATGTGTCCAGCATCCAAGAGTCTGATTTCCAGAGCTGCTGATCAGCCACCACTCCCGTTGCCTTCAACTAGAGCTCCGGTTTCAGCACCTCTGGAAATCAGGGTGTGCAATAGGGTCTAGACAAGAGGGTCTGTTTAATATTTTTGATTGACTCTACACTACACCATTATTTTGAGATAACTAGCGTCATTTCAAAATAACAATGCGAGCATTTACACAGCCATTCTGTTATTTCGAAATAATTTCAAAATAATGGACGGCTTATTCCAAAATCTGTAAACCTCATTCTATGAGAAATAACGCCTATTCCAAAATAGGTATTTCAATATAAGGCATGTGTAGACACTCCCCAGTGCCTCCTGGGCTTCTAAATCAAGATAGCATGTCCACATTAGAGAAGCCTGCCTTGGACTAATTTTGCGGCTTCCCTACAGTGTAGATGTGCTATTTTGAAATAGCTTATTTCAATAGCTTATTTTGAATAGCTTATTTCAAAACAAGTGTACAGTGTAGACATAACCAAACAGCTTATGACAAGCATGCAGCTAACATGAACGTTTATCCATGCATCATAGAGTTGCTAAAGTGGAGTAGCTGCGGTTCAATCTAATGTCATTACCAGGGACTTGTGATCAAGATGGATTTTTTTCTTCAAACAGGTATTACTGAAGCATTATTACTCCCAAATTATGTCTAGTGGCTCTTTTCTTGAGAGAGTAACACCACCTAACTTTTGATAATATCCTGGAAAAAATGCTATAATTTTTCTTTACATATAGTTGAAGTGACAAATACAGTCAGGGAGCCATCATATGTTAACAACATGGAAAATTTGGATTTAAAGGTGATAGAACTCGACAATTTTTATTTTGCTTCCTGAAAGATTTTTGTGATTCAGTTTACCCGGCCTTTTATGCCAGCTGAAGGTCCTGTGATCCTATTTCATTGCCATCTCAGGAAAGGAGCAGTGAAGGTGAGTCCCACAAGCCTGCCCAGAGAAACCTCATGGAAGCAGCTAATCAGAGCCCAGCCGACTCAGATAAAAAGAGCCATAGGGGCTTAGTTGCTCAGTTCCTGGCCAGGACCAGAGGGCTGAGGAAGGGTGTGCCTCACTAGCCAAAGGAGCTCCACTGGCTGCATTTACTGGACCAGAGGGAGAGAGAGACAGAGGACCCGAGACCTGTAACCCCACGATAATGGATGAAGACCAAGTGGGAAGAGGCTGGGGAATATAGCAGCAACTTACTAAAGGAAGCTGGCCATATGTGGCTGCTGTAAATCAGATCCCTTGGTTGGGAGCCAGAGACATGAGCAGGTCTGGGTTCCTCCATCACCCACTGGCATATTAGCCTAGGCTGTGAGAGAAGGACAAAGCGCCTTTAGAGGTCTGAGACGAGGGATGAATGTACAGGATCGAGAGATGGAACTGAAGATCTTGGGCAGGCACTTTGGTGAACTCTGTCATGCTGGAAGGAGTCCATTTGCCATGCGCCTTGGCCAGAGGGCTGAGCCACTGAAGACACCCCCTCCCCCCAGCAAGATTGACACCTACAGGGGTTGCAAGGAGCAGGAAGAAAGATTTCAGTACAACTCCCTGCCCTGTCACAACCTTAAATTTGGCTCCTGGCTCAAATCTATTAATATTTTCTTTTTATTAAAATTCAGGCAGTTTTCTTAATACAAATTTGACACAGATCTCCTATTATAGCGCAACACTGCCAAAAATATTTGTGCTCTGAAATGTGGCAAGATTCCCTCCTCTTTTAATGGATGGATCTTATCTGCACCTACTCACACTCCAAACAGGCAATTTGATCTTGAGAGAGCAATCTGCCCTTTTTATCGCCTTTTCTGAACATCTTTGAGTTGGTCCTCTGTGGCTCCCTTAGTACTAAGGGTTGCCCCATTAACAAAACCACTACAATAACAGTAATTAATAAATATTTTATTCAATAGATTCGTCTCAGAAGCTCTGAATGAGTAATGGCTCATATGCTAGCTGGTGATATCTGAACAGTTCTTTCCATGTGTGCAGCATGAGGAATTATTTTGACTCTGGCTCTGCAGTTAACTGCAGATATGCTTGCAACAATGAGAGCTTTATTAATTTAATTGCATCCTCGTTACTGCTTTTCTTTGTTTTCCTGACACACACACACAGGCAGCTGTAAAGTGACAAAATATCTTTCTGCAAGAACCCAGTGCAAGTCTCCCTTTTATCAATCCACCATACTGAATTGCCTTGCAGCTCTTCCTTGACACTCTCAATGGACACACCAGAAAGCTTCTTACACTGAAAGGTACAGTAGGAAGAAAACAGCAACATAGGGAAAAAGGACACATTAGGCAGATAATAAAAGCCTACAAAGATCGGAGTATGGTGGAAACAGCTGGTGGAGCAAGCTGCGCTCTTGTCTAAGTTGTCTCCAACCTTAATGATATGACGTGTATATCCTGGGTTTTTATTTCTTTGTTTGATGGGGTATGTATCTACCTCTATGTCTGCAGTGTTTAATATACAAGGTGCAGTGTCTAACATGCATCTTTCTGTCCTAGAGGTGAACAGATGGGCTTGTGGGTAAGGCACTAGATTGTGACTGTTTCAGTGTCCAAGCTCTGCCACAGACTTCCTACATGGCCTTGGACAAAACATTTAATCTCCCAGTGCCTCAGTTCCCCAGCCCATCTGTCAATTACAGGTAGTAATACTTCCTCTCCAGCCCTGTGTGGATTGTAAACTCTTCCACACAGGGACTGTCATGACGGGGGCGTGGACAGTCATCCCAAGTGGTCATAGCAAGGCAGCTAGAGGCTAGCAACAGTGCCAAAGGTCAAGAGAACTAGCTGGCAAGCAATTTTTTCACTATGGCTGGTGGAGAGTCCAACCACTTACACAGACAACTCCCGGGCTTAAATAGAGTGGCTGTAACTATCAGGGGCCATGGGGAAAGTTATCAGTCTGGCTTTTTCCAAAGGGTTCTGCCTGTGGTGCTCATTTCCATGAGGCCTATGTGATAGGGCCCTATATCAGTGGCTGTGTAGAAGTGATGGGTAACCCACAGACCCAGGTTCTGGCCTCTACAGAATCTTGCATGGACTGTCTTCCATAGTGTTTATGTACCTGAGCCACTGCAATACAAACAATACTCAGTATGCTTTGTGTGTCCCCCTGTGTATATGATTTAAGTGTATGTGCTGAACCTGTCTATGCTTTGTGTCTGTGACTGCTGGTGTGTTTGTGGAGGTTTGAACAGCTGTTGTGCCTATTGTGCAGTGTGTGTTGTATGTCTTTGTGATTGATTTGTACACCTCACTATGTATTTTTGTTCTTGTGTTCTCCAAGCGAGTGAGATAGGAGGAAGCTGGAAGTCTCACTCCTCTGCAGTGGTACCAGCAAGGGCAGCAGGAAGCACAGTCTCCTCCCCCTCCTCCTCCAGACTCTCTCACTCACCGCCTTGCTCAGAGTGGGGAGGAGGTCAGCCTAGCCAGCCAGACTGAGTCAGGAGCTGAGCAGACAAGATCTCGGCTGCTACACCTCAGCATACTTAATTATAGCCCAGCGCTCTCCAGAGGTCTCCTCCTCTCAAGTGAGTCTCAGTTTTATTCTTTTTTTTTTTTAATTCACATGAAGTTTTTCACTGGTCAGGATCAGAAACCTGGTGGTCAGGCAATGGGACATCACTTTCTGCTGAAGTGTTAAAAGCAGAAGCAAAGCAAAGAATCCAGGAACTAGTAGAAAAAAAATGTGTAGAAAATGCAACTTTAAAATAACTTCCTTGTCTCCAAAGAACCAGACCCCCCACAGAACCCTTTAGACAGAGGTTCTGTGGCAGATCATAGGTGAGTTCTGTTTAGGTAATGGGCAGTGAAATGTTGAAGATACAGCTGTGAAATGGGACTAGTAGAATGGGCTGGAGATGTTTTCATATTTGCATATAGGATAGCACAGTGACAGCAAGCTGATTTCTTTTTTAAAGGCATTTCCAAAGCATGTCAATAGGAATGTACAAATGTAAGCAAGTTTGGACAGATTAATCTGTGATTTCCTGAGGGCAATCCAGCAGGAAACTTCCAAACCAAACACCTTGCTATAGATGTATTCTGTGTGCTGCTATAGGGGTTGATCATCTAGTTTGACTTCCTGCATATTGCAGGGCACAGAACCTTTTCCTCCCTTTTGCACCCCCCGGCCCCCACTCCTGTAGCAGGCCTATAATCTTAGTCTGAGTTATTGAAGTCCTCAAATCTTAGATTCTTTGTGACTTGAAATCTTTAAATCATCAGCTACAGTTAGCTATAGTTCCAAACTGCTTTAAGAAGCAAAAAATAGATAACACCAATGTAAAGGAAATAGAGACATCACCACAGATACAATTTATCAAGATGTTTGGCTTTGTTTTAGGGTTTTTCACACAAGAATTGAAAATCTTCTGCACTATTGTTTAACTACTTAAGTAACCAATAGAATTAGAACGTATCATTTCAGGGAAATAATCTCCCTTTTGCCATAGCAAGAACCCATTTAGTAGAGCTCATTCTGCCTATGTTGAACAATGATTTGGCTTCTATGCAGATACATAATTTGGGGAGTTAACTGCTTTATGCATGCCACAATTACACATAACTATTACGGGGGGAGGGAAGTTGCTCAAATTCACCCTTTATAATTGTAGATGGGCCCAAACCAAAATCCCTCATTGGAACACCCAGAAATACTGGGGTTTGGAATTCATAGATCTCTTCCTATTTTACAGATGGACCATTATCCCAGTACATGGGCCATGCCAAAACCCATTACCTGAATAGCTCAAAACTTCTGATCATTGGGGTCTTACATTTTTGTGTTCCAAATATTCCATCTACTTAAAACAGAGTTCCACTCTAAAAGCTATTTGTGAAGTTGTTACTCTGAAAATTTAAGGGATTGAATCTCTTGTCTCTGAATGAATAGCAACATTGCTGCTTGTTGGGCTGATCCTGAGATAACTGGTTGTATCTGACACTATCAAGCAGCTCTTCTCCTTTCAACTCCCACTAACGTTACGTGTCAAAGCAGAATCACCAAATGTGCAACATGTTGAATCTGAAATCCAGACCCGATCTAACTCTGGTATTTCACATAAGGAAGTATTAGCAGATGCAGCAGGAGCTGAACATGTGAGACACATAGAAACCAAAGAGCTGCAAAAGTGAAGTTTGTAGCTGCCTTTGTATGTGATACAGAGAAGTGACCCACAGTGTCTATGGGCCTCATCCTATGCTCTTCATTCTTAAGTTGCCAGGCTGCTTGGCTCCAGAAAGAGCATTTTATGCTTGCATCTGTTCTTTCCACAGTCCTCATCTCTATTGAAGGTGACTGTGGAGTGTACGTTAGCCACCTCAGAGGTATATACATTCGTACTCAGTGTACTCTGTTTGCACACACACAGTGTATATTCCCACAAACTTACCAGGAATAAGCCTTTTGGAAGAAATGAAAAACACACTATCTCTCATGATTAACAGGGGTTCAAGTTTTTAAATACAGCAATATTAAGAGCTAAGATTAATAATACATTTTAAGACTATGTTGATAATCTTAGCATTATAACATGAATCCATCTCTTAGAAAGAAAATAGTAGCACTTAATTATTTAAGAGTTCATTTTCATAGACAATTTAGGAGATTCTTGAAAAAGTCTTTTGTCATTTTAACTGCAGTGTTGACACTCCCTTGGAAACCAACCAGTACAAAGGTCTTTGAGCAAGTTAATGCCATAATCCATGATGAGGCAGTCCTGCACAAAGTCACCTTTGTCTACTGATGCTAAAGAATCAACTTGAAATGTTTTAGTAGGAGCCAGTGCAAGGAGTATCAAAATAAAACAGGGTTGCATGTTCCAAAATGCTTAGGGACCTGTGATTTTATTGGCTATAGTTTATGTCAATCCCTATCATAGAAATGCCTGGGTGTCTATAAGTCTATATGCAAAATAATATTCAAAGGAGCTGTCATGAGCAAGCATGGATTGTCACAGTTTCAGAGTGAGGATTATATCCTGACTAGAAGATTTACTTGGTGTTCTTCAGATCCTTAACTCAATTAATTTTTGGTTTTTGGAAAATAAAATGGTGGGGCTAGGATGAGGGGTTCAGTATTCAGACTGACACAGAGAGAGAGAACTACCCCAGCCCTCTCTCACCACATGACTGTACAGATGGCAAAAAAAAATCTGGCTTCCTGTTCATAAAGCATGGTGGTTTTGGTTTTTTGAGGGAAAGAGGTAACAAGATTTGGATTTTTGCAGTTAGCGATTATAACACCAGCCATGGGCTCACCGCTCTGTTTATTGGATGCCAGCGTGGTGAAGAACAAAGGCTTGTGATGAATACCTGAGTAACTTTAAAAGTAGCAGGGAGAAGAGACAAATGTAGATTGTCTTACACGTTGCACTGGGGCAACCCCTTAAGGCAATAAATAAATATGTATTTAAAATAATTTTAAATATTGTGAGAGCTTTGCTGTGCCAGGAATAGGGAATTCCAGGAGGATCCTCTAGTCTCCTCTTGGCACTGATCCTCTGGTTAGCACTAGCATGAAGAATTTCCAGTATCTCAGCAGTGCAAGTTGCTCAGCTGTCACTACATAGTAGAAAAAACAAAGCAATGGTGTCTCAGAATTGCTGGCTACAGATAATACAGCAGGTCCAGTGCCCCTGTGCCAGAACTGCTGCTCCCATGTTAGCCAGTTGAGTGGGTGGGGAAGCATGTGGTGAGAGCTATAAAGAATCAGGGATGATCCTGGAGAGAGTGAGGAGTTTGGAGGAAGAGGTCTCCAGGGAAAGTTGTGGAAAGCTCTTTGCAGACCTCTCTGGAAAGAGGGAGGAATTTCAAGGAAGTTAGTGGGTGAGTCTTCCTGAGGAAGAATTATGTTGAGAGGATGAAAAAGGCTGAAGGCTCTGAAATCAGTGGATGGACTATCCTGCGTATCTTTCCTAAGTCAGGTATCCCCAGCCAAAGAAGGCAGGAGTCACCTTCCCATTTATAGCAATAGAGGTGTCTGTTGGCCCTTGATGCTAGAGTAGAGGAAGGGAAGATACAGCCCATGGGCCAGATTTTCCAAGCCTTTCAACCCAGCCCATCCTGCTGGGACTCTCAGGCACAGAGCATCCCCATGCCACTCAAAGAGGCTGACTGCTCTGTGACACACACTGGGGAAGAGGCTTAGCTCGCTGTCCCCGTCCCCAGCACAATCTATAACTCCCAGTGACTGGAAACTGGCCAATGGGACCTAAGAGATTGTACTGAGGGCAAGGGCAGTGAATGAAGCCCCTCCTCCCCACAAGGCACAGAGAACCTTATGGAACAGCCAGTCACTTTGAGCCTTCCTGAGGTTCTTGCCAGGCTGCTGGCCAGAAGTCACCTAGGTAAGTGCATGCTGGCCAGAGCCTGCATCTAGCACCCAAATCTCTCCTCTATCCCTTCCTGCCCCAGGTCACTATCCAAACCCTCTGCACCCCCCTCAACTGCTGATCACAACTCCCTCCCAGATCCTGCACCCCTTTCTACACCCTTCCCCCAGGCCAGAATCCTATCCTGTACCCATAACCCATCCCCAGCCCTGCACCTCAATTCCTGACCTAGGTCACAACCCCCTTCTTCACCCAAATTCCTTCTGAGATGCCACACTCTCTTCTGGACATCAGTCTTTTACCCCAAGCTCCCTCCCGCACCCATCCTCAGTCCCAGACTTTGCAGCCCCTCCATAGAAAAGTGCAGCCCTTGACCACTTACCAAAATCTTGGAGTGCATTGCCCACCAAAAATTATTGCCACCTATGTTCTAGAGAGCAGAAGCTGAAGGGCCAGAGAAGGCTAAAAGCTGGGAAATTATGGTGGTCATGAGCCTTCTAATGTCTACAGACAAGAATTAGAACAACATTTGAGAATGAAACAGGTTGGAGAAATATGATAGTTAGGCTGGGGTAATGCAAGCTGAGAAGTACTGGAGAATTGAGGAGTGGTGAGGATGCTGTTACCATATGTACTATTTTTACGTGTCTTCGCTGATAGTTTATGTAAACAAGGCTTTCTTCTATAATAAATTAACTCCATAAGGGCTATTTACACTCAGAAAGCCTGTTTCAACTTCTTCTGTGGACTGTGAAGGAAGGAAACTGAGACTAAGGATGTTAAGCAGATGCTTATCAGATAGTCAGTTGACTAGTCGATTTACCCCTCCCTTTGCTGCCTCTATCATATAGGGGCAGCAAAGGGCGAGGAACAGGGGGTACTTCAAAGCAGCAGCGCTGCACAGCTGATCCTGGGATCAGCTGTGTGGTGCTGCTGCTTTGAAACTCTGAGGTAGGGCTCAAGGGGGCAGCACCGCACAGCTGATCCCCAGCTCAGCTGTATGGTGCTGCACCTTTGAAACACCGCCTTGGCATTTCAAAGCGGCAGCACTGTGCGGAGCCCGGGGTCAGCTGGGTACTCCCAGCTGATCCCTGGCTTTGCGCAGCATTTCTGTGGAACCCAGGATCAGCTGGGGACTCCCCAACTGACCCCGGGTTTGGGGGAAATACCATGTGGAAACCCACGGTCAGCTGGGGAGCCCCCGGGCTCCTCATGGCATTTCAAATTGGTAGCACAGCATGGAGCCTGGGATCAGTGGGGGATTCAGAGTCTGAGTTCCCCACTGACCACAGGCTCCAGGAGGGCGCTTCCACTTTGAAATGGACAAGAGCTCCCGCTGGGGACTCTTGTACATTTCAAAGCTTGCAATGAAATGTACAAGTGCCCCAGCTTGTTAACATCCTTAACTGACACACACGGGTCTGTCATGCCACAGCCTGCCACAAGAAGGTGCTCCTGAGGGCTGCCCAACAACAAATAAGTAAGTCTATGATGATCTTCCACACATGGGCTGAACTGTATTTATTTTCCTGATCATCTTATTTACATGAGGTAGGAACCTCATTCCTTATTGCTCATAAGCAAACTAGGAAAATAAAGCCTAGATGGAGCTGCTATAAGGTGGGTGCTTAGTTGGTTGGAAAATCATTCCAAGAGAGTAATTATCAGTGATTCACAGATAGGTTGGAAGGACATACCAAGAGTGGCCCTGCAGGGATTGGTCCTGGCCTCCTGAGTCCATTTCTGTTTGTTGTCTTCATCATTGATTTAGACAATGATATATACACTATACAGTTTGTGGATGATACCAGAGTACTGCAAAAGGGGATTTGGGGATCATAGTGGATCACAAACTAAATATAAGTCAATAGTGTAGCACTACTGGAAAAAAACCAAACACCATTTTACAATGTAATAGCTGGAGTGTTACAAGCAAGACATGTGAAGTAATTCTTCTGCTCAACACTGTACTGATTAGACCTCAGCTGGAGTTTTGTGTCCAGTTCTGGGCATTGCATTTCAGGAAAGATGTGAACAAATGGGAGAAAATCCAGGGGACAGCAACAAAAATGAGTACAGATCTAGAAAACATGACCTATGGGGGAAGATTGAAAAAACTGGGTTTGTTTAGTCTGGAGAAGACTGTGGTGGGACATTATAACAGCTTTCAAGTATGTAAAAAGGCTTTTACAAGGAGGAGAGTAAAAAACTTAACCTTTGATGATAGGACAAGAAGCAATGAACTTAAATTGCAGCAAGTTTACACATTAGGGAAACTTCCTATCAATGTAATAAAACACTTGAACAACTTGCCTAGAGAGGTTGTGGAGTCTCTGTCATTGTCTAAACTGTTCTTAAAAGCTTCCAAGCACCTTTCAGGGATGGTCTAGTCCAGTTATTATTTCGTACTGCCTTGAGTTCAGGGGACTGGACAAGATGACCTATTTAGGTCCCTTTTAGTCTTACACTTCTATGATTCTGTGATATGTTGTTATTACCTATGGGAAGCCATTGATCACTAAACCACAAATTAGGGTATGTCTACATTATGAAATTGGTCACATGTATTGAGGTCAACATTTAGTATCTGATGTTATAAAGCTGAATGTGCATGTCTTGACTAAGTACATGTGGTCAATGGGGTATGTACCCACTACTATCATGACTACCATCAACTCTAACAGCAGTGCACTATGAGTAACCATCCTACAGTTCCTGCTGCCTATTTGAATTCCTAGTTAGTCTCTCAAAGCCCAATGAAAAAAAAAACATTATTGCGGGTGGTTCTGGGTATATGTTGTCAGCTTCTCATGATGCACTTATCTTCTTCCTCCTTCCCTGCATGAAAGCAACCGCAAACAATCATTTTGAGCCCTTTTTTCCCCTGGCAGATGCCATAGCACAGCAAGCATGAACCTATGCCAGGCCTAACATCATCTTGCAGGTTAACAGTCACTGCACCCAGTCCTCAAGTTCCTTTCAAGCATTCCCCTATGATATCAGCTTCTGACATTGGCTTCTCATGGACATCCCAGAGCCTCTGTGCCCAAAGATGTAAACCATTTATGTGGAATATTATAGCACTTTTTTCTATATAGGAAAAAGTGTCAACAGTTCATAAATACTACCTACCCTCTGAGGGGAAAAGGAAGTTTCCTATTAAACACTGATACCCAAATCTATTTAACAAGTGCTTACCAACATATTTATGGTCATTAATCCTGAACTTGCAAAAATTGCAGCACAGATAACACTTGAAACTATCAGTTTCAGTAATTAAATGCTTAGGAATACAGAGTTTCTAAAAAATTTGAAGGATTTAATTGAGAAATGAAGTCAAGAGTTGGGAAACCTAACAGGAAATCAAGGGTGGGATGAGGGAAGAAGCTTAGCCAATGCAATGAGTAATAGGAAGTTTCCTATTAAACACTGATACCCAAATCTATTTAACAAGTGCTTACCAACATATTTATGGTCATTAATCCTGAACTTGCAAAAATTGCAGCACAGATAACACTTGAAACTATCAGTTTCAGTAATTAAATGCTTAGGAATACAGAGTTTCTAAAAAATTTGAAGGATTTAATTGAGAAATGAAGTCAAGAGTTGGGAAACCTAACAGGAAATCAAGGGTGGGATGAGGGAAGAAGCTTAGCCAATGCAATGAGTAATAGCATATGTGTGTTCCAGGAAAATTGTACGTTGACTAATTCATCAATTGTTTATGTGGGGTTTTTAAAAAACATGCTGATTTCCTTTCTTATAATAGACTTCTATAAATGAAGCCACCTAGGAATGATAAAAGTCAAGGCATGTGTAATTTACAGGATAATTCAATGGTTCCTTCCCACTGAAAAATACATGAGTCATTATTATTGTGTATAGAACTACCAATTAGAGGGGCCCGTTTACAAGTTAATAAAATAATCTAGTTCTAAGTGGGAAGTGTTCAGATCTGAATTAAGTTTTAGGCTAGAGCTCAGGTTTAATAAAGCATTGTGGCTGTTTGATTTCTAACCTTTCCCCTTGTTGTCTGCAAGACTAAGTCTCAGGTCCCACATTGCAGTGTAGGCCTACACAAATTAGAGGATTGGGCCAAAAGAAATCTGTTTAGGTTCAACAAGTGCAGGGTCCTGCACTTGGGACGGAAGAATCCCAAGCACTGTTATAGGCTGGGGACTGACTGACTAAGTAGCAGTTCTGCAGAAAAGGACCTGGGGGTTACGGTGGATGAAAAGCTGGATATGAGTCAACAGTGTGACCTAGTAGTTAAGAAGGCTAATGGCAATATTAGGTTGCATTAAGAGGAGCATTGCCAGCAGATCCAGAGATGTGATTATTCCCCTTTATTCAGCACTGTTGAGGCCACATCTGGAGTATTGCATCCAGTTCTGGGTCCCCCACTATAGAAAGGATGTGGATGCATTGGAGAGGGTCCAGCGGAAGGCGACCAAAATGATTAGGGGGCTGGAGCACTTGATCTACGAGGAAAGGCTGAGGGAGTTGGGCTTATTTAGTCTGCAGAAGCAAAGAGTGGGGGGGATGGGGGGATTTGATAGCAGCCTTCATCTTCCTGAAGGGAGGTTCCAAAGAGGATGGAGAGAGGCTGTTCTCAGTAGTGATGGATGCAGAACAAGGAGCAATGGTCTCAAGTTACAGTGGGGGAGGTCTAGGTTGGATATTAGGAAAAACTATTTTACTAGGAAGCTGGTGAAGCACTGGAATGGGTTACCTAGGGAAGTGGTGGAATCTCCATCCCTAAAGGGTTTTAAGTTCCGGCTTGACAAATCCCTGGCTGGGATGATTTAGTGTTAGGGTTGGTCCTGCTTGGGGCAGGGGGCTGGACTCACTGACCTCTTGAGATCTCTTCTAGCCCTAGGATTCTATGATTCTATACATAGAAACACTTAATAAAAGCACTTTGCACATCTGCTTTGCACACAGCCAGTTCCTTGTTCTTTAGCAGTTTATTAGGTGCTTCATAAGCAACTTTTTAAAACCACAAAATGCCTTCTGCTATGTTCTAGCTTAATCAGAGACTGAAGAATGTGGGAACCCCACTTTAGAATACTGTAGCTACAGTAATCTGTTGTACTTCTTGACTACATAGATTGGTATATTCAGCCATATGCTAATGTTGACCCATATTCCTTGGCGTGGGTAGAAATATGGAGCTAGCCTAGAGCAGAAAAAATTGTAAGCTATACTGAACCAGTTAACTATGAAATAATTAGATCATTTTTCCTTTAGGACGCACTGAACAGTACCACTGTGGTATTTCTGAGAGGTATGTCTAAGGTGACCCCATGTCCCATTTTTAAAGGGACAGTCCTATATTTCAACCCTCCTGTGGTGTCACGCTTAAAATTAAAAGGGCAAATTGTTCATATTTTGCTTCTCCCCTCCCATCAGTACTGGTGAGGGGAGTAATTGCTGGCTGGATAATTGCTCACCAGTGCCCCAATCACCAGCTGTGAGTGTTCACCATAGCTGTGTATGTGCACGACTGGTGGTCAGGCAAAGCAGCAATGTGGGAGGCCAGCTCCTTTTCTGTTAGTCTGTGAGTACAGTCCCTGCTGCATGCCAGTTCTTGGCCAGCATGCCTCCATCCTCCCCGCTCCTGTTTCCAGCCAGCACTGGATGCTTATTGTGGTGGCTGGTGAATGTGGGCAGGCAGTGGCTGGGTGTGTGTCACCTCTGCTGCCCACAGGTTAGCCCTTTGTATACTTCCTCTTTCAGTGTCCTCTCTCTGCTCTGCTGGTTCATCCTCCACAGTCCCTCAGCTCTTTCATGTCCCCCACCGATATGGTTCATCCTGCTCCAAGTAGTGTGCAGAGAACCAGTCCCTCGTTGGCTCATTCAGCTCACCAACAGCCTGGCTGGCAGGCTCCTTCCTCCCCACCCACACCTTCCACCTCTGTCTGGGCTGACATCGAGGGAAAGCTCAAGACCCTGTGGTCCAGGGCATTGACCAGGAGGAGCCAGCCCCTGTAAATGCCAAGTCTGTGGCAATGAACTTGGTTAATTGGGTGTGGCTCAGTGTCCTGTCAATATTCTGTGGATGGACTTAGGAAGACTCACTTGATCATTCTCTTTCTGGGGCCTCCAGTGTAGTCTCCCCACCCCCCCAGCTACTCATTTAATCTGCTCCCAAGCCACCATGAGTCAGAACATCTGGGGTACAACAATTTCCAAAATTTAGACCATTACTAGAAATGGGATAACAGATGGAGAGGGCTGGTGCTTTAAGATGGAACTGAGAAAAATCTCTCAGGTGCTTGGGTGGCTGATTCTTACTCTCACGCTCTGTGTCAAACTGATGGCCACATGTGGGTCAGGCAAGTAATGCCCTCCCCGTCAGATTGTCAGGATTTTTCTTTCCTTTCCTTTGTGGCATGCATGGGCAGTGAATGAAGGCCCAACCCGCCCCCTTCCACAATCTCTCCCTCTGGAGCCATGCCTGCCCCCCCCCAGGTTACTGCCCCAAGATTTTTTAGTGTCCCCCATGTCCCAGGAGGTGGCATGCCCCACCCTTCCCAGGTGGCCAGAGCACCTGGGGCTGCTGCCTGATCCCTCCTGGACAGCCAGAGAGCTGGACTGCCGCATGATGGCTGGGAAGCTGTGGCCCCACTCTTCCCAGGTGGGCAGAGTGCCTGGGGCAGCTGCACAATCCTTCCTGGCCAGCCATAGAGTGGGGTTATCATGCAGCCCCTGCTTTCCCAGGTGGCCAGCGAGCTGGGCTGATGTGCCACATCCCCAGCTCTCTCAGGTGGCTGAGGAGCTGGGCTGCTGCGCTGCAGTCCTAGCCCTTCTTGCCAGCTGGTGAAGAGTATAGGCATTTTCAGGAAGGCCATGCCTTCCCTTGCCTATGTTACCTGCCACCCATGACTGCATGCGTCATGGGCTGCTAGCCAGGATCACCCGAGTATATCTCATGTAATCTGTTTCCTGCCACTGCAGGGCCTCCTGGCACTTGTGTTCCTCATTCCCTCCTCTTCGCTACCTGTGGCCCAAAGTAGCTTAGTCTTCAGAGGGTTGTAATAAGTTGGGTATAGTATACAGATCCTGGAGGATGGTGGTCTGTGATATATGCCGGAGGTCAGACTGAGATCTGGTAGTCACTTTTTGTTTTAAACTTGGAAGTGAACTTCATGCCTGGCTTTTATCAAACCAATGGGCTGAACCAAAATCCCAAATCTAAACCACCTCAAGCTTTGAGGAAATGTGATCTAAAATGTGCACATAGGCCCATCTCCTCACAAAAATTCAAGTCTATCATTGCTGTGTGACAGGGGAAGAAGCAGATTACAGAGCAAGAGACCCACTACAAAAGAGTTAACCCACTGTGTGCACAAAGGTACACCCTACTATCAAAGCTGCTCATTGAAATGGGTGTCTTGTGAGTGAAGAGTTGTGTGTGAAAACTCTGAATACATGTCTGTGGGAGGCTCTCCGGAACAGGGCTCTCTGGTCCCGCTACTGAACGTGAGGCTCTGAGAGGGACTTCCTGTAATGCTTTATTCAAACTAAAGGACCCACCCTAGCCACATATTATTACTCAGTTTTAGTTGGGAAAGGCTGTTAGGCTGTTTCCAATTCCATTGCCAGCAGATTGTGCTTAGCAAGGCATGGGTGTTGCATAGTTTTGTGCAGATTTTTTGCAGTTTAAGTGCCTGGGAATGCACCGTGTTTTTGGCTGGAAAGAAGAGAACCTCTTGCAGGTATGAGAGTGCATAGTGAATGTTTGCTTTTGTGATGTGTTTAAACCAGAAACAGGAGGATTAGCAGGGCAACAACAGGGCAGGGAGCCCTACACCTGAGGCCTTAGGAAAAGGAGCCAGCAGTGGGGCAGCCAGCAGGAGTGCATTGACAGAATCATAGAACCATAGAGCTGAAAGAGACCTCAGAAGGTCATCAAGTCCAACCCCCTGCCCTAGGCAGGACCAATCCCAACTAAATCAACCCAGCCAGGGCTTTGACAAGCCAACACTTAAAAATCTCTAGGGATGGAGACTTTACTACTTCCCTAGGTAACCCATTCCAGTGCTTTCCCACCCTCCTAGTGAAATAGTTTTTCCTAATATCCAACCTGGATCTTTCCCGCCACAACTTGAGACCATTGTTCCTTGTTCTGCCATCTGTCACTACTGAGAACAGCCTTTCTCCATCTTCTTTGGAAGCTCCCTTCAGGAAGTTGAAGGCTGCTATCAAATCCCCCCTCACTCGTCTCTTCTGAAGACTAAACAGACCCAACTCCCTCAGTCTCTCCTTGTAGGTCATGCGCTCCAGCCCCCAATCATTTTGGTTGCCCTCCATTGGACCCTCTCCAATGCATCCACATCCTTTTTGTAGTGGGGAGCCCAGAACTGGACACAATACTCCAGATGTGGCCTCACCAGAGCTATATAAAGGGGAATAATCACATCTCTGGATCTGCTGGCAATGCTCGTCTTAATGCAACCTAATATGCCATTAGCCTTCTTGGCTACAAGGGCACACTGTTGACTCATATCTAGCTTCTCATCCACTGTAACCCCCAGGTCCTTTTCTGCAGAACTACTACGTAGCCAGTCGGTCCCCAGCTTGTAACTATGCTTGGGATTCTTCCGTCCCAAGTGCAGGACTCTGCACTTGTCCTTGTTGAATATCATCAGATTTCTTGTGTCCCAATCCTCCAATTTGTCTAAGTCACTCTGGACCCTATCTCTGCCCTCAAGAGTATCTACCTCTCCCCCAGCTTCATGTCATCTGCGATCATACCGGGATATAAAAAATATTGGAAAGATAGAGCAGGGTGTGTGGGTGGCAGAGTGGCACTGTATGTGAAAGATAATGTAGAATCAAATGAAATAAAAATATTAAATGAATCAACATGTTCAACAGAATCGCTATGGAGAGTAATTCCATGCTCCAATAATAAGAAATTAGCAGTAGGGATATATTACCGACCTCCTGACCAGGACAGCGATACTGACATAGAAATGCTGAGGGAGATTAGAGAGGCTACCAAAATAAAGAACTCTATAATAATGGGGGATTTTAATTATCCCCATATTGACTGGCTACATACCACCTAAGAAAGAGAAGCAGAGATAAAATTTCTCAATGGCTTAATGACTGCTTCTTGGAGCAGCTGGTACAGGAACCCACAAGGGGAGAGGCAATTCTCGAGTTAGTCCTGAGTGGTGCGCAGGATCAGGTCCAGGAGATAACCGTTACAGGACCGCTTGGGAATAGTGACCATAATATAATAATGTTTAACATTCCTGTGGTGGGAAGAACACCTCAACAGTCCAGCACTCTGGCATTTAATTTCAAAAAGAGGAATTACACAAAAATGAAGAGGTTAGTTAAACAGAAATTAAAAGCGACGAGGAGTCCTGTGGCACCTTATAGACTAACTGAAGTGTAGGAGCATAAGCTTTCGTGGGCAAAGACCCACTTCGTCAGATGCATGTAGTGGAAATTTCCAGAGGCAGGAATAAATATGCAGGCCAGGATCAGGCTGGAGATGACGAGGTGGATCCAATCAAGGAGGAGGCGGCCCACTTCTAGCAGCTGATCTGGAGGTGTGAATTCCAAGAGAGCAGAAGCTGCTTTTGTAGTTAGCAAGCCATTCACAGTCTTTGTTTAATCCAGAGTTGATTGTGTCAAACTTGATTGTGTAGCTCAGCAGTTTCTCTTTGAAGTCTGGTCCTGAAGTTTTTTTGCTGCAGGATGGCTACTTTTAGATCTGCAATTGTGTGTCCAGGAAGATTGAAGTGTTCCCCTACAGGTTTTTGTATGTTGCCATTCCTAATATCAGATTTGTGTCCATTGATTCTTTTATGTAGGGACTGTCCTGTTTGGCCGATGTATATAGCAGTGGGGCATTGTTGGCACATGATGGCATATATTACGTTGGTGGATGTGCAGGCGAATGTACCAGTGACAGTATGGCTGATCTGGTTAGGTCCTGTGATGGTGTTGCTGGTGTATATATGTGGGCAGAGTTGGCACCGAGGTTTGTTGCAAGGATTGGTTCCTGAGTTCGAGTTATTATGGTGCGGTGTGTAGTTGCTGGTGAGAATATGCTTCAGGTTGGCGGGTTGTCTGTGGGCAAGGACCGGCCTACCTCCCAAGGCCTGTGAAAGCGAGGGATCATTGTCCAGGATGGGTTGAAGATCACTAATGATGCGTTGGAGAGGTTTTAGCTGGGGACTGTAGGTGATGGCCAGTGGTGTTCTGTTGGTTTCTTTCTTGGGCTTGTCCCGTAGCAGGAGGCTTCTGGGTACACGTTTGGCTCTGTCAATTCCATGGTGTCACAAGAATCAATTAAAAGGTGTCACAAGAATCACAGGTCCGATGATGCATGCCCAAGGGGGGAAGGACAGAACCAGGTGGACAGTTTTAGCAAATAAAAGATATTTATTTATGACAGTGATGAATTTATAGTATTTATTCTAAGATTTTTAATAGACCATGTTAATAATGAATTTACAGTATTTATTATATTTATTCTACGATTCCTAGTTAAATGTATCAGAGATATAAGGATAGGAATGGCAAGGGGAATAGTCTCTATTCTAAAAATATCCAGCTACTAATTAAATAACAGTGATAACTACAAAGTCTATGTACTACCCAAAACAACTACAACACTAAGCTTATACAATGAAGAAAATCAAATCATACATACCAACTTACACAGAACACGGAACATTTCAAAGATATCGGTTCTGTTGCAAAGGCCTTGGTTACACCCGAGAATCAGGGGAGGTGGCTGGTCGGTTGATCAGGCCGGCAGCGCTTTGGAGTATACGGGAAGGTACACGCACGATGGTACGTGTATTGCAAAGACCTCCTCAAGCAAACTTTGCAATGGGTATTTATCCCCAAATCTGCACATAGCTTTCCCACACTTGCATATTACCATATATGGCCCAACGGTCACCAAGTGGGGGTCTGTGTCCCAGGGGTTAGGCCGAAACTATGCAGGTTTCATGCGACCAAGTAAGCCCTGCAGTTCTCATGCCAAGTTGACGGGTGGGAGAGTCTAAGGCTATTTTCCCCTTTTTCACACCTTCCCTTTTTCTAAAGGCAATGGTATGCAGGAAGGGTGCAGCCGGTTTCTCCCAAGGAGTACTGCAGCCCACTATAGCAAGAATAGCCTGGCAAAACTTTTTTACTGGGGTGGCAGTTTTTTTTTCTAACAAAAGGCACCGTGACTAGAGCCAAATCCCTGAAAGCTGCATGGAAACATTTTAAAGATACCATAATAGTGGCCCAACTTAAATGTATACCCCAAATTAAAAAACATAGCAAGAGACCTAAAAAAGAGTCACTGTTGCTTAACCACCATGTAAAAGAAGCAGTGAGGGACAAAAAGGCATCTTTTAAGAAGTGGAAGTCCAATCCTAGTGAGATAAATATAAAGGAACATAAACACTGTCAAATCAAGTGTAAAAATGTAATAAGAAAAGCAAAGAAAGATTTTGAGGAACAGCTAGACAAAAACTCAAAAAGAAATAACAAAATGTTTTTTAAGTACATTAGAAGCAGGAAGCCTGCTAAAAAACCTGTGGGTCCCCTAGATGATCAAGCTATAAAAGGAGCAATCAAGGACGATAAAGCCATTGTGGAGAAACTAAATGATTTCTTTGCTTCAGTCTTCACGTTACAGGGATTCCTAAATCTGCACCGTCCTTTGTGGGTGATGAATCTGAGGAACTGTCCCGGATAAGTGTCATTAGAGGAGGTTTTGAAACAAATAGAAAAACTTAATGTTAACAAATATCTGGGACCAGATGGCATTCATCCAAGGGTTCTAAAAGAACTCAAATGGGAAATTGCTGAACTCTTATCTGTGGTTTGTAACCTGTCCTTTAAATCGGCTTCTGTACCTGATGACTGGAAGGTAGCTAACATGACACCAATATTTTAAAAGGGCTCTAGAGGCAATCCTGGCAATTACAGACTGGTACGTCTAACTTCAGTACTGGGCAAATTAGTCGAAACAATAACAAAGAATAAAATTGTGAGGCATGTAGAAGAACATAATTTGTTGGACAAAAGTCAACATGGTTTCTGTAAAGGGAAATCATGTCTTACTGATCTATTAGAGTTCTTTGAAGGGATTAACAAACATGCAGACAAGGGGGATCCAGTAGATATAGTATACTTAGATTTTCAGAAAGCCTTTGACAAGGTCCCTCACCAAAGGCTCTTGTGAAAATTACATTGCCATGGGATAAGAGGGAAGGTCCTTTCATGGACTGAGAACTGGTTAAAAGACAGGAAACAAAGGGTAGGAATAAATGGTAAATTTTCAGAATGGAGAGGGGTAACTAGTGATGTCCCCCAAGGGTCAGTCCTGGGACCAATCCTGTTCAACTTATTCATAAATGATCTGGAGAAAGGGGTAAGCAGTGAGGTGGTAAGTTTGTGGATGATACCAAACTGTTTAGGATAGTCAAGACAGAAGCAGACTGAGAGGGATTCCAAAAAGATCTCACCAAACTGAGTGATTGGGCAACAAAATGGCAAATGAAATTTAATGTGGATAAGTGTAGTAATGCACATTGCGAAAAATAACCCCAACTATACGTACAGTATGATAAGGGCTAATTTGGCTACGACAAATCAGGAAGGAGATCTTGGAATTATCATGGATAGTTCCCTGAAAACTTCCACACAGTGTGCAGCGGCAGTCAAAAAGGCAAATAGGATGCTAGGAATTATTAAGAAAGGGATAGAAAATAAGACACAGAAGATCTTACTGCCCCTGTATAAAACTATGGTATGCCCACATCTTTAACACTGTGTACAAATGTGGTCTCCTCACCTCAAAAAAGATATTTTGGCCTTGGAAAGGGTTCAGAAAAAGGCAACTAAAATGATTAGGGATTTGGAACGGGTCCCATATGAAGAGAGGTTAAAATGACTGGGACTTTTCAGTTTAGAAAAGAGGAGACTGAGGGGGGATATGATAGAGGTATATAAAGTCATGAGTGGCGTGGAGAGGGCGAATAAAGAAAAGTTATTTATTAGTTCCCATAATAGAAGAACTAGAGGACACCAAATGAAATTAATGGGTAGCAGGTTTAAAACTAATAAAAGAAAGTTCTTTTTCACACAGCGTGTAGTCAACCTGTGGAACTCCTTGCTAGAGGAGGCTGTGAAGGCTAGGACTATAACAGAGTTTAAAGAGAATCTAGATAATTTCATGGAGGTTAGGTCCGTAAAAGGTTATTAGCTGGGGGATAGAAATGGTGTCCCTGGCCTCTGTTTGTCAGAGGCTGGAGCAGGATGGCAGGAGACAAATTGCTTGATCATTGTCTTCAGTCCACCCTCTCTGGGGCACCTAGTGCTGGCCACTGTCGGCACACAGGCTACTGGGTTAGATGGACCTTTGGCCTGACCCAGTACAGCCGTTCTTATGTTCTTGTGTTAAACTTGCTGAGGGTGCAATCCAACCCCTCATCCAGGTTATTAATAAAGATATTGAACAAAATCAGTCCTAGAACGGAACCTTGGGGCACTCTGCTAGAAACTGACCGCCATCCTGACAACGAGCCATTGATCACTACTCGCTGGGTCCAACCTTCTAGCAAGCTTTCTATCCATCTTACTGTCCACTTATCTAATCCACATTCCCTTAACTTGCTGGCAAGAATATTGTGGGAGACCATATCAAAAGCCTTGCTAAAGTTGAGGTATATCATATCCACTGACTTTCTCATGTCTACGTAGCCAGTTATGTCATCATAGTAGTTAATCGGATTGGTCAGGCACAACTTGCCCTTCATGAATCCATGCTGACTATTCCTGATCACTTTCCCCTCTTCCAAGTGCCTGAAAATGGATTCCTTAAGGATTCCTTGCATGATTTTTCCAGGGACTGAGGTAAGACTGACCGGCCTATAGTTCCCTGGATCATCCTTCTTCCCTTTTTTGAAGATGGGCACTCCATTTGCCTTTTTCCAATCATCCGGGATCTCTCCTGATCTCCACGACTTTTAAAAGATAATGGCCAAAAGCTCCTCAATGACATTTGCCAGCTCCCTCAGTACCCTCGGATGCATTAAGTCCAGACCCATGGATTTATGTATGTTTAGCTTTTCTAAATAGTTCCTAACCTGTTCTTTACCAACCAAGGGCTGTCCATCTTCATCCCATCTTGCATCACTTAGCGTGTTAATCTGAGAGCCAACCTTGTCCGTGAAGACAGAGGCAAAGAAAGCATTGAGTACTTCAGCTTTCCCCACATCATCTGCCACTAGGTTACCTCCTTTATCCAGTAGGGGCCCCACTCCCTCTCTGATCACCTTCTTCTTGCTAACATGCCTGTAGAAGCCTTTCTTGTTATTCTTCACATCCTTTGCCAGTCGCAATTCCAACTGCGCTTTCACCTTCCTGATAACCCCCCGGCATTCTCAAGCTATACATTTATACTCCTCCCTGGATATTTGTCCAAGTTTCCACTTCTTGTAAGCTTCCTTTTTGTGCTTAATTGAACAAGGATTTCCCCTGTAAGCCAATCCGGTCTCCTACCGTATTTGCTTCTCTTGCTATGTGTCGGGATGGTTTCTTTCTGTGCCTTCAAAAAGGCTTCTTTAAAATAGTGCCAGCTGTCCTGGACTCCTTTCCCCTTCATGTAAGCATTCCAGGGAATCCTGCCCCGATGTCCAATGGCAATTGACAAAGGAGGGGGATGTCAATTTTTAGAGCTGTATTTTTATAATGTTCAGCAACACTAATGAAATATTTTTAAAGCAAATTTTAAACTAAGGGGCTTTAGACTAATGCAGTAAATTAAAACACTGACAGTATATACATGGGGTTGGTAAATGACTATTAAATGGCTTAATTACCACTCAAATTACTCTTTCTCAGGTTCAGTGTTCTGCTAATAGGTCTGGCAGGCTTCTTCACTCCTATAGCAATATAACACTCTTTCCATGGAGCTACAGATAGTCCCTTTGGGCATTCCAATCTATTTTGCTGTTCAGAGAGAGGTGGACTAGTTGATCACTATACACCAAATATTAGGGGGCTAGAGCATGTCACTTATGAGGAGAGTCTGAGGGATCAGGGCTTATTTAGTCTACAGAAGAGAAGAGTGAGGGGGGATTTGATAGCAGCCTTCAACTTCCTGAAGGAGGTTCCAAAGAGGATGGAGAGAGGCTGTTCTCAGTAGTGACAGATGACAGAACGAGGAACAATGGGTCTCAAGTTGCTCTGTGTGTGTGTGGGGGGGGGGGGGGGACATGTCTAGGTTGGATATTAGGGAAAACTATTTCACTAGGAGGGTGGTGAAGCACTGGAATGGGTTACCTAGGGAGGTGGTGGAATCTCCATTCCTACAGTTTTTAAAATCCTGGCTTGAAAAAGTCCTGGCTGGGTTGATTTAGTTGGGATTGGTTCTGCTTTTAGGAGGGGTCCTCCTGAGGTCTCTTCCAGTCCTATGATTTTCTGATTTTATAGTTGTGCTTAACTTGGCTGTGACTTCAGGAGGACTACTCTGTGGTGAGTAAAGTGAATTGTGAATAAATCTTTGCAGGATTAGGGCTATTTTTAGTCTGGAAAGAAAACACTTCTAAACTTCTTCATTGCCTATAGAAATAAAAATAAAAACACTTTAAAGAACCAGAGCTAATTATCTCCTTTAAAAGACTGTAATTTTTTTATTACAAGTATTAAAAATTCTATAGTAACCATCTCAAACACTTCAGCACACAATACTACTACTGCAGTGTTTGTGGCAGTTGTTGCAAAAAGAGTAGTAGTATTTATTATTTGTTGCATTACTTTGGGAATTTCATATGTAACCCTTCTGCCCAGTAGGTCTGGCAGCAACCAGGGCTGGGTTCAATATCTAGGGATCCATCTCTCACAGAACCGGCTAGAGCCTCCACCCAGTAGCCTGGGAAATTCACACACCCCTGAGCGCCTCTGAGGTGCGATGCTTCCCTACTCTCAAGCACAGAGTCTGAGTGTAGAAAATAAAATTTTAATGAAAAAGAGAGAGAGAGAAGTGACATGGCATTAACTTGGGAAAATACCATGAACAGAGTAACTCCCTACAAGTAACTGTCCCAGCTCAAATGGATTGAGCAATGTCCTTGGCCTCTCAGGCTCACTAGTCCAACAAGGTAAGGGTTCCATTCACTTACCCACATTTTCCCCACACCTCACTTCAAATGCCCCCCTTACAGCCTTGTCCCAGTCAGTGCAGACCCAGACACATCACCCTGATGACTTACTTCATAGAGCCTGATGTGATGCCAACTGTGTGATGCCCCTGCTGCCCACTGGTCGTTCCTGCCATCTGCTCCACTAGTCACCCGCTGCTCCCGCCAGCTGCTCTGCTGGCCACCTGCCACAGCTCCTACTGGCTGCCCGCCAATCATTCCCACCAGCCACTTTGCTGGCTGCCTGCTGCCGCTCCTACCGGCCACCCACCAGTTGTTCCCACCAGCTGCAGTGGGTCTGGTTCCAGGCCAAACCAGTGACTTCAGCTCTTAGAGTATGTCTACACTACCATCCTAGTTCAAACTAGGGTGGTAATGTAGGCAACCGGAGTTGCAAATGAAGCCCGGGATTTGAATTTCCCGGGCTTCATTTGCATATTGCCTGGCGCCGCCATTTTTAAATGTCCGCTAGTGCGGACTCCGTGCTCCGCAGCTACACGCGGCACGAACTAGGTAGTTCCATGAGGAGTAACGGTAGTTCGGAATAGGAAGCCTAATCCGAACTACCTAGTTCGTGCCGCGTGTAGCCATGGGGCACGGAGTCCGCACTAGTGGACATTTAAAAATGGCGGCACCTGGCAATATGGAAATGAAGCACAGGAAATTCAAATCCCGGGCTTCATTTGCAACTCCGGTTGCCTACATTACCACCCTAGTTCGAACTAGGGTGGTAGTGTAGACATACCCTAAGTGATTTCAACTCTTTAGCCATCACCTAGGCTGGCAAAAGATTCTAGCTTCCACTGGAATAATAAAAGGACTCCTGATGGAGTCTGCTTTAGGTCTATCCTTAAAACGGGGGAAAGAGGCAGATTGAACCAGTCTTACAGCTCACACCTGGCAGGCATGATGCAGGCTGGCTCAAGCCCTTCCCCTCAAGCTCTGTATACCCAACTCTGGAAGGGGAAGCCTTGTTCATCTGAGACCTCTTACAATCATAGAATAATAGGACTGGAGGGGACCTCAAGAGTTCATCGAGTCCAGCCCCCCGCCCTCAAGGCAGGACCAAGCTCTGTCTACACCATCCCTGACAGATGTCTATCTAACCTGTTCTTAAATATCTCCAGAGAGGGAGATTCCACCACCTCCCTTGGCAATTTATTCCAATATTTGACCACCCTGACAGTTAGGAATTTTTTCCTAATGTCCAATCTAAACCTCCCCTGCTGTACTTTAAGCCCATTACTCCTTGTCCTGTCCTCAGAAACCAAAAGGAACAAATTTTCTCCTTCCTCCTTGTGACACCCTTTTAGATATTTGAAAACCGCTATCATGTCCCCCCTTAATCTTCTTTTTTCCAAACTAAACAAGCCCAGTTCATGAAGCCTGGCTTCATAGGTCATGTTCTCTAAACCTTTAATCATTCTTGTCGCTCTTCTATGTACCCTTTCCAATTTCTCCACATCTTTCTTGAAATGTGGCGCCCAGAACTGGACACAGTACTCCAGCTGAGGCCTAACTAGTGCAGAGTAGAGCGGCAGAATGACTTCACGAATTTTGCTTACAACACACCTGTTGATACAACCTAGAATCATATTTGCTTTTTTTGCAACAGCATCACACTGTTGACTCATATTCAACTTGTGGTCCACTATGACTCCTAGATCCCTTTCCGCCATGCTCCTTCCTAGACAGTCGCTTCCCATCTTGTATGTATGGAACTGATTGTTCCTTCCTAAGTGGAGCACTTTGCATTTCTCTTTATTAAACCTCATCCTGTTTACCTCTGACCATTTCTCTAACTTGCTAAGGTCATTTTGAATTATGTCCCTATCCTCCAAAAAAGTCGCAACCCCACCCAGTTTGGTATCATCTGCAAACTTAATAAGCGTACTCTCTATCCCAATATCTACATCATTGATGAAGATATTGAACAGTACTGGTCCCAAAACAGACCCTTGAGGAACTCCACTTGTTATCCCTTTCCAGCAGGATTTAGAACCGTTAACAACAACTCTCTGACTACGGTTATCCAGCCAATTATGCACCCACCTTATCGTGGCCCTATCTAAGTTATATTTGCCTAGTTTATCAATAAGAATATCATGCGAGACCGTATCAAATGCCTTACTAAAGTCTAGGTATATGACATCCACCGCTTCTCCCTTATCCACAAGGCTCGTTATCTTATCAAAGAAAGCTATCAGATTAGTTTGGCATGACTTGTTCTTCACAAACCCATGCTGGCTATTCCCTATCACTTTATTACCTTCCAATGGTGCTTGCAGGAGAGACAATGATGGTGTCTCTCCTGCAAGCACTGGTGTCATGTTTTACAGTTCCCACATTTAGGGATAGCATGACTTGTGACCCCCACAATAGCCCAAATTAGTTACAGTACATCACATTCCATTCCAACACTGGTCCTCCATCAGCCCTGGCTGAATTTGATTTACATAACCACGCCTCAGATTCCTTCCCCATCCTGGCATGAGCTGTATTTACATATCAACGGTTAAGTATCTTGCAGAGCTAAACAATTTGAGTGAGCACACCCACCTCGAGGGAAGCTCTCTCCTTTTAGCAGGCTGATAGCAAACAGTAGTTTAGCCCCTGCTTACACGTACAACTGGACACTGCACAGAAGTGAAACAAAAATAGCACTAGATTGAAATCAAACAGTAAGAGGAAACAGGCAGATGCTACAACAGTGGTTTTCAAACTGTGGTCCACCTTACACGTAGTTTATGACTCAAGTTCACTCCCCCCATACCTTCCTCCTTCTCTCACTCCGCAGCCAGGGACCAGTTCTGGCTCTCTTGCTTCATGACCACCCCCCAGTGAGTTTGGAGCACCAGCTCTGGCTTCCCACTTTGGGGGTAAAGAAAGACCCGAGCCTCCCCGTCGGATCTCTCTCATGGGTAAGAATCTCTCCTTTCCCCTGGCTGAGGGAACAGCAGCACAGAGAAGCTTTCCCCTCTGCTCCCATTGGCTGGAATCAAAGACAGGTAAGTACCCCCCCTTCACCTCATGCCCAGACCCTGCACCTAACCCAACTCATGCACCACTCACTGAGATGACATGCCCTCAGCCTGTTCCTGCATGCTCCCTCCTGGCCAGACACCCTTCTCCCAGCCTGTTCCTGCACCCTCTCTCCTGGCCACTCACTGCACCTTCCCTTGCTCTTGTCCCTTCTTCCCTGGCCAGACACCCTGCTCCCAGCCTGCTCCTGCACCTTACCTCCCACCCAGACCTTGCACCTTCACCCTCTCCTTTGGGGATCCACAAAATCCACTAAGGCCAGAAAAATCTGGCCTATGGGAAGGACTTAACTTCAGTCCTTCCTATCCCTCCTCGCACCTCCATGGAACTAGAGTGCCAGGGGAGTGAGGTGTCTCAGTTAGGGGCCACATCAGAATTGGGGAGTTTTGAAGGGTGTTTTGTAGGGTTTCTTTTAGCTTCTCACTTGGGTGGCTCCCAAATGATTTTTCTGTGGGTCAGTGGTCCCCAACACAAAAAAGGTTGCCCACCCTTGCCATAAATAAAGACAACATTGAAACCTTTTGTATTGGACAGGAATTAATATTTTACTTTACTTAAAATGAAGTTTGATAAACTAACATGAGAAAGTTAAAGCGCTTAATCTGTTTAATAATTTCATTTAATATTTCCCTTCTTACTGGTTAAATTAAACTGTTCTCCCTAGCTGCAGCACTAGAAAAACGGGGCAGCATAATTATGTAATTAACTGCAAGTTTCCATTAGCAACTGATGGGCCACAGAAAGGTTTGCATCGAGCCAGGTAGGCCATAGGCCAAAAAGTTTGAGAACCACTGCACCATAAAGACTATTTCTCTTCTCCCTTAGAATGCTGTTTTTTTAACTGCCTACCATGAATTTGAGCTGTAGAAGATGTACAACATTTTACCTCCATAAGAATAAGTTAGCCCTCACCCCTGAATACTACACTGAGGCCTTTTTACTGAGATTGAACACACCTGTGAACAGTCATGTTAGATGACCATGGTTGGTGGGATTTAAACAGTTAGTTGCCTGATTAGAAGAATAATTTATTGGTACACTGACTGCTAAACCGTAGTCATCATAGGATCGTCATTCTTGATCTTCATAACCATGCTCAAGCACTGTGAAATTATGTACTGCTGACAAGACTTGTATGTTCTGACTTGGAAAAGCATTTCTTTGCTGAACATATTTATACTTGTATATATTAGCAATGTACAAAGTGATATATGCAGCAAACTGGTAGGGAGACTCTATTGTAATTAAGCAGATCAGGCCGAGACTATGGCTACCTTATGAGAGATTGTTATATGATTTTGGAAATCTTTCCTTGAAATATTCTTTTTGTAGGGAAAAGCAGCTTTGGAACTAGGTATGTACAGGAGAGAGAGCTTGCAATTTCCTTGCAAAAATTGACGAGTCAGTGTGTTTTGTTCAAGAGACTGAAGGAAAAAATACATTGTTTTCTGCCATAGCTCCAATGCCCTTTGAGAAAGTGTGAGTAGGACTCCATTCACTACTCTGCCCTAAGGAGAATATAAGCCTCAGCAACTAACTTAGTATCTCTGTGCCCCAACTGTACAATGGAGATATTGCCTCATCTGATAGTGTGGTTCTGAGGCTAAACTGATGAATGTTTACAAAGTAAAATGTTTTGAGATTCTTGGTGTCAAGTGCTATATACATACATTTACTATTCCTAAATAATGACATTTATGAAGCAGGTCTTGTGTTAGAGACTTGAAAAAGCTGAGGGCTAGGACTATTCATCTTTCTGAAAATCTACTATATATTTTGAAGTGTTTGTGGATTTGTTTGTGCAAAATAGTCATACTTCACAATTACCTACAGATACCAAAGTTGCATAAACAATCCTGCCTCTTAAATTAGCTAAACACACTACTTTTTACACCAGAATTTGCTGGGTGAAAGGTTTAAATAATTATGTTTGTTTTCTACCAGAAAAAGCCATGACTATTATGAGTAGAGTTCATAAAATATTTGCCAACAAAATCAGAATCGAGTCACCTATTAAACTGTCATTTTAGTGCAAAGAAAATTGTTACTATTGTGAATCACAGAATAATTCAAATTAGTTACGGAAAGAGTAATAGAAGCTTTACAAGTTTCTAATTCAAATGTATTATGTATGGTAATTATTCAATAAAATGAATAATGTTTGAAGTTGAAAGCCTACAAATTGAAAACTGTCCTTTTACTTCCCTTCTGAAAGCACATTAATACAAAGTTCTATTCAATATATTTAATTTCTTGAACATTCCTATAAGTGTAATCTACACAAAATGACTTTGCCTAGTCAATGATGGGCCTCACCTGCTAGTGATGCTAATTTCAGTGATATTCCTCATAAAAACTTTCATGTGTTTTACTTTCAGGCTCTTAGGATTCTAAGCCAGACTACACCCCAGCAGGAAGTCTGTGCAGAAGAAATGAGTAACTTATGAAACGGGATGAATTTAAAATTTACATCTCTCTTTGGGACCCTGATGAAAGATACATGGTCACTGCTAGAAGATGGTTACCCCAAACGTTACTAACAATAATATCTGCACCATTAACCACAGCATACACCAGACCGTATCCCCCCCAATATACATATTTGTCTTTATAATAGGTCTCCCAGCCAACTGCCTCTCATTGTACTATGGGTACCTACAGATCAAGGCGAAAAATGAATTGGGGATCTATCTGTGTAATTTGACTATAGCAGACTTGTTCTACCTCTTCTCTTTGCCCTTGTGGCTACAGTACTTTTTTCAGCATGACGATTGGACTTATAATGAACAACTGTGCAAAATCTGTGGCATTCTCCTGTATGAGAACATTTACATCAGTGTGGGCTTTCTCTGCTGCATCTCCATGGATCGCTATCTTGCAGTGGTACATCCTTTTCGTTTCTATCAGTTTCGGACAATAAAGGCCGCTGTGATGGTGAGCGTCGTTATCTGGATCAAGGAAATTCTGATGGGCTGGCTTATATTTCAGAATATTGATATTAGTAAGGATTCAGAAAGTCATACAATATGCTTTGAACATTATCCCATCAAAGACTGGGAGCACAGATTCAATTATTACCGCTTCTTTGCTGGCTTCCTTTTTCCCTTCTCTCTGCTGCTCTTTTCTTACTGTGGAATTTTACGAGTTGTCCGCAAGAGCCATGGCACTCAAAAGAAGACAAAAGTTCAAATTAAATGTCTGGTTTCAAACACTGTTATCATCTTCTTGGTTTGCTTTGGACCATACCACATCCTGTTGGTAATTCGCAGCTTGTTTGAGACGACCTGCATGTTTGCAGCTAAAATCTTTAACGTTTACCACTTTTCTCTCTTGTTGACTAGTTTTAATTGTGTTGCAGACCCAATATTGTATTGCTTTTCCAGTGAAAGCACCTACCAGAACTTAGTCAAAATGAGAGATTCCTGTTTAACATGCCTAAGATGTTTTAGAACTAAAAAGAAGGAATGCAACCAGCTTAAAACTCCAGAAACCCTCACAAAAAGCAGCAGTGTACCAGTGGATGAAGCGACACGGTTAAACAAACTACAATCTGCTAATGAAATGAAAGACTCTTCTACAATCAGTATAGACAAACTTTAGCACCCTTTAGAAAGGGAGACTGATCTAAATTTTCCAGGTCTATGTTTGGACTTCTATCTTTGGTTTATGAATGTATTGCAACTGCTTTACCTTCTAAAGAGCTCAGTAGCTCATGTGTACAGTAAGCAGAGCAGAGCTGATACTTTTGCCACAAGGGGAATTCCTTAGTTCTCTTGAGTAACTTGGACCTTGACATAGGGCAGGGAAAATACACACTAGGTCAGTTTAGCTAAGATCACACAGGGTGATATATTACTGACTCGGTGTAGCCAAAGTCAGGGGGAAGCTGCTGATCTGATGACTGGACCTGCTAAAATAAAATGTTAGTGGTGTGAATCTGCCATAATGATCTTTAATTGCTTGTTGTTTGTCCAGGTACTGACCATGAGAAAGCTGTCAACCTTTGTGATCACCTTTCTGAAAAGGTGGAGAATGGAATAAACTATGTGAAATTAAGTGATAAACGTTTCCCAAAGGAAAAATGTTTGTGTGTGATTTCTGTAACTTTGTCCCAATCACCTCATCCTCAAGCCATGCTGCAACAACCAGTGAGCAGGGAACCCTGAGACAGAGCAAAACAAAAAGACCACAGAAACCAAACAACAAAATCATGAGGGATACATTGGAATAGAATTCATGATGAAGCCTTTTTCTATAATGGATAGTAAAGTCAGTGTCTGTTGGGTTTGGATTCACACTGCTCTTTGGGCTTGAGCCAGTGCCATTCATTCCCACTGACTTCAGTGGGGGATCTGGAACTTAGTGGGCAATTAATTTATTTCATGAACTCCAAAGCAAGCATTAGTTTGGGGACGCGGATAGAATTGACACCACATGCCAGTGCACTAATTCACAGTATTTGAAGATACACATTCATTTAAATCCATACTCTGCTAACCATTTTAAAATTTGGATTGTTGTGTTTTTCCATGTTTCTGTGTTTTGTGCGCATAGAACATAAAGCCTCTTAAATTATAATAAATTGCAGGGCAGGCAGTGTGTTGAATAGAATGGGTTTCACTTCTGAATATCCCAACAAATTGTTTACATTCTATAGTTTAATTTGTTATAAAGGGAACCACTTTTCCCTAAATGCAGTGTCAAAATGCATTGTATATAGAGTAAGCCATAATGGCCTTTGGTTTACACAGAGGAAAAAGAAAAAACATAGGGAGTTACTACAGTACAAAATATATTGGCAATAAAGGAATGGAGAGTATATATATAGGCTCTCACAACTCTTCCTACCCACATCCTGTTTTTTATACATCTTTGCTTTATTTATCAATACTGCCTTACGTTTACTTCATCTCCCTTTAGAAGTCTAATTTTTTGCCTTCTGCCCTCACCCTAAAATCTCACCTACGCTGCTGCTCTTGGCACCCAATCTGTACTTTCAAAGCTCTTCTTGAAACACATCAGTTCTGTGCAACTCACACAATAACACTATTGTAACTACCCAATTACTTTAAAAGACTTTGAAAGGCAGACTTTTGTATCTTCTGGGTCTGATTTGTGTTGTCTGGTAATGCAGATTGTAAACTTCTCATGGAAAGGACTGTCTTATTCAGAGCTATGTATGTCATCAGGGCTTAGCAAATAATACATATTGAATGCAGCACTGAACCTCACTGTGAAAGTATAGAAATACACTAGAAATAATAAGGAAATGTATTTAATAAACAATGCATTGATTGTATTTTCCTCCCATATTGATTTGCTCTGTGATCGGAGTAACTATCTTTTTGGCTTTGGCCCACAGAATCCATTTGAGAGACTTCAGATCATTCTCTCTTTCCTGTTTGTGTCATAAGAAATTATATCCCCACGCCCAGAAGAGGATTAGGCTGTTTACATTAACACTCAGTTTGTTTAGTTGATTAAAGTTTCTTTCTGCTGAGTGCTCCCATGATGCTGGATTGATTTCCTGACACACACACTTTTTTTCTTTATCAGCGGTGTTATTTATCTTTATTTCCTCCCAAACCTTCCCCATTCTGTTCTATCTTTTTGCTGGCTTCTAGGTCACATGGCACTGGTAGCAGTTCCAAATCGCAGTAAAACAGTTAGAATATTGTTGGAAATGGAGTCTGCACAAACACAACTTTAACTATTCATTCTTTCTGATCTAAGATTGTATAAGGAACACACAAAGTTTGTATTAAGATTAAATGCATCCATTGCCTTATTTGTGTTTCACTACTTTACAGTCTTCCATACCAGTTAAAATATGGAGCTGGAATGCAGAGTATGTTATTTTACATGCAATTGTCATCTACCTGACAGGCTAATCTGAGTTGTTACATATCTGGGGCCAAATTTCATTCAGATTGAGTGTAATATCAGACTGAAACCTGTGCAATTGAATCAGAATTTGGCCATTAGAACCTTAAAATTTCATCTGCCCTACAGAAAGGGATGCATGATCTCAATGTTTAATGAAATTCATCCTACTGGACAGTGCAATTTTAATGACACTACTATCCCAAAAATTTTATCACCATGGCTTTTCATTATAACATCATAAATCGCATTGCAATAGGCAGGGAAATGCCATACATCATCACTGGATTAAACTGAGAACTGGGATCTTTATTATTTAGAGAAAAACAGTAAGTATTAAACTTAATATTTCCCAGTGAAAGGTAGCTGACATAGCCTATGTTTGGAGGAAAGATGGGAGGGGACAAAGACTTATTATGTCAAAACATTCTTGACTAAAATTAATGTTGTAAAGTATATTTGGTACAGCTACTAATTGATGGTTATAGAATTTAAGTACATGTTATCAATTAGTGGAATTCCTTCAGCCACAAACTAGAATGTGTGTCAGTGTGAACATGAGAGAGAGAGCAAGACACATGCACACACAAACCAGACCTTTCGTATCAAAAGAAAATTTCTGCAAAGTGTCAGTATCATTATTTCCCTATACTTTACATAGGAGTCATACAAGGCTCTTATTATTTCACTAATTCAGTTAAAGCGTCTCTTGTTTATCCACAATCAAAAGAATACACAGTCAGAGGAGCTGCTGGAAGTGTGTAGATAATACAGTTAGGACTTTCACTGCTACAAAGCCTCTTACTTTTTTTAACCTCCCCTTCATTGCAGCTCCTTTCCATATGTCTTTTCAAAATCAAACACTACTTTCTGTTGCAGCTCTGAGGCTTAGTAAAACAGGAATAAACAATTGTGATAATACTTCTACATTTAATGGCACAAAACATTTTTTCATGAAAAATGGGTCACCTGTTACTATATAAGGCTAAAGATTGTTCAAGTGATTGATTATAACTCAGAATTTTACACTTAAACAGGAAAAATGGTCTTGTGGTGAAGGCATGAGCTGTGTTCATTTCAGTGTCAGATGCCCGATGTGAGCCTGATGCAATCATTTAATCTCTCCTCATCTCATGTCTGCCAAATGGGGCTAATGAAACTTTTCTAGTTGTTGACAGCAATGTTGAAAGGCTAATCCTTAATGATTGTAACATGCTCAGATACTAGTGATGGAAGCATATAAGTACCTACAGTCATAGAACCAGCCTTTTCTGGTTGTTATTCTGGCCATGGAGTTACATTCTATTCTAAACTTCAGAGGTTAGAAATTATTAGGGGAAAGTCATTGCAGTGTCTGCGCCAGCAGCTTTTCAATCATAACTGAATGTATGTTGTAGAAGGGTAGTCCATCCACTTCCATTTCAAGACTGGCAGTTACTCCACTACGAACACCATATTGAATGAGAGTTTTCAGCAAATTTTCTTCCTAAAAAAAAAAATTATTAATTGGACTGTCAACTAATCACAATTAACTCGTATGATTAACAAAAAAAATCAGTGTTAAAAAATTGATCATGAGCAATCAATTTTAATCACACTGTTAAAATAGAATATCAATTGAAATGTATTAAATATTTTGAAGCTTTTCTACATTTTCAAATATATTATGACACAGGATATAAAGAGTACAATGCTCACTTTATATTATTTTTCATTACAAATTTTAGCATTGTAAAAATTATAATAGTATTTTTAATCTCTATCGTGAAAGTACAACTTACAAATGTAGTTTTTTTTACTACATAACTGCACTCAAAACCAAAACACTGTAGAGCCCACAAGTTCACTCAGTCCTACTTTTTGTTCAGCCAATCGTTTAGAGAAACGAGTATGTTTACATTTATGGGAGATAATGCTGCCTGCTTTTTATTTATAATGTCACCTGAAAGTGAGAAAAGGTGTTCACTTTCATAGTCAGCACTGAAAGATATTTATATGCTAGATATACTAAACAGTGGTATGCCCTTCATGCATTGGCCACCATTACAGAGGTTGTACTTGAATGCTGATGAAGATAGTTTAAAAAATGTGCTAAATAAATGTGACTGAACTTCTTGGGGGACACTCCTTAGATATTTCTCCTGCTCTGCTTTACCCGCATTGTGCCATGAAGTTCATGATATAGCAGTCTTGGATGATAACTCAGCAAACATTCATTTAAGAACACTTTCACTGCACATTTGACAAAACACAGAAGGTACCAATGTGAGATTTCTAAAGACAGCTACAGCACTCAACCCAAGGGATAAGAATCTGATGTGCCTTCCAAAATCTGATGGGGACAAAGTGTGGTGCTTTTGTTCAGAAATCTTAACAGAGCAACACTCTAATGTGGAAACTACAGAATACAAACCATCAGGAAAGAAAAATCAACCTTCTCATGGTAGCACCCAACTCTGTTGATAAAAATGAACATGCATTGGTCTGCACTGCTTTGACTAAGAACATAATCCATCAGCAGCATGGACACATCCTCAGGAATGGTGGTTGAAGCATGAAGGGATATATGAGAGCACATTTGATGTAAATGTCTTTTGATGCCAGCTACAATAGTGCCATGAGAATACTTGTTTTCACTTTCAGGTGACATTGTCAACAAGTGGGCAGTGCTATCTCCTGCAAATGTAAACAAACTTGTTTGTCTGAGCAGTTGGCTGAGCAAAAATAGGAATAAGTGGATTTGTAGGCTGTAAAGCAGGAGCGGGAAATCTGCGGCCTGTGGTCTGGATCTGGCCCAATGCTTGATTTCATCCAATCTGCAGCAAGTCTTCACCATGTGGGCTGGAAGTTCCAAGCCATGGCATCCCTCCACAGGGCTGAGGCCGCAAGCATTGGCTCATTGGCATGTCTCTGCAGTCCCAAGGTGGAGATGCAATCAATGCCCCCACATTGAACACCAACTCCTCAGATCTCATTGGCTGGGAATTGTAACAAGTGACAGCTGCGGGAGAGGTGTTTATGGCATAGGCAATGTGCACTGTAATGAGCCACCTGGTCCCTAGACATGACAGCCACTTCCAGGAGCAGTGTGGAGCCAGGATGGGCAGGAAGGGACCCTGTCTTAGCCTTGTTTCACCACCAACTGGGAGTTACCTGAGGTAAATTCCATCCGGCTATCACCCACATTCCACATCCCTTCTCACACCTAAACCCCTGCCCTAGGTCAGAATCCCCTTCCACATCTTAACTTATTCCCAAATCCTGAACCCCATCCACACTTCAACTCTTAGCTTCTCTTGCACCCAAAGTCCCTCCAAAAGCTTGTATCTTGAACTGCATCATGTACCTAGCCCCAACCCACAGCCCACACCACCAGCCACAGACTGAATTTCATCCCACATCCCAACCTCCACCCAACTCGTGAGCCCCCTCCTGAACTTCAAACCCTTTGGCCCCAGCCCAGAGTCACTGAGGACCCTAACCCATCATTTCAAGTCCAGTCCCAAAAACCCAACCCCCAGCCACTCCTCTTGCACCTCAACCCTTGCCCCAGCCCAGAAACCCTCATTTCTAGCCTCACCCTGGAGCATAGGGGAAACCCTGAGCCTCTGTCACCCCCTCTCTGTGGGGCTGTGTGATGTCCTTGATTGATTTTTTTTCAATAGAAAAAAATGCCCCATCTCTGCTCTAAAGTTTTACATTGCTGTATTTTTGAATACAGTTATTATTTGTACATGATTCTACATTTCTAAGTTCAGCTTTCATGATAAAGAGATTGCACTATAGTACTTGTAATGCAGGAACTGAATAATACTATTGGGGATTTTACAGTACAAATATTTATAATAAAATATAAATATACAGTGAGCACTGTACACTTTGTCTTTTGTTGTAATTTTAAATTATTATATTTGAAAATACAGAAAACATCCAAAAATGTTTAAATAAATGCTATTCCATTATTGTTCAACAGTGCAATTAAACAATTCATTTTTAATTATGCAATTAATAACAATTGTATTGGCTTGACAGTCTTATTTATTAATGTACTAATAAAGCAAAGAGTATTCCTCAAGCTCTTTCAGCTAAACATTAAAAAGACATGATCACAGTCTTCTAAGCATTTGGCTAGCAGTATGAAAACCATTGCCATTCAAAGAGGGCCAAAGAGTACCTTTAATAGCAGAAAATGGAAGTGCTCAGCAATGAACAAAAGCCAGTGTTCACAGATACCCTTTAATTACTGAGCAATGTCAATGGTACCAAATAAAAAGCATATTTGTGTCCATTCAGAAATCTGAATCCACTCTACTGAGATTCTGCCTGGCTTCACGTTAGGAAATGTTACAAAGTAAAACCAAATATATATTCACAAAGCATCAAGAAGAATATCTGGATACCTGCCTACAAAATCATAGATTAAAGTAGCCTGGATGTGATTTGTTCTTTCAGGGTTAATTCAAACTTACTGTTTTTAAGAGCTGGGGCTGGCAGTGCATGGGAGGGGGTCCCATGATAAGTAATATACATTCACCTTTGGAAGAGCTTCTGCCACTATTTGGGATTCTCATCCCTAACTAATTTATTTCTTGAGATATATACACAATCAGATTGAAAAGAAAAGACATAGGGGAAAAGAGAAGAAATAAAAAATACTGGGGTAATCTATATCAATCCTGCTTTCCCAGTCTCTCTTAAAGTGCCTGACTCCACACAATGATCAGTATCCTCAATATCTAATGATTTCAGTAAGAACTGAGGATGATTAGCACTACACCTGATTGAATCCTAATACAATAAGAGGAGAAACAGGAAGGAAAGGTGAGAAACATTTTTAGTACTTGGCATTCTCTTGATAGAAGAAGTCAAATTAAAAATGACATGTATTCCCATTCATAAAATCTATGCTTATTTATATAGAAATGGTTTCAAACTCTTACAGATTATAATAGTTTAACTATAGTATTTGGAGATTGATGCAGTACACTGTAGATATGTTTAATGTATTTTTCTGTACATAAAAGGGGTAAGCAATGAGGTGGTAAAGTTTGCGGATGATACAAAACTGTTTAGGATAGTCAAGACAGAAGCAGACAGTGAGGGATTCCAAAAAGATCTCACCAAACTGAGTGATTGGGCAACAAAATGGCAAATGAAATTTAATGTGGCTAAGTGTAAAGTAATGCACATTGGGAAAAATAATCCCAACTATACGTATAGTATGATAGGAGCTAATTTGGCTATGACAAATCAGGAAAGAGATCTTGGAGTTATCGTGGACAGTTCTCTGAAAACTTCCACACAGTGTGCAGCGGCAGTCAAAAAGGCAAATAGGATGCTAGGAATTATTAAGAAACGGATAGAAAATAAGACACAGAAGATCTTGCTGCCCCTGTATAAAACTATGGTACGCCCACATCTTAAATACTGTGTACAGATGTGGTCTCCTCACCTCAAAAAAGATATTTTGGCCTTGGAAAGGGTTCAGAAAAGGGCAACTAAAATGATTAGAGGTTTGGAACGGGTCCCATATGAGGAGAGGTTAAAGCGACTGGGACTTTTCAGTTGAGAAAAGAGGAGACTGAGGGGGGATATGATAGAGGTATATAAAATCATGAGTGGTGTGGAAAGGGTGGATAAAGAAAAGTTATTTATTAGTTCCCATAATAGAACTAATAAAAGAAAGTTCTTCAACAGCATGTAGTCAACCTGTGGAACTCCTTGCCAGGGGAGGCTGTGAAGGCTAGGACTATAATAGAGTTTAAAGAGAAGCTAGATAATTTCATGGAGGCTAGGTCCATAAAAGGCTATTAGCCAGGGGATAGAAATGGTGTCCCTGGCCTCTGTTTGTCAGATGCTGGAGAGGGATGGCAGGAGACAAATCACTTGATCATTGTCTTCGGTCCACCCTCTCTGGGGCACCTAGTGTTGGCCACTGTCAGCAGACAGGATACTGGCCTAGATGCACCTTTGGTCTGACCCGTACGTCCGTTCTTATGTTCTGTGTGATTACTTTTGAATTTTTTCTGGAAGCACTGGAATAGTGTCCCAAAACTAACAAGCAAAAATTCTACTGAATCTGGTACCCTTTTTTTTAACTGCATGCAACTCATTAACACCAGAGTCTACTGGCTTCTCTCCTCTGATTCAACTAAAGAATACAAAAAACTCAAACAAACCCTAAAACAACTGCTCAAAAAACTCCTTGCTATAACTCACGACCAAATGTACACAAACACCCCCCCACACAAATCTCCAATGAGGAGTTTTCTATCTGCTACCCAAGATACCCAAACTTGGAAATCCCAGATGACCCATCATCTCAAGCATTAGCATACTTTCAGAAGGATTATCTGGTTATATTGACTCTCTCCTCAGACCCTATGCATATCTAGATATCTTTAAGACACAACTGACTTCCTGAGGAAACTACAGAACCTCAGTAATCTTTTTGAAAACACCATCCTGGCCACCATGGATGTAGAAGCTCTTTACACAAACATTCCACATGATAATGAATTACTGACTGTCAGGAACACTATCCCTGATGACACCACTGCACACCTAGTTACAGAGCTCTGAGACTTTCTTCTCACCCACAACTATTTCCAATTTGGAGACAATTTATATCTTCAAGTCAGTGGCATAGCTATGGGCACCCGCATGCCCCCACAACATGCCAACATCTTTATGGCTGACCTTGAACAAAGTTTCCGCAGCTCTTGCCCCCTAGAACCGTTACTCTACTTACACTACTTTGACGACATTTTCATCATTTGGACTTTCGGGAAGGAGACCCTTGAAGAATTTCACAGGGATTTCAACAACTCTTATCCCACCATCAACCTTAGCCTGGACCAGTCCACACAAGAGATCCAATTCCTTGACACTACAGTACAATTACATGATGGACACATTTCTACCACCTTATACCGGAAATCTACCAACTATTACACTTACCTACATGCCTCTAGCTTCAATCCAAGACACATTTCCCAATTAATTGTTTACAGCCAGGCCCTAAAATACAACCAGATTTAATCCAATCCCACAGAGAGAAACAAATACCTACAGCAGGGGTGGGAAAAAGGGTCTCCGTGGGCTGGACCTGGCCCACCAAGCAGGTTGATCAGGCCTGCGAAGGCCCTACCTCTCCCCCGCCCCCAGGCCAACTAGGGCTAGGGGGTGGGGGAAGCTCACAAAGTTTCTTCCGCCCTGGCAGGAGCACGTAGCACTTTGAAGTGTCATATGCTTCTAGCAGCGCGAGAGGAGACTTCACACGCTCCCCAAGCCCTGATTGGCCTGTGGGTGGGAGGAGCGCACAAAGTTACCTCCGCCCTACCCCTGCCCTGAGAGGAGGCTTTGCATGCTCCTGCACCCCCAGGCCAATCACAGCACGGGAACGGGGAAGCACACAAAGATTCCTCTGCACTGCTAGGCACACAAGGCACTTTTCTAAGTGCCATGCACTCCTCGCAGGGTGGGGGCAGGGCGGAGGAAGCTCCATGCAGCTTCCCCACCCCCAAGCCCTGATTGGCCTGGGGGCAGGCAAAGCGCGTAAAGCCTCCTACCACCCTGCTAGGAGCGCGTGGCACTTTGAAGTGCCATGCATTCCTCACAGGTTGGGGGTAGGATGGAGGAATTTTCGTGTGCTCCCCTTTGCCCCCAGGCTAATCAGGGCCTGGGGGTGGGGAAGCTACACGAAGCTACCTCCTCCCTTCCCCTGCCCTGCGAGGAGCGCATGGTACTTAGAAAAGTGCTGCATGCTCCTAGCAGGGCAGAGGAATGTTTGTGCACTTCCCTGCCCCCACGCTCCAATTGGCCTGGGGGTAGGTGAGCATGCAAAGCCTCTTCCCACCCTGCCAGGGGCATGGGTTCTTAGTGGGAAAGGGGGGGATAAAGGGGCTCCCCCAACCCCAAACCAATCCTGGTCTGTGGGTGGGGAAGCCTGGAAGCATCCTGCCCCTCCCCTTCAATTTTAGGCCCCGCCCCTTCCACCTTGCTCTGGCCAAAAATTATTGCCCACCCCGACCTACAGGATTTATATAAAGCATTCTTAAAACTGAAATACCCACCCAGAGAAGTGAAAAACAGATTGACAGAGCCAGACGAGTACCCAGACATCAGCTACTTCAAGATAGGTCCTACAAAGAAAACATCAGGAAACCAGTTGTCATCACTTACAGCGCCCAACATAAACCTTTCCAACACATTAACAACCATCTACAGCCTAACCTGGAAAATGATCCTTCACTCTCACAAACCTTGGGGGACAGACCAGTCCTCTCCTACAGACAATCCCCTAACCTCAAACAAAATAACATAGTCTGCATCTATACTACAAGAAGTTATTTTGACATAATGTCAAAATAATGTTGAGCTGGAGGACTTTTTTCTCCAACTCCTGTAACCATCATGTTATGAGGAGTAAGGGAAGTCGGAGGAAGAGTGCATCGATAGCATCAAAAGCCGAAATAAGCTATTTTCACTTAAGCTATGCACTCGATGTAGCTCAAGTTGCGTATCTTATTTTGTCTTTTACCCTGCTATGTAGATGTGCCCTTGATTATGTTCCTTTTTTATTATAAAAGAAAAAGTAAAACTCTGATTCCTCTCTGCCATTTTAATTTATTCTAATTTTGAAAACTTCCATGGGTTACAAAATTATACTGAGTTCAGAACTGTATTGGTGAAAATTTGTTTGGAACACCAGAATTCAAAAGAACACTTCAATTCTCTGTCCCTTCTTTAATTTAGAAATATTTAAAGCAGTACATATCAAATCTAGTAAATAAAGTTCACTCCTGGGCTTCAACTTGAAGTAATCGATTAAGCCAACAACACTTTAATAGTTGGCTCCCTCAAATGGAAACCTTTACAGATTTCCAATTACAATTTTACTGTTGGGAATTAAACCATTTTCTACCGATGTAAGTACAATTAGGAAGAAAGAAAGGTTATATTTCTAGATAGAGAGCAGTGGTACTACTGCGAGATGAAAAAAACTATGAAACACTTGTTAGGGGGCTGGAGAACCCTTCCTTACCTGCAGCACATTAAGGGCAAAAGTCAAATTAAGATACGTAATTTCAGCTACATCAATTGCGCAGCTTAAGTCGAAATAGCTTAATTCAGCTTTTGGAGCAGTGTACAGGCAGTCCCCAGGTTACGTACAAGATAGGGATTGTAGGTTTGTTCTTAAGTTGAATTTGTATGTAAGTCAGAACTGGCGTCCGGATTCAGCCGCTGATCAGTTTCAACAGGCTGAATTTGGACGCCTGGGACAGAGCAGCTGAGGCGCTGCTGGGTAGGTCCCCACAGCGCCGCACCTCAGTGCTGTGGGGACCAACCCGGCAGCACCCCAGCTGCTCTACCCCAGGTGTCCCCAAGTCAGCTGCTGCTGAAACTGATCAGTGGCTGATTCCAGGAAGCCCGGGGAAGAGCATCTCTGCCTCGGGCTTCCTGTAGTCAGCCGCTGGTCAGTTTCAGCAGTGGCTGACTTTGGGACGGCTGGGGCAGAGCATCTGGGGTGCTGCCGGGTTGGTCCAGTAGCGCCGAGGAGCAGCGTTGCGGGACCAACCCGGCAGCGCCCCAGCTGCTCTACCCCAGGCATCGTCGGCGAGAAAAGCCTGGTCTGCTGGGGGTGGGAGGCGCACTAACTGTGCGCCCCCCCCCCAGCGGACCAGGGAGACGCGGGTGGCGGGACCGCCGAGACGTGCCGCAGTCCCACCCGCATCCTTCGCGGCTTTGCTCTGCGTCTCCCTGGTCTGCTGGGGGGGAGTCCCCCCCAGCAGACCAGGGAGACGCAGAGCAGCTTTTCTCGCCCCGAGGACGCGGGTGGCGGGACCGCGGCGTATCTGGGCGTCCCGCCGCTCCCATCCTCTGGGGCGAGAAAAGCCCCATTCGTAACTGCGGATCCGACATAAGTCGGATCTGCGTAACTCGGGGACTGCCTGTATACAGCAGGAAGTTGAAGGAAGAACACTCTTCCTTCAATTTCCCTTACTCCTAGTGAAATGGGGGTTACAGGAGTCAGAGTAAAAATTCCTTCAGCTCAACATTATTTTGAAATAATGGCTTGCTGTGTAGACACACATTTTGTTATTTCTGAAATAATGCTGCTGTACCCTTAGATACTTCTGTGTTCTGGGGATGGGTATTTTTGCCCCTGTTTTAATATTAATCATCTTAGCATGTGTTTCACATTTTCTGGCAGTTGGGTGTGTCTGGAGATGATATTTATGTAACACGTGACCATCCCAAGACACATGGTATTTGAGCATCTACAGAGGGTTTTAAGAGATTCTCTATGGTAGTATGGTGACATTCTGATCAGAGATAAAGGATCGTCTGACCACAACTTGTATTCTTTGCTAGGTCAACAAGAGGAGAGAGTGTTTATTTTTGCCATACTGCAGCTTCGGAATAACATCACATATTTGTAGTTTTCAAAAAGTGGTTACAATCTCCCTGGTCTCTCTCAAATGTATTTGAATTGCTCTGGGGAAAAGGAGTTTATAATACCCTAGAATTGCTTATACTGACCCTTCAAATTCTTTGTATTACTGATTCTGTCCAAAATACTCATAGAAATCAAGCAGCAGATGTATTCAGAGGGCCCAAGTATAATATATTTTTTAACTGTTTTAAAATGACTTTCATGCTGGTGAAAGGACTCTGGCAGCCACTGACAGTGAAAGCATATTTATCCAAGGAAAGGTGCAATACAGACACCTGAAATATACAAGATTTTTCATGCCCTCCCATTGATTTGCCTTAGTCCCATTCTTGATGGTGGTGACAGGGCAAGGAAGACCACCTGCATGGAGACCATCTCAGGAAGACCAACTGCATGCCAAGATGATTCCATATCAGCACAGAACGCTGCCAAGAGGGGAGAGAGACCGACCCCAGAGACATGGAGAATCAGATAGGAAGTTACTCAAGGGCATTTTGTGGGGAATGGTAGACATACTGGAACAGCTTGGCATGTTTCAGGGGTTGCCCACTGAGACAGCAATAGGCAACCCCACCACCAACTTGGCCCAGCAACCTTTGCTGTTGACTCTGGCTGCTAGACTGCACTGCTCTGAGAAAACATAGCTTGGCTATTGACTCTGGCTGCTAAGCAACACTGCCCTGAGGAAGAGATGGGCTTCGTTTTTTGACTCTGGCCTCTAGGCTATGCTGTCCTAAGAAAGAGAGTGGTGCTACTGACCCTAGCTACCTAGCTATGTTGCCCGGATAGCTGGGACCCTGGGGAAGATCCAACCTGTTGAGCTCAACTGTGAGGCCATAGAGTATCCAGCCCTCAGCTCAAGAGTGACAGGCATATCAAGCTGGCAACAATGGCATATCTATAAGAATAAGAAGAAGGTTATGTTGTCCATGTATTCAATGGACCATTCTCTGAGAATGCTGCTTGTGGTATGTACTCTTGTCCAGTAGAAATTGGACTGAAAGCCAAACTCATTTCCTGTAGCCCATTAAATAGCCATGTGATAGTAGTGGTTTTGAACCAGTGACCAATAGTTCAATGCTTTAGTATCCCATAACCAATTCTATCAACAGAGAATACCTTAGTAATGGACGGCAGTGCTGATGCCCAGTTTGCCTTCTCCGACAATCTGGAGAACCCTATGGCTTTCCTCAGATAGCGATCATGTATTTCACAGGTGTTGAGAATATACAGTGCACAAGCAACAGCATAACCTCCCCAGTTAGAGACCCCTGCAAGGGAAAATCACCATGAAACTTCACAGTAAAAATTAAATGCAGAAAGTTTTTTTAAATCGTGAGTGTACCTAATCTATACTGGTCTCAAATGGTGGGGAAGAGGTAGGATTGTATTAATATGCATTTGGGACAAGAGCTTTTTAATGAAATGTTTTAAAATAGTACAAACATTTCCTACAGTTCATTCTACATGCCCTGCTAGTTTTCTATGTTCTGAAAAGTTACTGTGCTACTCAATTTAGAGTTGTGTTGAAATTTACTACATTAAAAAACTCAGCCGTAAGAGCTAGAGAGTAGATATGTCTCTAGTCTTCTAAATTACTTTGATTAGGTTAAAGTTCCGCCTAAGGTGTGTAGCTTTGCAGCTTCCCATTAAGCCATATGCAGGAAATATTAAGCCTTGGCCAGGGCCTCAGAGCTGCAGTGAAGACAAATCTCTCTCCCCAAGCCCTGAAGCTCCCAGGGACAGTGTGAAGGAGCACCTTCCCATTGGCCTCAGCATGATGCTGCTACAGCCGGTGGAAGGAAGCCTCTCTCTGCTCACCCCATCAGAAAGCTACCCAGGTAAGCCCAAGTCCCATCCCGCTGCCCTACCCGCTCCCCCAGCCCTGAGCACACTCCTGCACCTCAAGCCCTCATCCCCAGAGCCAACCCAAAGCCCATATCCCCATCCCAGAGCCTATATCCCTTCCTGCACACCAGCCTTCAGCTCCTTCCCAAATCTGGAGCCCCACTCCTGAAGCTCCTCATGACCAGCTTCACCCCAGAGCCCTCCAGCCCTAGCCCTTGCAACCCAATCCTCTGTTCCAGTTCTGAGCCCCCATTCCCAACCCCACCCCCCACTGGAGTCCTTAAACATCTGCCCCAGGTCAGAGACCCCTCCCACACTCAGCACCACTTTGCCCCACCCCCGCCACATCTATTTAGTTACATGCACCAATGTGAAGGTGGTGTGTTGCACATCACCTCCACACTGGTGCACATAAAAAAATGAATTCCACTCAGGGGTGGAAAAAATTAGAGGGGAACACTGATTGTCAGTGACAAAGTTAGCCATAGGGGCTGCATCTAGACTGGCAAGTTTTCCGCAAAAGCAACTGCTTTTGTGGAAAAACTTGCCAGCTGTCTACACTGGCCACTTGAATTTCCGCAAGAACACTGAAGCTCTCATGTAAGATTGTCAGTGTTCTTGTGGAAATACTATGCTGCTCCCGTTCGGGCAAAAGCCCTCTTGCGCAAATGCTTTTGCGCAAGAGGGCCAGTGTAGACAACGTGGTATTGTTTTGCACAAAAAAGCCCCAATGGCAAAAATGGTGATTGGGGCTTTCTTGCGTAAAACCATGTCTAGATTGGCACGGATGCTTTTCCGCAAAAAGTGTTTTGCAGAAAAGCATCTGTGCCAATCTAGACGCTCTTTTCTGCAAATTCTTTTAATGGAAAAACTTTTCCGTTAAAAGCATTTGCGGAAAATCATGCCAGTCTAGATGTAGCCGATGAGAATTTATGAACCAGTGTTAAAATACACAATTTGATGGGTTTTATTAGCAAGATTTTCCTAATTACTGTTTTTGATTGAAATTGTTTATAAGAACAGCAGTGTGCTGTTTCAATAACCATTCCACAGAGAGTCTATTTTTATTATGGTGTACAATTATTTATTTTTTTATCCGTGCAGAAACATGTTACCAGAAAACATCTTGTGGGAAATATTATAGAACCAACAATTTTCTTCCAAGCTATTATTAGCTTACCTGTGTTGCATGAGATACATCATACAACTTATTGACATTCCTCTAAAAACAGTCCTTCAAAGGACATATTCATATTTAGGGTAATATTAGTTATCTAATAAAAAATGAGCAAGCCAGGAATAGAGTTCAAGAGTCAACTCCCAAGTCTGTACTTTTACTCCTAAATAATGTTTCATCTCATTTTGTGGAAACAAATCTTGTCATTCACATTCACATTTGGGTATCTTCTGTAATAGCAAGGTTCCCAACTTTGTTGTATGCTGTATCTATGTCTAATTTAGAGTTGATCAAGGTTTGTTACCTGTTTGTATGAACTTTTATTTCAGATCTAATAAGTGCAGGATTATAGCCACTAGTGTAAGTTAGGGGGCTGCAGTTCAAACAAATGCAAAAATTCAAAGCAATGGAGTCTTTGTGGCTTTAAATGATCCAAGACTTGACAACTTTTGCAGACTTAGCCAGAGTTAAGTAACCGGCTTTTCCAAAACCAGATGAGTTTTGCATGGTGTCAGATTTTATAATGAAAGTTTTGTAACATTCCTAGTTTATTTCTTTGGCTCACAAAGAGCACAGTCTGAGTAAAGAATTCAGCCATTTTATTAGAGAAGCAGCCATGATGAAAGCATCAAATTATTGTCTGACTACTGATGAAATCTATTATTTTAGGAATTTGTGAGATTGTGTTTATCCCCACAAAATTAATATCCATAAATTATTTGTACACTGAGAATAGTTTAAACTTTATTATCTGAAGTAATGTTTGGCAACTTCTTTGAAAACACTCAATCACATTCTAATACTGTGTCTGCAAATGTGCATTTCTCTCAGCAGAGTTCATATTTTGTCATTACTAATCCAGAAACTCCATTAGCATGACTACTGTCCTTCGCCTGCACAACTACTGTATCTAGATCTGTTTTCAGAAGTAGGGAACACTCACATTTTCCACACTTCCATTTTTAGAAAATTTGGAAATGAATTTTAGTTACATTCTTCATTTGACCTTCCTGCTCAAGACACATTCCTTTCTTTCCTCTGCTATGTCTTGGGTTAGTCAGCTGCTCTGAGCATAAATGCTGCAGTTCCTAGAACCGCATCTTTAGGACTTACACATAGCAGAAACAATCAGATTCTTCAATCCCAATTTCCCCACAACAACTTCCCATTTTTGTACCATTGGTGTTGAAAATCTAGCTTCACTTCTCCCTTCTATTAAAGTGACCTCTCATTATGCACTAAACTACAGCACAACTGAAACCACACAGTTTGTGACGCTGTCATTGCTGATTTGGTCGTCTTCTCTATTAATTTCTTTAATGCCTGTTTCATGCTACCCAATAGTATAGGGAAGGCTTCCAACTATGAAGTTGTATTTGTGGTTTTATACATGCAAAACTTAGAATGTATAGAAGCCTGCAGAGATTATTTGACAGAGTTCTCATTATCCCATATTGATCATAGTGCAATGGATTTTATCCTAGTATGGTACCACATACCCTAAAAACATTCATGAATACAAAGTTAATTTAATTCCTGCATAGATGAAGGCTGTATGGTTCTCCTTCAGAGTAAAATGATTTTAATATTTATTTAGGGTGGGAATTTTCATAAGTAGTCATTGTTGGCCTAGTTCTGTTCCCATTGGAGCAACATTGATTTTAATGTAAGCAGAGCTATTGAGAGCTGACTTCAACGGGAACAGAGATAGGCTGAATGCTTTTGAACACAACACATTTAATTATTGAATACAGTTTCTAAATGCAGTTAACCGAATTCTAAAAGTTAAAAAGGTTCCAAAGTAACTCACAAATGGAACTCTAGAATCAAGTGATCTTTTCATTTTGCAGGAACTTATGAGAAGGTCAGTCCTATGATGTGCTGAGCATTTTCAGTTATACCAAGGAAAGATATGAATGCTCAACACCCTGTAGGATTAGACACAAAACAGAGAAAGCTTACAGTACCTGAATCTCTGAATGACCTACTGAGCAAAGTGCCAAACCAAAATTAATCTTCAACACATGTACTTTGTTTTCACCTTTTTTAACTTACCAGCAACAATAGCAAAATCAGCTTCAACATCACAAGCTATAACATCTCCATTTTTTATGTACTTCCTTACAGCTTCTTTTACTTTTCCCATTCCCAGTTCATTTCCTCCATCTCCAATGCCTTCATTAAAGAAGAGAAAAGATGCCATGAGTATCCAAACCACCTTGCATATACAAGCCCATATATAAGCTATCCAGTGCTTTTCATAAGAGTCTGTATAAAGAGAACTGATTTCAAATGTCACAAAACAAAAGCAGAAAACATTATGATGTATCAAATTACAAAACATTCAGATATGCATAGTAACTAGAAATTATTTGCTGTAAGCAACAGTAACAAGAAGGTGTCATTATCCAGTGCTCTTGTACAGCTCTGATCCTAAGTCTAGGGGAGAGAAGTAGTAATATTACACTTCATGGAAGGACTTAGACAAATGTAATATATTTTTGTGTATACAACATGTGAAATATTTAAATAAAGCAAAAGGGGCAAACATTGGCCTGTTGCTAGTTTTAAGAAAATAAAACAAGTAGAAAGTAACACATTTTTGCACAAATATATGCAAAAGGTATGTGATGCCTATGGAAGTAACATAAGTTCTTGCCCCAAAACTTAAGAGTGTTTCCGGAAGCATCTGGGCCTCTTGTGCAATGGAGTAGTGAGAGCCGTAATTATACTCTTACTACTCTCATTTTTCACATCAGTTTACCTCTTAGAAAGACAGCCCTAGTCTTTTAAAAAGTGGTCATTGATTTGGAGACTCTGTTTTTGGGTGTACTACTTGAAACACTTTGCATCTCATTTTCAGATATACTAAGCATCTATAGTACCATTAAAGATAATGGGAAGTATAAGGACCAATAAATGTCTGAATAAATGTTGGCTGTACTAAATGTCTTGAGCAGGGCACCACAAATTTGAGGACCTACTGAAAAATTTGGCTGATAGCCTGGGATCTGGAAAGCAAGATACCAGATAAATAAGTACACTATATGAATATTGGTAAATTCACAAAATTAAATGGATATGTAATTTGATTAAACAACTGCAAATAAAGAGTAGCTATTAACAGAAGAAGTCCTCAAGTGGAGTTTCACAGGGATATGATCTGCGGCCAGCGTTATTTAACATCTTTTTTATCATGTGGATATAAGTATAGGGATCCTACTAATCAAATCTGCAGGTGACACAAAGCTAAAGGTGGTTGCCAACACTTCGGAAATAGATCTAAAACTGAAAGGAATCTTGATAAATTAGAGAACTGGGCTATAAATAACAAAATGAAATTCAACAAAGACAAGTGAAGGTGCTACACTTGAAGAAAAACCAAATGTACAAATACAGAATAGAGGAACACTGGCTGGCAGCAACAACACTAAGAATGATCTGGGAATCGTGTTGGGTTACATTCTCAAAATGAGTAAAAAATATGATGCTGTTGCAAAAAAACAACAGCATAGCAGATTTAGATTAAATCTCAGGAAAAATGTCCTAACTGTAAGAAGAGTTAGGGTATGTCTACACAGCTAAGTTAATTTAAAATAACAGCCGTTATTTCAAATTAGCTTTAATAGCGTCTATACAGGCAAACCGCTGTTTTGAAATAAAATCGAAATAGCGGGGCACTTAATTCGAATTAGTTAATCCTCATTCTATGAGGAATAACGCCAAATTTGAAATAGCTAATTCAAAATAAGTGCTGTATAGATGCTTATTTCGAAATAGGGGACCTCCAGCACTTCCCAGGGAACCCTGGTGGCTACTCTGGGCCAAACCAGGAAAACTCCTCTCCTCTCCCCCAGCGCCGGAGCCCTTAAAGGGGTAGACTCTGGCCACAGTGCCTGTGCCAGCTACAGGCCTGCAAGCACAGAGCCAGCAGTCACTGACCCTGACCCAGTGGCCCCAATATGAGCCAGGGAGCCAGATCCAGACAGCCCTCCACCACCCAGTCCCCCAGCTCCCAGGAGCCAGAGAAGGCGGGTGTCATCCTAGACTAGTGTGGAGATCATGGACCTCATTGAGGTTGGGGGGGGGGGCTCCAAAGTCCATGATCTCTGCGCTAGACAGAGTAACGCCGCCGTCTACAGCCACATAGCTGGCACCATGGCCACAAAAGGCCACATGCACACCCAAGAATAAGTGTGCATGAAAATTAAAGAATTGTGGCAGGGATATGCCAGGGCCATACAGGACAGCTCCCCAACAGGGGTACACACCTGCCCCTATTTCAAGGCCCCGGTCCGCCTCCTGAAGGGACAGGATGGTCCATGCCAGCCCTGGGGGCAGCAAGCCGGGAGCAGAGGGCCTTGATCAGATCTCAGAGGAGGAGCTGTCACAGAGGGCACCATGCTGGCCGGACATCCCCCAAGCTGTCCCAGCAGCGGAGTCACCAGGGTCATCCGGGGAGGCCACACCGTGTAAGTGCCATCACTGTCCCCTTCCCGGGGGGGAGGGAGGAGAGCCCAGGGACTGTGCGCATGGGCCTTGCTTACCCCAGATCATGCAGCAACCTGCGCATGTGCGAGCCTTTATTTTATTTGACACCAGGAAGGGGGATTAGGGAGGGGTAAGTGGAAGGATGTGAGGGTGGAATAAGGCACAAGGCCACAGTGGGGCACGCCAGGGAGACTTCAGTTCTGTTCCATGTGGAAGCTTTCCCGCAGGGCCTCCTGGATATGGACAGCCCCCCGATAGGCCTCCTGGATGGCAGCCGTGTGGGGCTGTGCATACAGGCCAGCCGTGTGGGGCTGTGCATACAGGCCAGCCAAGTGGTCGGTCTCTGCCATCCAGCCTGGCAGGAAAGTCTTCTGCTGTCACAAATTGTGCAGCACACAGCACGCCGCCACCACGGACGGAATATTCCTCAGAGAGGTCGAGGCGGGTGAGGAGGCATCTAAATCGGGCCTTCAGCCAGCCGAAGGCCCCCCTCCACCACAATGCGGGCTCTGCTGAGCCTGGCATTAAAGGCCTACCAGGAAGGGTTGAGGTGTCCCGTGTAGGGCTTTATGAACCAGGGTTGTATCGGATAGGCTGCATCCCCCACCAGGCAGACAGGCATGTCCACGTCCCTGACCCTGATGTGGCAGTCTCTGGAAACAAAGTCTATATGGTAAAGGGAGAGGGGAGGCATAGATTCATACAGAGCAGTTCAAACCAAACCACAAAATAAAGAGACAATACCCCGAACACGACTAGATCCACTTTTTTTCCCTTTTACTTACTTCCACTTTCCTGTTTGTTCAGTACACTACCATGCTCTGTCTACTCCAAATTCCTTGGAGGCATGGTAGTCCTGCCTGGATTTAAATCATTCTGTGTCTCCCATCTCCTGGGTTTTCTCTCGCACAGAAATAAAGTAGGCAAGGAAGCTATATCCAATTCAAATTTCATCCCACTATCTAGATTGGTTCTCTCAGCCCCCTGGCCACCACCTTTGTTAGCTACCTGAGTTTAACCCCTTAGTCACTGGGTGTTGGTCAGCACTGCCCCTGTTCATTACAGCCACTGATATGGGGCTGGACTCCACTGACCTGGACACATTCTCATGGCAGTTCCCATTGAGGAGGTCTAATTGTAGGCTGGAAGAGAGTATCTGGAAGGAGATTGGCAAATCCTGTCTCAGGCTGCGTCTACACTACGATCCTCTTCCGCAAGAGGAAATGCAAATGGGTGCTCATTTGCATATGTCGCACTCTCATTTGCATTTCCTCCTTGGTTCCCTTTTGTGCAAAAGGTTTTTGCACAAAAAAGTGCTGTGTAGATGGCTCCTTTTTGCGCACAAACCCCCTTTTGCACAAGAGCCATTCTTCCTGAGGAGAAGCTAATGCCTACAGCAGACAATTTATTCTTAGAAGAGTGGGAGGAGGAACTATTTGTCAAATATGTTAAGGGCTGTTATACAGAGGACTGTGATCAATTGTTGTCCATATTCACTAAAGCAGGACAAGAGATAATCGGTATAAACTGCTAGAAGAGAGATTTAGGTTAGATATTAAGAGAAACTTTTTAACTTTAAGGATAGTTAAGCAATAGAATTGGCTTCCAAGAGGGTATGTGGAATCTTCCCTTTTAGAGGCTTTTAAGAACAAGATCGACGAACAGCTCTCAGGGTATATTGGTCTAGGCATACTGGTCCTGCCCCAGTGCAAGGGGCTGGACTGGATGACCTGTTGAGGTTCCTTCCAGCTCTACATTTCTGTGATTTTTCTACACCTTTTCCAGCGTGTTTTTCTGCTAGCTGGTCCTTCGAATTTGGCAGAGACAAACAGCGGCAGACCTAAAGTCATCTTTTGGAAGTTGCTTACTAATTTATCCTCCTTTCCAGCTTATAAGCATTTCTGTGTTTTGTTTTTCTCTTTATCACTGAGGAGATGCCATGGACTCATGCTTACCTGTTGTTGTGATTCCAGGGATGGTACGTGCAGTTAGGAACAGTTCATCTATGGGATCCACTAGATGCTTAAGATTGACTTTCCTTGCATTATAATAATTGCCATCAGCAGCCATTCCTGCACGTTCTATTGCTATGAGGTGATCAAATCTAGTCAAAGACAAGGTAATAAATTAGTTAATGGGGGAAATGTGATTGTGAAATTTAGCTCTTACATTTTTCTGTCAGTTGCTTTTCCTGCCATACACTTTGCTTCTATCTCTTTAGGTGCACATGACACTCATTTTGCAAAGTCTCCGATGCTAAACTGGACCATATCCTGTACATCTATTTCCCCACCATTTTACACCCAACATGCAATTTACAGCATGGTTTGTCTCACTCTTGAATTCAGCCCTCTACATTTTGTTTTACATATTTGGTTTGTTTCCATGGTAGCTTTAATGCAGCCCCTTTAAACTGCCAACAACAAATGGAGAGAGAGTTGAAATCCTCTCCCCAGTAAAGCAATGGTTGAATCACTTCTGATTTCAACAAGAGTTAGGCACCTAAATACCTTTGAGAATCTGGGCCTAATCCTCTCTGTGCCTCATTTTAAAAGTAGGTAGCATCTGACACAGGGCTATTGCTTTTAAATCGTTAGAGTTTGCAAGTCAGTTTAATATCCTCTGAGGGAAGGTACTATAAAAGTGCAGTTTATTGTTCATAATCTCCTATATAAAGCACTGCACTGCTTGAACATTTCTCATTTATTTGGTTTCTTTTGTTTAAGATTTCTGACAAATTTGGTGCTTGTAAATGTGGATGGTAAGAGTGCAAGAAGGCTCTCTTTTAGGCAGTCCCTGTTGGAATCCACCCCAGCTCTGCCAACATACCTCTTTAATGTGCAACACTTCTATAAGAAGCTACCAGTTGTGTTATGTTACTTAGTGGTTTTATGATATGGACTAATACATGCTGTGATCCCAGTTGTCCTTGTACAATTGAATTTCCAACATAAAAAAATATTCAGTTTAGCCTCCTAGGATTATGGGATCTATTGAGGTACAAATCAGCTGTAGCTGAATTATGTGTGACTCTTGAGTCTAGTGTATGAGAAATGAAAACAGGATGTTATAGAAACTACAGTTTTTAATTAACCTAAAGAAATACATTGAAATTGAATAAACTGAAGATGCATATATTTAGATGAAAAGTTATTAAAGAGAATTGGCTGCTAATTGTATATGGACGTATCGGCCCCTAGAATTTATTTTACAACTCTACACATATATGGCTGTGTCTAGATTGGCATGATTTTCCGCAAAAGCACTTTTCGCGATCGGGGCTTTTTTGCGGAAAACAAATCTGAGCTGTCTACACTGGCCCTTTTGCGCAAAAGCTTTGTGCAAAAGAGACTTTTGCCTGAACGGGAGCAGAATAGTATTTCCACAAGAAGTACTGATTTCTTACAGTAGGAAGTCAGTGCTTTTGCGGTAATTCAAGCAGCCAGTGTAGACAGCTGGCAAGATTTTCTGGAAAAGCAGCTGATTTTCCGGAAAAACTGGCCAGTCTAGACACACCCATATTGGTTCAAGAAAATAAAACAGTAAGTTCATTAAAAGGAAATGTAAGTTGCTGGCCAGATATTCAATACATGCATATTTTAGTGTAAACAGCAAGGCATGTATACAAACCTAAATATATGCATGTTCAATTCAAGGATTTTGTACACATCAGAGTTCACTTGCATAGTATGAATGAGTTTTCAGAATCATATGGACAATTTAAAATTTTTGGATGAGGGTGTCTAAATATAACGAGGATCTTTTTCAGACATTTAAAAGCGATAGTAGCATTTTGCATGCTAGAATAAAGTGGATTATCAAAGATTAGAGCATGGATGAAAGTAGACTACTGTCCTGGATTTTAGGATGGTGTTCCTGATTCTGTCACTGGATTTTGTGTGGTCTTTGGAAAGATATTTAATCTCTCTGTAGCTTACTATTCTCATTGATAAGATGGGTATAATAATATACAGTATTTCACAGCTGTAGTGTAAGTTACTGAATGTAGAGATCTTTGAGATTTTCATCTGAAAGTTGCAATATCAATGGAAAGTACTATTAATGTACTTTCTTTCCCATTCCCTGTTGCACCTTGGGATTGCAGAGGTCTCAGGATAATGTGGAATCATGTATTTCACATGCACTGCAATACCACAGCAGAGTGGAAGTGCTTGATCTAGAATTCTCTTTTGTTAATTAACCTTTAATTTCAGATCTTCAATTGCTACTGTAATATTTACTTAATATATATTTTATAAAAGCAAAGTAATTTTACAAAGAAGCAAAATAATTTGATTGGCAGATAGTTCATGCTTCAAGAATTTGCTTGCAATCATATCTTCTGTGAACAGAGCTGTTTCTTTTACTATGACTTCGCATAGACACCTTCCTATTCATTTTCAGGAACTTAATATACATACCTGGGTCTTTCAAGATTCCCATTCTCACACAAAAACATTAAAGCTGACTCTGTAGCATTTCCCTGATAACTCAGTAGAGGCACCGGTGTGTTCAGTACTCCTACAACAAACAAAAATTCAAAATGGATTCCACAGGTCATTTTTTTGTGTGTAAGGTAAGCCTAGCAAACATGATTGTGTAAGACAGTATTTTCCAGTTGAGAACAATTATACTAGTTGCCCATCTTTAGCTTCTGTACAATTAAGAGCTGCAAGCCAGAATCTAGAGATGTTATTTGGACCAACTGAGCAGGTCAAATGAGCAGGGATGAAGACACTTTTAATAATAAATTCTCTTTTCACCTTCTACTTTCTGATGATACTATTGGGCTATGTCTACACTGGCAGCTTCTTGTGCAAAAACAACTGATCTTGTGCAAAAGCTTGCCTGCTGTCTACACTGCATGAGCATTCTTACACAACTAAATTTACAGTATAGCATTGTAAAGCAGGGCTTCTTCCAGAAGAGTTATTCCTTTCCCCACAAAGAATAAGCCCTCTTGCGCAAGAGCTCTTCCACAAGAGGGTAGTGTAGACAGGCAACATGAATTTCTTACGCAAGAAGCCCTTATACAGGCAGTCCCCGGGTTACGTACAGGATAGGGACTGTAGGTTTGTTCTTAAGTTGAATTTTGTATGTAAGTCGGAACTGGCGTCCAGATTCAGCCGCTGCTGAAACTGATCAGTTTCAACAGCGGCTAAATCTGGATGCCAGTTCTGACTTACATACAGATTCAACTTAAGAACCCCAGGCGCCCCCAAGTCAGCTGCTGCTGAAACTGATCAGCGGCTGATTCCAGGAAGCCGGGGGAAGAGCAATTCTGCCTTGGGCTTCCTGTAGTCAGCCGCTGGTCAGTTTCAGCAGCGGCTGACTTGGGGACGCCTGGGGCACAGCAGCTGGGATGCTGCTGCGTTGCTCCAGTAGTGCCACTCCTCGGCGCTACTGGAGCAACCCAGCAGCACCCCAGCTGCTCTGCCCCAGGCGTCCTGATTCAGCCGCTGCTGAAACTGACCAGCAGCGGCTGAATCAGGACGCCTGGGGCAGAGCAGCTGGGGTGCTGCCGGGTTGGTCCAGTAGTGCCGAGGAGCGGCGCTGCGGGACCAACCCAGCAGTGCCCCAGCTGCTCTACCCCAGGCATCGGGGGCAGAAAAGCCTGGTCTGCTGGGGGAGAGGGGGCACTAGCTGCGCTCCCCCCCCAGCAGACCAGGGAGACGGGGAGCAAAGCCGCGGAGGACGCCCGCAGCGGGACAGCCCAGGCGCGCGCGGCTGTCCTGCTGCGGGCGGCCTTCGAGGCTTTGCTTCCCGTCTCCCTGGTCTGACCAGCAGACCAGGGAGACGGGGAGCAGCTTTTCTCGCCCCGGAGAACGCGGGCGGCAGGACCGCGGCTCATCTGGGCGTCCCGCCGCTCCCGTCCTCCAGGGCGAGAAAAGCCCCGTTTGTAACTGCGGATCCGACGTAAGTCAGATCCGCGTAACTCGGGGACTGCCTGTAGTTAAAATTGCCATCAGAGCTTTCTTGCGCAAGAGAGTGTCCACACTGCCATGGATGCTCTTGCGCAAAAGAACATCTCTTGTGCAAAAGCACATGGCCGTGTGGACGCGCTCTTGTGGAAGATTTTTTGCACAAGAACTCTTCCGCAAAAGAGTTCTTGAGTGAGATGCCACCAGTGTAGACATAGTCTTGCATTTTAAAATGTAGTGTAATAGAAGAAAGATTCTAGATGTATTTCAGAAGATTAGGGGCCTATGATCAATTAGCATAAATCAGTGTCATTTCAAGGAAATCAATGGAACTATGTTGATTTAACGAGGTTAAGATCTGGTCCTTTCTGTCTAGATGTTAAAGCACTTCTTAAAAGCTTGAACTAATTTAGAGATTGCAATAAAATAGTGTCTGAACCAGATTAGCAAATAAAGTCTGTCCCTAGATGGGGGTGGGACACCAGGCACAGGGGCTAGGGCAATTCCACCTGGTGCAGGCCTTCTCCCCACCTGGCCCCACTCCCAAGCTCAACCCCTGCTCTGCCCCTTACCTCCTCCCTGAGCAATGCAAGCCGGGAATTACCTAGGGGCCAGGCTCAGGGGTTGCCCCTCAGCATGGCGGCGAGAACCAAGCTGAAGCAAGCTAGCAGCCTGTTCCATTTTGCCCCAATGCCGTCTCCCAAGTCCTCTCAGCCTGTGGAGCAAAGCCCATAGGATGGTTGAGGTGGTCTCCATGGAGGGTCACAAAGCAGAGGGCCTGGAACAGCCGTGCCAAACCATCCTACGGGCAGGACAGCTCTGTAGCAAATGAAAACTGAAAAGCAAATTGTCTTTGTTTCATAACTGCGCATTTTACCTTGCTGAATAGTATCCTCAATAATCTTTTTATACAAACTCATGGCTCTCTGATCTGTTACTATAACAACATCTTTCTCCAAGCTCTGCAACATGGCTGCCATCGCAATGGCTCCTAAAGGGCCATCATTCTCTTCAGGTGGCTGATGGTTGAAGTGAGTAGGCAATCCAGTGGTTATCAGCACTGATCGAGCATGTGAAAGAGACAGACAAGCTTTTAGCAGCTCATCTTGGCAGCACAAATGTTTTATGCCCCGGTTTCCTAAAAATAAAAAATGACTTTGTTAAAAGATGGTACTAGATTTTTAGTATATTAACACCTATTGGAGGTTCTGTCAGGACCAATTCCTGACAAGGTCAAAAAACAAAACAAACAAAAAACAGCTAATAATCCCTTGCCAGGCCTAGTTGTACCTAGTGGCTCCTTTACAAAAACAGAAAAGGACGGGTTGGGCAGCCTCTCTCATCTCAGACTGAGCTGTGGAACATGAAGAATTCAGGTCTGGATTCAGATTTCTGAAACTCCAAATGGATAAGGGCTTTATTTTAATTTTTTTATAAAGAAGAAGCCGATGGGGTATTAGTTCCACTCATAATAAATATTGAGTCAATAGATACATTCAGAAAGAGATACATTCCAAAATCACTGGAAAATGCAGAAGTACTGGGGATAAGAGTTTTGGTAAGAGATGAGAGTGAATTGAGGAAAAAGAAGAGATGTGGGACGGGAATGCAGGATATAAACTTTGAAAATATAACAAAAAAGACTCTTGGGCAGAAGGGATCTTGTTCATTGAGCCTCTTATTAGGGAGCCACTTTTCCCTTTTAAATAATTCATGTGTCTTGGCCCAAAGCTGTTCCGTAAAGAACAAAATCAGGGTCAGAGAAGATCCAAAATTCCAGACCCCAGTCATTTTACACAAATGAGATCAAGCACATTCCTGTGTACATGTTCAAATACACAGATAAACATTTAAACTCAGGCTCATGCACATACTCATAGAGGTAAGCATAGGAATACTGCACCAGGACAGGGCAAGGCAGTGGATTTGTAAATGGGCATTTCACACTGTGGTTATAGGCTGCCTCCTAAATGGGAAAGGGCAGATGTCATTCAAACTTACTCAGACCTTTTAGCTCTAGCCTGTTTCTTCATCATGAATGACCAAACCAGTAATTCCTGATGAACTGATTGAAGCATTGAGTGATGTGGCTTGAGGGAGAGAGTGCAATTAACAGGCTCTGATGCCAGTATAAGAAACTCAGTTCCCTGGAAGAAACTGGAATACAGGGCCTAGCACACAGGGACCAACCTGGCTAAGGTTTTTTGGCTATACCGAATGATAACTGTTATCTGACTGGATAACCATTCTCAGAGAGTAGTTATTAATGATTCACAATCATGCTGGAAGGGCATAATAAGTAGGGTTCCACAGCGGGCTGTTTTGGGACCAGTTCTGTTCAATATCTTCATCAGTGATTTATATATTGGCATAGAAAGTTTGCTTATTAAGTCTGAGGATGATACGAAGCTGGGAGGGATTGCAACTGCTTTGGAGGACAGGGTCATAATTCAAAATGATCTGGACAAAATGGAGAAATTGTCTGAGGTAAATAGGATGCATTTTAATAAGGACAAATGCAAAGTACTCCACTTAGGAAGGAACAATCCATTTTACACATACAGAATGGGAAGTGACTGTCTAGGAAGGAGTACTGCAGAAAGAGATCTAGGGGTCATAGTGGACTACAGGCTAAGTATGAGTCAACAGCATGACACTGTTGCAAAAAAAGCAAACATGATTCTGGAATGCATTAACAGGAGTTTTGTGAGCAAGACACGAGAAGTCATTCTTCAGCTCTACTTTGTGTTGAGTAGGCCTCAGTTAGAGTACTGTCCTGTTCTGGGCACCACATTTCAAGAAAGTTGTGGAGAAATTGGAGAAGGTCCAGAGAAGAACAACAAGAATGATTAACAGTCTAGAGAACATAAGTTATGAGAGAAGACTGAAAGAACAGGGATTGTTTACTTTGGAAAGGAGAAGACTGAGAGGGGACATGATAGTGGTTTTCAAGTATTTAAAAGGGTGTTATAAGAAGGAGGGAGAAAAATTGTTCTCCTTGGCCTCTGATGATAGGACAAGAAGTAATGGGCTTAAACTGCAGCAAGGGAGGTTTAAGTTGGACATTAGGAAACACTTCCTAACTGTTAGGGTGGTTAAACACTGGAATAAATTGCTTAGGGAGATTGTGGAATCTATATTTCTGGAGATATTTAAGAGCAGGTTAGATAGACATCCATCAGGAATGGTCTAGATCAGGGGTCTCCAAACTACGGCCCGCGGGCCGGATGCGGCCCGCGAGGCCCTCTCATCCGGCCCGTGGAGACCTTTTTGTCTACGGAAAAAAAATTACGGAAATTTACGTGTATCCTCCAGCTGCAGTTTCAGCAGCGGTTTTCTGACTTGGATTCAAAGGCAGAAGAAGTGAGATTGTTTCAAAACCCATTTGAAGCAGATGTGGCCAGTTGCCCAGATGAACTGCAGCTGGAAGTCATTGAGTTGCAAGCAAATGACCTCCTTAGGGACAAGTTCAAAATAGGACTGGTGGGTTTTTACCAGTTTTTGCCCAAGGAAGACTTTCCTAATGTCAAAACTTTTGCATCAAGATACCTTTCAATCTTTGGAACAACATACCTGTGTGAACAAACATTTTCAAGAATGAAATACGTGAAGAACAATTTGAGAACAAACTTGTCCGATGATAATCTCAGGTCACTTTTGATGTTAGGGACAACAAATCTAAAGCCAGAAATGTCTGCTATTTTGGCATCCAGGAAACAATTTCACCATTCACACTAATACAGGTGTTCATGTGTAGTGTATCAATGTGTTATTAAATAATAACTGAATAAAATAATATTAAATAAATAATTAAAAACAACATCCATGTTTTGATTGTTTTTTATTTGGACCTCAAGTGTGTAGTCGGCCCCCGAACTGCTGTTTGATAGTTAATGCGGCCCTTGGGCTGAAAAGTTTGGAGACCCCTGGTCTAGATGATGCTCGGTCCCTTCTAGTTCTAGTATTCTATGAATGTTGAATAATAACAACAATATAGTCAGATTGAGCCTCATGTGGCTTGCATCTTTTTTGGAGGTCTATGAACTATGAGTGGAGTGCGTGGTCAGTGAAAATGAAGTGATTTCTTTGGTCAGAAGTGCCTCAAAACAGTTGGGTGCAGTGACAGATTAGTTACTGGGCTAATGGGCCAGTGCCCAGGGGCCTTGGTCAACTGGAGGCCCACAGAAAAATAAGTGACCTCACACCCCAACTTTAACAGCCCAGTCCTTCTGCCAAGGAGTGGGATCAAGATGCAGAGCTTGTTCTGCTCTGCCAGTCCTGCTCCCTGGAAGAAGCGCTGGCATGTGGAAGAAGGCAAACTTCTGTGCCTGATCCCCACCTCCCCAGCTGGCATGTCAGGCGAACAGAGTGGGGTACACACCCAGTCCCTAACTCTGCTCCCCAGCAGAAGTACAAGGTGGGCAGGGGAAAGCCCAGTGTCCTGATCCCATTTCTCTGCAGAAGTGCTGGGTGGGCAGAGTGGGTCAAGCTCCTGCACCCAATTAGGAGTGCCAAATGGGGACTCCAGGCAGGAGGGCTGGGGAACGGGCCCCACAAAAGCTTAATCTGCCTTTGGTTGAATGTTACAATGCAGATGACCTCATCTATCCAGTGTCTGTCCTGCAATGTCAGTCTGGTTCAAGGAGGGGAGCAGCCAATAACCTGTTCCTCAGTCCTGGCACTAATGACACAGAGATAGTGAAAGAGCAGAAGAACAGGACAATCAGCAAAACACAACACTTCCCATAAGGTAACTGCAGTGACATGGTCTTTAGTGGACTTTTAGAGGATTGGGAAGACAATTGTTCAGTCTGAAGCCCTGCTGGTCTCATATCATGTGTGTCTGTATGGAACGCACATTTGTGTGCATGCATGTGTGTGAGAAAATGATGAGGAAAGGAGAGATTGGAAGGACTCCCTGAACAACCCTGAGGGATGGGTCATTATCTATGTTCCCTCTAACCTGCACAGCCTATTAAGTGCCACACAAGTAGTCAGTGTGGCATGGGAAGAAATGCATCTCCCCCAGCCCTGGCCCTACAGCAGAGGGAAGAGGTGCCCCCTCTCTACCTCCTGAAAGCCAACCCTGGCCTGGATCTGCAGCTGTGGAAGAAATGCTCCTCCATTTGACTAGGAACCCTCCTACTGTTACAAAATCCATAGGCTTTCTACCTGCCCATGATCCTATCCCTGTTTCTGCCCCAGCCTTACCTAAGCCTTATTCTAGCCCAAGTCAGCTGCTCCTGTTCCTGATCTGCTCTAGTCCTGTACCCAGACCTTTGGACTGAATCCCATCCAACTTCGATTTCATCCTACTTCCAAAGTATGACTATGATATTGAGTTGGCATATCTATGTTTCAGTGATGTTTGCGGCCTCATCCCAACTCTATCTCCAGCTTCAACCCTTGGTATCTGTTCTAGGCCACTACTCTAACCAGCAGGCCTGACTGTCTAGAACTCAGATCTGCAAATGAGATTAGGAATGAGAACTGAACTGGTGTCTCCCTGTTTTCCGGTGCAAACCCCATACTTTAGCCTGGTCCAAAGTAGGTGGGAGGAGAGAACTAACAATAGTCAAACAGAATAATCTAACATAGGAATTTTTTGTAATATTTGCAATTACCTTTTAGTTTTTACTACTTAAAATAAATTACGCAATAGATAAATGAACTAAATGTGCCATACTAATTTAGTATGGCAAATCCTGTTTCTAGAATTACCAATTTTTCAATAACTCAAGAAAAATGTTAATTTTTTTTTACCTGGATCAATTCCAATAAGACTTTCTAGATTTCTTATCTTTTGTATAGCTGTTGCTGATGCAATGCTATAATGCAAAGGATTTTGAGAAATGCAGTGAACCGTAGGGATTTCTTTAGAGTTATGAACTGCAGCATCTTCATTCTTCAGGTCAGTAATAAACGTGCAGTCAGGAGAATTAGTAAAAGCCAGTGGAGACTCTACAATAGATGGCAAGATTTCAACTCAATATGCAATACTAATAACAAATAAAAATGTTATTGATAAAACACCAGAATGATAACAATAGAAAAGTTACATCCTAAAACATATAGATGATCCCTACCCAAAAAGCTTACAATATAAGATGACAAGTGACACATAAAGGACATGAAGGGAGCTAATCAAATATATGCATATGTAATATTGTATATGTATGTAATATGTAGACAGACAGACAGACAAGTAAATAGATAGATGCCCAAAAGTATGATAAATAAAATAAATGCAAACTCTCTCATGTACGCACAGTTTGGGTAAAATACCAGCAGCTGAATGTCCTGACTGACGTGGAACTCTGATGATATTTTATGGAAGAAGAAAGGAGTAGGATGCAATACAATTGTGCACAGATAAATTACCATATATAGTGGGTCAGCCATGAGGGCTCCTAGTTCCTCTGTACTTCTGGCTAAAATCATGACCACAAGGAACAAAAACTTGAAGAACATCTGGAATTGTGAGCAGTTTGCCATTTGGTTTGATGGGAAGCCCTCAATCAGTTAAACATTAAATTGAGATCTTTAGGGCTGAGGGGAAAGGCTTCTGCACTAACTTGAATTGGTTAAGGAGTGCCTTAAAGAATATTACTGTTGTAGGATGTTCAAAGACCAGAAAACCCTCAATCTGCAAGTGGAACACCTTGATGGCAACTAAATGAACCTTTAACAAAGCTTAGGCAAAGTCCCGGTGATTTCAGAATTAGGAGCTAGTAAACAGCAAGAGAAAATGATCAGTTATGGAGCATTGGGTGCAACAAGACTGGAAGAGAAGAACACAAAAAGAGACATATTTGGTGAGACCAAAGTTCCATCTAGCCCAGTAGCTAATGCCAACTGCCCCTGAGGGAATTAACAGAATAAGCGATCATCAAGTGAGCCTTCCCCTGTCACTCATTCCCAGAAAGAGATTCCATTTCTGCAAGTAAGTCTTTAATATGGTGGAATTCCTGATATTTAACAGAACTGACTGAATTCTGGGAGAACATTTCTGTTCTAGGCCCAAGAACCAGCATGGAGACAGGACTTGAGGTGCAGGATATGGGAGTGCATTCTGCAGCCCCACTCCTGGGTCAAGAAGTTGTTCATTAGAGGAAGGTGCAACAGTATATGTTGCCAGATGGGTACAGGTTGGGATCCACATCTGTCTCTCTGGAGTTATGAAAATAACTTTTTTTTTATTTCAGTTTGAATAGGGCTTTGTATATCGGTGCAATTGAAGGGAAAGTGTATAAATAAGAGTTTGAAGGCAAGGCAAAGAGGTCTACCTCTGGAAGTCCCCAGGTAAGGCAGATCTCTTGAAAGGCCATGTCGATTAGCTATCATGTGCTCTTGACAGTAGATTCTGTTCCATGAAACTACAATGGTGTTCTGTGATCTCACAGATAGACCACAGAGATATTTATTCACAGAGCTATGCACCAGTTCCACAGAGTGTTCACATAAGATTCATGATTTTGTTACTTCTTGGCAGTTTTTACATTACATGACCATGCCATTGTCCTACATAACTCTAACTAATTGGCCCCAGATCAGAGGTAGGAAACAAAAGCAGGTATAAAGGACTGCTTAAAGTATGTTGATATGTAGTGACAACTTTTGAGGAGTCCATCTGCTTTGGGCTTTATGATTTTGCAGATATGATGTTGCTGACTCCTTTTGTTTGCAACATTGATGACCTGGGAATTAGGAGAGGACTGTGAAAGCAAGTACACTGAGTCCTTGGCTGGGCCATAGTACTTTTTACTGAGCCTGTTACAAGTGAGAGAGATGATGGCTAGAGTCTACAACATTGTGTGGGCTGGTGAGAGAATGGCATAATTAATGGGTAAGGCTACCTTGCCCTCAGTGGAGGTGTGCAAGATATCCACCAAGGACTGCTTTTGTTCCTGGATTTCTTCCAAAGAAATCTATAAAGCCTCTATTATGCATTTAATCAAGTTCTTAAAGTTGTCTATGTAGGATGGCAGAGAAGGGACAGTTGTCTCTTCTGGGGCAAACTTCATCTGAATTCTTGAGCCTCTGATGGCTCCTCTTGAATTTGGTATGGTGGCTCCTAAGCTAGGTCCTCATGTTGGGACCTCTTGTGTAAGAATATCCTGTAGATATGATCTTCAGACAGAGCCCAAGGTCTCCAGAAAGACCCCCGGAGAAGGGTATAATGCCTGAGGTCTCCTCTTCAGGGAATACCTCAAGAGGAGGAGGGTGCAAGACAGTATAGTCCTGCATACGGACCTCTGAATCAGAGGAGGTATCCATGGGGAGCAGGTATACGAGACAGAGGAAGGCATTGCCTTCCCAAACTGCCAGATGTGGCCCTGCCCACACTCTGCCTCCAGAACACTCGCTGCTTCATTGGGCTCCTGGACTGCTCCCAGGCTTGAGCCACACTGAGGCTGGGGTCTCTGGGTCAGTGAGCCCTGCATGTGCTCCAGGGCAGAAGACTGGTGATGCCCACCCTCCCTATGCTCCAGGTCTGGGTGGGGAGGCTGGGGCCATGTGCTACCCACCCACTCTGTGCTTTGGGGCCAGGGAGGCTGGGACTGTGTCTCACCCTCCCTCCCTGGGCTCCAGGGCTGAGGAGGCTGGGACTGTGTAGCACCTATCTTCTCTGGGCTCCAGGGTCAGGGAGGCACCCCGATCCGATATATTCCCTGATATCACTACAGTCTCAGGTATAGATCCATCCAGCAGTACAATCATGATTTCTAGATCCTCCTTGACTTCTAATACTAATGTGAACCCCAGCACAGAATCCTTTAGCTCTGTCACTAGACATGAGAGAGGACACCTCCGTGGGTGGTGGGAAGGCCACATGCTGTCTGCCTTCCCCTTGTTCCAGGGCTGGGGAGGCTTGGGCTGCTTGCTGCCTACCCTCCCCATGCTCCAGGGCCTGGAAGGCTCACATGGGGCTTGGAGACCTGCTCCTACCGTGGTTTGTGCAGGGTGAGCCCTGGAAGCCTGTCCCTGTGTTGGGGGGCTTGGCTCCTGCAGGAAGGGGAGCATCGGGTGGAAGAGGTCGAGTTGCCTCCCTTAGACCTAGAACAAGGGGAAGGCAGACAGCATGTGGCCTTCCCACCACCCACGGAGGTGTCCTCTCTCATGTCAAGTGACAGAGCTAAAGGATTCTGTGCTGGGGTCCACATTAGTATTAGAAGTCAAGGAGGATCTAGAAATCATGATTGTACTGCTGGATGGATCTATACTTGAGACTGTAGTGATATCAGGGAATATATCGGATCGGGGTGGAAGACACGTGCCAGTGGAAAGTCTTGTGGCACCTCTTAGGAAGGGGAACTAAGATTCCTCCATAACTTGAAGATCTTCACAAGAGAGGTACCTAGAAGCTACTAGTGAACCTGGAGAGTGTTCCTTTAGATGAAATATATCCAGCAGTACAAGATATGGTACCAGAAAAGACCACAGTCATCCTGGAGAGATCTAGCTGTTGATGGACAGTACCTGGTAAAATAATTTCTTAGAGTTATTTCATCTGAAAGACTCTGATTTTGATACCAATGAGACAATAGCTCAGAACTGAATAACTGTAGGTATTGTAGTACTCAGATTTTCAGTATGCAGTACCTTGGCACGTCTTTGAAGAAGTCTTCAGCAATGCTGGTGCTTTGGTACTGTGTCTAGTGGGAGTCTTGGTAGTACGTACAGGTGGATGTGAGATCTTCTTGCTCCCAGATTTAAGCAGACATCTCTCTTTCCTAGATATTCTATCAATGGAGTGGGATATCTTATGTTTGGTAGCTCTCGGTGTGACTGAAGTCATCTCCTGGTTTCTCGAGGCTGTAGTCAATGAAGTCTCTGAAGCACTCTGCACAGCTGAGTCTAATATATGATGTGTGTCTGTGGGAAATCTGATCCTATGGATTTATAGGAGCACTCTACAGAGAGCAGTGTCAGACAGTCTTCCCTTAGTTTCTTGAAGGCTGCGTGGGACATGAGCCTTTCCAAGAAAGGATTGGCAGCTGGAGTGCCTATCAGTTAAAGGAGAAAGACCTGTGGCAGGACTGGCAGAGCTTAAATCTTGAGACCTTGGGCAGGAAAGCTGCCAGTACAGAAGGTTACCAGTCAAGAAAGGGAGAGGGCTCAAAGAATGATTGGGGGGAGATGGTGGAAACCTACCTTCAAAGCACACCTGGGCTATAACATGTAAATAAACAACAGCAAAAACAAAACAAATATCAGCAACTAAAAATTTAATTATTATACAGGAGTAAAAGGACAGAATACTGTGTCAACCAGACAGCTGATATCACAGAACTCCAGCTCAAACCATAGACAGTTAAGAATGAACTGGAGTAGCATGGGTCTACTACTCCCTAAATGCCCTTGTACTGGAGCATGAGGAGGAGTATAGTGCAGGTGCAGACCTGCAGGCACTTCTAGCCAAAAGATCCGCAATCAAGAGTGCATGAGTATGTAATGCACCCACGGAGAAAATAACCCAAAGATGAACTGTTCTAAAAGAAAAGGTTGAAAAGGGTCCATCAAAGGTTTTCCAATGAACTCTAGTTTAGGATAATGAAGATTAGACCCACTAACCACATCTCACAAATAAAAACTGTCTCAGTGTACAGTGAACTACATAAAAATGAAACCACTATTATCTCAACGCTAAAAAGTCCATGAAATATAGTACATACTGCAGTTGCTGACTGCTTCCACTCCTGTTACTGCACAGGCCCAAAACACTGGAATATCCCCAGGGTGAGACTGAACTGGATCTCCATAGTCTGGATTGGAAAGATTTTGGATCCCTAATAGGCCTAAGATTGACAAATAGTGAAACAACATTAAATTGCAGTAAAGCAATAATGGCATAATGCTGAGCTCAACAAATGAAACTATGTTAATATTGCGGTATGGAAAGCAGCAAAAGCAAGGCCAGTCTATGACTCGCATGGCTTGTTAGGTTCTCTTTGCATGCATGTATGTGTTCTCAGTTCCTGCCTTAGAATTACACTCCTTACATTATTTCGTATATTAGTAAAATACACATGAGGACATGTTATTACGTATTATATCTGGCTAGATTGTAGGCAAATGAAAACCTGCTGAGTACTCTCTGAGGGTACGTCTAGACTACAGGCCTCTTTCGAAAAAGAGCATCTAGACTACAAGCAGATTTTTCAAAAAAGCGAGCCGCTTTTTTGAAAGAGTCTAAACGCTCTCTTTCTAAAAAGCACAGTTTGCAATTAATAGCGCCTTTTTTCAAGAGTACTTTCAAAAAAAGGCGCTATTCCTCATAAAATGAGGTTTACCACAATAGAAAAAACTGCCACGTTCTTTCAATTTAATTTCAAAAGAACGCAGCTGCAGTCTAGACGCAGGTGAAGTTATTTCGAAAAATGGCTCCTTTTTTCAAAAAAACGCTGTAGTCTAGACACACCCTGAATGTCAGAGTTCACAGGAAACATTTTACAATATCTGATCTGTTCACTCAAGAGATAATTCCATAACAATAGTGGTGATTTATTCCTGTTTGCCAGTACAAGCATGTTCCTACCTATAGCACATTCTCCATAGCTTTGTCCAGCCCATTTTCATGAACTAAATATATAGGCCTCCACTACTTTCCTTTGGCAGTTATTTCACTGCCTTTTAGATCTCACTTATCACACATTTCCTGTTCTTCAGCCTAAATCTTCTTTTGCTTGATGTAATTCCATTACTTCTAGTTTTATTGTCTTGGATCATTCTAAAAACAACTGCTCTTTCTTTTTTGTGATTATGTTCTTCTGCTAGTTTTCTTACTTTCCCCTCCCCTGCCATCTGCTTTAGACCAGGTCTTTGCTATACCCGGAAGGCTGGCTTAAGGTATGCATAAATAATGTAGCTGGAATCAATGCAATTTAAGCCAAGCCAAGCTTGGTGCCATTTCCACAGCAGGAGGTCGATGGGAGCAAATGCTCCTGTTGACTTTCCTTACTTCCCATGAATCAAGGAGTACTGGCGTTGACAGGTGCACCTCAATGTTTGATTTAGTGGACCCTTACTAGACCCACTAAACTGTAGGCCAGAAGATCAATCTCTGGCACCTTAGACTTCATTTGAGTAAGCCCATGTGACTATTAAAAAAAATTCTGCTCAGAGACCAACAAAAATAGCCTCAATAATTTTTGTTGTTCTCTCAACTCACCCCAATTTGTAGTTAGTTTTCTTGGAGCTAAATACCCACATCTGTACGTATTATTCTAGGTGTATGGCCATTAGTGCTTCATGATTTGATACAGCTATAACTTCACTGGCTTCTTTATTATTTACATATAATAATAAAAGGTTATTTCTATTATAATTTCTACTGTTGCTCTTTGATCTTTTACTTTCCACACATAATCTTACTGTTGAATAACTGTTCCATTTTCCCCTTCATGAATGAGCTTACATTTTTCTATGCTAAAACTCATTGTGAGTATTCCTGTCTATATTCTGAAACTGTCCAAGTCAGTTGTATTATTTTCTCATTCCTCACAGTTATTCATAGTACATATTAGTTCAATATCATTTTAAATGCAATGTGATGTTTACTTTCAAGTTCATTAATGAAGATGCTAAATAATAACAGGATTATAATGATCCCCTATCTCCAAATAGACATCATCCAAATCTGCCATTATTGTTATCCTTTCCAACACTGGGACAGTCCATACATTGAAGACAAACCACATGATGTTTCCAAATAAGATTTAATCAAATCCGTCAATGAATTCCAAAGAGACTACATTACTTATTTCCCATTCATCCATCTCTTTATCAAACACATTTTCTGTGTTCAGTCATATCAAATCCTCACTTTCAGTGTAACTGAACTGTAAACTACTCAGTATGTATATGCCTATGAAAAGGATTAGATTTTTATGTAGCCACTTAAAATTTAGGCTGAAGTTTATTGTCCACCATGCATTTGGGCAATTTTTTTCTTTGGCTTTGTGGCCAATATATAGGAATGTATAGAAAGTACACTGACCAGGATTACCAATGTGAACTGGTGCTCCATGTGAGTCTTTCAGTGGATAAGTAGCTTCCACAACTGCGTCTAATTTGTCTTCAGGAATCTGTCTCATTGTAACCACTAAATTGCAGCAAAAACTAGCAACTTTGCAGCAAGGTATAGCTGTCTGACAAAATTTAAAAATAACCAAGGCATTAGCAGGATTGAAGAACTATCAAAGCTTATATTTAGTTCTGAAATGACTAAGCACCCTTGAAATTTTAAGGGGCACATTTTAACACATATTTTTAAAGGACTGTGAGTAATATTCTAATTAGCATCCAAACAAAATAATCCATTTCCTATAACAATTAATCATGAAGAAACCAGACATTCTACCCTCTATCTCTTGTAATTAGCATGTATTACAGTTATCTTCTGCACCATTAATTACATTCTAACAGCTAAATCCTTAATTTGGTAAATGCAACACAAATCTTGGCAAATCCAGACACACTGTGGACCCTAGGGCTGCGTCTAGAATGGCAAGGTTTTCTGCAAAAGCAGCTGCTTTTGCGGAAAAACTTGCCAGCTGTTTACACTGGCCGCTTGAATTTCCGCAAGAACACTGATGATCTAATCTAAGATTGTCAGTGTTCTTCCGCATATACTATGCTGCTCCCGTTTGGGAAAAAGCCCTCTTGTACAAATGTATTTGAGCAAGAGGGCCAGTGTAGACAGCTAAAAACTGTTTTGCGCAAAAAAGCCCCGATCGCGAAAATGGCGATCGGGGCTTTCTTGCGCAAAACTGTGTCTAGATTGGCATGGATGCTTTTCCGCAAAAAGTGCTTTTGCACAAAAGCGTCCGTGCCAATCTAGACGCTCTTTTCCGCACATGCGTTTAATGGAAAAACTTTTCCATTAAAAGCATTTGCGGAAAATCATGCCAGTCTAGACGTAACCTAGGTGTGTAGCCCTAAATGCAGGTTTTCTCTCATTCTGTGTGGGCCAAAAAGTACAAAGAAACAAATCTACTGGACATAACTCTTCCTGAATGCTGGCATACAGGGAAACTGCATATAGCAATGTTTGCAAAGATCTTACGACTTCTTATCGTCGGGGCGGCCCTAGACTAGCTGTCAGCAACTGGCGCCCTAGGCGAACCATGCAATCGGCACCCCCACCTCCGAACCCCTCAATGATATTGTGCCACCATTTGGTACCCCATTTAACTTTGCGCCCTAGGCAACTGCCTAGTTCACCTGTATGGACAGGCCGTCCCTGCTTATTGTAAGATCTGCCAAAATTGGCAATCCTCCATTTCCCTAGCAGAAATGCACAAATCTCATTGGATCAGGGTGCAACAAATGCATAATACAGCCAAGCTTTTTAACTAAACAGTAAAACCATGTGGTGATACTAAACGTGGTTTATTAAGACTACATCAAGACTGCAGACTTCTTTCGGAAGAGATCCTCCAGAAAAACTTCTTTTGAAAGAGAGCACCCACATAGCAAAAGCGCATCAAAAAAGCAATCTGCTTTTTCAAAAGATAGCATCCACATTGATTGGATGCTATCTCGCATTTAAGTTGTGATTACAATGGACGGAATGGCCACGAGGGCACCTATGCTTTTTCATCTTCCCTCTTCTTTCGAAAAAAAACCCTTCTTTCCCATCCACGCACGCTTTTTTCCGAAAGAGTGCTTTCAGAAAAAGGCTTCTTCCTCGTAGAAAGAGGTTTACTGCTGTTGGAAAAACCCCTGAGTTCTTTCGACTTTCTGTCAAAAGAACGCAATTGCAGTGTGGACGTAAGTGTAGTTTTTCTGAAAAAATAGCCATTTTTCCGGAAAAGCTCTGCAGTGTAGACATAGCTTGTCAACATTGTGTATATTTAAATATTCTGTAGTATAGGTTTCATTATACAAAAATGTGCTCATGTAGCCCTATCTGAACCTTGATGTAATTTAAGTTACTATATGCTTACCTTGTACATGCTTATGTTGCATTTCTCCTTAATGTTCCTTAGAGGAGCACCAATATTGTGGACTGCCTCTTCAAATGAGAAACTGCAGCCTAAGTAAAAAGTCACCATATCTTTAAGTTGATCAGAATAATCCTTCAGATTTGTCAAAGTGCCAGTACAAGCTCCATATTCATATATCCTATACCGCAGACAATCAGTTCTAATGAAAAAAAGGAAGAGCTTTCAATGTCACAATTAGCACAATTTGTTAAGCAAAATGAAATATTTCATGAACATTTTTTGGCTAAATTGACATTCATGAAGTAGTAAAGCTCAGGATTTTTCCTGTTGTGTCAATTTCTTTTTCTTCTTGGTGATAATGTAATCACACAAAAAACTCCAAATCCCAGTTAACCTACCTTTTTGTAACTGTTGAGCTTTAATATGGGTTGCATATGTCTAGTGCGCAGATGTTAGGGATTTTCCCCCCCCTCTATGGTACCAGTCAGTGTGACTTGAGAGCCCTTTGTCATCATGCATCACCAGTATAAGAGAGCACAGCTTCCAATGAACAGTCATAATTCCTTCATACCAAACTCTTACTTACCTGCTATGAGAATTATTGCTCAGAGAAGGACATTTCCATTCACCTGGTTTACTTCTGTACAGCAGTGGGAGAGGTCCATCATTTGCATGGCAAAACTTTTCAAAGTCATCAGCAAGGGATTTGTGCAAAATCACAACATTTGTGTGTTTATAGCCTTAAAGCATTAAAGGGAACAATTATCAGCTATTAATCCAAATGTTAATATACATGACAGTAATATTTAAATATGGATCTTATGTAGAGATTCTTCTCCCTCAAAGAAGAGAATTTTTAAATATAAGGCAGACCACTATATTTAAATAATTTTTCAATGTTTTTGGAAAGACTGTTTATAAAATCACTTCTAGGTACACTCTGCATAGTCAATATCTATTGCAATAATTTTAGTAGTATAAGTACTTGGCATTCACAGGTCTCAGAGACGGCTTTAGGGATGTAAAATCCTGATTAATTAGTTAAACCTTAGGTTTAACCAGTTATCCTATTAATTGGGGTCCCACTCCCTCTCCCCCCCAATGCAGGGCTGGCAGCAGGAGCCAGCCATGCAAGGGGGGGCAGCAGGCTGCTGCTTTCAACCCCCTTGCGCATGGGGTACCAAGCTTCTACTCCTGGCCCCCGTGGGGGGGAGCTGCCTCTTGACCCCTCAAGGGGCTGGAGCTACCCTCTGCTCACAGTGGGCTGTGTGTGTGTGGCTGCTCCCAGCTACCAGTTAACTGATTATCCATTCATACATCCCTAGTGGCTCTTCTCTAATAAACCATTTTATGGAGAAACCAAAAGCCTACTGTGACTATGATTAAATAGTCTGACAAATTAATATTTTTAGAACAGATTATCTTATTTGATGTAAATATTGGCATGGAAATAAAAAAATACAATGTTTTGTACATGCTGCATTTTATATTCTTGTGTTAATGAAAAACTGCAACTCAAAACCCATCTAATAAGAAAAGAACTTTCATCATACAGCCTATTTTTCACAGGCATTTGAAACTGGGCCTTGAAAATGTACTTTGGGTTGCAATTTACCATGAAGGGTTTTCTCCCAGGAGTGAAATTTTGTCTGTTAGGTCAGATACAAGTCATTTCAGCTATTTCTAAATTATTGGAGAGAAAGGAATAGAATTGTTACAGTTTTAGATACGTGTCTGTAATCAACTCAAAACCAGCTTTAATTTAAAACACGTCATTTTTACAAGCTGCTATTCTGTAATAGGACTCAAACAAATGAGAACAAATCAAAAAAGCAGATACTCATCTGTAAGTAGCAACATCTAATATCTTTTATTTTTCCATATGTAATGCTCATTGACCATAAACAGGAATGAAGTCAAAGGAGCAGGTCTGGTCTGCAGTATAAAATACACAGATTAATAGTCCCTAAAGCCCCAATTCTTAAAGATATTTAGATGCTGCTGTACTCAGTGTTGAAATATCTAAGGGTATGTCTACACTACCCTGCTAGTTCGAACTAGCGGGGTAATGTAGGCATACCGCACTTGCAAATGAAGCCCGGGATTTGAATTTCCCGGGCTTCATTTGCATAAGCGGGGCGCCGCCATTTTTAAAACCCCGCTCGTTCGAACCCCATGCAGCGCGGCTACATGGGGCATGAACTAGGTAGTTCGAACTAGGCTTCTTAGTTCGAACTACCGTTACTCCTCGTGCCTCATCTTCCTCCCCAGCACCAGGATGTCTGCCCTCAAGATGATCACAAGGTGTACCTTGTTAAAGCTGGTGCTCTCAAATTTGGTTGTCCAAGCTAATGTGGTCAAAGAAGTTGCACATGGCCTTGTGGACATCTTATCACCAGCAGGAACCTCTAGAGTGATCTTACCTTTGCAGGCAGGCAATCAATCAGGGTACTATGGTAAACCCCTACCTCTCTCCCTATTACAGCAAAGCACACAGGGTATGCCTACACTACAGGCCAAAGTCGAATTAAGATACACAACTTCAGCTATGTTAATTGTATAGCTGAAGTCGAAGTAGCTTAACTCGACTTTTGGCGTTATTTACACAGCAGAAAGTAAAAGGCTGCTCACATGTAAATAGACTTTAATGACTCTGCATATTAGTATTTTTGGGATGTGCCAACCAGTGCAGCATGAACAGTGAAATGTACTGGTAGTAGTACCTATTAAAGTGCTTATGGGTCCCTCCTATATCTATCAATGTTCAAGCATATTTGGAGGGTTTGGCTATAGAAGATGGCATTGCATCAGGGACTCACTTAGTTCATTCCACTGCTACTGCAGTGTAACAGCATTACCTAATTAGGACTTTGCAATAGATGAGAAGGTAGGCAGGGAATGTGAATATACAGAGTCCATCTTGAAGAACTCTAGTTACATACCTAACTTTCATTTCTTCTTTGAACACTCTTTGTATATTTCCAATCTTGGGATAATTTCACAAGCAGTTTTTCAAGAATGGATGGGGGGATACAGAGTCTGAATTAACAAGGAATTAAGTACTGCCCTGCTAAATGGAGCATTAGGTCTGTCAAATCTAATGCATGATGTTCAGTGAAAATGGGAATTGAGTCCCAAGTGCAGATTTGCAACAATTTAGTAAGGGAAGGTGCCTACATATGTTGCAGAAGTAGCACCACTCTTGTAAATTGAGTCCTAATACGAGCAGAAGAAGAGATGGAAGATATGTTATGCAACTCTTTTACATGACTACTCGATCTAGACAAGAACTGGGCAGAAATTCCTTGGCCCTGACAGTGTCCAGCAAGGGAAATAAACAATTTCAAAGAAACACTAAAAACCCTAGGCCTGCCTGGGTAATATGAGAAAACAATTTTGGTAGCTAAATAACACAATTTAGATTCAACTTTATATGCAGGGGCTATAGGTATGAAAATTAATAATACACTGATTAACATGAAAATCTGAACATACTTTAGAAAAAAAATCTGAGGTGAGGTCTAAGAACCTCATGGTCTTTCTGAAAAACTGTGTAAGCAGGATTTGAATGACAGTTCTCATGCTGCCAGTATTAAAACATCCATAGAACTTCTAAATATTATGGAAGACAGGAGAGATTCCAGAAGACTGGAAAAGGGCAAATATAGTGCCCATCTATAAAAAGGGAAATAAGGACAACCCAGGAAACTACAGACCAGTCAATTTAACTTCTGTGTAAGAAAAGATAATGGAGCAAGTAATTAAGGAATTCATCTGCAAACACCTGGAAGATAAGGTGACAAGTAACAGCCAGCATGGATTTGTAAAGAACGAATCATGTCAAACCAATCTGATAGCTTTCTTTGATAGGATAATGAATCTTGTGGAGAAGGGAGAAGCAGTGAATATGGTATACCTAGACTTTAGTAAGGTATTTGATACGGTCTTGCATGATATTCTCATCAATAAACTAGACCAAAACATCTTAGATGGGGTACTATAAAGTGGGTGCATAACTGGCTGGATAACTATTCTCAGAGTACTTATTAATGGTTCACAATTCTGCTGGAAGGGCATAAAAAGTGGGGTTTCAAAGGGGTCTGTTTTGGGACCAGTTCTGTTCAGTACCTTCATCAATGATTTAAATATTGGCATAAAGAGTACATGTAAGCAGACCACTTATTGGAGTCTCTATCAATGCCCCGTTTATTGTGATCTCACCATCCCCATTGGTATCCTCCTTGGCACCTAAAGTACCAAAATAAATCAAGTTTCTAGCAGCGATTACAGTTTCCGGATCAGAGACACCTGACCACAAACGGCAGGGTAAGAGGACCCGGGCCCACCCATTCTCCCAGGTCCCATCCTAGGGCCCTAAGGCAGGGATAGTTTCTCCCTGGCCTGGCTGACTCAGGGAGACGCTGAACAGAGCGGCGGAGCACCCGGCCGGACCCGCGCCGCTTCCAGCTGATCTGGAAGCGGCCGCGGGTCCGGCCTCCGGTGCTCCGCCGCTTTGTTCAGCATCTCCCTGGTCTGTAGACCAGGGAGACGCTGAACAGAGCGGCGGAGCACCCGGTTGGACCCGCGCCGCTTCCAGATTAGCTGGAAGCGGCGCAGGTCCGGCCCCAGGGAGACGCTGAGACCAGGGAGACGCTGAGCAGAGCAGCGGAGGACCCGGGCCGGACCCGCAGCGCTTTCAGCTGATCTGGAAGCCGCAGGTCCGCCCGGGTCCTCCGTGGCTTTGCTCAGCGTCTCCCTGGTCTGCAGACCAGGGAGACGCTGAGCAAAGCCGTGGAGGACCCGGGCCGGACCGCGGCGCTGATCTGGAAGCGCCACGGTTCAGCTCGGGTCCTCCACAGCTTTGCTCCACGTCTCCCTGGTCTGCTGGGGGGGGGACGCAGCTAGTGCCCCCCAGCAGACCAGGGAGACGTGGAGCAAAGCCGGGGGCCTGTGGTAGAGCAGGTGGGGCACTGCCGGTTGGTCCCGCAGCACCGCTCCTTGGCGCTACTGGACCAACCCGGCAGCACCCCAGCTGCTCTGCCCCAGGCATCCTGATTCAGCTGCTGATCAGTTTCAGCAGTGGCTGAATCAGGATGCCTGGGGCAGAGCAGCTGGGGTGCTGCTGGGTTGGTCCAGTAGCTCCGAGGAGCGGCCGCGCTACTGGACCAAGCCAGCAGCACCCGAGCTGCTCTGCCCCAGGCGTCCCCAAGTCAGCCGCTGCTGAAACTGACCAGCACTGACTACAGGAAGCCCGAGGCAGAGTTGCTCTGCCCTGGGCTTCCTGGAATCAGCTGCTGATCAGTTTCAGCAGCAGCTGACTTGGGGACGCCTGGTGTTCTTACCTTGAATCTGTATGTAAGTGGAACTGGTGTCCAGATTCAGCGGCTGTTGAAACTGATCAGTTTCAGCAGCGGCTGATGCCAGTTCCGACTTACATACAGATTCAACTTAAGAACAACCTACAGTCCCTATCTTGTACGTAACCCGGGGACTGCCTGTAAATAAACAAACCAGGGCAGCCAGTTAATGTGATTTTCAAAGTGATTTCACGGAACACTTTCAGAAACACTGGCCTAAAGGAGCTCTTCTGGGGGGAAGAACTCAACCTCTTGGGGACTCTTTGGATATTGGTAACCTGACAGGGTATGGATCAACTGACCATTACCTGTTCTGTTTATTTCCTCTATGACACCTGGCATTGGCCACTGTCAGAAAGCAGGATACTGGGCTAGGTAGACCTTTGATCTGACCCAGTATGATACTTCTTATGTTCCCTTACCTATTGTGGTTTAGATTTTGCTACCAGGGAAAAACCTTGGACTAAGCTGACCTCAGTGTGTGGGGAGGGAGGTGGACAATAGGAAGAGGCCCAAGGAAGACAGCCTTTGTTACCCTGGGTTGGAGTCTGGTAGAAGACGACTCCCCTCCTCACTAGCTCCTTGGCAGTCAAGCACTGCAGATGTGATTACTAGGTCATACTTTCCAAGTGGAGAATGATATATTTAGGAATGGGATTCACTTGTCCACCTACAGATTTTGTATTCACTTACCCTTAGCCATTCCAGAAGTATTACTTATATTAAGTTTGTTGAACTGAAGTATACTTCTCACTATAAGGGGAAGAATGGATTTCAAGCCTTCTTTAAGAAACATGTCTTCATCCTTGAATAGAAGAATGGCACAATTACATGCTTGAAAACAAGCAAATACATCCTGCTATTGTTTTAAAATCAAATGTTGTTAGTTTCAAGGTTTATGTTTCCTTTTAATGTTCTCTCATGTCTCCTCTCGTTGTAGTTCTTGGTCTCAAAAGAAAATGAAAATCACAAACCTCAAGGCTACGTCTAGACTGGCATGATTTTCCGGAAAATCAGCAGCTTTGCCGGAAAAACTTGCCAGCTGTCTACACTGGCCGCTTGAATTTCTGCAAAAGCACTGACGATCTCATGTAAGATTGCCAGTGTTCTTGCAGAAATACTATGCTGCTCCCGTTCGGGAAAAAGTCCTTTTGCGCAAAACTTTTGCGCAAATGGGCCAGTGTAGACAGCTCAGATTTGTTTTCCCCAAAAAAGCCCCGATCGCAAAAATGGAGATCGGGGCTTTTTTGCGGAAAAGCGCGTCTAGATTGGCATGGACGCTTTTCCGCAAAAAGTGCTTTTGCGGAAAAGCGTCTGTGCCACTCTAGATGCTCTGTTCCGAAAATGCTTTTAATGGAAAACTTTTCTGTTAAAAGCATTTCCGGAAAATCATGCCAGTCTAGATGTAGCCAAGAAGATTGTTTCACGGATGGTTAGAAGATTCAGCTTTAGCTTAGCCACTGTGGCTCAGTTTAGCGATTAATTCGTTATCAGCCTGGCTCCAAAGTAAAATCTAGTTAACTACAATGACGCATTATATAGATTTTACTCATTTTTGTAATTGTTAACTTTAACATCTGAAGTATTTGTAGTAGTTCAGGACAGTGATACAGTAAATTTAGGATATACTGGTGTAGTGTTCTGACAGGCAGGGGCGGATATACGGCAGGGTGAACGGGGCGGCCGCCCCGGGCCCCACACTTCAGAAAGCCCCGCGCATGCGCCGTGGCGCTGCTGCGCAGGCGCATGGCGTCACTGCGCATGTGCCGTGGCAAAGGGGGGGCCCCGCGGAAGTATGCTGCCCGGGGCCCCGCAAAACTGTCATCTGCCCCTGCTGACAGGTCTCCGTCTCCATCAGTGATTATAAACCACATGCGTTTTTGTATGCTTCCTCGGTACATTATGCCAACGCTGTGCAGGAAAACTTCACAATAGCATAATAGACTTCACAAGAGCCCTCAAAGACCACAGACTTAGATAAGATACAAAAGCACCTGAGTCAAGTTTATTGTTGAACGAAGTACATTAATAGTTGTCGGCAGTCAGATGGACTTAAAGCCCCTACATATTTGTACCAGGAACAATGGCTGTGGCTTAATTGATAGTATGGATTTTACTATTGCCCCCCAGGTTCGCCAAAGAATTAAGTCGAGGTACCCCAATATTTATAGATTGTTCATTTCAGTCTAATACCCACTGAACGTATCATCTCACACATTAATGACACATTTGGTACTTTCCCCTGTACTTTCCTCCAAAGCATTCACTACCCGTTGGTATGCTTTTACTCTTGTTGTTTCAGACTATTGTATTATGTACTTAATTGGCTGTACTTATACTGTCGTGGTGGCATTTATTTACATACTTCTTGTGCTTCTGTCCATACTAGCAGTTCAAGTGCTAAAAAACACTGACTTTTAGGCAAACATCTGCTTTTGACATGCCCTGTCTATTACTCAGGATACGTCTACACTACAGGGTTTTGTGCAAAAACAATTGTTTTTGCACAGCGTATCCACACCTCAAGTGCATTTTTACGCAAGTAAATTTACAGTGAATCAACAGAACACTGGGCTTTTTGCAATATAGATATTCCTCTTTTCATGAGGAATAACTCCTTTTTGCAGACGAGTTCTTGCATAAAAGGTGTGTGTAGACGGGCAACAGGGGGTTTTTGTGCTAAAAGAGCCAAAGGAAAAAAGAGCAGATGCTCTGGTGGCTATTCTGTGAATAGCAATCACAGCTTTCTTGCGAGAGCATCCATGCAGTGTGGACACTCTCTTGTGCAAGAAGTTTTTGTGGAAGATCTCTTCCGTAAAAAGAGTCGTTCACAGGAAGCCTTTAGTCTAGACAAAGCCTCACACTATAGCTCTTGTTTACTTTGGTTCAAACATCAGGCCCATGCTTCAGGCTCTTTCTTTCTCGTACATTATTCAGTTTCCAAAAACCTTTTTGAGACTCACAACTAGATTAGCCCATCAGATTTTGATTTGTAGAACTGATTTACTAACTGAAAATGTCTTATAGATTAGAAATTTTAACTTTTTAATAATCTGAATATAATTTTCACATCAATACTTTCCATTTATATAGTATGATGGACACTCTTGGGTCCATTTTTCTTTTGGGGGAAATGTAGGCACAGATGTTTAAGAAACTCATTCAAGGTCACACATGAGGGTTTGTCTAGACCAGGGCTACTCAACACGTGGCCTGCGGACCACACGCGGCCTGCGGCCCGTTTGCAGCCCGCAGTGCAGTTTTGACTTACGTGGGGCTCAATACGTGGCTTGCGGGTGGGAGCCCAAATAAAAAAGTAGTCAATATAATGGTCTTCTGTTGATATGCCTTTTAGTAGTTACATTCCTGGACTGTCGTTGCTCAGCAGAAGTGTTGTCATGTGGGTGGAAATTGGGTAAATATTTCATTTTAGTTATATCAGCAGAACCGACTTAAATGGAGCCTGGACCCGTCTCTCTCCTCACCCACCACCATGTGGGTGCCACCGCTGGTGAAATGGCTCAGCTGTTTTTAAAACAGTAGCCATTCTCTACGTGGTAGCTGCCAGAGCTTTAGCCATCTGCTGTGTGGCGGCTCAAGGGGCCAGGATTTACCCCAATCCCAACCTGACCCATGGGTCTCGCTGCCACCTGCCCTGCACCCTTGGTTACATGGTTAGTATTTTTAACCCTTTTTACATACTGACTTTCTTTTGTGTCTATGCACTACTTAGTACAATGAGGTCCTATTCCATGTATAGAAGGGCTCATATGCATTATGATAATACAAATAAAAAATAATCCATTGTGAACTGAAAATCAAGTACAAGTGCATGAAAGGAGTGCTAACTGTTTTGTCCTGACCTTTTTTGTTTTTTGTTAAGTCTGGCTTTTGCTGGTCTGAAAGCCAGAATTCTACAGTCACTTTTTCATAATAGTAAGAAGTTCACTTAATATGGGAAACTGGAATGTTTAGAAGACTAGTAATGGGATAAAAACCTCTTTCCTGCAAGTCATACATTATAAACAAGAGCAAACAATGATTTAATGTTGCCTGTTCAGTGAAAAGCACTGATGATCTCGATCAATTACAGTGGAAAGGGTTAATATTTTAAACTGGAATCTACATTCATAGAACCATAGAGATGTAAGATTGATAGGGACCTTGAAGACCCATTTAGTTTAGTCCCCTGTGCTGAGGCACCATCACATATACCTATACCATGCCTGACAGGTATTTTGTCTAACCTTTTCCTAACAACCTCCAGTAACAGGGATGCCACAACCTGTGCTTAAAATACCTTATTGTTAAAAAGCTTTTACTACTATCTAACCTATATTTCCCTTGCTGAAGTTTAAGATGTCATGTTCTCCTTGTCTACCTTCAGTTGACATGGAGAACAACTGATCACCATACTCTTTGTAACCACTCCTGATATGTTGGAAGACTATTATCAGTTCCTCAGTTGTCTTTTCTCAAGACTAAACATACCCAGTTTTTTAACCTTTCTTCACAGATCAGATTTTCTAAACCTATTATCATTTTTGTGCTTTTCTGTGGACACTCTCCAATTTATCCACAGCTTTGCTGAAGTGTTGTGACCTCTTCTGGGCACAGTACTCTAGCTGAGATAGAGCAGAACAATTATCTCCCTTATCTTAAATACAACATTCCTGTCAACAAACCCCAGAATTATACTAGTCGTCTTTCCAACTGCATCATATTGTTGACTTGTCTTTAATTTATGATTCACTGAGAATCCCAGATCCTTGTGACCAAATTTCTTGTGGTCCCATAAAGCCTGTTTATAGCTGCCAGTCCTGGCTCTCAATGCTTTGTGCTGCTGTTCAGCTCTAATTTACACCTAAATGTCTTCTAAGAGCCCAATAAACAGTGGAAGTTTTGGTAATGCTGCTAGACAATATTGACCTTCCATGGTTCGGCAAATTCTCTGGTTCAGCGCTGGTCAGGTCTGGAGGGTGCCAAATGAGAGAGGTTCAACCTGTATTTCTTGACTTTACTGAATTCTTGTTAATTTCAGAGCAATACTCCAATTTTTCAAGGTACTTTTCAATTCTAATTCCATTCTCCGCACTCTTTCCAGCATGGTATCTTCTGCAAATTTTATAAGAATACTCTTCACTCCATTATTAATGAAAATTATGAATAGCACTTTGACCTAAGATCCCTGTAAGACTCTACCACATAGATTCTCATCCCTCTCTATTTTGATGACAAACATTAACAACTCATACCACAGTGTATAATGGATGAGCCTTGCAATTTCATTAAATAATGCATGAATGTATATTTTATCGACCACTTATACACAGCTACATTAATCATTTTAATTTGCTTGAAATTAAAGTAAAAATTAATAGTGTATCAGAACAAAATTTGTTTCAATGTCTAAATTGAAATCACAAAGAAATTAAATGGTAAAGTGTAATTTGTTTGCCAACGTCATCCAGACAAATGCTGACGTGCCAGTAAGGAAATATGAATGTATATTTTAATTTAAATTTAAACAATACTAAAATTCAATAAACTACAAGTCTTGTCTAATTAGTACTTATAGATCTGAGACCTAAAATATGCTTGACTTTTCCAATCCATTTGTATTAAAAGACTTCATGCCAATGTACTGTATGATGATAATTTCATTCGTTGTTTGGCTCATCTTTCTCAACCGGCAAACAAAAACATCCTGGAACTTGTTTTAGTGTTTGGAGATTTTCTTGCATGCATCCTAGACCTTTTACTTTTGAAATTGTATGAAAATCTGGGATTTAATTTCAAATTTAACAAGAAAAACTTGGTGTTTTGAAGCCCATGATGCACTCCAATTTTAGATGTGAGCACTAGGAGTTGAATGCTAATGGAGACTTCACACTCTTTTTCTATACAAGCTTCAGGGGGTAGCAAACTGGACAGACAAACTGGACAGTCCCTATGGGAAAGAATCAATGGATATAAATCATATATCTGTAAAGGGAACATACAGAAACCTGTTGGGGAACACTTAAATCTACCTAATCACTCTTTAAAACAGTGGTTCTCAACTCGTTTCAGTCCACGGACCACCAGGCCAATGAAAAAATGTTTGTGGACCACCTCCTTTTTGAGACATGATAAAAAAAGAGCAGACAATGAACATTTTGGTTTGAAATTTGTTTCTTACTAACACTGAGCCGCAAAATCATTTTTCAGATCCAAGAATTCCTCCTGCAGATCCTCTGGAACACTATTAACATCTGTTGTAAATAGATTCCTAATGAAAGATAATCCATCCCTTGGCCTGTCCACCTCCGGAAAGTATCATTGAAATTTGTCACGTAGCTTCTGTAAATGATAGAGAATTTGTGTCTGAATGGTTTCCTTTTCCCCGAGCATGGCATCCACATATGGAAATTGAACCAAATTATTGCCTTTGATTCTTACGATCCAGAGTTCCAATTTGTCAAGAAAAGCCTTGATGATGCTTTGGTGAGAGAATAGATTTGCACCTTTCCCTTGCAGCTGAAGATTCAGTTTGTTCAAGATTCAAAAAATATCAAAAAGATACGCAAGTTCTAAATTTGACTGTGTCACCACATTTCGGAATTCCTCTTTCCTCTGAGCCTGGAGAAATAAATCCAATGCCTCTCTCAATTGAAAAACTCTGTTGAGGATGTTCCCTGCTGACAACCACAGTACAAATGTGTAGAACAGCAACAAATCAAAGTCAGAACCCATGTCCAGGCAAAATCTTTTTAACAGCCTGATGTTCAGAGCCGATGATTTGATGTGATTCACCACTTTCACCAACCCTTTGAAAATGGCGTTCAGTTGATCAGGCAATGTTTTTGATGCCAAACCTTCCCTATGAATGAAACAATTAACTCCGGTTATCATTGGAGCATACTGTTTCACCAGCATTTGGAAGCCCGATCTTGAGTCCAGCATGGCAGGTGCACCTTCAGTGGTGACACCCACAAGATTTACCCAATCCGGACCATGTACTGTAAAGAAATTGTTAACAATTTCTATCACATCCTGAGCCTTTGTGGTGGTATCAAGAGTCTTACAAAAAAGAAACTCGTCTTTGAAGTCTCCCTCAACCATGTATCATGAGAACAACAATAACTGAGAGCACAATGCGACGTCGGTCGATTTATCCAATTGTACGGCAAACAATGGAGACTTCTTTATTTCATCCACAACTTGTTCAATGATGTTCTGTGATATCTAATTTATCCATCTTGATACTGTGTCGTTAGAGACAGATTTATCATTCAGCTTACTTGCTGCTTCCTCGCCAAGAACAAGCCGCACCATTTCTTTTGCAGAGGGGAGCACGAGTTGCTCTACAATGGTATGAGGCTTCTTGGCTTGTGCAACTTTGTATGCAACAATGTAGGAAGTGTGCACTGCATTGCTTGTCTTATTGTAGAATGCACTTGCTGAGTTGAGGCGCTGCCGTTTCAGACCTGTTAACCGCTGCTCAAAATAATCTTCATCCTTTTGCAACAAGTTGGGGTGACACTTTTCGAGATGGAGTTTCAGCTTCATTGAGTCATTCCCCAAGACTTTGAAACAAATAACACATTGTAGCAAATCCGCGCCTTCTTTTTCTTAACAAGTGAAGCTGAATTTGATGTAGTCCTCCGAATACTTGCGCTTGACATTTCTTCCTGTCATTGCCATTATAAACAAACTATACCATACCTGTAAAACTGCACATGTAGCACAGGACGAACGACACAGCAACCGCTCAGCATGATGGTGGCAGCTACACTGACGCTCAGAGCCTCAGATGGAAATTACTGGCAACACAACATGGTTGCATCCTAGGTGACGCTATTGACGACGTGCTGCATGTTTGTGTACACTGAGTAAAGCAGCCTAACGGCGGCTCTTGCTCACACCGTGTGACTTTGGACAATGTTCCTGTGGACCACCGAAAAAGTCACCATGGACCACCAGTTGAGAACCATAGCTTTAAAAGATCTCTAGATGGCTGTCTTGTCACAAACCAGTTCTACTAGTCAAATACACAGGGAGGCATTGGAATTACAATTCAGCCACAAATTCAGTTCTCACTCTGATCATCATCTCCTCAATCAGGACAATGGATGGCTGGGACATTACCAACCTAACAGTCAATGAAGGTGCCATAAGCTCTCTGTGAGGATTCTTATGTTAGTTCCCTTTGATCCATATCTGCTTCCTTTTAACTATCCAATCTTCAGGTGCTTATAAATACCAGCTCTGCCTACTTGTTTTTCCCTTTGATATTTTCAGTCCCTCTGCTCCTTGTTTCCCACCCCCTTCTTTTTTCCTTCCCCCTTCTCCACTATTTATTTTGGGTCTGCACATCCTAAACTCATAACTTTGGTCATCTTAAGAAGTGGGCTACCAGGTGACAGTCTTCCCCTCACCGCCACCGCAGGCGAGCTGTCTACACCCCTCCTGAACAAGGAGCCCTTTGTGACTGTTTGTTTGTTACCCAGCCTGAAACCAGGCCTGGGCGCCTTGAACTACTGAACTGTGTGGCTTGCTGCATTGCTCTGACCTAAGGCCAGGGCCCTGCTGAACCTTGTCGCCCCATCTGAAACAAAGCCTGAGCCCCTGGACTTACGAACTGACTGTGTTGTTTGCAGCCCTGCCTGAACCCAAGACAGGGCCTCTAAAACTGCTAACCGTGAACCAGGGCCAGAGCCTGGTTTATAGCCCCACCCTGTACGAGGGCCAGGGCCCCTTATCTGTGTGTTTGGTTGCTGCCCTGCCTGAAGTAAGGCTGGGGCTTCTGAACTCCGGGTTAACTCTGTCTGTGTGCTGCCAGTCCTGAATCAGGGCCAGGATGCCTTAACTGTTGTGACTGTGAGGACTTGTGGCTCCACTTGAACTGGGCGTGGGCCCAGAACCCCTGAATAGCCTGGCTTTGGTTACTACCCTGCCCTGAACCAAGGCTAGGGTTTTTGATCTCTTCATCTTCTGCCCGACCTGAAACAAAGTCAGACTCTGAACAGTTTGCCTCTTGCCCCGCAATGGACAAGGCTGGGTTATTGAACTATTGACGTGGGGGTTTATTGTAAGTGTCTGTGCAGTGGGGTGGATGGCTGCCCACTGACCTGTAGGCGGAGGAACCGCCCCAGGAGGCCTAACTGGCTTATACTGCCCAATACATCAACTGCAAGAGCTATTTCTCGATGGTGCTGCAGGCCCTGGTTGACCACCGTGGACAGTTCATGAACATTTTCGTCAGGTGGTCAGGCAGGGCGCACTTCGCCCATATTTTCAAGAATTCCAGCCTCTACCATAAGCTGGAGGCTGGCACATTCTGAGCCTCAGTTAAAAAGAAATACTGAATAGTTGGAATCTTTGTATTTATCTTATCTTTAAGGTTTGCCTGGGGAGAGGGGACACGCACACTCTCATTCACCTCTCTCACATGAGGATGGGATTGATTGTCTGACATGACCCAACCTTCCACCCTCCATACCTGTCTGGGCCCCCGGGATGGACCCACCTGACGTTCTGTCTTCTCCAGGCAACATATGGGGGGCATGTAGGGTCACAGCCTTCCCTCCCGATGTCTGAGAGGGTTCACACCCAAACAGGCCAAGAGCAGCATCTTGGTACTATGCAGGAGTGAAGGGATGGTAGCTGCTTCCAGCCACAAGGCTTGTGGGTGGGTTGGTGGTGGTGTAGGAATGGCATGGCCCAACTCTTTGCAGAGACCATCTCTTTCCTCTCTCCACCTGCTGCCATGTATCTAGAAGCAACTTGTCCCTTCCTGCCCGTAGAAAGGCAGTTAATATCTCCAAGCTTCTGGCCACCACCGAGCTTCAGTCTACTGGATAGGCAGGAAAGGGTTAATCCCTAAGGATGCTTTATGCTCCAGTGCCCAAGGAACCTGACTGCAGTGGCTTCAGCAGACAGGGCCACAGAAGTGGCTCAGCAAAGGAGGATGCCTAGAGGAAAGAGCATCCTGGGGGCAGGACATAGGGCCAGGGCAGCATATGAAGAGAGTGCTAATCCCCTGCCTGAGGGATGCTGTGGAGCTTGCAAGGTTGAGGGTACAAACAGGTTGGAAACAGCTTCCTTCCCGTCACTCCAGAGCTTAGCTTAGGAATGGAGAAGCTTCACTGTGTCAGTGCTGTGGGGGGTTCTGGCACATGCTGGACTTGGCTCCTGGCCAGTGTCCTGGGCCAGAGCATCTTGAGTGTTCCTTGGGTGACAGACCAACTAGAGTCCATGTGGGGTGGAAGAAGCCTACCAGCCAAGCTGTTGGTGAGTGGAATGATCTGACCGGGGCTGGTTCTCTGCAGAGTGCTGAGAGCAGGACACACCATGTGGGGAGGCATATGGAAGAGCAGTAGGCCTGAGGATGTGAAGGGACACAGCAGGGACAGGACAGTGAGAGACTGAGCATGTAGAGGACTGATGGGTGGACAGACGAGGCAACAACTAAGCAGCCACTGCCTACCTGCACTCACCAGCCACTGCAGCCAGGGGTTCACCCTAAAGTATACAAGTAGATGATTAACTGATAAGCCTAGGCTACTGTCAACTACTTGCACCCCTCCTCTTCCCACTGCCTCTGTAGCAGAGGCAGCAAGGGGGGGCAGGACACAGCTTAAAAACCAGTTCACCCCAGCACCTCTGTGCCGCCTGCCCCTTACCTCCCTGCACTACTGCCTCTATCAGAGGTGGTGTTGCTTCCGCACAGAGGGAATGAGATCAAGCTCCCCCTTGACGGTTGATGTAGTAAACTCTGTTTATGTTGTCAGTGAGAATTTGGATGGTTTGACCTTGGATATTGGCTAGAAAAAGCTTGCATGCATTGAATACTGCTCTCAACTTGAGGAAGTTGATGTGTTAGATTGCTCAACAGTCTCTCCATCACCCTTGAACTCAGTAGTCTTGGAGATGAGCTCCCCAGACCAGTAGAGATGCGTCTGTTGTAATCTGCATAGTGGGTTGATGCGATGCAAAGGAATGCCAGCCAGAATATTGGTAGGGGAGTTCCACCACGTTAATGAGTCCTGTACCTGACTTGGAACGGGAACTGTCCTGTGCACATTGTGATTGCCTGGTCAATAAATGGAGGCTATCCAGTGTTGGAGACATCTGAGGTGCAACCTCACGTGTGCTACAACATACGTGGTAGCTGTCATGTGCCCCATGAGTTGTGAACAGGTAAGTTGTAAAAAAACCAGTTTCTTGCCATTTCAACCAGAAAGGACATTGTCTCAACAACTTGATTACCTGCATCCTGTTTCAAAGACCTTTTAAGACTTCACTTCAAAGAGAATCCGTTGAACTGTCATTCATGCTTAAATTTGACACTTTACAGTCAAATTTGAATAAAGATGCTAATTATCTTACCCATTACAAAGATAGCTTCCCCAATTATCACCTCTAATATCATTAGCTCACAGACATTTACCTCCTCACCTTCCCCCCCTCCATCCCCCTTCTGTTCTGAAATTTGATTTGTCCTTTTCATATGTGTTCATTTTTTTAATTGTATCCTTTGGTATATATGGGTGTGACAATTTTCTTCCACTATTTGATCTGAGGAAGTGGGACTGGCCAACGAAAGCTCATCACCTATTAAACCATCTTGTTAGTCTTTAAAGTGCTACACAGTCCTGTTTTTTGTTTCAGCTGAATAGCGTGAAATCTGTTTAGAGGAAGGTACGTTCTGGTGGTTGTGGAATCCAGTCATGCGCCAATGAACTCGAGGGACTGTTGTGGCATCATTGAAGATTTTGTAAAATTGATTATGAGACTGAGGGCCTCGAAAACTATTCTTGTTGTGTTGGTAGCCTGTGATGCCTCATCGAAAGAAGATGCCTTGATCAGGCAATCATCTAGATACGGGAATATCATGATGCCTTGTCGACGAAGGTAGGCCGCTACTACCGCGAAAGTTTTTGAGAACATCCTGGGTGCCAAGGAGAGACAGAAGGGCAGAACTCTGTCCTGGAAATGTTCCATGCCTACTACAAATCTCAGGAAATGTCTGTAAGCTGGATGGATAGTCACATGAAAGTAAGCTTCCTGCAGGTGAAGGGATGTGAATCAACCCCTGGTATTGAGTGCTGGAATAATGGAAGCTAGTGTCACCGTCCTGAATCTGTGCTTGCGAAGGTAGTGATTGAGTCAACGAAGGTCCAAAATTGGTCTCCACCCCCCTGATTTTTTCCTGGGTAAGGAACTAATGGGAGTAAAATCCTTTGCCCATGAACTGCTCGGGTACTTTCTCTACTGCACCAATTGCAAGGAGGCGTAGAACTTTTTGCTTTAGTAGAGCCTTGAGAGAGGTGTCCCTGAAGAGGGACAGGGGCGGGGGGAGGTGGAGGGAGTGAGGTAAAGGGGATTGGATAGCCGGATATTAGTAACTTGCAGACCCATAGATCGGTGGGGATAGTGGACCATTGGTGCTAATATGGTTTCAATCGATGATTAAATAGCTTTGCTGACTCATCTAGTTGAAATGTTAAGGGAATGGTTTGCAGTCCCCCGACCAGCACATCAAATGGGCTGCTGGTTATTTTGTTGGTTAGGCGCCCTGTTGTTTTGCAGTCGTCGTTTTTGCAGTCGTTGCTGGTCATACTGTCTGTAGCGGGTTTCAGCATATGAGAAAGGTCTCTGTCAATTGTAGGGAATGTATCGCTTACGGTGGTATGGTGGCGAATATATGCCGAGTGTCCTAAGTGATGTTCTGGAATCTTTGCCAGAGTGGAGCACTTGATCCATTTTCCTGGCAACTAGACTCTGTCTGTCAAAGGGTAGGTCTTTTACCTTTGACTGTAATTCTCTTGGGACTGCAGCCAGCCAGCTGCAGCCAGGATGCTCTATGCATTACCACTGAGAGGCAGTGGTTCGTGCAGCCATGTCAGTGATGTCTAGTACAATCTGTAGTGCCGCCCGGGAAGCGGTATAACCCATCCGTACTATTGATCTTAAGACTTGATGTTTGTTGTCAGGCAGATGTTCTAAAAGCATCACTAACTTCATATAATTGTAGAAGTTGTGGTTAGCGAGAAAGACTGCATAGTTAGCCATTGTCCAAGTCAGCATGGTGGATGAATAAACTTTCGTGCCGAATAAATCCAGTCATTTGCCCTCTTTATCATTCCCAGTGTTCCTATATTGTGGGACGTTAGCTCTCTGTTGCGCCGTATCCACCACAAGCGAATTAGGCTGAGGGCATGTAAATAGAAATTCCATCCCTTTTGAGGGGATGAAATACTTCTTATCTGCCCTTTTGTTGGTTGTAAGGGCAGAAGCAGGTGTCTGTCAGTGACTTCGAGGATTGCTTCATCAAGAGGTAGTGCCACTCTAGACTTTTGAGAAGGCTGTAGGTTCTTTAGCAGTCAATGCCGTTTCTGCTGTACTTTGGTAAGCTGTACCTCGAGTCTCGGCCACGCATTTGAATAGCTCTTGAAACTATTGAGCATCGTCGGTGTAGGTGAAGAGTTTCCCGGAAAGACGGCGTCATCTGGAGAAGATGACGACTGGTCAGTTGGGGATGCCCCTTGTGGCTGTTCTTGGTCAGATATTTGACTGTCATCCCGGTCGGGGTGCTGAGTGAGCAGTGGCACCTCCCCAGTAGGGATGGGCGGTCTTGTGCCGGAGGGAGTGGGCAAACTGGCAGTATCGTGTGAGACGTGGTTGGTGATAGTGTCGTGACCTGGAATAGGTGCGTTCCACCGTTCCAGCATCGGTCGTAATAATGGTGATCATAGTTGCGACTGTAATGGTATCTCCTTGGGGAGTATCTACTCCTGCTTCTCTGGCGTTAGTGAGATTACGAAGAGACAGTAGGTGATCTGGGTGAGCATAATCTGCCTTGTGAGTGTCTCGGAGACCGCGATGATTGGTGCTGATAGTAGCACTGTGGTGAGGGGGAATAGTGTGGTGACAAGCAGTGGTGTTGCCTGGTGGAGCTGTACTTTGGTAAGCTTTCGTAGCACTTCTCTGGAATGTACTGGCTGGAGCTGCCTGCAATGAGAGACAAGGCTCTGGAGAAAAGGGAATAGGCTCTGGGCTATGAGAAGTAGAGATAGCTCTTCTGGACTTGCGCTGGGCCTTTGTTGGTGCTGGGAGGGCTCTCTAGAGTGTAGAGACATGTCTGGCTCCCGGTGCTGCGGTTGGTGTCAGTGCCTTGTGTCAGTGCCGGCGTGCCCATCAGTTCCGGCCTGGTTCTTGATGCCGACGTTGGTGGCTGCATTCTCAGTGCCAACTCTGATCTGGGTGCTACAGGAGCCAGACTTGGTGCCGATGTACTCCAGCTCATCTGCCTTTCATTGCGGCAGCTAATGGCTGTCCCCGAAGTGCCCAGCTTATCTCCCACACTAACCTGCTTCAATGGTGAATAGCGGGATGGAGAAGGCTTCTTCTTAAGGGCACTAGGAGCAGGCCGGTGTTTGTCTGTTCCCAAAGATTCTGCAGACTGGGAAGGATCAGCCTTGGTGGGCTGTAGTGCTTTGTTAAAGAGCAGCATTTTGAGCCTCATTTCGCGATCCCACCTAGCTTGAGCTGTGAGCTTGGAGCAGTGCGGGCATTTTTAAGGGATATGACCCTCGCCAAGGCACTTGATACAACAGGAATGCCCGTCAGAGGTGGGCATAGGGTCCCGACACGTACCACACTTCTTGAAGCCGGAGGATCCCAGCATTACTGTTGTATAATGGAGAACTCGCCGATGCAGACCTTAACTACAAAAATTTTTTTTCTTAACCAATGTGTTTGAGACCCCTGCATTAAGCTAAGGCAAATACTCACATAAGCAAAATTATTAGATATGAAAATAATTTTTGTTGCTTCTCTTCCCAAAGCTCCATGCAAATAACTATTAATTATTAGCCAAACAAACAACTATTGACTAACAACTACTGAACTATAAACAATTAACTAGTAACTAATACTAATATTTTCTCTCAGGATGTGAGGAGAAGAAGTGAGGAGAAAAAGTTCACTCTGTCTGCGACCATGGACGGTTAGGAGGAACTGGCGGGAGTCGGACTGCGTGCTCTCAGAAACGGCGCAAACGGCATGAGGCCTCTGACATGCATGCGCGGTCCAGCTGGACTACTGCTGACGAATCTCCAATTTGCGGCTCCAGGACAAGCCTGACACCTACAGTGGAGCACCCACAGGGACACTGCTTGAAGAAGAAATATTGGTTTCTATTATAACACAGAATACAAATTGTACAGGGCACACTTTATATTTTTATTACAAATATGTGCACTAAACAATTAAAGAAATTTATTTTTTAGTTCCTCCATTACAAGTACTGTAGCACAATCTTTGTCATGAAAGTTGAACTTACAAATACAGAATTTTGTAAAAACAACTGCATTCAAAAATAAAACAATATAAATCTTTAGAGCTTACAAGTCCGTTCAGTTCTACTTCTGCCCACGACTGTGGTGAAGCAGAGCAACTGGTCTGGTTTGGGGGATGGAGGCAGAATGGAGCAGAAGCTGCTGTGTGGCTCTGCTTCGCTTGTGGTTCCCGCTGCTGTGCTGAGTGTAGGGAGCATGACCCCTGCTGCTACTCTGCACCAAGTCCCCTTATAATCCACAAGGCAATGCCCCTTTTGGGAGAGAGCTTGGGAGAAGGGATTCAATGGGGGAGGATGGGCTGGCTTGGGAGAGGGTGTGCACAGGAACTAGCAGTCTTGCACAGATTGGAATGTGGAACTTCTCAGGCTGTATATGGTCTGTGGGCCATGTGTTTGAGATCCCTGCATTAAGCTAAGGCAAATACGCACATAAGCAAAATTATTAGAGATATGAAAATACTTTTTGTTGCTTCTCTTCCTAAAGCTCCATGCAAATATTCGCAGATTCCATCCAGACCACTTAGTTTCACTTTGTTTCTGCGTTATAAAATTACTTCTGTAGTTGCTTGTTCTCTGAGGGAAAGTTTAAATGGGATAAATCCTTTAAAATGGCTTTTCTGAAATTAGTGTGATAGCAGCACAGTCTTTGGCAGTGAGTATCCCTTGTACCAGACAAAAGGCCATAAAGCCTCCTTAATACTGAGGGATTAAGAACCTTGGGGAGATATTTGTTCCAATTTGGAATTGTCACTGAAGTAGTCTCCATAGGCCAGATTTATGATGGTATTTAGGTGCCTATAGATGAAGTTAGGTGCCGAGAGTGGAATTCACAAGGGGGACTTAAGCACAGAAAAACTCAGCCTTTTAGGCACCATGCTGCCAAGTGGAAATCATAATCCAAGTTAGGCATCCAGGCTCTCTGTGCAATGCATGGGAGTAGCAATGTAAAAAATATACAAAAATACTAACTGTGTTACTGATCAAATTCTATTGGTTACACGGTTTAACATTTTCCCCGGGGATGTAGAGGTAGGGAGGGAAAGGTGCTGTTGGCCCCTGCAGGCTCCCAGCCACGCAGGTTCCTGGACCCATGGGCTCTGCCACTGACAGGGTCCCAGCTGCTGATCCTGCGTCACGGGCTCTACTGCTGATAGCATCCTACCATGTGCGAGGTCCCAGCTGCCAACCAATCTTAGCAGAGTTTAACCATTAAAAATAACTTAAGCAAGCAGGCGAACGCAAGCTTGCAGGTCTGAAGGCCCCTCTCCAAGGCTGTGTCCAGACTCAGGGGTTTTTTCGAAAAAAGTAGCCTTTTTTCGAAAAAACTTCACCTGCGTCTAGACTGCAGCCGCGTTCTTTCGAAATTAAATCGAAAGAACGCGGCTTTTCTTTCGATGGCGGTAAACCTCATTTCACGAGGAAGAATGCCTTCTTTCGAAAGTGCTTCTTTCGAAAGAAGGCGTTCTTGAATGTAAATAGGGCTTCTTCGAAAGAGAGCATCCAGACTCACTGGGTGCTTTCTTTTGAAAAAGCGGCTTGCTCTTTCGAAAGTTCTGCGTGCAGTCTAGACGCTCTTTCGAAAGAGGCTTGCAGTCTAGACATAGCCCAAGCCTGAGAAGTGGAGTCACTAAATTCAGAACTCAGACGCTAGCAAAACTGAGCAGAGAGCTATTAAGAGAGCCAGTATGAAAGCTAACAAACCTGAGGAGAGAGGTGTGGCTCTACCTCTCAAAAGGAGTTAGGCACCATCCCCACTTGGGAATCATAGATGTAAACCCCTTGCTGAAGTTAGGCACTCAAGTTAAGCTAGTGCTTTCTTAAGAAAAACCCAGGAGGTGGTGATGAGCTTACAGTTTGCCTGACAGTTACACAACTGATTCATAATGTGGGAAATCCAGGTTCAAATCGCAACTATTCCTAATATGAAGCAAAGGCCTTGAACCCAGGGCTTCCACTTCCTAACTAAGTGCCCTAATCATTTGGCTCTGGGTAAATCTCTCCTGTTGAAGCTATTCCAGTAGAAAATATTTAAATAGCTATTAGAACAGGGGAACTTAAACTCCTTCTTGATGAATGCCCTAACCATATGGCTATAGAGCCAATCTCAGGGCCAGACAATAGGTAAGGGAACCCTATGTAGGAATATACACTCACATTTTGTTTTGCATTATAGTTTAAAATTGTTTGGATATTAGCATGAGCAATAGGCTGAAAACACATGACCAAAAACAGTAAGAGGGTAAGAAAAAAGAGTTATTGTGAGAAACATGAAATGAGCTTTTGAAATACCAGTGTTATTTTATTTAAGGTTTACACTTAAGTATAAAAATTAAACATGGTTATCAGAGTATCAGATGCATTAAATGGACTACATAAGAAATTGCTTCTTCTGGCCTTAGGTACGGTAGAGAACTAACAAGGATGGATGCCTCTTGTTTGTTAAAGAATAAAAAGAGTAAACTTTTAAAGGGTTCATTCCTTATATCTGCCTGTCCAAGTTAGAGCCAACCATTATGTGCCCCAACATCTCTGGGTCTCATCCTTTTATAAATATCTTTATTGAATACGTATAAATGTTGTATTACTGTTCTGGATGTAGTAGATTATTTATTTAGCCTCTTTAGGTATGTTTAGAGCAATTTGTATAAATCCATCTAGCCTTTGAACTTTTGAATTTTTCTAAGCTGAAAAGTCCAAGTCTTTTAAATCTCTCTTCATATGGGACCTGTCCCAAACCCCTAATAATTTTTGTTGCCCTTTACTGAACCTTTTCCAATGCCAATATATCTTATTTGGGATGAGGCCACCACATCTGTACGCAGTATTTAAAATGTAAGCGTATAATGGTTTTATATAGAGACAATAAGATACTCTCTGTCTTATTCTCTATCCCTTTTTAATGATTCCTAACATTAGTATCCGATCTGCATCGTGGGACGAGTCCGATACCAACAGTGAAGCACCCACGGGGACATCGCTTGAAGAACTTTGGTTTATAAGATTAGTTTTGAACCTAGAAAAATCCCTCAAACTACAGTCATAGGCACTACCTGGCTGGGTTGATTTAGTTGGGATTGGTCCTGCTTTGGGCAGGGGGCTGGACTTGATGACCTCCTGAGGTCTCTTCCAGCCTTATGATTTTACCATCAAACCCCAGACTGACCCTCAAAACAACTAGGAACTTGTGAAGAGCAAGGCCTTAGTTAGAATACATAAAGGTTCACTCACATAGTTATCAGTACATTTAAATATTTATATTCAAAGTTTTAGTTCTTTACTCTATATGCTAGTGGCTCTTTTGCATCCTAAAAGTGTACCATTTCCTCTCTAAAAACCAAAATTGGTGGCATGACAAGTTTACAGAAGTTTGCTCACAAAGCATACATTTTTTTAGATTACCAGGATGTGTATAAAGAGTTTAACATCTCTTTCTCTCACTGTTTCCCCCTTCTAGAGACATACAGTATTAGCATTTTCAGGTATCAGGAAGATCACATTTAACTGAAAGTGTTTTGAATGAAGCCAATTTCACTCTAAGGATGTGATAATGTAAACATGTAAATAGTTAACCAATGAGCCTGGACTCATCAGTTAATCTTCATGGTTACATGCAGGGCCTGTCCTCCCCATCCCACCCCTCTGTTGTATCAGAGGCAACAGTGCGGGGCAGGGGTAGGTGGGAGCAGATGCTTATGGGGAGCTGGCTTTTAAGACAGCTCCTCATGAACACTGGGCTCTCACAGAACTGCTGCCCCGTACCCACTGCTGCTCTATATCAGGCAGGCAGGAGCTGGTGCTCATGGGGAGCCATCTATCCCCCACGCTGCTTCCTCTCTACCAGCTCAATTTTGAGAATATGGATGTGGATATGGATGCAGATCTTGTATCCGTGCAGGGCTTTATATGATCACTTTAAAATAGATCTATATTTTTTATTATAATGGCGATGGACCAGTCTAGAAAAAATGTTTTTCTCCCTCTCAAAGGGAAGCTGTTAAAATTGTTTTTGTGGAGTTGTTGAGACAGACACCCCAATGTGTGCCTGTGAAGAAATTAGAGCTGCCTGGGCTATCATTAAAGGGCACTAAATCTATAGTTAAGATAGATATACATAGATTTTTCTCTAAATGGTCTAGCCCTACTGTTAAGATTTAACTATAGAATATATTGGTTTAAGGAGGTTATCTGGTCACTATATTGCACCCAAGAAACATAGACCTGACACATGAAAGAGTGCATTCAGAGACCAAAGATGGGTCAAATGCAGTTAGCCCTTTAACCAACACAATATATGTCTTTAATCTTTAAAGACTGCCTCTGCTACATCTAAAAATGTGTGGCCTGATTTGCAGAAATGTTGATGCACCCCTACCATTCAGTGACCTCTGAGAATGAGGCCATTAGCATTTATATGTTCCATAACCCAAATTCATGTGACCTGTAAATCAAGTTGCGCTGACTCTTGCATTAAGCCTAAACATAAAAAAAATGCAAATTATCCTTACTATACTTTAAAATAGTTTTTCCTGTGGGATGACAGAGTGACGTTATATATATATATATATATATATTTGTTTTGGTTCTGGACATCCAACACTCTGGTCATCTGAAGAAGTGAGCTGTGCCCATAAAAACTCATGATACCATCTACATGTTTTGTTAATCTTTAAAATGCCACCAGACTATTTGTTGTTTTTTAAGTTTATCCTGTACAGGCTAACTTGGCTACCCCTCCGAAGCTTGTTGTTATATCACTCTGCATCCCACAGGAACATGCCCCACCCACCCCCAGGGCCCATGTGAAAGGTTAGGGCTGCCTCTGCCTCCAGCCCTCCCCTTTCCTTCCCAGCAGTGGAGGGAAAGCTGGGCTTGGGGCAGCGTGGCTTGGTCTCAGGCCCTCTCTGTGCACAGGGAGATTCCCAGGCCCAGGAACTGGACCTGGCACATGACACCACGTGGCTGCTGGAGTAAGTTAGGCTGCAGTGGGAGGGAGGAGGGACAAGGGGACCATGGCTGGGGGAGGAGAGGAAAGGGGGCCCTGGCTGGTGGTAGGGGAGAGAAATGGGGAGGGGGAAGGGAGCCCTGGAAGGTGGAGAAGGGGAGGGAGAAGGGGCCTAGATTGGTATGACTACAGCCCAGCCCTTCCCAGTGGCTGGCGGGGAGGCAAGAGCCAGGGTTGGCTTTGTGGGGGCTCAGGTGGGGAAAGATGGGGGTGTGTGGGAGTTGCGTCACCTTTCGGGGGCTTGGGAGGAAGGTGGAGTGACACATGGTGGTGACAGAGCCTTGCGGGGGTTTGGGTGGGGGGAGGGGAGGCGGGTGCACAGGACCCGTGTGGCATCCCTGGGGAAAGGAGAGGCACATGGGAACCACGCATTCTTGCCCCTCACCAGTGGGTGGCCAGAGCCATGCCCCCTTCCTCTACGCCAGAGGGAGAGAACCAGGCCAGCCTTGGTCTGGCTCAACACTCTCCTTCCCCTCCCCCCACCAGCCCGGCGGCCAGAAGGAGGAATCTGGGCCAGCTTCGATCTAGCCCAACCTCCTCCGCCACCAGTGGCAAGAGATGGAAGAGTCATGGCAGCCTCACTCTGGCCCAACTACACACACCCTCCATGGCAGCCAGAGGGAAGAAGATGGGCCAGCTTCGGGCCGGCTCAACAGCCCCCAAAGCGGCTGGAGCAGAGAGAGCCAGGCCAGCTGCAGCCTTGGTTCAGTCAACCCCACCCCTTCCAGCAGCTGGATGGGGAAGAGCAAGGGCAGGCCAGGGCTTCTATGCCTCAATCTGGCCCTCCCCAGCAGCTGGGGAGAGAGCCAGGGCTGCTTACTCCCGGAAAGGGGGGTTGGCGAACACAGCAAGCAAGGGGGCATCTAGTATTAGATTTTTTTTTAAACCTTAAATATTGATTGTGGTGTTATTTAGGGCATGATGCAAACCCATGATAGGCAACCAAACGATTTTCATTGACTTCAAAGAGTTGGAACAGGTTCTCAATCAGTATCTTTAGTTACCAGTTTGGGGGATTATTTTTTTTTCCCAATGTGCATTACTTTACATTTAGCTACAATAAATGTTTCATTTGCCATTTTGTTGCCCAATCACTCAGTTTGGTGAGATCTTTTTGAAGCTCTTCACAGTCTGCTTTGGTCTTCACTATCTTGAACAGTTTAGTATCATCTGCAAATTTTGCCACCTCACTATTTACCCTTTTTTCCAGATCATTTATAAATAGGTTGAATAAGATTGATCCCAGTACGGATCCTTGGGGGATACCACTAATTACCTCTCTTCATTATGAAAACTGACCATTTATTCTACCCTTTGTTTCCTATCTTTTAACCAGTTATCAGTCCATGAGAAGATCTTCCCTCTTATCCCATGACAACTTACTTAAGAGCCTTTGGTGAGGGACCTTGTCAAAGGCTTTATGGAAATCTAAGTATACTGGATCCATTGAATCCCTCTTGTTCACATGTTTGCTGACTCTCTCAGAGAACTCTAGAAGATTAGTAAGGCATGTTTTCCCTTTACAGAAACCATGTTTGACTTTTCCCTAGAAAATTATGTTCATCTATGTGTCTGACAATTTTATTCTTTAATATTGTTTCAACTAATTTGCCCAGTACTGCTTTTAGACTTACTGATCTGTAATTGCCAAGATTACCTCTAGAACCCTTTTTAAATATTGGCATCACAACTAGCTGTCTTCCAGTCACTAGGTACAGAAGCTGATTTAAAGGATAGGTGACAAACCATAGTTAATAGTTCTACAGTTTTACATTTGAGTTCTTTCTGAACTCTTGGGTGAATGTCATCTAGTCCCGAGGACTTGTTACAGTTAAATTTAACAATTTTTTTCCAAAACCTCCTCTAATACCTCAATCTGGGACAATCCCTCAGGTTTGTCACCTAAAAAGAATGGCTCAGGTTTGGGAATCTCCATGACATCCTCAGCTGTGAAGACCAAAGCAAATAATTCATGTAGTTTCTCCACAATGACCTTATCGCCTTTGAGTGCTCCTTTAGCATTTATCATCCAGGTGCCCCGCTTTTTGTTTGCCAGGCTCCTGCTTCTGATGTACTTAAACATTTTGCTATTTGTAGCAGCGCGTCGGGGTTCCCCCGCCTCCTGCACCCCTGTAGTGGCACGAACAGATTCCACCAGCCAGTAGAATAGAGGGAGTTTATTGCTTCTCCAGGATACAGCACAGCAGAGATGTAATCCGGTTACAGGGCAGGCCTAGGATGCCTCAGTCCCCCTTGAGATGGGGGAGACTGGGCCCCTAAATCCCAGCCAGTTGCTTAGGCTGCTTCCTCCATGATACCAGACAGAAACTAAAAACCGTCCCTTCAAGCTCTGCTCCCCAGCCAGGAGCTGGCCTCCCCTCCTTCCTTTGTTTCTCTCCCTGGAAGGCAACTGGTCGGACAGATTCGGAGCCCCTTGCATAATGAGACAACCCCTGTCCTTCTGAGCCGTGCTACAAACAGCCGCCAGTGGAGGTCACCCACAGCCCACTGCCCAGCATAGCAATCAGCAAGGTACCAACACTACATCACACTATTACTCTTTGATTTTTTGGCTAGCTGTTCTTCAAACTCCTTTCTGGCTTTTCTTATTATATTTTTACTTAATTTGACAATTTCTGTTATCCTCACTAGGATTTAACTTCTACTTCTTATACAATGCTTTTTTATCTCTCACTGCTTCTTTTACTTGGATGTTAAGCCATGGTGACACTTTTTTGGTTCTTCTACTATGTTTTTTAATTTGGGGTTTACATTTATGTTGGGTCTCTATTATGGTGTCTTTGAAAAGATTCCATTGCAGCTTGCAGGGATTTTACTTTTCTCACTATACCTTTTGCTATTCTTATCTAGCTGTGAAATTGGATGAGGTCAAGAAAAATCTGAGATGTGTGCAAATAAATGACTGGAATACGGGTACTAGCAGGTATGTACTGTTCAGGAGAGAGAGACGTAAAGATAGTTTTATTTGTTATTTCTTTTTGTTTTTTTACAATGCTACCACACTATTTGCGCCAAAATCACTTTAGGGAAGGACTATAAAGAGGTTCTATGTAGTAGTGTTAGGAATTTGCTAGAGACCTTCAGGATCAACTTTGGACATGGATAGAAGTCTCAATGTTATTAAAGAGAGTACTACTATTACTACAAATTGTCCTTATGGAAGGCTTTCTCCTCTAATCTATAGTTTGGCAGATAATCTCTATTAATAATGGTAGGGCCCAACAGTGATAGGTTTCTTCGCTAAACAGTCACTGAATGAGAAGATGTAATACTACTTTAGACTGTTTTAGTAAACAGTGATGAGACTATATAGAATAAGTGATCACGAGGTAATCTAGTATAAATTAAAAGGAAAGAGAATGAAAACAGGTTAGTTACAAATATTCAATTTCAAAATGGCAGACTGAGAGAAACTAAGTGAACTAGTTAGTGAAGTCAAGTGGATGGAAGAGTTCAGGGACTTAAAGAAATTCCAGACCATCTACAAGTTTAAGTCAGAAGTGCAAACGTTTGTCTGGAATCTGCATTCCAAATAAAAGATTTAAAAAAAATGTACAAGGAAAGACTCTAGCCCTCACTTGTTGAATAACCACCTGAAAAAGGACATGAGGAGTATGTAGGGAAGAATGGAACACAGGATATATCAGCAAAGGAAGCTACAGCTTGGAAGTAAAAAAAATACAGACAAACTGAAAACTGTCAAAAGTCAATTATTCTCAAATACATGCTTAATATGAAAATATCTCCTGCATGCTTAATATGAAAATAAATCAAACTACATGCTTAATATCTCCTGCATGCTTAATATGAAAATAAATCAAACTGCATAATTTAAATGAATATTCACAAACTGAAGCATTTGTGTAATAGGTTCTCCTTTCCTGATACCACAAAATATTCTGTGAGCATAACAACACTCACCATCACATACAATAGTCTGATGATAAGTCTAACATAGTGTAAATAAGCAATCTTACTGTTAGTTTAGCTTTTTCAAAGGCTGTTCTATCTTCAAGTAAATAAAGTCTTTCTCTTCGACTTTACTCTGTTGTCTTTGCTTCCCCAGAAAAGAATCTAATGTTCTTTTGTATTAACTATAAATCGAAGGAAAGACAATTTTGCTCTGATACTAGACAGCCTGAGTCTCTTCCTAGCCAAGTCTCTTCCTGCTTCCTCCTACTTTAAGGTTACAACAGGAAATACTAAGCCACACATACATTTAAAGACATATACACATTTAATCCAAAACAGTATCCATGACTCTTGCTTAACATCGTTGGCCCTTTTAAACAGTTATTCTAACAATCTGTCCAATTAAGGCCTACATTTACAATTTGCCAGTAGACTGAGTGCAGTATCTGATTAGTATGCTACTGAAAAGACTAAGGTACAAATCCAAACACCATAAGAAATGAGATTCAGTACACATGACCCATGTTTTGAACCTAAGCATTTAAAAAAAAAGTCAGACCCCCAAAATGTCATGACTAGCTTAATAATTGAGGGTTTAAAAATCATAATTGTCAGGGTTCTATTGCCTTCTAGTTTTCAAAACTTTAGGATATGAATGCTTCACATTTTCAAGCTTTTCTCCATAATCATGAAGACAAACTATTTTTAAATATTAAAGCTGAAAACTTCATGCCATTTAGGGATGTTAAAAAGCATTTTTGGGTTTTTTTTTTGTAAATGTGTAACTCTGGAATTTTTCAATTGATACATGTTTACACACAGAGGGGGGTGGCTCCAGTGGCTCTGTATCAGAGGCAGCAATATGGTGAGGGCCGGAGGGAGGCAGGAACTTAAAAGCAAGCTTCCCATGCATATTATTAGTTCATGCCTGCCCCCTGCACTGCTGCCTCTGATACACAGGCAGCAGTGGGGGGAGGGAGGCCTTGTGTGCAACTGTGAACATTAACCGATGAGCCTGACAGAACAGAAACCAGCAGAATTTGGCAAGCCAGTATGTGGGCAACAGTAAACTAAAAATGTCCCAGGCCACACACACAACCTCGATGTGCCACAGCTTGCCTCCCACTTAGCTTGGGCATCTTACACCTAATGGGGTTGCAGAATGCATCTCTGGGAATGAAATAGTACATTGCATATTGGAATCTGCCTTTGGTGCAGATCATGCAGCTGGGAATGAGTGGTTTCCTTAAAATTCACTGCCACAGAGCCAAGAAAACACTTGATTTTGAAAGGATAGTCAACCAGTGTGCTGTGACCTCTGTTCATTACTCTTAGGCTATGTCTATACTATAGCCTCTTGCGCAAAAACATTTGCAAATGAGGCAAAGTGTGGAATATCGCTACACCTCATTTGCATAATTAATAAGGCTCCATGTTGCGCAAAAACCCCTCTTGCACAAGAGGGGTTTTTTGCACAACAGGCTCTTGTGCAAACACGGAGCCTAATTAATTATGCAAATAAGGCATGATGACATTCCATGCTTTGCCTCATTTGCATACATTTTTGCGCAAGAGGCTATAGGGCAGACATAGCCTTAGGCTACATCTAAACTAGGATACTCTTCTGCAAAAGGAAATGCAAATGGATGCTCATTTGCATATGTCATGTTCTCATTTGCATTTCCTCAGATCCCTTTTGCGCAGGAGTTTTTTGCGCAAAAAATGCGTAGACAGCTCCTTTTTGCTCAAAAACCCTTTTGCACAAGAGCCATTCAGAAATGAAAATGAGAACATATGCAAATGAGCACTCAATTTTCATTTCCTCTTGCAGAAGAGGATAGTAGTATAGATGTAGCCATAGTGTTATCCTTTAACTGAGGAATGAGAACCTTTTTTGGTCAGGGGCTACCAACTCACAGAAAAATCATTCTAGAACTGCACACCAGTGAGAAGCAAGAAAATAAAAACCAAACCCTCAATGATACGACATCTGACTGAGGAGAAAGACACTCCCCACAATCCCTCGCACAGCAGAGCCTTAGGCTAGATTTTGTGTGCGCCAGTCCCACAAATGTTGAGGGGAGCCCCAAGCCTCTGGGGCCAGGTCCAGACAAGCCAGGATGCCCCAGGTTTCACGCCTGCTTTAACTCCTGCCCCTGCATCCTGTACCACCTCCTTGCAGCCAGCTCTTGGCTCCAGACAGTAAGGTCTCTGGAGCAGGGCCCACCTGTTTCTTGCAGAGGTATATGTTAGCTCAGGGGGCCTCGCTACCTTAGGGGTTACGCTACGGAGTAGCTAGCGCATGGCACTGTGCGTTGGGAAGCCTCTTCAAAGCTCCCTTCCTCATTAGTATTCTTCCCACCTCCACGAGCCTGGAGACTTCGCTTCCCCCTCAGCAATAGGGGACAGGGAGACCCCTCCCCTTCCGTCTTCCACCTCCCGTAATCGAGGGCTGCGCTGTCCCCAAGACCCATCGCCGCTTCCGGGCGGGGGGGGGGGTAGGAAAACCAGCCAGGGACGGAGGTCGGAGGGAAGGAACTTCTTAATCTTTCTCCTTTACGGCGCCTCTCTTTTTTCCGGAACTACGAGAGGTTTGAGCCGGAAGGAGCGCGCCTCCCGCTCGTAGCTTACTGACTAGCAGCCCCCAGGAGGCAGTCAGCATCGCCCCTTACATCGCTAGGCGACCTAGCACCCGCCCATTTCAGTAGGCGGGAGGGAATGTTTACAAATAAAAAGGCGAGTGGGCGGGGGGAGCGGGAGGAGCAAGCGCTTAGCGCAATGTGCGAGCCAATAGGGCAGCGCGCCATTTGGCTAGAGGGCGGGAACGTACAGTCCAACGGTCTCTGACCAACAGTCGGCCAGCTGCTCAGGCGCGAGAGCCAATGAGCTCTCAGTATCATTCTTCTACGGACTGGAGAAGCGAGAGGAGGGGGAGGGAAGTCTCCTCAGTCCGCCTCTTCGTACAGTCTCCTCCAGTCCCGGCGGGGCTGGGTTCCCCCCCTGCTGTTGAGTAGGGAGGGGAGCTGGGGCGGGCGGGCAACCGCAGGGGCTGGATGTTGGGAGGCGGGATTTTAATGTTGCTTTTATTTTGTATTGAATTGTATGGCGTTTACCCCCCCATACGTCTCTGAACAATAAAATCCTGCCAGACACCTTGCCCCCTCCCCACCCGCCCGCACGCCCCAGGCGGGAGGCAGAGAGAGGGGGGCGAGGGGTGGCGAGCCTTTGAGAAAATGGAGGGATCCTCCAGCTCGGCAGAGGAAGGGGAGCTGCCTCTTCTCACAGTCAAGCACGAGCTGAAGAACGGTGAGCGACCGCAGAGCACCCCGGGCGGGGGGTGGGGGCCTTGCAAGGGCCGTGGTGGGCGCGGGTGAGCTGTGAAAGGCTGGCGGAAGCGGAGTGAGCAGAGGGCTTGTCAGTCGGGGGACGGTTGCGAGGGCTACGCGAAGTTGAGATGGGAGAGGTGACGGGCAGTGGTGGGGACGTCAGGGTGAGCTGCGGTAACGAACTGGAGGGTAAAGGCCATCGACGGAGAGAAATGGCGAGGTCGAGCGAGGGGTGAGACGGGGGCTGAGTGGAGAAGGGTGCAGGGACACTGAGAGGAAAAGTGGACGGGGAGCTCGAGGTGGCGGCTCCAAGGAAAGGCCGGGGAAAAGGGAGTCGGAGGATGCTGAGTTGAGGAGGGGTCAGTTGACTGGAGAGGAGTGTTGAGCTGTGAGGGGGGAAGAGAAGGGAGCTGAGTGGAGCTCATGAGAGAACTCCAGAAAAAAGTGACGAGAGGCGGGCTAGGGGAGAGGAAACAAGAAAAGGGGCCTTTTAAAATGTGTTTCTATGTACATTTAAAATTGGGTTTGGGTGATCTTTAACTTTGTGTAGTGTGTGAGGAATAAGTGGCTGGAGGATGCCTGTATTTTCTTTTTCTGAGTATCATCGACTGTCGTTAGCTGTGTGATATGAGGTGCTCTGACATTTTCCTGCTTGGGTCTTCAAAATGCCTCATAATCAGATAACTTATTTGAAAATCCTGTGTAGAAATATTTGCACCAACAAAATCTACTGTATAAACACAGTACGAATGTTGTCCTACAGTTGTGGTTTTATGGAAGATTTTAGTATCTTGTTTTCAAAGAAGTCTTCAAGTAATTTGAATGATACAGGAATTTTTGGGGTTTTTTTAAGTTTACAAAATACAGTGAGTTAAATAGTGTGTGCACAGTATTTTAAAACAGTCCATGTCCTGTGATCTATGCCAACTAGAGAAAAACAACCCTCTCTTCTTCCCCTTCAGCCCCAAAATAAAGCTAAATTAGCTGCACCACAAAACAGGAACATTCTACTTCTGTGATGCGGGGGGGGGGGAAGATGCAGAGAGATAGAGGAGGAGGGTATCTTAACCCACAAGACAAATGTGTAACATAGTTTTTGATGGACCATTTGGAAAAGCAAATTCTATAGTCAAGGACACACCACAGAAAGAGTGCAGGCTCCTGCTCCCAGACATTCAGATCTAGTACCTGTTTACACAAATACTCCAGTTGACCTCAACTGTCATTGCAGCACAGAGAGAGAAGCAATCTTCTTGAGAACTAGAGCCAAGCCACCTTACATAGGGGTTGCAATTTTGCTCCCTTCTATTTTTCGTGTAATCGTCTACACGTTGACATCCCTAGTGTAGACCTGGCCTAAGAGTGACTGGACTGCAGGGTTCCACCTAGCCAGAAATGGGGAAAGCCGGGCCTATCATTCTGAGGTATGCACTTGTGAGTGACAAAAGGGAGCTAATGTGCAGCTTGCCCTCTCATTGTGCCAATCTTAAATTTAAAAAAACCCTTCAAATATAGACTACACAGAAGATACTACAAAAGATCAGAGGTATTAATTGTTTTAAAAATTCCCAGAATGCCTCAATAATCCCTACTTAAACCTCCTCCCCCCCATATACATACTCTTCCTGATGTACACTTTGGGCTAAACAAAAACTAAATGTAGATACATTCAAGATCAGTTAATGTAACTTGAATCAGCTGGAAAAGTTATGAAAGAAACTAGTATTCCCTGCCATCTTTTTGTCATTCTCATAACTACTAGTAATAGAATTCCTGGTGTTTGAACCATTACTGTTGTGTATATCTTCTAGAGGTAAGTTTTAAGAGGTTAATATTTGAGCTTGAGCTAGTAGTTCCTTTCAACAATTTTTTGTTAGTCAGTGCTTCTCGCGATCTAGTGGTGCAATCAACACTCCCACTTTGAATTAGAAATAGGAACATGAGAATGGCCTTACTGGGTCAGACCAAAGGTCTATTCAGCCCAGTATCCTATCTGCCGATAGTGGCCAATGCCAGGTGTCCCAGAGGAAGTGAACCGAACAGGTAATGATCAAGCGATCTCTCTCTTGTCACCCATCTCCACCCTTTGATAAACAGAAGCTAGGGACACCATTCCTTACCCAGACTGGCTAATAGCCATTAATGGACTTAATCGCCGTGAATTTATCTAGTTGTCTTTTAAACTTGTTATAGTACTAGCCTTCACAACCTCTTCAGGCAATGAGTTCCACAGATTGACTATGCGCTGTGTTAAGAGAACTTCCTTCTATTTGTTTTAAACCTGCTGCTCATTAATTTCATTTGGTGGCCCTTAGTTCTTATATCATGGGAACAAATAAATAACTTTTCCTTATTCACTTTCTCCACACCACGCAGGAAGGTAAAGGGTTAGTGCCTCAGAAGCAATAAAGCATTGCTATACTTTTCATATCTAAATAAACGTAGTAAATGGCAGTGCTCCAGGCATTGTATATTCTATTTCTGGAATTATTTTAGTAATAGTGTTTATTGTTACTCTTAGTATATGATGCATGCAAATTGTTTATATAAACATCTGAATATAGAAAATTTTTATCATATGTCTTGCAGGTTTTTTACAGTTCTAAAATAGATACACTTTTATAGTTCAACCCACTATGGCTTGCAAACACTATTGGCTTGTTCCTAATCTGCTTATTTCCCCATATTAATGCAGGATTGACGTCAAAATTGCATAGTAGTTACCTTTGAGAGCCTTCTAGAAGGTTCAGAATGCCTTCACGTACTACTGAAGTTAATAGTAGTTGAAGGTGCTTAGGAACCATATGGGGAGGGCAAGAGTGGTAAATGTGAAAGTCAGGTACAGGAGGTAGAAAGCCCATGAATACCTGGTAGAGGGCTGGAGATGCACATTGTCCGGCATACTCAAACTGGTCCTTCAAAGAGTACTTGGGGGAAAATGCTGGGGCAGCTCCTGATAGGGTGGATGGTCTTTTTCCTTTTTTAGATGTTGAAGGATCTGCAAGGTTTGTGGTCTGGTTTCACAGCCTATCCTCTTAGAAAATAGTATGGTTTGGGAGGAATTAGAATAAAGAGAGTATTCTGGAATTTCCACAGTAGCCTGATCCTGTGGTCTTTTGTGTGTTCACCAATAATCATGTCCAGAGCTCGACAAATAATGTAAGCATACTTTCTATGCCATCATCTAAATCGTTGATGAAGATATTGAACAGAACCAGTCCCAAAACAGATCTCTGTGGAACCCCACTTGTTATGCCCTTCCAGCAGGATTGTGAACCATTAATAACTACTCTCAGAGAATGGTTATCCAGCCAGTTATGTACCCACCTTATAGTTGCCCCATCTATATTGTATTTGTTTAGTTTATTGATAATAAGATCATGCGAGACCATATCAAATGCCTTGCTAAAGTCTAGATATACCATGTCCTGCACTTCTCCCTTATCTCAAGACTCGTTATCATATCAAAGAAAGCTATCAGGTAACAGATAGGGTGGTGGTTTGACATGATTTGTTCCTTACAAATCCATGCTATCACCTTATTATCTTCCAGGTGTTTACAGATGAAGTCCTTAATTACTTGCTCCATTATCTTTCCTGGCACAGAAGTTAAACTGAATGGTCTGTAGTTTCCTGGGTTGTTCTTATTTCCCTTTTTATAGATGGACACTATATTTGCCCTTTTCCAGTCTTCTGGAATCTCTCCCATCTTCCATGATTTTTCAAAGATGATAGCCAAAGGCTCAGATCCCTCCTCTATCAGCTCCTTGAGTATTCTAGTGCTCTCCTATTCATCTTTTTAAATATTTAATTGCCTATCTGAAAGACTTGTCTTTTCCACCAATTAAGTACTCCATAATACCACACAAATTCTTTGGGAGACTTCAGCTTCCCATTTCTAGAAAGAAAGACAAAAAACACTATGTCCATGCACAAGGCTTTGCGCAGTTCTTTATGTATTCAATGCCATCTTCTGTGGTTGCTGTTGCAGCAAATAAAGGTGTAAGCAGATCCCAGTGCAGTTTTCTTTGAAGGAGAAGGCTTTTAAATGACTAGATCTCTTTGCCAAAAAAGCCTATTTCACGGTGAGTCTCCAAATGAGTGTATCCAACTGTGAGGAATTGTTTGCAAAATATTATTTTGTTAATTGGGACTTAAGTCTTAGAAGTCTCATCCGAAGTGCCAGAAGAATATAGAGATCAATCTGACATAAGGATGTTAACGGGTGACTGGTTACCAGGTAAGCATCACTCTTAACAACTAACTGGTTCCGGGGGAGCAGCCCTCTACCCATGCCCACTAGGTTTATTGGGCTGGAGCTTCCCCTGTCTGGATTTTGTGGGGTGTGTACTCTAGCTTGTCCCCCTTCCCCATTTAATCAGCTAACCACTTAAACTTAAGATTTAACCCATGAACTAATTAAATGCGATTTTACACCTCTTTTGTTTGACATTTTATCTCAGAAGGTCAACTGATTGGAAAAAAAAGACATCACTTCAGGCAATCACTTATACAGTGAGTGCAACATCCTGCTTAGTGGCAAATGCCACAGCAATGTGGCAGTCTGTAGCTGCAGTTCACCAGCATTTATTTAAATCAAATTTATTTAAATTTCTAGTCAGGAAGACTCAATTTAATCATGGTTTTTGACATACAAGTGAATTTTTGTTGGTTATTATAACCATAAAACATATTTTTCATAAGTCAGATGTAGATTTAATTTTCAGAAGGTATACACTACACATTTTAAAACAGTGATTTATTTTGAAGACTTTTTAGATTAGTTTTATAGCTGTATCAGAAAATGAATGATTGGTTATTTCATTTACCAAAAGGTAATTGAAGCAGATATTTGAGGTCATTAGAAGGTGAACTATTCATTTTAAAACAAAAATTAAATAGACTGTGTCAGCCTGTCAACATGAGAAACTTAAAATATTGGCTTCTGCAGCTAATTCAATCCTCTTCACTTCATTTTCCTGTTTGTTCGTAATCTGGAAAAGAAAAACAACCTTTCCTCCTTTTTCAAGTCCCCAATGATTTCTCAATTTGGAATGAACTAGTCCAAAGGAAGAAAATATTCCTTCTATACTGGCAGAAGAAGCTACTGCTGTTAAAAGTGAGATTAACACTTGAATCCAAATGCTCAAGTGACTTCCACCAGTTCAATGGTGTGACTTTCTTTAAAACACCAGCAAACATATTTCTTGAATGGTTCACCCTTACTTCCAAAGTTTCTTATAGTTGGTATTATGTAGGGATGATTGCTGGATGCCCATGTCATAGCCAACTCCCCTTCCTTGGCACTTAAGTTTGGTACTGAATATTGAGAACATTTGCAAGAAAATGAGCTAGAGATGGTGCTTGTCCCATTCTTTTTTTTTAATGCTTGTAATTTAACTCTGTCATTGCATATTATTCTTTTTAAGATCCCACTCAGTTCCTTCCAGATTTCAACAGCATCAGCAATAAAGTAACTATTTCCCTATACTTTGTTCAAGGATACAGAAATAGGGTACGTCTACACTACAGCGCTAATTCGAACTAACTTAGTTCGAATTAGTTAATTCAAACTAAGCTAATTCGAACTAACGTGTCTAGAACTAAAAACTAGTTAGAATTAGCGTTTTGCTAATTCGAACTAGCATGTCCACATTAAGTGGACCCTGAACCGGGCTTAAGGATGGCCGGAAGCAGTGCCGGCAGGGCATCAGAGGAGGACTTAGAGCGTGGAGATGCTGTCTCAGGCTAGCCGAGGGCTATGCTTAAAGGGTTCTGACCCCCACCCCGGACAGACAGTTCTCAGGGGTGCCCTGCTTGCAAACCAGTCCTGGCTTGGAGTGCCCGGAGTGCCCACACTGGGCACATCACAGCACTCGGCCATCAGACCGGTTGCACTTGCCGCAGGCTGCCGTCTGGGGAGAGGAGGCAATTGGGGGGATGCAGGAGAGCTTCCACCTCCAGAAGCCCGCAGAGCCAGCCCAGTCCTCCCCATCGGGGGCTCGTACCCCATTCCTCCCTCACCTCCTTCCACTTACCCTTCCCTAGCCCCTTTTCTTGATGTACAAAATAAAGGACAATTGTGTTCAAAAATGGAATCTGTCTTTATTGAACAAAACTGGGGGAGACTGGGAAAAGGAGGTGGGAGAGGGGAAGAGAGAGGGTGGGAGAGGGGAGGGCAACTACAATGATCAGGGGTTGGGAACAGGTCCCATATGAAGAGAGGCTAAAGAGACTGGGACTTTTCAGCTTAGAAAAGAGGAGACGGAGGGGGGACAGGATAGAGGTCTCTAAAAGCATGAGTGGGGTGGAGAGGGTGCATCAAGAAAAGTTCTTCATTAGTTCCCATAAATAAGGACTAGAGGACACCAAAGAAAAGGAATGGGTAGCAGGCTTCAAACTAGTAACAGAAAGTTCTTCTTCACAAAGCAAAGAGTCAACCTGTGGAACTCCTTGCTGCAGGAGGCTGTGAAGGCTAGAACTAGAACAGTTTAAAGGGACGTGAGATCAAGTGATGGAGGTTGGGTCCATGGAGTGCTATTAGCCAGGGGGTAGGAGTGGTGTCCCTGCCCAAGGTTTGTGGAAGGCTGGAGAGGGATGGCACGAGACAAATGGCTTGGTCACTGTCTTCGGTCCATCCCCTCTAGGGTCCCTAGGGTTGGCCGCTGTCGGCAGACAGGCTACTGGGCTAGATGGACCTTTGGTCTGACCCAGTACGGCCATTGTACGGCCATTGTCAGAGCTCAGGGTCGGGGGTCTCAGTGGACCACCTTGATTTTCATGCACACCTGCTCCTGGGTGGCCAGGCTGGCAGCTCTCCTGCCCTAGACGGCCACTTTCCTGTGCCTAGTGCAGAGATCGTGGACGAGGTCCATGATGTCCACACTAGCCCAGGCGGGTGCCCGCCTCTTGCGGTCTCGGGCAAGCTACTGGGAGCCGCCAGCCTGGTCCAGGGAAGAGGGGGAGGGCTGGGGGGCATCGGGTGGCTGGCTCGAGCTGTGCCAGGTGCAGGGTCTGCTGGCTGGGTGCTGGCAGGCTTGCACCTGGCACGGGCACTGTAGCCAGCCTGTGCCCCTTTAAGGGCTCCGGGGCCGGGAGGGGGGCAATAGAGTTTCCCTGGTGTTGGCCAGAGTGGCCACCAGGGAAACCTGGGGAGGGCTAGCCTCCCACTAGTTCGAATTAAGGGGCTACACACCCCTTAATTCGAACTAGCTAGTTTGAACTAGGCTTAATCCTCGTAAAATGAGGTTTTCCTAGTTCGAACTAAGCGCGCTCCGCTAGTTCAAATTAAGTTCGAACTAGCGGAGCGCTAGTGTAGCGCCTATGAAAGTTAGTTCGAACTAACGTCTGTTAGTTCGAACTAACTCTGTAGTGTAGACATACCCATAGGCTTTAGAGTACTCAGGGGAAGCTTAACGTTTCTCTTAAGCCCAGTGTTGAGAACTTTGGCTATGATACTGCCATCTATTTTTTTCATTATTTTGTTCAGAAAGTATCATCAGACTAGACTAATTCTTGATATCGTGCTCAAAGCAATCCATTACTGAGTTCCACTGCATATCTTGTGGGAAAGTTATGTTGGTTCCTCCCACTTTTTTCAGAGCAGCCACTGCAAAGTGGTTGTTCTGGAAGTATATTTCAATTTCAACAACATTAGCTTTTATTTTTGAAACACTGAAGTCTTTGGCTAGGAGGTGCATCAAATGAGCACTGCAAATGTATGTTATTAGCTTGGGACTCTCATCTTGGATACATTTACAGCACAGTCTGTGACCAAACTGCATACTAGACATTTTGATTTTTTTTTCAGATTGTTATAGCTTTTACTGCTACTTCTAAGTATTCTGCTATCTGTGCATTGTTTTCATGTATCAATTGTTTCTGTAAGGAAGACATTCCCTTCTTCTGTCACATAAATACATACAATAGGATTGTTCTGGACATTGCTCGATCCATCAAAATTCAGGCTAGCAATTTTACCCCCTCTAGACTTTTTGAACACTGCTTAATTTCTTTTCTCTACACTTTATTCAGCAACTTGCCTGCAACATCTGCTCTGTTGGGTGGACTGTATCCTAGTCTTAATGACTGACCTATCAAGTGTGGGTTCTCAATCATACAGAAAGGAGAATTTGTTACTTAAACATAATAGGCCATTTTTTCATGAATTTTTTGTAATCTGCTGGTTCTTATCACAAACTTATCTATGACTATTTCTGAATGATATTTCTGGATGAGACTTTTTTTCTTCGTGTTACAGGTATTATGGCTGTGACACACAAGATGTAACTGAAACCTTATAATTGGCATATAACTCTGAAACTATAGAAAATGGTGGTGATCTTGAAGGTGGATTGTCTCCAGAATCTTGTATGTTGAGGATGGATTCTGCTAAACAAAATAAGTCAATGCAGTTATTTAATTATTACTACTACACTGCTCATTTAGTATTACTCATTGCATTCAATGACAGTGCTACTTTAAAGGTGAAATTGGAAAAGAAAGAGCTTTCTATTTCAGCTATTTATTTATCACAACCACACAAAAATGATAGTACTGTTGAGTTACAACTATATATATTTTTTTGCTCAAACATGATAATTCAAGAATAGTCCAGAAGGTAGATAGGCAGTTCTTAAAGAAGTATGAAATAAAAAAGTTTACCAAGCTGAAGGTCCTTCATGTGTAGACATGTTCCTTTCATCATCTTCAACGCAGCTTCCTCCTAAGAAGGAACATTTCTTACAATGTTGTTTCATTTAGGCAACCAGGCCTTGCATTTCTTTGTTGCACCTGTTTGCATTTTGCATGCATTAAAAGATTCCAAACTGGGTCTCTCTTACGGTCTGCTGCTATTATAAGTTTTCCCTACTAGTGAGAGAATGGTATGGTAGATCTCCAGTCAATGAAGTCTCAGAAAGACCTTAAGACTGCTGGAATATGCTGCTCAACTAATTTCAGTTTTGTTTCTTCTGCCTGTCCCTCCTTTCTTACATATATCTACAGACTACTTCTTCTCCTTGCCCATATCTATTCCGAATTTTTTGAAACTTTGCACTTTTAGAGAGCGGTAAGGGATTGACTCTATACACAAATTTGCAGAGGGACAATAGGATTGAGGTCTGTTTCCTCACTTCTATATGTTTATTTATTTTAAAACATTTTTGCTCTTAACAAACGTTATCTCTGGAAACAAATCCACAGTTTGAGAACTATAAAACCCAGCTTTCTTCTTCAAATGATTGGTCATGTGCATTCCAAGTCAGGTGTGTGTGTGTGCGCCACGTGCATAGACGTCAGAAAGCTTTTCCCTAGCAGAAACACATAAGTTGGCAATGAAGACCCCTGGAGTGGCACCAGTATAGCAAGGTATATAGCCCATTTCTAACCCACTCCTCCCTCAGTTCCTTCTTACTGCCAGTGATGGTCTTTGGAATTCTCTCTCTTTCCAGCTAGTCTCTAGCTTTGTTTTCTGTAGTTAGTTGTGAAGTAATTTGATAGTTCTCAGCAGGGAGTCCTTTTCCTCCTCATACCCAAGGCTGGGGCATGCCTCCGTTCTGTGGCTTTAAACCATGCAAGCAGTTCAACAAGTTTATGCCTACACGTGATCACCACAAATCCTATCTTAAGTATTTGGGAGTGGTGCATGTTGCAGATAAGAGTTAGATGTGCAAAGCTTTTATGTCAAGAACCCATGGGAATAGGGAGTTGCATCTAGAAACCTTTTAATGGATACTTCTCTGCACCCCCATTTGCGCCATGGGCCTCAGGAGTGGACCAGGTGGCCTCTGTAAGAAGTGTGCCATCTTTAGTGCAGAGTGCACCACCTCCCTGGCACCAACTGCCGTGCCTTGGCACCACTCTTATTCTCCAGTGCAGCAGAAACGGCAGAGGTGGGAAAGAGGCAGGTCATCTGCTTTGAAGGTGTGGAAGTCAAAAGGGTCGCATTTGGTGCTAGAGTACCCTGCAAAACCACCTGGCCTCCTGACACCATAAACTCCAGCATCACAGCTGGTATCATTGAGTCCAGACCTTGGCACCATTCGCCTACATGAGACTGTTCTCCTCAGCACTGATCCTAGGACTGCTCGAGTCCACATAGTATCAAACCTGCAGGAGGGCTCCTGTCACAAGGGCTTCCAGTGCGGCACAGCACTTCACCTCTATGGCGGTCCTTCCCCCCCCCCCCCCCACATTCGACTTTTATGTTGGAGTCTGAACCGGAGTCTTACAGGTCAAGGAGGAGTCAACGTACTTCAGCACACTGTTGTCCTGAGCATAGGCAGGAGGTCCTGGTATTCAGGCGTCTCTAGTGGCAACCACTGCTGCAGTGGCCCTTTTGGACCCCCCAGGCCTATCACCAAGCTGTTCCAGATCAGTGTTGGTGGTCTTAGCTAGTGGGGCACCTCATCAGCATCACTAGGGAGAGACCCCGCATAGGGGTACAGCAGCTTTCCTCTTTGCAGCAGAAGGGGAAGGGCCTAAACAGGAGGGGGGTGGGGCTACCCACCCTCAGACCATGATTTGTCTGGGGGTGGGAGAGACCTTTTGCCCCCCCCATCCCACTAGGCACTCATGCTCTGGAAGAGGCTTGCCACGCTCCCCCATTCCCAGGCCAATCAGGACCTGGGGGGTGGGGAGCGCAGGAAGCCTCCTCCCGCCCTGTAAGTACCACACTTTGAAGTGCCACGGATTCCTTGCAGGACTGGGAGGATGAAGGAAGCTTTACACAGCTCCCCCGCCCCCAGGCCCTGATTGGCCTGGGGGCGGGGGAGCACGCGATGTCTCCTCCACTCTCTGCCCCGGCCGTACGAGCAGCGCGTGGTGCTTCAAAGTGCCACGTGCTCCTGGCAGGGCAGGTGGAAGCTTTGCGTGCTCCCCCCCGCCTCTAAGCCAATTCTGGCTTGGCGAGGTGAGTGAGTGAGTGAGTGAGTGAGAGAGACACAATATGCTTTTTTTGTGATGGTACTGCCCGGTACGCAGTACCGGCACCTCCAGTCAGAGCTCAACAAATTTTCCCCTGGAGTACCGGCACTTTTTTTTTTTAAACACCCCCTCAAAATAAAGTGTGTGTGTATTCACTCACTCCCTTCACCTCCTCCCCCAGTCCCTGGGCTGTAATCCTTAGTTACAAAAGAGAAAAACAATTAGCCAACTCAGACATGATTTCCAAACCCCCAAAACAATAAACCCTGATGGACTATCTAAACTTTTCCCTACTTACACAGTTCAAGAAGTCCGTTCTTAGAGAGAGAGAAAGTGTCTCCCATCTTCCTCAATACCTGGGAGAAACTGCTCTGGACTCAAACAAAGAAGAGAGTGAGAAAACTCCTTCTTTTCCCGTTTGAAATTCCTACTTTCATTGTTATTGGCTGATTGCCCAAACCGCCCCTCCCCCCCAGCCAACACCTTTGCTAGGTACCTGAGTTAACTCCTTAGTCACCGTGTGCTGGTCAGCACTTCTTCATATCATGACATAGATTTTCCTACCCCCAATGGATTCCCAATTGACCAGTAGCTGTCTGCAGTGGCAAGCTTCCATAGGGCAATTGCCATGCACTTCTACACTGTCAGAGTGGTTCTTATTTAGGTATTCTTGTGCATCAGGGCAGGGGAAAGCCATTCGCATAATTCCAGGAATGTGGCCTTGTGCATGCAGAAGTTCTGTTGCCACTGCTGATCATTCTATGTCTGCATCACAATGTGGTACCACCAGTCTGAGCTTGTTTCACAGCGCCAGAACTGGTGTTGCACTGTATTCAGAGGATTAACTGGCAAGTGCGCTAGCAGGAGCATCAGGACTTGCCTGAGAAACACCTCCATGCCACTCTGAGCTTCATCGTCTTCCTCTTTCTGGTGGGGTAATGTGTGTATACTCTCAAAGTGAAGTCCCATTAGGCCCAACATGACACACATGAACATGTCAGTGCTTTCCTGCAAATTGGGCTCTGTGCTCATGCTGCTATGGTGTCTGTGTGGGCAACCAGGGTACCAAAAGGCACAAGCATACTGCCTCCCCTTTATTTCACTCAAGGGAGAGAAAGAGGGACTAGACAAGTGCTATGTGGCATGCTGGTGACATGAGCTCCTACCCGTCTGCTGCAGAGTATTGGATCCAGCAGACACCGTGAGCATAGTCCAGAATGCAAACTGCCCAAAGTGCCTCACTCTCTGAGTTGATGGTAAGCTCCTTAATGGGGATGTGCTACTTTGAACTACAGGTTGGACTTTCCTGGTCCAGCACTCTTGGGACCTGAGCATCCCAGACCAGGGAAGGTCAAACTTCCCCTGCTGGCTGCGCTGCTAATGGTTCCTCTCCTTGGGGTTCCCGAGGCAGGGGCTTCCTGCTAAAGCTGGCCTGGCTGAGGTTCCCCATCCTGCTTCTCGCTGGCTGTGCTGGGGGTTCCCAGGGATTCTCCAGTCAGGGCCACCACCAGCCCTACCACCTCCAGTGGTTCCTCAGGATTTTCTAGCCCTGGACTGCCTGGCCATCACCAACCCTGCTGCCACTGAGGGTTTCCCAGGGTTCCTTGGCCACCACCGGCCCCGCTGCTGGGGCTCTCTGGCCGCCTGACCCTATTGACACCATGGGTTACCCAGTCAGTGTGGAGGCTCCTTGATACCCTCTGTCCCCACTAATGCTGGGGTTCCCCTGTTAGGGCCATCACTCCCCAGTTGCTGCCTGGCCCTGCTGCTGGGGTTCTCCAGCTGGAGCTCCCGAGCCACTGTCTGGCTCTGCTGCCACTGGGGGTTTCCTGGTCTGGGCTGTCTAGCCATCTTAGCCCCATTGTTGCTGCAGGCTTTACCGGCCCCACTGCCAGGGGCTGTCCAGCCACATAACCCCACTGACACCAGAGCTCCTTGGCAGAGGGGAGGGTCCCCGATGTGGCCTGCCCCCCCGATGCCGGGGTTCCCCTTCCTAGCTGCTGCGGCCCCCCCTCCGGGACTCTGCAAACCCCATATTATCTCAGCTGACTTCTGCCCTAATCTTTGGTCCAGCAATGTCCATGCTGGACCATGGATGTTGCCGGACTAGAGAGTCCTGGATTTGGGAAGTTCAACCTGTACATTTGGTTCTCCCTGGCATTGAGGGTATGGACCTTCAACTTTGCAAAACTGGGTGGTGGGAAATTCACCATATTAGATTCAAACTTTTCTTGCAGTTTAGGCGTCCTCTTCGGGATAAACAAGAGCTAAATAACAGCACAGAACACCGAGAGCCAGGACTGGTGGCTGTAAAACTTTCTGATACCACGAGAAACTTGGCCACACCCATGATAAGTAGACATCTAGGTAATTAAAATCATGCCCAACCATGGATATTGCTGGATCAGAGTGTGCTGGACTAGAGAGAAATTCAACATGTACAAATAATGTCAAAATGTATCTTCAAAAGTGTTTCACTCTAATTCTGCTTCAGCTGGTATTTTTATTTGAGTTATACACTCATTCTTTCAAGGGGAATGCTCATGATTTGCTGTACATGCATCCTGAAACTTTTGAAAATACTTCAGTAAGGCTTTTCTGCCAGTAATTAACATACTGAATCTAGCATGTGAAAACACATTTATATTCTTAAATCTCCCTCTACAGTCCACCCGTTATTTTAAATCCATCTATAGAGAAGTGATTTTTCAAGTAAGTAGGTCACGGTCTATTTAGAATGATGTGACTCAAAACTGGCCCCTTAATTTCTACATGGTATATAATAGAGAACCCATGAGGATGCAGTAGCACTGTTATGTTCTGCAAAGATGTAACCTGTGGCATGTTTTTTCTTTAAGGAAAGATGATGACTACTGTGCCCGCATCAATTTCTGGATAGATTTAAGATCTAACATCATATAGAACATGTTGTGGTACAGGTTGGACCTCTTTGGTCTGGGATGTTCTGTTCTGGCAACATTCATGGTTCAGCAGGACCTTGGATGTTGCTGAACAAGAGAAGCATGGACCAGAGACCATCGGCTATTGGGTGGCAGCAGAGCCTAGCCCAGGACAACCTGGCAGCTGCCGGGGGGCTGGGAGCGGGGCCAGAAGCAAGGTGATAACCAGGAGGGGAGCCTTCCAGGAGGTCAGCTCCTGGGAGAGCCCTTATCTCCTCTGATCTGGTATACTCCCTTGTCTGGGACCTGTGAGGTGCCGAACCAGGGGGGTTGAACCTGTAGTGTAATCTGGAAGTGATGATAATATGGGTTACAGTTGCAATGTCTGCATCCAGAAGATGATATTTCATCTTCTTGGCTGTATGAGCATACAAAAATTTTGATCTAGCTTTAGCTGTTTCTGCTTTTCTAACAGTCCACCTGATACACATTTTTCACCTGCCATACAAACAATTGTTGGTAAACCCCTTGAAAGAGGATAATTATTATAGTAATGAAACAGAGTCATTTTATTTTCTTCTGCACGGCATTGAGATTCATCTAATCTAAAAAGCACAGCTATCTACAGTATACTGACCTAATTATTTCTGATATTCTGTTACTGCAGAAGAAATCTTCCAAGAGTCTTATGCATACAAGTACCAGTGAATTGCATAAAGCAATAGCAAGTTAGACAGATACTTCACAATAAAAGCATAATTGAACTTCATAAGCTTTCACAAAAGCTTTTTCATTAGTCTGTCCTTTAAGATTCTACTGTTCCTTTGTATTCAAGCAGTTTGATAACACTTTTGTTTTCTTTGTTTCTTCAGATTTCATGTCTACTTTTTTTTGCTTGTTTGTCTGAAATTCAAATACTTTTGATATTCCATGGTACTTAAGAAAGACTTCAATTTAAACAAAACAAAACAAAAAAAAAAAAGACAAACTTGGCAAGATTCCAGTGTGTTTAGATTGTTTCAACTTTCACTTCACAAGTATAAGGAACACAAAGTAACTATTACTGCTCAATTGGAAGCAGAATCAAGTGAAGAATATAATATCCCTTTTAGATATAAGCATCTTACTTGAGAGGCAGTAAGTTTCAATTCATGTCAAGAAGTATTGTTATAGCTATAGATTTTGAATTTAAGAAATGTATATTGGAATCTTCTGCCTTCTTGATACCCCTTTCTTGATTAGAAACAACCAGTTGTACTTATATGCTGCTAATTTTGCTAATTGCCATAAACAGGCAACTCTGACTCTTCAGAGTTAAATATTTCATTAGGTTTGGTTTTTAAAATGTTTTTGTTTCTCAAGAGCTTTGGTGAATCTCCCTGTGTGAGATATGGTGCCTCAAGATACAACTATTGAACTGCCTTGAAAATTGGGAAATGTGTGAGGGTAACATAATTGTTCTACCCTATAAGGAAGTGCATCTGTGGCTACCTTAATTCCTTTACTGTTGCCAGAGAGCTAACAATTCAATTTTCATGTCCTCTGCCTGTCTTAGTCAAATTCTTTATTGCACCTAGTTATATAGATCAGTTCAGTGAAGAGTTAACGTAATTTAAGTGGCCACATGCCTTTGGTAATCCCTACAATCTTATTGGTCCCTCAGCCCTTTAAAAAGTGTTTCTTCTCTGACTCCATTCCTGAGGTAAACACATATGTTAGATGTTCATTATGCCTGGAAGGGACCAAGTTTATGTCCCTCTATGTGTCGTGCCTTGTTTTTACTCCCTATGCAGTTGTTACAAAAAAGATAAAAATAAAAATCTGAGGCTTTGGGTGCATGTGGCTCCTTTAGCTATACCATTGGGAGTAGCAAGACCAGTCTGTTTCAAGATATTTCAGTAAAAAATGATGACCAACTTCATCACCCCAGCTTCAGCACCACCCTTCATACTGTATCCAAGATCTATGTCTGCAAGATCACCTTCTGGGGTGCAGTTTGCTGTCCCTGGCATTCTGAACATTTGGCTCTATACTGTCTCTTCACCACCTGTATGGAATCGAGTGCAACAAGATGTACTCAATAACTATTAAGGATGATTAGTTTTTACTCTAGTGTCTTCTGAGAAGTTCTGTGATGGTATCGATAATACAGGAAATTTCTAGAGATGGTAAGGCATCTTACTCTGCTCCCTTGGTTTGGGGAAGGTTATAAATTGGATATTTTTGTCAGAAAACCATAGTTTCCTGGTTCTTGGAACTCAGACGCCAGTTCTCAGGCCATCGTATCCTGTTATAACTATGTGCTATGGAATACCATGAGGTAAGAAGTCCAACATATAAGAGAGAATTCTGGACTCCAAAGTTGTGGTCTGGCTGTTTTCTCCTTGGTCCTGGTAGTATGGCCCTATGAAATTCTTTTTTCTTGTTATGGATTTTGAGTTTCGTTATTTATTTTGTTTTTCCATTTATTAAAAATTCTTTCTTTTTAAATCCAAATTGTGTGATACATTGACTACAATTAAGTAGCCACACTGTAAATGGGTTAACATGTTTGGAATTGGATTGCAATGGCAAAAACAGATTTTACTAAAAAAACCCCTACAATTTAAATTGTATATCTGCAGGATGTTGTGTTTATGTTAAAAGTAACACATTTTAAATCACTTTAAAAGTAGCATTCAGTAATAAGACCAAACTAACATTGCTGAACAGAGTGTGTGTTTAAATATGGTATTAATATGTCTTAAATGTTAAGAACATTTGCTCACTAAACAATGTCATTTCAAGGACATATTCATATGGTAAGAAAGCTAGTGAGTGATCTGTTTCAGGACTATAACAACCTGGTAGAATTAAGAGCCCTTCAGGAATTGTTACAAAGAAAACATTTTTATTTTCTGATTGAGGAGTAGGAGAATGTACAATAACTTCCTCTTATTTCCTTCAGGAGTAACTAAAATGTGTAAGGGAAATACTGAGTGTTACACTAAAAATAAAATTGGTCAGCTTTGTGAGAGACTTAAGGAGGTCAGCATTCAACAGGTTTCACCTTTCAGCCAAGGCTAGCCCAAAACTGCTCACTCTTGGAGCTCATCCTACCAGTTGGGTAACAAGGAGCTATTTATCCATATGAAGTGCTTTTGAGAACCTACTGGCTCTGCTGCAGGCTTGTGGGGACTGGCAGAGGGTAAGGTTTTCCACTCCTGGGCATGGATCAGTTAACATAGTCAGGGAAACATGTGGGGAGGGGGCGGAGGAGGAGAGAAAGGAAGAACTGGTCTACCTTCTCAGGGACAGCTTTGATCACAGAAGTCCATTTGGGGCTGTCCCCCAGTGTGATCATACCACTGATAGACACCTTCTTGTTCTCTGGGACTCTGCATCATTCTCCCCTGCTGGGCCAGAAGCTCTGGCCCCTCCCACTCAAAGCACAGGTGGGATAATTGCCCCCCTTCAGAGCAACACGGACACTGAATCAGTTCAGCTCTGGGAGGTCTCAGCTATAACAGCTCAGCAGCCAGGAAAGCAACTACCAAAAGAGATCAAAACTCTTTCAAAATCCATCTTACTCTTGTGTAAAACTTTTACACAGAGAAAGCTCATAAAGTCAGCTCCCTTTATCAATGAAAGAGGGAGATGCACAGAGGTTGCTTCTGCTTGGGTAACAGTTATTTATACTTGGCTTGATAATAAACAAAAGTGTTTCTATTAAGTATAAAAAATAGGATTTAAGTGATTGCAAGTGAAAACAGTCAGATCAAATTAAATTATTAAATTAAATTAAAATGCCCCCTTCCCCCAGCTAGTCCTAATCAACTAAAAAACTTGTTACATGCAAATTCTTACCTTAAACAGTTGTTCTAATTATCTCTTTCACAAGCTATCCAGCTTCTTACTTTTCCCTATTCAATCTTAGATGTTTCCAGCAGGCATCTTAGGTGGTAAATGGGGAGGAGGGGCTTTTGGCATCTGATGACTGTCCCAATTGTTGGTTTGAGTACCAAGTCATTAAGAACCGGAAGTATTCCTAAAGGTTCTCATTAGGACATTCAGAATTAAAACCAGATTCACATTTCATATTTCTAACTTAATATACAAGAGTGATACATGCATAAAAACAGAATTATACACATTTAGCTGTTTCAACAAGGAGTCGGATGGCACTTTAAAGACTAACAAATTTATTAGGGTATAAGAGTATAAGTTTTCTTGAACTGCAACTTACTTCCTCAGATGCTGAAGAGAAAAAGAAAGACAATTTGATAATTAAATGAGGTATTTTGTTTAAAGCATCTTTGAGTTATGCATATTTATATTCACAAGCCAATTTCCATAAAGCATTTAGGGAGCCTCAGGGTACAAAGCCTGAGATATGGGTGTATTTAGTTGTTCCATAGAAGTCAGCATCCTTTCTTAAATAAAAACCCATATACTGGTCCCTGTGCACTAAGGAAGGGGTGATATCTGGTCATGTGAGTATGCTGTAGTTGAATAATCTGTTGAGATTTCTATGGGCCAGAGTGTGTTTAAGACAGTTACTTTTCTTGGAGATTAGGAAGTAGGATTAAAAAAAGTAACCACGTAACAGATTAAAATTGTATTAGTTAAATGTTTAACCAGGGAACGAGGGTGTATGGAGATGGCTGTCACCCCCCCACATTTTACATGGGGCTCTGCTGCCTGCCCTTGTGGCTAGGAGTCCCTCCCTGCTGCCTGTCTTGGGGACAGCAGTGGAGTCCTGAGCGCTGGCTGATAGCAGAGTTTAATTGCTAACTGTTAACTGAAATTGATAAGACTGCTTATTGGATAATTGGTTAAATGTTTACATCCCTATTAGGAAGCAGCATGAATAGAACTCCTTTTCCTGGTTTCCTTATGGATCCTTCTCTATAGCTCCATTTTTGTAGAAGAGAATATGTTTCCTGTAATAGGATTCTCTTGATGTGAGTCCCAGAAGCATGAGGGAGCAAATTGAGGTGATTTGGTGGAGAAGTGAACGGGATAACCATCACAGGTGGTTTCAGATATCCTGCTATGGAAAGTAATTCTGCACCCGGGGACAGAGCTGTGTAGTGATCCACTGTCCTGTCAAAACTGTTGCTTAGAGGTCAGAGCGGTTGGCTGAAATGCACAACAAAGAATTTTGTTTTTGTTTTGAGATCTGCTATTGGAAGTAGGCTTAACTGAGGAAAAAAGTGGCCCACTTCTAAAGCTGCAGAGAGACTTCCTTTCCAGAGAGACAATATTAGTTAAAAAGATCTCATTCTTATAAAGCAGGGATGGGGAACCACTCGCCTGCCACTTAATTTCATCTGGCTAGTGGCGAATCTCTGTGCTGTAGGCTACGTCTACACTGAATGCTTCTTGCGCAAGAATGACTGTTCTTGTGCAAAAACTTGCCAGCTGTCTACATTGCATGTGCGTTCTTGTGCAAGTAAATTTACAGTATAGCGTTGGAAAACAGGGCTTCTTGCTCAAGAGCTCTGACGCTCCATATCAGGAAGAAGCCTTCTTGTGCAAGTGTTCTTGCACAAGAGGCCAGTATAGACAGCCAGCCAAGAGTTTTTGCACAAGAACTGGCCTCCCAGGAAAAAAGCCAAGTGGCCGCTTGGACGCTCCGTACCTGCACTCACAGCTCCTTACTTCCTGGTTACCGGACCCCCCCCCCTTTAAGTCACACGCAGCATGCAGAGTCCACGTGGCAGCAGCATCACAGCCAGCAGCTCCAGCACGCAGCTCTGCCCTGCTGCATTCAGGAGCCCGCCAGAGATGTCTGCTCCACAGGCACTCTAAGAACCTGCACCCTCCTCCCACCAGCCACCCCAGGGCTCCCAGGATGCCTTGAGGGGCACAAAGTGGCGTGCCCCTTACTGGTCCCAGGCAGAGGTCAAGACCCTTCTTGACCTGTGGGCTGAAGAACCCTTTCACGACTCCCATGCCCGTCGCTGGAATGTGGACATTTTTCACCGCATGGCCCAGACGCTCTCCCAGCAGGGACATCCAGCCCGGACCCTTGAACAGGTCTGGGCTAAGGTGAAGGAGCTGCTTCTGGGCTATGTCCGGGCCACCGAGGGCCAGGGGGCAGGAGCTGACACTTGCCCCCACTATGACCACCTCCACACCATCCTGGGGGACACAGCCGTGGAAGGACCCTGGGTGCCCGTCGACACCAGCCTGCGCTCCCCCTGTCACCAGACCAGCCGAGCCGGAGGAGGAGGGTGACCTGCCCACTGGGTCCAGGTTGGAGGAGGATGAGGACGACCAGAGCAGCACCGTCACCCTCCACCTGGAGCCAGTGGTGAGCAGCCAGGATGTCTCCCGAGCTTCGTCTGAGGCCAGTGAAGGATCCTCCGGTGAGTGTTGCACTTCTCACTCGCACGGGCGAGGGGAGCCAGATGCCCAGGGGGGAGGAGGAAGGAGCGTCACTATGGGTACATCTAGATTACATGCCTCTGTCGACAGAGGCATGTAAAATAGGCTACCCGACATAGTCAATGAAGCGTGGATTTAAATATCCCTGGCATCATTAAAATAAAAATGGCCACTGCGCTGTGCTAGCTCAGCTGATCATCAGCACAGCGTGGCAGTCAAGACACGGATCGGTTGACAAGGGAAGCCTTTGTTAACCGCTCCTGTAAACCTCGTTTCATGAGGCATAAGGGAGCAGTCGACAAAGGCTTCCCTTGTTGACCGATCTGCGTCTTGACTCACGCGCTGTGCAGACAATCAGCTGAGCCGGCACAGTGTGGCGGCCATTTTTATTTTAATGAAGCCGGGGATATTTAAATCCCCGCTTCATTGACTATGTCGGGTAGCCTTACATGCCTTTGTCGGCAAAGGCATGTAATCTAGACGTACCCTCAGGCCGTTCGAGCTGCCCACAGCACTTGCAACCTTGTGCAGCCTGACTGTGTGGCATGTTGATGCGGCAGGCAGCTCCAGGGCATGCCTAGGACCCTGCTGCTCGCACACGTCCTGCCTAGAGAGAGGGGGAATGCTGGCTGGAAGCAGCCAAGGCCCCAAGAGCTCAGGCCAGACCCCACATCTCCCAAAGGGTGCCACACACAGACAGTACACAGCCATGCCTGGCCGTGTTTCAAAGGAGCTGCAGCCCCCGCCCTCGGAAAGTCCGGGTGCCCTTTTGCCCTCTGCAAAGTAGTTCTGGGCTGAAGTTTTTGTGCAAGAGCGTCCTGCCAGTGTGGTATGAGTACTCTTAGGGGTACTTGAGAGAAGTCTGGGGGTACATCAACACTACTGAAACTTGGAGAAAACTAATTTTTTGTTTCAAGTTTTACAGAGCTTCATTATTTGTTTTACAGAGCTTTTTACATCCCAAAATTTCATCATACGCCCAGCTACAATTAAGTTGTTTAAACAAATGTGGTGCAATGGCAGAAAAAAAATGTGTGTATCTGAAAACTGCAGGTACTGGGGGTACTTTTTTTTAGGGGTTGTGACAGACTGCTGGCTAAGCCAGAGCTCTGCCACTGTAGCCTGGCTAAAGAGGCTGAGGGGAAACAGCTGAGCAAGCCCAGGCCTGAAGGGCTATTACAAACAGTTGTGGGCCTCAGTGGGAGAGGGCTATATAAGGCAGAGGAAGGAAGCCAGGAGAGGGGAAGGAAGAGCCAGGAGCCAGGAGCCAGGGTATGGCTCAGTGTGCTCCCAGGCAGATGGAGGAGCTGGCTGACTTGACTGTAAACTTTGTAAATAGAAGGTGCTGGGAACTGACAATAAAAGCATGCTGGCTGATTTGTGGACCAGAAGATGTCCCAGACCAAGGGGCCTGAGCCGGGACTCTGCCACAGGGGTACTTTATAAAAAAAAAAAAAAAATTGAAAAACATTGTTTTAGTTCATAGATCTTGTGCTGTCCCACTGCTCCTGGACACTGTATGACAATGAGTCATCACTTAACAGCAGATGGGCCTTTGATCTTTTTTTTTCTTGATGGAGCTTTTGTTTTTCTCTTTCCTGGGTGGGTTCTCTTGCAGGGCTCACTTGCATTGTTCTTCAGCTATCAAGGTGGTGTGGTGCTGGCAGCTGATTTCCAGACAGGCTGGCTTCAGAGACTGATTCCTTTACACCCCTCCATTCACACTTTTACATAGACACACACCTAACTTTAAACAGCAGTACAAAGTTTAAAATGGGGTTTCAATTACAATATTAAAAAAAAGGTTAAAAAAAGTTACAACAGATTCTCCAAAGGCAATTCTTAAAAGGTTACTAATTATTTCAAATCCCATTCATAATTTGGTCTACAGTTCATGCGTTTGCATGCATAATAATGTCACATTGGTAGATATTAAAAGGGTGATTTTATTCTGCAGCCCTACACGTGGCTGCTAGGGTTGTCTGCCACAAACGGGGTGCTGGGCTCAGTGTGAGCTGGAACCTAGTAGTCCTGGCTGGTGCTGGTCCGGGACGCTGTGCCTCTGCATTTTAAAAGTAGTAAATAGTAAGAGCCTGGCAGCTTCCAGAGCCGGCACGAGCTGGGATTGCTCAGTCCTGGCTCAAGCCAGCTCCTGGAGCTACCTCCGCTGTGGCTTGCCAGAGCGGTCCAATTGACTAATCATATAGTCAGTACAAATTTTATTGACTATATGATTGGCTAGGTAATCACAATTTAACATCCTTACCTTTAACTTCAATGAGGGTAGAGACGTTAAAGACCCACAGCAGACTGCTCCTGCAATCTCTGAGTCATTAGCAACTAGTGGGGTGTTCCCAGAGCTGCCACCTCAGCCCTGACAGAAAAACCAACTCCAAGTGGTTGGCTAGTCAATGGGGTGTCCCAAGAGCTGCCACCTTGGCATGGTTGCTACCAGCAGTGCCACCATCAGCTTGAACTGCCCACTCACTAGTACCATCCAACTCGGACACTGCTGAAAAGTGCAAGGTGGCACAGTCAAAGTATGCAGAGTTGGAGCTGAAATGAAAATTGAGCTCCTCTGCACCAACTGTTCCTGGTTCATGCCCAATACCGAAAACCAAGTCGATATGCCACCTCCTTCTTCACCGGCTGACGCTGCCACACCAGCACATCCCTCAGCTCTTGCACAGGGCCCAGCACCAGCAGCCAAACAACCACCGGCACCGGATGTATCAGTAGAGAAGACTCAAAAGAGGCCTGAAGTCAGACACCATATGGCACAAGTGCAGGCTACCCCTCTACTGGACATAAGGGATGAGTGTCTCCCGCATTCCTTGATGGTTGGCACGGATAGTCCACATTGACACTGGGTGGAGGACATCTCATTTTCACCTGCACTGTCCTCCTGCTTCAAGCTCGGCACTAAGCATGGGAGTAGATTTTCTTCACAACATTCCTCTCCCACTTATTCGGCACCATCCTGGTGTTCCACCAGACAGAAAACGAGCCAATAGCCACTTCAGTACCCGTGGCTTAATCACCCATGACTGTACCCACCCTGTGCCTATCCTCCTGAGTAGCCCCCATGGAACCTAGGGACACAATACTCGCAACAACAATAACAACATACAGCTCCCTTCACTCCAGTCTAGCTCAGCAATTTGTTCACCACCAACATGCCCACCCCAGTCACCTAGGGCTGCAATGCAGGATCACCTGATGGAGAAGGAACACAACTTTCCGCAGTTTGATATTCAAGACCCTTCTGGGGTAGTTCACTACTCTTTGACCCTCAACGAGGAGGTTTTTCCTTCCTTCTCACATCTGGTAGATGACCTGAAACAGTTCCAAGAACTGTTCAAGAGAGTTGCCAACTCATAGGACATTGCTTTACAGGACTTCTTTTCCCATCCTCAGCCCAATTCGCTGGTTGTGGATGTGGTCCATCACCACTCTAGACCAGTGGTCCCCAACCATTTGGGACTTAGTCTTCATCACGTATTTTATCAGTGGGATTCCCAACAATAGATTTGTTTGCAACAGGAGCCAACTGCAGATGTTCATATTACTGATCCAGGCAAGCGAAGGTTGGAACTCGTTGGGAGATGCTTATCTCCAATCTTAGACAGCACCTCTCCTTTACGCCTTCCTGCTAATTCCCCTAGTTTCCAGGGTAATTCACAAAATACGGACGAATCAGACAATAATCACCTTAATCGCCCCATCCTGACCCATCAACCATTGTACCCCTACATCCAGTACCTATTGGCCTGCAACCTAATACCACTTCAGACTATTCCCGACCTCCTCCTGCAACACCAAGGGTGAATACTCCACCCCAACTCCTGGATGCTACGGCTCACGGTGTGGTTCCTTCATGTTTCTAACATGAAGAGACTCTCTGTTCCGAAAGCGTAAAAGAAGTTCTTTTGAATAGCCTAGCATTTCCACATGGTATACTTGCCAGAATAAGTGGTGCCGATTCTATGCATGGTGTCACCAGAGACAATTACACCCTACCACCACCTCTCTACCTGTTGTCCTCGAGTACTTAATGGATCTGAAGGAAGCTAGACTATCCATCAGTTCCATAAAGGTTCATTTAATGGCCATTGCTGTCTTTCATGATTTAGTGGATGGCTCCTCCGTGTTTGCTCATCACACTACTAAGTGCTTTTTTTCTGGTCTACACAAGATGCATCCTGACTTAAATTCACCTATACCACCAGGAGATTTAGTCCTTGTCCTTAACACCTTGATGCTGCTTTCATTTGAACCCTCGGCAACAGGTTCCCTCCATCACATGTCTATGAAGGTGGCATTTTTGGTAGCAATCATGTCTGCAACTGAGTGGGTGAGATTGCAGCACTTATGGTGGATCTGCCCTATATGATTTTCCCTATACATTATGACCACATCTCAAATTTTACCGAAGATTGTTTCTACCTTTTGTATTAACTAGTTCGGGGTGGCCAACCCATTTAACAAAGAGAGCCAAAACAGCGACAAAAAATGTGAAGAGCTGCACCAGAATTGTCGAGCAAAAACAAAAAATTAAAAAAAATTTTTTTTAAAAGGGAGGCTGCCCCTTTAAGATGGCCACCATCGTGGCCGCCATTTTTAAAACCCCGCAGCTCCGACCTGGTAAGCACCACAGGGGAGTGGGGCTGTTGGGGCGGGTGCAGGAGCGGCTTCGTGAGCCGTGGGTTGGCCACAGCTGAACTAGCTCATTTATCTAACTATGTTCATCCCCAAACTCCACAATTTGATCAGGGACACTATTCTACACACTCTGGATGTACGACGAGTTGTGGCAGTCTACCTTGAGAGAATGAGACAATTCTGGGCATCCACCAGACTCTTCATCTCCACCTCTAGGCCCTCTAAAGGGTCAACTGTGTCAGCACAACAAATAAGTGGATATCATCCTGTATCCATACTTGTTATAAGCTCCACAACAAGTGCCCCCCATGGGTGTCATGGCACATTCAACCCGAGCGATGGCATCCTCTGTGGTGTTCCTCCATAATGTGATTTTGATAGACATCTGCAGTGCAGCTACTTGGTCATGTCATCACACATTTGCCCAGCACTATGCATTACAATAAGGACCTGTTCTTCTTTAGGTGATGTACCCGTGGGTGCTCCACGTAAGGTGTAGGGACAACATGGAGCTTTTTTCAGCAGTTGTCAGCGGGCTGCATATGTGTGAGGGGAGTCTTGTGCTGTGTTTAATTTGGTGCCTTTTGTGGCTCGATCCTTCTCCTTCGGTTCCTATTCTGATGTCCTCGGTCATAGATGGAACTCTTCATTCTCAACAATTTTCCTCAGGGAGAAAAACCTGTCAGCTTTCTCTTTTTTTTCCTGTCAGTTTTTATTCTTCTTTGACCGCTGCCAGGTCATTCCTTAATTTTTTTCCCTGTTAGTTCATCATGGGGCCACCGTTTGTTCCGGCACCTGCTCCTCAGGCAGACGGAGACCCTGCTGGGCTCCTTCCCTCCCTCCCTCAAAAAAAAAAAAAAAAAAAAGAGAATAACAATAATAATAAACAAAAGCAGGGAGGCAACGTTTGGAGAAGAGATATGCAACCAACAGTGAAACAGACACAGAGTGCCTCCCTCACCCTTACAACCCTTGAAGGCAGCACAATGCTGGCCCCCCTTCCATCCCCCTGTTTTAAAAAAACGTCAATTGTGATGAGAGCCGATGCTGGTCATGGACAAACATGCAGATTGTATCTGCTGCTTAGGGGAAGCTTGTGTACCCCAGAAATGTGAACTGTGCCGTGGTCTCACAGCAAAAGCCAGGAAGTATAGGGAGCTCCGGCTCCAAATAATTTTATTTGAGAAGATAGTTCAGCCTGAGGACTCTCAAGCCTCTCTGCCATTGTGGCAGGCTCCCAGAAAGAGCTGCTTCATCGTTGGCTCATGAGCAGGCTAAGATGGGGGCCTTCCTCTCTGAATTCCTGCCCCCAACTCCATCCCCTAGAGTGAGCAGAGGGGGCAAGATGAATACCCCTAGCACTGGGGAATCTGGGGCTCAAACTGGCACTGCAACTGTGTATAGCCCCAGTGCCAAAAAGAGCTTCATTGTCACTGGAGAGCACTTACTGGCACGACTGCACGCTGGTGCCAGTGTTATTGAGAGACGTGGCACCGAGATCCGTGCTGCCAGCAAATAAGCAGTCCTTGTACAAGGGACTGTCATCTAAATGAGAGGTCCTCAGCTCCTGACTCGATGCTGCCCTCCCCCCCATGTAGGCTCCAACACTGGTACTTGACAGCCAGGCAGACACAAGTGGCAGGCAGGGTGCTTTACTTCCTCCCTCCAGAGAGGCTTCCTCGTTGCCATTCTCACCATATGTTTCTCCACACTATGTGAGGTCTCCTATAGTCTCTGAACATGCTGCCTTTGGCCAAGATGATCAGTGCAGTGTTTTTTCATTATAGCATACATCCTCCACTACCTCTCATCATCTTTACTGCTACCACGAGAGACAACGATACCCTTCCTGATACTAGGAGTGGTCATACCCTCCAACTCACTCTCTTTCCTGCTGGTCACCATGGGACCACTGGGATCCAGGAAAAAGACATTCTACTGCACTGTCTACCCTGGTGAGGAGACTTCCTCCACCCTCGCCCTCTCACACTATGCCAATCACTGTAGATTCTGAAGAGAAGGAGGGTCAGCTCCCTGATAAACACACTGAGTTATAGGACCATATAGAATTCTCTCCTGATAACTCTTCATCATACACTGATGAAGCTGTAATACCAGACGATAGTCATCTGACAGACAATCTAGAACCATTCCAAGGCCTCTTTAAGAGGGTGGCAGCCAGCCAAGGCATCCGGCTGCACAAAGTCAAGGAGAAAAAACATCAATTCCTGAAAAACATCTGCTCTTCTTCACAGGGAAGAATCACACTGACCATTGATGAGGCTATCGTGGAGTTCTCTGATTAAATTTGGCAAACCCCTGCCTCAATTCAACCAACATATAAAAAGTACGACAGGAAGTACTTTGTGCCACCAAAAGACTTTTTTCACATCTGCAACCAAACTCTCTCATCCTGGATGCTGCTAATCAAGGTGCAAAGGCCCCTCGGGCCAGACCAGCATCCAACAACAAGGAACATTAAAAAATTAGACCTATTTGGAAGAAGGTGTATTGTTTGGCCACGCTATAGCAAAGAATTGCTAACCGCTCAGCATTGCTAGCAAACCACAGCTTTGATAATTATTCCAAACTGGCTGAGCTCATGGAACATCTACCAGATTCCAAAAGACCCATATTCAAATCAGTCATCCGCAAAGGGCACACTGTTCCTTGTGTAGCCCTTCTTTCCTCAATAGATGTAGCTGACATGGCAGCCAGGACAACAGCCACTGTGGTGGTGATGAGAAGGGCCTTTTGGCTTCTATCAGCTGGCATACCCAAAAAACTCCAGTTGAAGGTAGAGGACCTTCTGTTTGATAAGCGTAAGCTTTCTGCACCTATTACTGATGAAGTCCTGCATAGCAGCAAGGACTCCTGCACAACCCTCGGCATGCATACCCTCCATACTGCCGAAAGCATTATACTCCATACAACAAAAACAGAGACCGCTACTATAACTGCACTCAACAAAAGCCGTACGACTACAATCCTGCTAGACAATGACCCCAGAGAAAGCACCCATCTCACGCCCACTGCTTCGGTTCCCCGGCAACAAAGCAGCAAATTTGAAGATTTGGTCGAGGGCCTGCCCTACCTCCCAGTTCATCCTTTGTCAACAGACTTCATCTTTTATCATCAATGGGACATTATAACATCAGATCAGTGGGTCTTAGAAATCATCTGTACAGAATACATCATCCCCTTCATGTTGCTTCCCCCCTAGCCAACCCTTCTCCGTTCCTCTTCAGGGACCCCTTTCATGAGACTCTTTTCAGAGAAGAAATTGATTGGAAGTGATAGAGAGGGTCTTAGATGCCTTTCAGGGAAGCGGGTAGTTGGAGTGGGGGGCGGGCCGAATATGCCAAACTGAACCCAGTGCAAGGCTCTCCTTGCACATTCGTAGCCCATTGACAACTGCTGAAAAAAGCTCTGCCCCGTGATTTGACATCCCTACACCTTACATGGAGCACTCACGGGGACACTCATCTTAAAGAACAGTTGTTACTGCACAGAGTGAGTAACTTCATTTTCCAGTTTCACGTGTGGGCCTGGCTGTCCTTGCTACCTCTCAGTCACGACTCCAAAGCCCACCACTGCCTTGTGAGGATACTGCTCTATAGTCACCTGAGTGGACCACCCACAGGGACACCACACAAAGGAGAAGATGTTATCTTCTGCAGTAACAATGGTTCTTTGATGGTGTCCCTGTGGGTGCTCCACTAACCTCCTGTAGATGAGCTGCAGATTCCTGTACATAAGATGGCAGACATCAAATCACAGTGGGGGAATATTCTGCACACCTCCTCCTCATCCAGAATGGCTCCCCCTTCCCATTAATGAATTGATTCTTGATACTACCAACTCTATTGTTGTACATGTGGTTAATACCTGAGGCAAAGAACATAATGCCAATTCAGTCCCGTGCAATTGGGTTTGGCAAGATGTAGTAGTTGTTGCTTACATGACTGTTTAGAATTGAGAATTATCAAATTATGTCCAAATATTTTATTAATTATGGGAAACTGAGTATGTTTCTGTAACATATACTGGAGACACAAAAGTAAGAATTTGAAGCCATTCTTAAAGAGGTTCAGTTAATAACCAGAATGGTGCTAGTGACAGCATTGTATGTAGCTGATATAGTGGCCTGCCTGTTTTTCGTGAAAGTAGAACTGAGGAGAGTTTCTTGACTACATCTTTCTGGATTGCCCGAATTGTTGCAGAAAACACTTTCATGGAGAAGACAGATTCTTCTCCTCAATTCTAGATTTCTGGACCACATTATGCTCCCTGCATTGCAGAAAAAGACGATGTACCTTTCAGCCATGCACTACCCATTATCTCAGCACGGTTACGAGCCATAGGGTAAGAGGACCAGGGCTCAAAAGAGGAAAGCAGTCTGCACCTTATTCTCAAGCCACCTCTTCTAAGCACTTTTCATGGGGCAGGCGAAGGCCTGATATCTTGCAATGTCAGCTGCCATTCACACAGCTGTCGTGCCTTTCAGAAGTCACCTGGCCCTATTTCCCAGGAACTGTGTCACTTCTGGCAGATAGGTCCTGGGGAGTGTTTTAAAAAGTTATACCATTCAATTCATGTCCTTTCCCCGCTACAATCTTCCTTCCCTATTCTCCTTCAGGCAGCTTTCTCATGAGAACTTACTTCATCAGGAAATATATCATTTGTTCTTCTTTGAGTGCTTCCTCATATCCATTCCATGTAGGTGTGTGTGTGCAGCATGCATGCGTCGTCGGAAATTTTTCCCTTAGCAGTACCCATTGGGCCATCAGGAGAGCCCCCTGGATTGGTGCCAGTATACTGGCCAATATATACCCCTGGTGGCCCTCTACCCCCTCAGTTCCTTCTTAGTGCCGGTGATGGTCATTGGAATGTGCTCTTGCTCTTAATTGTCAAGTGCCTTCAACAGTTAACTCATTCTCAAGTTCCTTTGTTCCTGTTCCAGTTGATCAGTTTGACTTTATCTGTTCCTGAATAGTTGCTAAGTGCTGTTTTCTTAGTGCTAAGTACTGTTCTTAGTGTTAAGGGCCTGTGGCGGTTCTTGCTCTGTGCGGCTGGTGCGTACAGCAGGGCATGCCCAGCCCCTAGCGGTTCAACCCCTGCGAACGGTGCCAGCGGCCTATGCCTTGTGGTGACCCGCACTCGGCCTGCCTGAAGTGCCTGGGAGAAGCTCATTTGTCAGAGGCCTGTAAGATTTGCAAGGTGTTTAAACCATGAATGAAGCGGGAGTGCGAGTCACGCCTAAAGATAATTTTAATGGAGGCAGCTCTCCGACTGGCACCGGTGTAGAACTCTGCACTGGTGATGCAGAGTGCACTGGTCTTAGTGCAGGAGTCGTCGACCCATGCACTCACCTCCCCAGCACTGCGCAGACCTCGGCACAGCTCTCAGTCTCCAGTGGCTCAGAAGTAGAGGAGACCCAGTGGAGCAGGTCGCCCCCAGGGTGCATGCCCTCCGTGCGCCCTCCAGTGGGGCAAGTGGCACCACCAGGCACCGAGCCCGGGACTTTGAGGTTGGGCAGAAGGCCTAGCCCTCACCGGGACCATAGTCCGGTGGGCGATTTCCCGGAGCCTTCGACTCTAGAGGTGTTTGAGGTGGCCAGGGATCTTATTGAGTTGTTCCCTTCCTCTTCACTGGCACCGGCATCTGGACAAGATCGGGTCTACAGTTGGCACCGATTGGAGAATAGGGCACTGGCCGCTCTGGCACCAAACCCCAAGAGGCACCGTTCTTCCCAGGCATCTCTGGCACTGCCTGTGGCACCGCCTTCTGGCCACAGCGTCCACCCCAGCTCACCCCGCAGCACCAGACTCAACTCAGGATGTAGTCCCCTCTCGGCTGGAGTTGGTCTTCGCTTGGTCCAGGGGACCCCCTCGGCAACCCCTCTGACCCGTTCCCCCATGTCAGGGCAGTCACTTCCCTTGCACCAGATGTCCCCATGGCCCTCGGAGTCCGAGGGCAGACCAATCATAGGGCCATTTTCAGTAGCCTCCCAGGATCCCTCACAGGCTGAGGTTGCTGCTGACATGGTGCCGAAGGGGGTCTTCATCGTCCTCCCTCGATGAGGCTCTAGGTGACACGCTCCCTTCCATGCCCTCCATGGATTCGACCACACACCAAGACCTTAGGTGGCTGGTTCAGAGCTTGGGGGCGGGTCCAGGCCAAAAGGGTATCGGAGGACTCTGACCTGACTGTGGACATCTTACAGTCGCATGCCCCCACCAGAGTGGCTCTTCCCATCAATAAGATGATGGCCAAAATATCGAAGACCCTCTCGCAGACCCCAGCCTTGATCCTGCCGATGGATAAGAGACCCGAGGATCTCTCTCACAAGCGTCTCTTGTGGGAAGAGATGCTCCAGCTCCTCTCCTAGGGGCCGCAGAGCTGGTTCCCCCAAGGGTAGTGGGCAGGGGATTCTGTTCCTGTTATTTCCTGGTCCCCAAAGCCAAGGGTGGGGATCTGCGGGGCTTCAACACCACCTTTGTCAAGAAAAAATTCAAGATAGTGACTCTGGAAGTGCCCAGAATTCTGCTCCCTCATGGGCCTGGGCAGGGGTTCCTGAGGAGACGCGCTGCTAACACCTTCGCGCTGCTAACTCCTTGGCCCGGGGGGGAGGGGAGTCTGCTGTATGCGTTTCCCCCATTCTCGCTGATTCACCAAGTGCTCCTCTGGGTGCGGGAGTTCAGGGTGTGTCTGATCCTTATTGCACCGGCATGGCCCTGTCAGCATTGGTTCTCCACCCTCCTGAGCCTATCATGCGACAAGTTGGTGGCACTCCCTCTAGTCCCCAACCTAATCACACTGGACTTTGGCAGACTTTGCCACTCCAACCTGTGGTCCCTGCACCTGATGGTGTGGAAGCTCCCTGGTCAACTGCGGGGGAGCTGCTGTGATCAGCACGGGTGCAAGAAGTGTTATTGGGGAGTAGGAAGCCGTGCACTACGGCAACTTATTTGGCCAAATGGAAGCAGTTCCACTGTTGGGCCACCCAGAGAGGGGTGCGCCCTATGTAAGTCTTGATCCATCTAATCCTGGATTATCTTTTGGACTTTAGGCTCCAGGGACTATTCTCCTCCTCGCTTAAGGTGCACCTGGCAGCTCTTTCTGACTTTCACCCAGGGGTTGGGGGGAAAACGGTCTTTGCCTACCCGATGGTGAACAGGTTCCTGAAGGGCCTGGACAGGCTTTACCCGCACGTTTGGCAGCCTGTCCCACAGTGAGATCTTAATTTGGTCCTGACCAAACTCATGGGGCCCCCGTTTGAGCCATTGGTAACATGTTTGTTGCTCCTCCTGTCCTACAAGGTGTCCTGTTGGTGGCCATCATGTCTGCTAGACAGGTGTTAGAACTAAGGGCCCTCACCACGGACTCTCCGTATACGTTTTTCTTTAAATTTAAGGTTAGGGTACGCTCCTACCCCGTCTTTCTGTCTAAGGTGGTGTCAAACTTCCATGTGTCTCAGGACATCTTCTTGCCTGTCTTCTGCCCCGAGCCGCATGCCTCAAGTAAAGAACAGGTGTTACACACTCTGGATGTTAGGAGAGCTTTAGCCTTTTATTTGGAAAGGACAAAGACATTTTGCAAATTGTCCCAGCTTTTTATTGACGTTACAGAGCGGCTGAAAGTTCAGGCGGTCTCAGCGCAGAGGATCGCCTCATGGATCACAGCCTGTATCAGGGAGTGCTATGGGCTGGCCGGGGTTTCAGCTCCTCCCCTCATGGCCAACTGTACTAGAGCCCAGGCCTCTTCGGTGGCTTTTGTGGCCCAGGTGCCCATACTGGACATCTGCAGGGCCATCATGTGGTCTTCAGTTCATACCTTTGCCAACCATTATGCTCTGGTGCACCAGGCAAGGGAGGATGCTGCCCTGGATAGGGCTATCCTTCATTCCATTGAAGGTTAGAACTCAGATCCCCTCCTGGGGGTGCTGTTTTGGAGTCACCTACATGGAATGGACATGAGCAAGCACTCGAAGAAGAAAGAATGGTTACTTACCTTGTAACTGTTGTTCTTTGAGATGTGTTGTACATGTCCATTCCTAATGCCACCCGCCTCCCCTTCCCTGGAATAGTCTGGTAAGAAGGAACTGAGGGGGTGGAGGGCCAGCAGGGGTATATATTGGCTAGTATACCGGCGCCACTCCAGGCTGGCCCAACGGGTACTGCTAAGGGAAACATTTCCAACTGCGCATGCATACTGTGCGCACATACCTACATGGAATGGACATGAGCAACACATCTTGAAGAACAACAGTTATAAGGTAAGTAACCGTTCTTTATCCCATTGAACCAGTCCTGCTGCAACTCAGGAGCAAGGAGGTTTACTCCTATTTCTGATCCTCAGAACGTAGGGAGGTTGAATTCTCATTCTAGATCTCAGGATATTAAACAAATACAGATAGGTGCAAATGTTCAAGATGGTTATGCTAGCACTCAAAGATTTCCTACACTTTACCTTTGTGCAGGACTATTATCAGTAGAGATTGCCCCACCCAGGTTATTCACCATGGTTCTTTTAGTGGAACTGGAGCACTAACTCCAGGACAGCGACTGGAGTTCTCATCACTACCCTCGATGTAGTACATAGTCTAACACAGTGGTCACCAACCAGTAGATCCGGATCTACTAGTAGATCTTAGAGCCTCTGACAAGTGATCCTGATTGGTTTGGCCAAAAGGCTATCAAGTGCTAGCACTAAAGCTGCCCCTCCCCGCACTGCAGTTTATCACTTGACCTTTACCCTGGAGCTGCCCCTCCCCCTGGGAAACCTCCTACTTTCTGGGCAGGGCAGGGGAGGGAGAGAAGGGGTGCTGATGTCAAGGTGCCCCCTCTCCCACCCTGTATCCTGTTTCCAAAGAGCAGAGAGGGGACACAACAGGACTTGGGATGGAGTTTGCTGGCTGCTTTAGGGAGTGGTCCAGGGTTAGTGCAGAGGTGAGCCTGCCTTAGCTCCACTGCACCACCACCCAGAAGTCATCTGGGATAAGCAGTGCCCAGCTGGAGTCCATATCCCAAAATCCTACCCCAGTCATGAACCCCCGCCTGTGCCCTAAGCCCCTGCCCTAGCTCTGAGTACCGCTGCAACCAAATGCCCTCACCTAGAACCCCCTCCTACAGCCTAACTGCTTGCCCTAAGAGCCACTCAGAGCTCCTCTTGCACTTCAGATCCCTTAATCCAAGACCAGAGCCTGCGCCCCAAACCCACTGCCCCAGCCTGATGAAAGTGAGTGAGGATGGGCAAGAGAAGGAGAATGGAGTGAGCAGGGATGGGGCTTCAGGGAAGGAGGCAGGGCCAGGGTATTTATATTTGAGGTAGATCTTGGATTGTACTTAAATTAAAAAAGTGATCTCGTGCTTAAAAAGGTTGGAGACCACTGGTCTAACACCTTGGGACAGATACCTTTCTAATAGGCTGGGGAGTTCCCCTACACAACCACAAGGTTCAGGGCAAATATCCTTCCACAGAAGTGATCTTCCATGTCACTGTTTTGGAGTTAATGCCTGTATGCACTTTCTACCTTTCATCAAGAACACCCAGGTGAAGGTCATAATGGACTAAAAATGATTTCTGTTTTACATAAATCACCACGAGAGTGTCAGATTGCTCTCGCTCTTCGAAGAAGCACTCAGACTGTGGAAGCAGTGCATCCCTCACAATGCACTCTTCCCAGGTATCTAACAGGGATACAGAGTGTGATAACCAGTAGTGTCAATCAGAATTTCTGTCACAACTTAGAACAGAACTCTTCTCTACTCACCAGAAAAAGCAATGTCCTCGTTAATGCCCCAAGCTTAACTTGGGAAAACATTCACAGGGAGGTGCTCTCATCCTCCCATGGCACAGTGACCTCTTGTATGCTTTTTCCCAGTTTTCTCTTCTATCCAAGGCCCAGGTGAAAATTCAACAAAAGAAAGTGAGAGTTATTCTAATTGCACCTTTTGGCCAAGACAATTCTGACTCCTTTATCTGACACAGATGGCTATATGCCCTTCTGTTCCCCCTCTGCTGATTCCACACACAACCTCTCAAAACAAAGTCCTGCTCCTTTATCCCTACCTGCAAATCCTTCACCTCTATATGTGGGTCCATCTTGGTTCCAAGGCTTAGAGGCAGAATTATCTGATGAGCTAAAAGAGGTGTTGCTCTATAGCCAAAGTTGACCACACAATATTCTTATACACAAAGTGGAAACAATTCCAAGTTGATATTAATCTAAACATAGACCCAATCTCATCTTCACTCCCTTTGATTTTACACTAATTTTAGACCTCAAGAGGTTGTGGAAGAAAACAAGTCCTCACTCTTAAGTTTGTAAGGAACAAGTCAGAGGCAGTTTATTCAAGCAATTGCAAGGGAAGACTGCGGTCGGACTGGGGGTTCCCCAACCTTAGGCAGATCTTCAAAGTACAAGCAGTAAAAGATAAGTGTATGTACCTTCCTGTTACATTTCAAGGCTAACAGTTATCTGTTTGTTTATACAAACTCCTTCCAGACGTTTCCGTATCTCAAGGTTCCTGCCTAAGTCAGCATTCCATCCTTATCTTTTAAGAGAGATGGAGGCAGCATCTCTTACAACTCTCGCGTGGTTAGGGTTAGCTTGTTTTTTACTCCACTTCTAACAAACCTGAGATGGCTAAGCACAAATCCCCTTTTTTCCCTTTTCCTGCTTCCACAGGTCAAAACTCTCACTCAGCTCCATTAAGGTACATCCTGCAGTGAAAATGTCTTTTCACAACCAGGTAAACAAATACTTAGTGTTTGCTCACCTACTGATGCAAAGATTCCTTAAGGAATCTTTTCCCATGTGTGACACCATCTGCTCCAGCCTGAGATCTTAACCTAGTTCTCAGGGCTTTGACTAGACCTCCCTTTAAGTCCATGGCAACGTGTTCTCTTGTACACGAGGACACATGTACGAGAGAAGGTCAATTCTTTTTTTTAAAGACAAATTAACTCTAGGGCCATACCTCAAGTTTCTGCCTACTGTTTCTTCATTTTCCATATGAATCAGCAGTTCCATCTCTCTGTTTTTCCCAAACCCACTTTGTGACAATGGGAACGAGTCTGTATGGCTACGTCTACACTGGCCCCTTTTCCGGAAGGGGCATGTAAATTTCATGAGTCGTCGTAGGGAAATCCGCGGGGGATTTAAATATCCCCCGCGGCATTTAAATAAAAATGTCCGCCGCTTTTTTCCGGCTTTTAAAAAAGCCGGAAAAGAGCGTCTACACTGGCCCCGATCCTCCGGAAAAAGCGCCCTTTGAAGTAGGAATAAGAGCCTCCGGAAAAGGGCGCTTTTTCCGGAGGATCGGGGCCAGTGTAGACGCTCTTTTCCGGCTTTTTTAAAAGCCGGAAAAAAGCGGCGGACATTTTTATTTAAATGCCGCGGGGGATATTTAAATCCCCCGCGGATTTCCCTACGACGACTCATGAAATTTACATGCCCCTTCCGGAAAAGGGGCCAGTGTAGACGTAGCCTATATGTTTTGTGTTAGAAATGTGGTGTCCAACCAGTTCTGAATCTGTGGCTACTGCAATAGTGAACTAACCACACTCCACTGGCCAAATATCCACGTGTCTAGTGTGTTTGACACCATGTTGTTAGAAGAACACTAGCATTCTACTTGCAGAAAACTAAGAAAGTTAGGAAATCCCCTAACCTCTTTCTTTTATCCACAGAAAGATCCCAAAGCTCTTGGATATTGGCTCAAAGTCTATCCGAATGACTCTTTGGTTGCATTAATCGTTGTTATCAAAGGCACAGTGTGCTTCTATCCAGCGTCCATATGCACTTCACAAAATCAATTTCTACCTTGGTCACATTCCTTACATATATTTCTGTCTCAGTAATCTGTAGAGCAGTAAGTTGGGCCTGTGCCCACACACTGTCAGAACATTATGGGATCATGGAAGATTCAGCCCCCTTGCCATCTTCGACTCCGTCGTACTCTATATAGTAACAAACTCCACTCTGAAGTCCTAGCCTCCAGTGGTGAGTGCTGCTTGGAATCACCTACCGTGGAACACCCATAGAGAGACTACTCGAAGAAGAAGTGGAAGTTACTCACCTTTGTACGCTAACAGTAGTTCTTTGAGATGTGTGTCTCTATGGGTTCTTCATAACCCATCCTCCTCCCCTCTACTTCAGAGTTCTATATAAGGCTCTGTGTTAGAGAAGGAAGTGAGAGGCTTTCACTTGCGCAGTGCTAGATAGCCCTGAGGTACATCACGAGGGAGAGAGAGCACTTGCATGGACTCAATGGGCACTGCTACCAAAAATCTCTGATTAGAGGTACAGGGGTACACGTAGGAACACACATCTTGAAGAACCATCATTACTGCACAAGGTGAGTAACTTCCTCTTATGTAATGTGGTGTATTCAGAATACATCATGATGAAATGTAGAGTGAAGTTTTTATTAACATCTTTTTGGGATGACCTGCATGATTCACTTGAAGCTTCACAACTTGTGAGTAAAGCTAAGATTTAGGCAGGGGTATTTTTTAGTAAAAGTCATGGACAAGTCACAGGATATAAATAAACATTCGTAGTTCTGTGACCTGTTTATGACTTGCTTCTGGTGGGAGTGCCCAGCTGGTGGTGGCAGCTCCCCTAAACTTGTGGAAATGTTTTTTGAAAAATATTCATGATTGGTTTACACCTTCTAGGTGGGTTGTTTAGGTATATAACAATGAGTTGGGGGCAGGTGGGGAGAAGAATCCAGGAGAAGCAGCAGTGAAGCAATTCTAGAGAGCGACAACCTGAGGATAGGAAGAACAGTGGGATATGGGGAATGCAGCAAGTGAGAGAAAGTAGAAGATGAGGTAGAGATGATGTGGAAGAGACATGTTTTAGGATTTTTAAAAATGTTACACCAAATTAAGCAATGTAGTCTCAATAGGGACAGCAGTTAGTCCATGGCTATCTTTGAGTGTGTGTGGGGGAGGAGGGAGGGAAGGGTGAGGTCAGGGGAGAGGGAGTGTTAATATTTTATGATTACTTGGAGACTAGTTCTGGCATTTTCCTGTAATGTTCTATTCAGGATTGTTTCATTTTCATTTTAAGAGGGAAAAGGAAAACGGGTCAGTTTTTTTTTCTGGAGAGTTTAGTGGTAATTTATGGGATAGGAATATCCTGCATAAGTGGCTTAATGGGATATATTTATCCTTTTTAATTAAATAACACACTGCATCTGCTTACCTTTTAAAAAGCTTAGGGCATCAGATTGCAATTGCCTTTCTCCAGTATAGAAAAATGTCTTTCTCACTCAAGCTTACTATTGGCAGATTTTTTGAGAATGCATGCCTGTGGTAAGTAATGAGAATTATCCATCCCCAATTTTGAAAAGATTTGGCAGCTGTTTTGAGTCTATGAAAATAAATGTGCACTATAATTGTGGAGAGGATGCAAGTACTACACTGTCTTGCTACAATGGCTTGAGAATAATAATTCTCTTGGTATAAGGTTAAAGAAAACAGGAATATTTGGAATTCAATCAAATAATATTACAGTAAGACTAGGGATGTAAAATCCTTGTTAGTTAACTGGTTAAATGTTAGGTTGACCAAATGTTTCACTGGTTAACCAACTAAAACAGGATCTAGGTTGTTCCTCACCAAAAGATTTTTTTATAGTAGTCAATCTGGACCCGCCAATGTCAAGAGTTTTCTTCAGCGGGGACTTCCAAGGGGCAGCGCTACATCAAGTCCAGAATCAGATGGGGACTCCAGCTGATCCCGGGTTCCATGCAGCGCTTCCATGAGGAGTTGCACAGAGATAAATCATAATTAAAATTTTTAATCTCTTGACATCCCTAATTTATGCCTATGTAGATCCTGGGCTAATATGAAGAAAGGTGTGTACATCAATAGAATGTCTGTCTCTTTCAAGTTCAGCCAGCTAGCATCTGAGCTGTGTGAATATAGGAATACTGGGTCCAGCTGTAGAATCAGATACTGATCCTGCCATATGATGACTGGAGTTATGAGCAGTTTGAGTTATGGTTGAATCATGAGGTGTATTCTCTGGGTACCATAGGGCAGGCCTTGGGAATGCAGTTATTAAGATGACTAAAGCCCTGTCCTGTCTTATTTTCCTGAGGACCCTGGGCATCAGACAACAGGTGAAATTCCTGGCCCATTGAATCAGAAATACGTGTCAGAGGGAGCCTGGACTCATTCCTTCCTTGGAACAAAGTGTGTGACATTGGTTGCTAACAAGTCTGTGGTGGGAGGACACTATTTCTGAGAGAGGCTGAGTCTTTTAGGAACAATTCATGAAGAGAAGACTGTCCTTTGCATCCTCAGAGGAGAGGCTTAAGGATATGTAGGGCTCACGTACAGGCCCAGTACATACAGCTACAAGTTGTACCTCCCTAAACTGGGACACTTTGGTCTGGCAAGATCTGTGGTCCGGTAGGACCATGGATGTTCTTTGAACCACAGAACCCAGGAGCAGGGAGGTCTGGTAGTGGGGGGGGGGGGTCCTCAACTCAGCCGGGAGTCCTGTGCCAGGTACAGGTGGCATGGCAGGGAGTTCTCAAACCAATGGCTAGGGAACTCCAGCCCAGCCGCGTCCAGGGAGCTGCGGCTCCAGCTGCAGACTGGGACTGGAGTTCCACTGCAGCTTGGCTCCATGGCTGGAGCCAGAGCTCCACAGCAAGGGCCAGAGCTCCCTGGCTGCCACTGGGGCTGGAGCTCCCTGGCCGTGGGGGCTAGAACAGGGCCAGAGCTCTGTGGTTGGAGAGTTCCAGCCCTAGTGACAGCCAGGGGAGCTCTGGCCCCGTCTGCAGAGCTCCATTCCTGGTCAGAGAGCCAGGGAACTCTGGCCCTAGCCATGGAACTCTGGCCTTGGCGGCAGCTAGAGAACCCTGGAAGGCTGTGGTAGCAGAAGGGCTGGGCTGGAGCCCTAGCCTGGGGGCAGCAGGGCAACATGGGCCAGTAGGGGAGGGACCTCCCCTGATCTGGCAAATCCCCTCATTTGGGACCAGTCAGGTCCTGCAGGTGCCGGACCAGAGAGGCCCAACTTGTAGTAAAAAAGAATCCAACCTCATGTGCATGCACATAGAGAGTAGTATCTATGTGGATAAAACATTTTGAAAAGTCATAGTCAAATAACCATTTTTGTTTGTTTTGGAAGAAGCTACATGCATTTTCAGAAACTGATTGTTTTGTAAAGTAGTAACTTATGAAATTCTTGGTAGTATATCCAGTTAATGTATTCAAATTATATACCTGATACGCTTTTCATTTGAATACACCTATTTAAGTAACTTTCAAAAAATGTTCTAATTTAATTTAGTCTAAAATGCTACTGAAAAACATATTGAGTACAGTGTCTCATTTCCTGCCAACTGTTTCCTCTCAATGGGTCTCTTGTGCCCATATCGAATAAGTTATATGTTCAGGGCCAGAATCAACACAAAAATGCTTGTTTGTCTTTAGATCACTTAAAATTCTTAGAAAATTCAGTAAAGCCCTGACCATGCAAACACTTATGTACCTGCTTGAGAAGATATTTCTCACATTTGGACCATTTTGTCCAAGAAATCCTTTCATAGACTGATCTCCTTTACCAACACCTCAGGCTACCTGTACGCAGTTCGCAAAATCTTTTGATTTGTAAATCATCTGGAATACCCATGAGAAGAATTGGTAGTCAAAAGACAATAGCTTGAGACTTACAGTTTGGTTAAATTTAAAATGTACAAAAAATGTCATTTAAAAATTTTTTCAAATTGAAATGGTATAATATGTGATATTAAGTATTCTTTTTAGTGTTCCTTTTTTAAAAAATCCATATAATTTTGGAAAAGTGCAGCAATGTGTCAGAATAACTGATGCATCGGTATGTCACATCTCTGAAGATTTTGACAAGGAATTTTTTTTTCCTCAGCAAATTTGACAGGACATGCAGAGAAGGTGGGCATTGAAAACTTCGAACTCTTGAAAGTTCTTGGAACAGGAGGTAAGACTTTTTTTTTTTAAGATGACCTTTGAAAGTGATGTTCTTCAGTGTAGTTCTGTTTCCTAGCTTTTTTTTTTTTTTTTTTTTTTTAATTGAAATGATCTTGGGCGTGATTGGAACATATTATCTAGGGAGATTTTGCTATAAAGTAAACCAAAGATAGCTTGGGATATGTAAAGAATAAATATTCACAATTATAGCATCTCACATTTTTTAATATAAAAGAAGCATAATTTTGAAAAGATGGGCAAATAGAACAACATTGATTGATGACTCTCATGATAGTACACTAAAACATTTAAAATTTGGTACTAGGTTAGAAGCCGTAAGCTTGAAGTTTTCATTGCATTTTTCAGATTACTATAGCTATTGAAGATCACTGTTTTGGGAAAACCAGGAAAGTATGCATCTTCATCAAATGGCGTATTCATTCTTGTTAACTACACTTTTCAAATAAATATCGTTTTTGCTGTGCCTGTTTTGTCATGCAAGCAGAATACTAGTAATTTTTAAGAAGATAAATGAAAGCGTACAGTATTGAATTTTGGATTTTGTTGTTGTGTGTGGAGCTTTGTGCGTGCATACATGCACACTTTTAGGAACATGTTTCTTTAGTGCTAACTAAAGGAGTTGCAGTGGTGAGAAGCTATTTCACATTTGTGGCCATTCCATGATTATGCTCTGTGGGATTGCCAAAGAGTTCCATTTGTGAGAATAGATTTTAATATGGATACTGAACTTTTAGCTGTTGAACTGAGATCACCAGTTCATTTTGTATAATCCATTAAATAATCTGTAGTAGGACAGTGAGGACTCATGGTCATTACGGTCACTACCAAGAGATACAGTATGGACTTTTGAATTAATTAGCAAGAGATACAGTATGGAATTTTGCCATTAGGTAAAAACTAGGGATGTACAATCATATTTAATTGGGTAACTATTTAAACATATTGTTTAACCAGTTAACAGATTAAAGAGGGGGCAAGTGGCGAAGTTTCTCCTAAGCTGCACGGTAGCACAGACTCCCCCCCCCCCCCTTGTAGCTACTTATTGAGCCCTCCCAGGGCCTCAGGGCTGCCATGCACAGAGCTGCCTCTGGAAGAATATTCTCCAGAGAAAATTAACAGTCTCAGTATCCAGAGCTGGATTAATTCTTCTTCCGGGACCTGTACTATTAGATTTTAAGGGACCTGCTAGGCTTTGGGGTGGGGGCCAAAAATGAGGGGTTCAAGAGTGTGGGAGATGGCTGTGGGTTGAGGCAGGAGTTGGGTTTAGAAGTGGAAGGTGAAGGCTCCAACTGGAGGGGTCAGGTATAGATGAGGTTAGGGATGAAGAGTTTGGGGAGCAGAAGAGGGCTCCAGTCTGAAGCCCAGGGATTTGGAGTCATGAGGGGGATCAGGGCGGGCAGGAGTTCAAGTGTCTGGAAGGGAATTAAGATGTGGGAGATGACTCAGGGCAGGAGGTTGGGCTGGAGTGAGGGGTCTGAGTGGGAGTTAGGATATGGGAGGGAGCTCAAGGCAGAAGGCAGGATACAGCCCACCTCAGCTCCCTCTAATTTTTTTGATCCATGTGCAGAATACATTTTGTTATATGTATTGGGACATGTGCAGATGTGCACCACCAATGGAAACACATGCTGCTGGCTATGGCTGCAGGTGGCACCCGAATCTCTCCTGGGTGTCCACCCAAGCGCACAGCTTATAGCAGTGGTGGGGAACCTAAGGCCCAGGGGTTGGATGCAGCCCCCAGCTTGCATGGATCCAGCCCCTGAGACTTGGGGTTTCCCCTAGCATCAGGGAGCCCATGCTGGTGAGGGGTGTTTATTTTGTTTGTTTCTCACTTGTGTGCAGCCCCTCATTGATTTTCCTGTGGGTCAGTGGCCCCCGACTCAAAAATGGTCCCCACCCTGGCTTACAGGCAACACTGCTAATCACATGCCTTGCATGCTTTGATGAATTATGGCAATAATTATCCATATATTGACTGATGTGTCTATGGGAAAGATCATCAGGGGAGGATAAGTTTTTCCCGTGCACATTGTTTCAATTCATGACTCATTACCTTGGATATTCCCTTCACAATGTGCTGACTAGTGGATGCTAATTGATCTATGGGTGTTACCCAGGAGCAAGCACATTTGAAATACAGATACGTGGTCAATATTCATAAATCCAGATACAAAGATGACATTCATATAAATAGGATAATCCTATTCAGCAAACCATAATTTCTTCATTGAGTGGTGTCTTACTGGGTGTTCCATTTTAGGTGTGTCCCGCACTGCTGACTGGAGACTTTTGGTGGCAGTGCCTGGTTGGGGGGACACATGTGCTGTAGGCTCCTCATGAGCCATTAGCATTTGTGCCTTCTGCCCTCCCCAGTACCTTTGCAACCATCTTCAGCTGTAGATGGAGCTCCACAAATGGTGTCTGAAGTAGATAAAAACAATTTAATTTAGATAGTAGAAGAAAAAGGGGGGGGAATGGAGACCAATTCTAGATCTCAGCAAACTCAACAAATTCATTCACTTTCAGAATAGTCACACTGATGTTAATAATCCCAACTCTGGAGGAAGAAGACTGTTTTTCAGCCTTGACCTACAATATGTGTACTTTCATGCAACTATACACTTAGCATACATTCACAAAAGATTGTAATGCAGATGCAATACTAAGTTTAACAGTACTGTCCTTTTTTATTCAGCCAACTTTGGAACCCAGCCTACCCTAATGATGATTCTACTGTCACCTAAAGTGGAGTATCCACAGGGACACCAGTTGATGAAGAAGACAAGGTTACTTACCTTGTACAGTAACTGAGCTGCTCAGAGATGTGTCGGTGCTGCACTATCTACCCTCCTCCCCTCTACTCTGTTGTTTTATAAATGAACTTCAGAGTGGAGAAGGAAAAGGGAGGGAGATGGGACATGCAAGCGCTAATAGCACGAGTTGCCTGTGGTACGTAGGTGTCCTAACCAGGCACTGCTACCAAAAGTCTCCAATCAGTGGCTCCATTGATACATAAAATAGTGCACTCAGAGTAACATATTTAGAAGAACCTCAGTTACTTCACAAGGTGAATAACCTGCTCATTTCCATTGATATCTCACATGATACATTTTATACGAGATACACTATGCCACAGTCATATTATTATGGTGAATATGAAGTGCAGTTTGTAACAGTTTTATTATCCAAAAATTTAACTAATGCTTTTTGACAGATATACTTTTGGTCTTCAAAACATCCCCAGCAATGAGTTTCATGTGTTGATTGTGTATTGTGTGAAGTACGGATGTTAAAATGCATATAATTAAGTAAAACCGTGTAACCACTGAAAATATCCGTGGTTACACAGTTCCTTGTGAGGTGGCAATTGGCTCCCTGTTCATACTGTCTGCTGCCTTGCACTGCTGCTTTCTGATACAGAGGCACCAGCGCGGTTTGGTAGAAGGCTCCCCAGAAATCGGTGTGTGCTGGGAGTTGGCTCCCTGTGCATGCCTGGAGCCTGTGTGTAACCATGAACGTTAACCTATGAACCCAGGTTCATTGGTTGACCATTTATACGGTTACGCTTTCACATCCCTACCATGAAGATGTAACATGTTGCCTATTAAATTTCATTGGGTTATTTCCTAGTTTTGTGTTTACGTGACGGGTAAATAACACTTTCTTAGTCACTTTTTCCTACCCGTCATGATTTTATAGATTTCTATCATATTTCCTCTTAATCATCTCTTTTCTAAGCTGAACAGTCCCAGTCTTTTTATTCTCAATGAGTATGGAAGTTATTTCATACCCTTAATTATTCTTTTTGTCCTTCTGTGTACTTTTTCCAAATTTAATTTATCTTTTTTGAGATGAAGCTATCAGAACTGCACCTGGTATTCAAGGTATGGGTGTACTATGGATTTTTATACTGGCATTATATTTTCTGTCTTATTATCCATTCTTTTCCTAATAGTTTGTAACATTCTGTTAGCTTTTTTTGACTGCCATTAAATATTGAGCCAAATGTTTTCAGAGGACTGTGCACAATGACTCAAAGATCTATCTTTAGTGGTAACATCTTTGTATAGTTGTGATTGTGTTTTCCAATTTGCATTTCTGTGCATTTATCACCATTGAATTTCATCTTTCATTTTGTTGCCCAATCACCTGGTTTAGTGAGATCTAATTTTTTTGTGTTACAAACTAACTCAGCTACCCCTCTGAAACTTTTTAACTCTTTATAGACAGCTTTGGACTTACAGAATTACTCAAGATAGTTACCATCTGCAAATGTTTGCTACTTCACTATTTACCCCGTGACAGACCACAGCCTGCAAACTGCAAAACTCTTATAGAAGGCAGCCATATTGGGAGGTGGATTAATGCTTTCTTGTTTCCAAATTAGCCTCACCTGAACACAGCCCAGCAGCCAGGGTAGAAAATAGAGGCCTAATTAGGAGGCAGCTTGCAGCTGGGGTTAATTAAGCACCTGCTGCCAATTAAGGCCTCCATGGTTCCTAAAAAAAGGGTTCCTCCCAGGCAATGAGGGGGTGGGGAAGTTTTTTTGGAAGGCTCAGAGAGCAGAGCAGAGCAAAGCAAGGAAATGCTGAACCCCAAGGACTGGCCTGTGATGAGAATGACTTGGTAAGTGGAGACCCTTGCCTCTAGGGAAATCCCAGGGAAACGAAGGGGGCTCCGTGTTTCTCTGAGGCGCCCAAGTAACCGCCAAGAAGCGCAGAACCTCAGGGAGCTACCAAGGGACTTTGTCACACTCCTTTCTAGATGATTTTTGAATATTTTGAAAAGCATAGGTCTCGGGACAGATCTGGTGATGCCCAATTATTAATCTCTTACCATTGTGAAAACTGACCTTTCTTTCCTATTTTCAATAAATTACTGATCCATGAGAGGACTTCCCTCTTATCTCATTACTGCTTATTTAGCTGAAGAGCCTTTGGTGTGGAACCTCATAACAAGCTTTTTGAAAATCAAGGGACACTGTATCAACTTACTCACCCTTGTCCACATGATTGTTGATGCTACCAAAGAATTCTAATAGATTGGTGAAATGGGATTTTCCTTTTTGAAAAGCTGTGTTGACTCTTCCTCTACACACTGTCTGATATAGAAGAGAATTATGAGTCAGTTTGCCTGGTACTGAAATTAAACTTACCAGCCTGTTGTTGCCACCTGAAATCCTTTGGTACCCTCTATAAAAAAATCAGTGTTCTTCCTTAAGTGCTTGTGCATGCACACACCTAATTGGAATACACATGAACATGTGCATAGTAGCCAGAAGATTTTTCCACTAGCCCCTAGCCACATAGTTAGATTGAGCACCCCAGGATTGATGCCAGTATCACGCCCTATATTCAACCCTACTGACTAGAGATGATAAAATATGGTTATTTTTATAAATGTTTAACTGTTGAAATTTTCAGCTGTTACAAATTTATACGCAAGAGGGCACAGGTGGGAGCCAGTTCCTCATGAGCATCAACTCCTGCCTGCCGCCCAGTCCCCTGTGCTGCTGCCTCTGATAAAACAGGTGGCTACGCAGGAGCCAGTACATGTGGGGAGCTGGCTTAAAAGACGGCTTCCCACATGTACCAGTTACTACCTGCCCCTCCTCCCTGCACTGCTGAGTCTCTATTAAAGGCAGCAGCATGGGGGTGGGAGGAGAGGGCTAATGTTTTAACCTGATTCCCCACTTGCCCCCCCTCCCCACTGTTGCCTCTGTGGGAGACAGCAGCATGGGGAGGCAGTTCTGCAGAAGCCAGCTCGCACGGGGAGCTGTTTTTTAAGCTTAAAAGCCTCCTCCCCAGTGCACTGATTCCTGCCTTTCCCCCCCCTCCTTGATGCCTCTTATACAGAGGTAGTCAGTGGGGGGATGCATATAACCATAAGGATTAACTGATGAGCACAGACTTATCATTTATCTGTGTACATGGGTATATGTTAATATGCCTACTGCCAACCTTAGTTTCATTATTGCCAATGACAGTAGCTGGGACTTCCCCTTGCTCATCTCTTGTCTTGCAATCATTATTTATATACCCATCTTGTCAAAAACCATTTCTGGGGCATGCCTTATTCCCCAAGTTTCAAGGCTTGTCAGTCATGTTCCAAGTACATGCCAAAGAGTGATCCTCACTCCTCCTGCCTATAGTTCCTGGGTCGGTGTCACCAAAAAGACCATCGCAAAATTTGTTGAAGGTTCCAACCCAGAACCAAGAGAGAGAGGTTATATAATAAGAGACAATGTAAACGTATTTAGTTAAGTCACAACAACTGTCCCTCCTGAGTGGGATTCACTTTGCTTGAAAGTCCTGGTATTATCCTGATTTCATATGGCACTGAGCCAGTCCTTGTGTTATGTCATTTTAAAATAAGAAGAAATTTACTTCTGGAGATCTGATATATCTGTCTGGAATTGTTGTGTGACTTGCTTTCACTGTAAGTGTCCAACTGATGCACCAATCAAATTTGCCAAACATTTTTGTGTCAAGGACACTGAATTTTTCAATTCTCGTTCTACCTTATTTTGAATTGCAAAAACAAACTACTACTACACTGCAACTGGAAAAAAGTTACTCAACTTGAGGTGAAAGAAGACAGGTTGGATTAAAAAAAATGCAAGAAATGTCTAGATTCCGGAGAACATTTAACATGGCAGGCATAGCTGGTTGGAGTGCTTATCTGTTCCTGTTGCACTCAAAATTGTTGCAGTGAGATGCTCTTGGAAATAACAGATGTACCAAGACCTTCAGCCTCTAGATTGGACAGTAGCATCAAGGAAACTGTTTTTAATAGTGCAGATACCTATGAATAGATGTGAGAAAATGTGTTCAGTGGAAGATAAATATCTTGCTAAGTGACGTAATATTCTTCTTCAGGTGATGTCCCCATCGGTGCTCCACACAAGGTGTAGGGACGTCCCGGAGGCATGGAGCGGAGCTTTTTTAGCAGTTGTCTGTGGGCCATGCATGCGTGAAGGGAGCCTCATTCTATGCTCAGTTTGGTGCCTCATGTAATCAGCCCGCTGCCCCCCCCCCAACCTTTCTGCCGTGCTTGGTCATGGACGGAGCTCTCCGTTATCCTCAGCTTCTCCTCAGGGGTGTGTGAAAAACCTCTCAGTTTCCCTTCCCCTACTTTTCTTTTGCGTTCTCAATGCCACATTTCATTCTGTTCACCTAAAAAAAAAATTTTTTTCTTCCTGTCAGCCTCTCATGGAGCCGCTGCTTGGTAGCCCCGCTGCTCCCTCCCTCATTTTTAAAAAAAAAATTAAGAATACAATAACTGCAATAATGGACACATTAAAAGCAGATACAGGGGCAACCTCCAACATAACACTCGCCCCTTTGATCCTTATAGTCGCCGCAATGCCAGGATCATCTGGCTTTTAAAAATGTAATTCGTGCCAGGAGCTGATGCCAGTCTCGGGCATGTACCCCAGAAATGCAAACTCTGCCGCTCCCTCACAGTGAGAACAAGAAAAGACAGGGAGCTCAGGCTCAGCATGGTTTTATTTGACAAGGTGATGCAGCCTGAGTGCTCTCAAGCCTCTCTACCGGCTGCGCAGCCTTACAGAAAGAGCCACCTCCAAGAGTGGGCTAAGAAGGGGCCATCCCCTTCAAAATCTCTGCCCCCAACTCCATCCTCTTAGTGCCTGGAGGGGATAAGTTGAGAACCCGCGGCACCAGCGAAACAAGTGCTTGAACCAGCACTGTGACCTCCACGTCATGCTCAGCTTCGGTGAGAGCATCATTGGCACCAGAAAGCTCTCGCCTGTGCTCCTGCACGCTGGTGCCAGCACTGTTGAGAGACACGGCATTGAGATCCGTGCTGCCAGCAGCCAAAAGCCCTCCCACAAGGGACTGCCTTTGAACACAAGCCCTTCATTACCCAACTTGATGCTTCCCCCTATGGAGGCTCCAGCTTGGGCACACAGATAATGCACACAGAGACTGCAGGCAAGAGCTTACACCTCTTTGCTCCAGAGAGGCTTCTCCTCTACTACTCTCTTCAAGGGTCTCTACACGTCATGCCAGGTCTCCAGTACTGTCGGAGCATGCTGTCTTTTAACCAGGGGACTAATACAGTGTTTTTTCACCACAGCACTTGTCCCCTACTATCTCTTGCCATCTTTACTGCTACTATGATAGACCACTATATCCTCCTTGGTACTCAGATTGGCTGTACCTACCATCCCACTATCCATCTTGCTGGTCACCGTGGGACCACTGGGACCCATGGAAAAGACACTCTGCCGCATCGTCTACTTCGAGGAGACTCTCTCCTCCTCATCTTGCACTGTGCCAACCACTGCAGACTGATGAAGAAGAGGGCCAACTCTCTGATGAACATACCGAGTTACGGCACACAGAATCACCTCCTGATAACACTTCTTCATATCTTGAAGACGCGGTTATATTGGATGATACTCAACTGTCAGATGACCTGAAACAATTCTAGGATCTGTTTAAGAGGATGGTGACAACCCAGGATGTCCAGCTCCAAGAAGTCAGGGTATGTCTACACTACAGCACTAATTCGAACTAACTTAGTTCGAATTAGTTAATTCGAATTAGCGCATCTAGACTTAAAAACTAGTTGGAATTAGCATTTTGCTAATTCGAACTAGCATGTCCACACTGAGTGGACCCTGAACTGAGGTTAAGGATGGCCGGAAGCAGTGTCGGTAGGGCATCAGATTAGGACTTAGAGCGTGGAGCTACTGTCTCAGGCTAGCCAAGGGCTGTGCTTAAAGGGACCCGACCCCCACCCCGGACAGACAGTTCTCAGGGGTGCCCCGCTTGCAAAGCAGTCCTGGCTTGGAGTGCCCTGGGTGCCCACACTCGGCACATCACAGCACTCGGTCATCAGCTCGGCTGCACTTGCCGCAGGCTGCCATCCGGAGGGGGGGTTAATCGGGGGGCTGCAGGAGAGCTTCCACCCAAAGGAGCCTGCAGAACCAGCCCAGTGCTCCCCATCGGGGGCTCGTACCCCATTCCTCCCTCACCTCCTTCCACTTACCCTTCCCTAGCCCCCCTTCCTGATGTACAAAATAAAGGACACGTGTGTTCAAAAATAGAAACTCTCTTTATTGAACAAAACTCGGGGAGACTGGGAAAAGGAGGTGGGAGAGGGGAAGAGAGAGCGTGGGAGAGGGGAGGGCAACTAAAATGATCAGGGGTTCGGAACAGGTCCCATATGAAGAGAGGCTAAAGAGACTGGGACTTTTCAGCTTAGAAAAGAGGGGACTGAGGGGGGATATGATAGAGGTCTATAAAAGCATGAGTGCTGTGGAGAGGGTGCATAAAGAAAAGTTCTTCATTAGTTCCCATAATATAAGGACTAAAGGACACCAAATGAAATGAATAGGTATCTGGCTTCAAACTAACAACATAAAGTTCTTCACAAAGCAAATAGTCAACCTGTGGAACTCTTTGCCACAGGAGGCTGTGAAGGCTAGAACTATAACAGAGTTTAAAGAGAAGTGAGAAATTCATGGAGGTTGGGTCCATGGAGTGCTATTAGCCAGGGGGTAGAAATGGTGTCCCTGCCCTCTGTTTGTGGAAGACTGGAGATGGATGGCACGAGACAAATGGCTTGGTCATTGTCTTCGGTCCATCCCCTCCTGGATACCTAGTGTTGGCCGCTGTCGACAGACAGGCTACTGGGCTAGATGGACCTTTGGTCTGACCCAGTATGGCCATTGTAAGCTCAGGGCTCAGGGTCGGGGGTCTCAGTGGACCACCTTGATTTTCATGCAAACCTGCTCCTGGGTGGCCAGGCTGGCAGCTATCCTGCCCTAGACGGCCACTTTCCTGTGCCTAGTGTGGAGGTTGTGGATGAGGTCCACGATGTCTGCACTAGACCAGGCGGAAGCCCGCCTCTTGCGGACCTGGGCAGGCTCCCGGGAGCCGCCAGCCTGGTCCCGGGAAGAGGCGGAGGGCTGGGTGGCAGCGGGTGGCTGGCTCGAGCCGTGCCAGGTGCAGGGTCTGCTGGCTGGGTGCTGGCAGGCTTGCACCGTAGCCAGCCCGTGCCCCTTTAAGGGCTCCGGGGCTGGGAGGGGGGCAGAAGAGTTTCCCTGGTGGTGCCCAGAGTGGCCACCAGGGAAAGCTGGGGAGGGCTAGCCTCCCACTAGTTCGAATTAAGTGGCTACACAGCCCTTAATTCGAACTAGTTAATTCGAACTAGGTGTTAGTCCTCGTAGAATGAGGTTTACCTAGTTCGAATTAAGCGCTCCGCTAGTTCGAATTAAGTTCGAACTAGCGGTTTGCTTGTGTAGCGCCTATCAAAGTTAATTCGAACTAACATCTGTTAGTTCGAATTAACTTTGTAGTGTAGACATACCCGCAGATAGAAACAGCACTGACTTCTGAAAAACATCAAAGAAGTTCACAGGAAAGAATCACACTCCCTATTGACGAGGCAATAATGGAGGTCTCAGATGAAATCTGGTGAACCCCTACTTCAATTCAGCTAATGTGCAAGAGATCTGACAGGAAGTACTTTATACCACCAAAAGACCTACAATTCCTTTCCTCGTATCCACAACCAAATTCTCTCATCATGGACTCCGCTGACCAACGTGCAAAGGCCTCTCGGGAAAAAGGTCTATTCCTCAGCTACTCTTCAATTGTTGCTTTGCTGGCAAACCATGACTTTGATACTATTCCAACCTGTCCAAGTTGATGGAACACCTTCCAGAATCCAGAAAACCCATACTCAGATGAATCATACACGAAAGTCACACTGTTGCTTGTACAGCGCACTGCTTTTCTTGATAGATGTATCTGATATGGCAGCCAGGGCAACGGTCACAGCTGTGATAATGAGAAGAGCTTCTTGAGCTTTTTGGGGCTACTACGGACAAAGTCCTACATTGCAGCAAGGATTCCTGCACTACCCTTTGTACACTTAGCATTTATACCCCACCATATCGTCGAAGGTGTTATACCCCGTACAACAAAAATAGAGACTGCTATTACAACTGTGTTCAGCAAAGGCAGTATGGCTTCAATCGCCCTAGACAATGTCCTCAGAGGAGGCACCCGCCTCCAATTCACTACTCTGGTCCCCAGACAACAAAACAGCAGGTTTGAGGATTTGGTTGAGGGCCTGCCAGACCTCCCACTGTAGTCTTTGCCAATGAGCCAGTACCATCTCTTTACCAACAGACTCTGTCCCTTTTACCACCAGTGGGATGTTATAACATGAGATCAGTGGGTCTCAGAAATCATCCACACAGGATAAGCTATCCCCTTTACATCACTTCCCCCTGCCCATCCCCCTTTCCCTTACCTCTTCAGGGACCCCTCTCACGAGATGCTTCTCAGACAGGAAATCAATTGCCTCCTGTAATTGGGAGCCATAGGGAGTGTCTCCCTGGCCTTTTGGGGGAGAGAGTTCTATTCCAAATATTTTCTGACACAGAAGTGCACAGAAACCCATATTAGATCTCCACAAGCTAGACAAATTTCTGCAGAAACAACACTTCAAGATGGTAGCACTGGCATCAATTATACCAGCTGTAGATGAAGGGGACTGATTTGCAGCCCTTGACCTTCAGGACACATGCTTTCATATTGTCATGCACCCATCACACAGACATTATCTCCAGTTTACTGCGGGAGACGATCACTACCAGTACAGAATCCTCCCCTTTGGACTGTCTTCTTCCCCCAGGGTCTTCTCAAAGATCTGGGCAGAAGACAGTCCAAAGGGAGGACTCTAGCTATAGTCACAGCCTATCTACGTCAACAGGGCGTCGTCATCTTTCCATACATAGACAACTGTCTTATAAAAAGCCGATTATGTGGTCTCCAACATAATACAGATCTTCAGCCATCTGGGCCTCCTAATAAATGCACAGAAATGAACGCTACAACCCACACAGGGCATAGAGTTCATTGCCGCCCACCTCGATTCATTGACGGCCAGAGCTTATCTCTCACTGCACCGATTTATAGCACTACGTGATCTCGTCACCATACTGCTGGCAACTCCTACAGCTACGGCCCTTACCTGTCTCCAAGCTTATCAGATAGTCGACACGCTAGTCGGCTAGTCACTTCTCCCCCTTTCCCCCACTTTGCTGCCTCCATCAGAAAGAGGCAACAAGGGTGGGGAAGAGGAGGGGCTGCTTTCATGTGGCAGCGTCCAATGGAGCCTGAGGTCAGCTGGGGACTCCCCTGCTGACTCTGAGCTCCATGTGGTGCTGCTGCTTTGAAACGCCACAGGGAGCACAGGGCTAGTGGGAGACTGCTTGAGTCCCCGCTGGCCCTGTGCTTTCTGCAGCGCTTTCACCTTTGAAATGTAGCAACAGCCCCCGCCAGAGAGACCCACTAGTTGTTCTCAATAGCTGGTGATTCTCTCTAGATACATGTGCCCCTGGCAGTGGGAGGAGACTTGGTGTGCTGCCCTCAAGTCAATCAGGGCCTGAGGACGGGGAGCACATGAAGTCTCTCGCTCCCTGCCCCCATCCTGTAATGGAGAGCTGTGCTTAGAGTCAACTGCCAGCTTTGCAGCAGCTGGTGGTTGATTTTAAGTGCTGAGCCCCTCCCACCACCCCCAAGCCTGGATTCGCCTGGGGCTGGGGAGAGCACGAAGTCTCCTCCCATCCTGCCCGCATTCTGCAAGGAGTGCGTGGTGCTTAGAAGAGCTGTGCCCCTTAAGGGCAGGAGGAGACTTCACACGCTGTCCCCCCTGCTCCCAGACCAATCAGGGCTTGGAGGTCGGGGGGGCGGAGGTCGGGGGGGCGGGGGGGAGGGCGTATGAAGTCTCCTCCCACCATGCCAGGAGTGCAAATTGTATATCTTATTTTGATTCTATTTCAAAATAACACACTATTTCAAGATATCCCTTAACCTTTATGGAACGAGGGTTACAGGGATGCTGAAACAGCATGCCCATTATTTCAAAAAATATTTCAAAATAACGGGCAGCTTGTTAAGACGCAGGGTAGCTATTTCGGGATACCTCTGGTATCCCGAAATAGCTGGGCTGTGTAGACATACCCTAGCTGAGTGTCCTGAGTCATAGTTCGTTGAAGTGCTAAGCTAACTTTTATTGGTAGTAGCCCCTTTTGAAGGCATTCAGTCAAAGTTGAGAAAGCAATTAGAAGTTGGGAAAAATAGGAATGCTTCTTTTTTTCCTCCTATGTAGCTGCGAAATAAAAATGAATCGTGAACGCATGAAATCTATGAGCTCTAAAATATTGAAGGACTTTGTGATTCAAAACAATTCAGTTCACTAGCCACAGATCATGCTTCCTTTGCTTAATAAATCATTTAAATGCAAAACATTTGATTTATTCCCCTTTATGTTTCTAGCAAAATTAAAGTAATTTTATTTAACTAATGAAAACATTTTAAAAATATTTTGTGCATTTGTAATGAATTCCAGTTTTCATCCAGATACAACTTGACACAAATCATAAGTTAAAAACCATTTTAATTATGTAATAAATATAATTCATAGTTTTCTAACATAATGAAAAAAATAAAAGTTAAGACTTTATATACTTTTATATTGAGTTATGTAACTTAGTAAATGCGTACAAATATAGTATATCTACTTGGTTAACAAAAAGTAACAGATATAGTATAATGGCTGTATTCTGTTGAAAGTAAACACATTTTAATGATTGGTTGGCAATGAAAAACAACTTTTCATTAGAAAAATAACTAAAACTTATAAATACAAATCAAGATTAAAATTTTGAATTGGAATTCAACTAAAATTACACAGTCATTTCAAATATATTTTTCAGTACTTAAATAAAAATACCCAAAGACAAAGTTGACAAAATCGTTTACCATGGGTAGACCAATGTAATACTTCCCTAGCCTGCCTTCTTCTCAGCTGAACCATTTTTGCTGAGACACAGACTAGATTTGGGAAATTACATTCTAAATGGTTAAATTTCAGCAAAGTTATTAGCAAATGAAAGTAAGTGTTATAATGTTATCTGCGGAGATCTATCCTAGGCGGTGCTACTAGCCTCTAGGTCCCCTTTAATAGAAGGGTTTGATTATTCTCTGTGATATAACAGCAGAAAGCATGTATAATTCCATTATTTTAACAAGAATTTTGTGAGGAAAGGCAGAATATGGTTCAAAGCATTTTGGCATTTATACATTTTTTTTTAATGTGGAACTGCAGATATCTATCAAACTGCTTTGTGAGAAATAGCACTAACAACTGTGTACTTTTTAAAACATATTTTTGTAGCGCATATGGACATTTGACCATATGATCAATTTAATTTCTTTCTATTTTTCTTTGATTAATTGTGTATCTTAATTTTCTTCCTTTCTATTTTTTAAGCTTATGGAAAAGTGTTTCTAGTGCGGAAAATAAGTGGCCATGATAATGGAAAGCTGTATGCCATGAAAGTATTGAAAAAAGCAACAATAATTCAAAAAGCTAAAACAACAGAGCACACAAGGACAGAACGACAAGTACTGGAACATATTAGGCAATCACCATTTTTGGTCACATTGCACTATGCTTTTCAGACAGACAAAAAACTTCATCTCATTTTAGGTAAGTGGTTGTCATGATTGAAGTTGATTATTTATTATTTTCCATTTTTTAATATTCCATATTCTCCTCCTTCCCTTTTATGTGAATTCACATGATCCAGTATGTGAAATCTGAGCATGCCTACCAGGTTGGGTCCCAAAGGTAACTTAAGCACAGGAATGCCTATCTTACCCTGGTTCATGCATTGCAGTGGGGTTAGGCCACTCAGAACTTGATGTGCATAGGCAGAAACATTGCTGCCTCAGGAGCTTATACCACATTTGAGCACCAAGTGAGTTTAGTGGCATCCAAGGTTTGGCGGCAGCTAAATAGGGTTTTATGAATTTCAATTGGTCCTGATTCTGGGATTAAGTGTCTTAAGTGGCGTTAGGCACCTAAATGTTTTGTGAATCTAGCACTTGTTTTTTTGTGTTTCAGCTTTAATACTGTGCTTATATTTGTTTTGGTTTGTTTGTTTTTATTTTTTATCCATGACCTTCCCTGCCCCCTGGTGTCAATTCTATGTGGGCATGAGTAAGCTGAGAAGATGAACAGATAATTTAAATACATTTTATCAAACTTTTAGGGAATTTTGACCCACTTCTTGATTTAACCATGATTGCATATAATTTCTTTGCTTTTTGCTGGTTTTCAAGCAAACTGTTTTTGTTACCTTGAATATTTGAGAGAGAACTCCTTGTTTATGTGAATTATGATATGATATCATATAAATAAACACATTCACTTTGGAAATGTTGATCACATCCTTACTTCTGAGCATGGAAAGATAGTACACCGTGTTTCTGTACTGTATTTGCACATTTGGGAGGAAGCAGGGAGTGTCTTTATACTATTGACTTTAGTGTGAACTATGAGGGAAACGGAAAGAAGGATGTTCAAATAGCAGAATGTTTGCTTGTCTAGAGATGTTGCATACGTTCCAGCTTCTGTAAATGGAGTAAGATGTCTGCAGAGTGGTCAGTCATTTTCACAGTGTTTTAAAAAAAGAAAATGAGCGTAAAGAACATGATTAAAGGTACTACTCAGATGAAGTCTCTGAAGTACATAAGAAGCAGGAATTTTATAAGAATTGTAGGGTTATTGGACCACAAGAGGGGGCAAACAGAAAAAGCTGTAAAGAATGAAATGAAGGAAGATAAAGACATTGCTGAAAAGCAAAATTATTTCTTTGCATCAGTCTTCATAACAGGATTTTGGGGAGATATCTAGCTTGGACCAACTCTTTTCTGATTTAAAAAAAAAAGATTACCATCAGAGATTGAGATGTCAACAGAAAAAAAATTAAGTTTACCTTTCAGGTCCAGATAGTGTATGCCCAAAAGTTTTTAAAGAATTAATTAAGTGATGTGTTGCTTGCAAAAATGTGTAGTCTCTCTTTTAAAATCAGCCATTAAATTAGAGAGATGAAGGGTAGCAAATATTGCCTGTAGTTAAAGAAGTCTTATTGATTATCTGGGTTTCAAGCCTGTAAGCCATACTTTTGCACTGGGTAAATTGGTTGGAGTGGAATAAAAAATAGAATAACACTTTAACAGGCCATGATACAATGGGGTTGGTCCAGCAAGGTTTTTGCAGAGGATAATGGTGCCTTGCTGATTTATTAGAAATTTTAATTATATATCAATAAAAGAGTGGCTAAAGGAAAACTCAATAAGAGTTTATTTAGGGTGAAATAAATCATATAAATCCTTTGAAAAAAATTACCTATAGACTTTGAAAAAGGCCTTTGACAAAATACCTCACAAAAATACAAGAGTAAAATATTGTCATACTTCAAAGATGGTCCAAAAAAAACAAAGACTAGAAATAAATGGGCAAATTTAATGATCATAGACAGGTAATGGTGCCAGAAGATTCTGTACTAGTGTTTCCCATCCAGAGCGCCATCAGGTTTGAGCAGGTGTGCTACAGAATTTTAGAAAAGTCACTTGTGATGTCAGATAGTTGTTACAGACACTGTTCTCAGATGATTTTACTATTCACATATCAGTCATGTTTTCTTATCAACCATTAAGTTACAGTGATTAATTTTAAATTGAAATCTCAAAAATGGACAGATATTAGAAGAAAAGAAATTCTGGCACATCCATAATTCAGTGCTGAAGCTGAGCATGACCATAAGAAAAAGTCAGGTTGTGAGCCAACACTATTGTGAGAGCATTTGGATTTTAATTTTCAGGTGAACCTCTAGCCCTCTTTGAAAATGTCTTGTGTGGAGGAAAACTCTCGAACCTTGCATTGGTGCCAGTTTAGTCAAAATGATAGCTTATAAGCAAATATTCATCCCTTGTCAGTAAGAACATTTCTTTGAACATTTGAAGGATCAAAATGAAAAACTAGTGCAAATGATGAAAGGCTGTGTCACAGTTTCTGATAAATGACTAAAAGTAAGCTACTTGGTCACTGAGCTTGTGGCAAAGGTGAAAAAGATGCATACAGTTGCAAGAAGATTAATTTTACTAGCATGCCAAGAAATGAAAATAATGTAAGGTATGAATACCTACAGTCAGTGAAATCGCAGACATTCCCCTTTCAGATAATGTCATCACATTGGTGAAGTTAGCTGACATTGAAACTGTACTCTGAGGGGAAAAAATAGATCAAACAGAAAATGTGTACTACTTGATGCATCAGCAGATATCAGTAATCATGCTCAACACTTAGTGAACATCAGGTACATTTATGGAAATAGTATAAAATAATTTTTATTTTTCAGTCACCTGCTAGGTCACATGTTTAGAGAGGAAATCATCAGGTTGACAGGGGCCTGCCCTGAGGAGGGAGAATTGCCATGGAAAATTATCTTAATGTTTGCACAGAGAGGACTGCCTTCATGAGTAGCAAAGTGAAGGGTAAACAAGGTTAAAGAACAAAACCCAAAGGTACTGCTTACCCACTTTTTCTTGCACTGTGAAGCTTTTTGTAACCTTCATGGAGCAGTAAATATAGTCAATTTAATAAAAGCATAGTTCATAATAAAATTATGGGTTCTCAGTATGGTGCCTTTTCTCATTATTGTGTGAGGAAATGGGAACAGAACCATAAGAGTTTTCTTTTGCACACCAAAATACACTGGCTTTTCCATGGAAAAGTTCTTTCATGTTTTCATGAGCTGAGAGAAGAGTTAACAAATATTTTTAGCTTTGATAAAGTCCACATATACAGACTTAATTGCTAGTGTGACACAGTGTGCAAAAGGCGCCTTCCTGGTTAATATATTTCACCATCTCAAGGCGCCTTCCTGGTTAATATATTTCACCATCTCAATGATCTGAACAGGAAAATGCAAGGTAGAAATGAACATTTGAGAAATTAGCCAACTAATAGATCCGTATGCCATATTAACTACTGCGGCACTTATTTGATTGGCCCCTGAGGTCATTGGTGCCAGGAGTTCTGATGTATAAGCCACGGCTGAAGACTGTCCTGCTATGCACTCAGAGCATGTCTTAGATTAGAAGAAGCCACTATCTGTTCTGGTGGCTTCTGCGTATAGCTTTGGCAGCTCTGGTGCTGAGGAATGGGGTTTTGATTTTCCCTTAGTGCCTCTGTCAGATATGGCTCTTACAGAGTCCCTGGCTCTAGTGGTGTTGGGTGGTCCTGCTATGTTGGCTGTTGGTGTTGAGAATGTAGTTGGCTGTTTCCTGCGTTGGGTGTATATGTGCCTACCTTTCTGACAGTTTTTTGGCAAGTTGATCAGACACTTGGGTTGAGGAGAGACCCCTGTCAGAAGTTGTGGTCAGTGAAGTTTGTCCAGGAGGGTCTGGGCATCAAGCTCAGATGCAGGTCTCAGTGACTTTTCCATGAAAAGGTGCTTTTGTTGCTAATCTCTAGCTTTTCTTGTCCTGGCAGTGAGCTTGAGGCAGTGAAGGAACTTCTGTTTGTGTCTTTCACCTAGGCAACTAATTCCTGTCTATCTGAGCTGGGTATAGCAAGTTTGCTGGTGAGGCAGCATTTAAAGCAGGAGTGGGAAACCTAAGGCCTTGATCCAACCCTGGAGATTTAGGGCTCCCCTCCCAGCATTGGGGAATCTGTGCTGTTGCTACAGTCTCCCCCTTTGCCTTCCTCCCATGTGGCTGGAGCACACAAAATCTACTAACCTGGGCTCACCAAGGCTCTGGTGTGCAAGGGAAATGGGGGGAAAGTCTTTCTCCTTCTCAGTTAGGGGCCATATCAGAGAGAGGCCCCTGACCTCAAAAAGGTTCCCCACTCCTGATTGAAAGCCTGAGGAACAAGGCATTCCTGTCAGGGGGGCTTTCATCCTAAGAGAATCTGTATATGCCACTGAAAAATCTCTTTAGCCAGGGAAATGATGTTAAACTTCAGAAGGAAAGTAAAAGGAAAAGTGTTTTCTCCAAGGTGACTGGGATAAAAGATTAATTGCTAAAAAAAGGTAACTGAGTGACCAACTTAAAAAACCTAAATAAAACCAACCCTAAAAAAATGGTCCTGTAGCACTAACCAGTACTAACAAAAAGTGTATAATATATATATATAAATGTAACCCCCTTTTTCCTCCCCGGGTTACTGGGGAGCAGGTCACACTCACAGGTGTGCCTGGGTGCCTGATGTTTTAACCCAAAAGAGATCCTGAGCACTCCAGTGGTGATGTTGTTTAGTTGGGGAAAGCCCTATCCACCCCCCTTGCTGCAGTCCCTTGCTGGCAATGAATGTAAAATGGCGGTGCCTCCACCTGGCTGGCCTTGTACTCACACTGGTGTGCCTTGAGAGCCTCCAGGAACATACTCATTCCAACATAAATCTGGATCTAATTCCAGAACAACTACAAATCATATACATCTAATAGAATACTTTAAAATAAACAATCTTTACTTAACTTAAATAAACAGGGATTAACAGAATTAGAAATGAATAGCATTAACAAAACACATAATAATTGAAGCTTATACAGCTAACATTTGTACTACCAGTGACCCCACCCCAGAGTGTGCACACCCCTAGACTTAGTCCCAGATGCTTGCGTTGGCGCGCTGATGTTGCAGTTGCAGTGGAGATTTGGTCCAGGCTAAACAGCAACTCTGTCCCAGGCAGTACTTTTCCAACAAGGCCCAAAACTTACTGCTTCATGCTGTGCCTATAGGAAGCAGCCTGCTATCTCCCAGTTGCAACAGGCAGTGGTCTGTAGCTGCACTCCAACAGCCCCTGCACTGGATCAATGTCCTTGGCAGCAGCCTGGCTCCCCCTTTGGTTCCAAACTGCAAGGCAGAGTCCCAGACTGCTAGGCCTCTTTCTTCAAGCACATGGAGAGAGCCTCCTCTCTCTCACAAGAGTCCCTCCTACCTCTTTTGTTCCAAGGGCTCATGGGAATTGTAGTCTGGATTGTAGCACACAGGGTCTTTTTAGAATAAAACAGAGGCACCTTTAGTAAGGGGACTACATAATCATGAGCTTTCGTGGGCACAACCAACTTCAGATGGGCAGAGCCTTTTGCTCCATTCATCTAAGAAGTGGGTTATGCCCAAGAAAGCACATGATACTATCTGTCTGTGTGTGTGTCTTTTTAGTCTCTAAGGTGCTACAGGACCAATTTTTTTTTTTAAAGTTAGTTTCAGACTAACATGGCTATCCCTCTAAGTGACTAACTGTTAAATTAATTAACTACAAACTAAGTAGCGATGTGCTGGTAATAGCTCTGACTCTAGCCAAGGACAGTAGAGAAGAAACAGTGTGGGACTTGGTCATACAGCATCAAATAGCATTCTGGCATAAGACAGAGACCACACTGTTAACAGAGTCTCAGAGCATGAACTCAGAGGTGTATGAACACCTAAAGTGGACCACCCACAGGGACAGCACTTGAAGTATCTTCTCTCCTGCATGGATTAACTGCACAAATTTAAGTCTAAGTTAGGCATCTAAGGTGAAAAAAGTATTTAGACAGTATAGAAATGTTTCCCCTGGAAAATGTATTAGATCCCACTGTTAGTATGTTGGTCAGTGTCATTCCTGAGCATTTAAAAAGTCTGGAAGAAAAACTGAGCTTATATTTTCTGTCAATATAGATAGACAAATTGGACTGGGATTGGGATCCTTTGCCTTCCTCTGCAATGGAAAATGCTAAGAATCTTTCAATAATGACTTACAAGCAGCATGCAAAATTAAAGGATAGACCCTCTTCTAAAATTCAGTTTGGCATTATGCCTTTGAATTTACTCTGGCTGACCATGTTAGAGGAATATACAGTAATCTTAGACCATGCTATCTCCATTTTGTTACCATTTTTAACAACATGCCTGCGCAATTGATGTTTCTTAAAGCCTGACTTAGTCATAACCAAACAAAGGGAGCATTTGAGGTTTGTGGAGCAAGAGCTCCAAATTGCACTGTCAACATTTCCTGACAGGAGTGACTCTTCATATCAAAGCAAGCCAAATTTCTAATTAAAAATAATTTTATTATAATTTAACATGGGGTGGGAGCATGTTACACAAATCTTTTATTGATGTAATTATGCCTTGTACTGGAAAAGATTGGGAAATCTTGTGGTTGTAAGATGAATGGTGTTTCATATAGTAATGACTTGAAAAGGAGGTGTTAGTTGGAATAAAATTTTCAGGTTAGTCAACAGAAGACAAAGACGAGAAAAATCAGAGGAACCTAGGCCAGCTAAAAGAATGGGCAATATTATAGAAGATGAAGATCAATATTGGTGAATACAAAGTTATTCATATAGAAGTGAGTAGTCTATATTCATCTCTCTTGGAGGTCACTTGGTAATGAACAGGACATCTTCCTGTCACTCTTTTATTTGTGGATCCCTTGATGGCTGACCAGTCTGATTCTGGAGCTGCAGGTCTTAACACGAAAGGGGTAGGTGCTGGTAGCTATTGGAGGGGCACGGGGCAGTTTTTGCTGCTATTTTCTCCTTCACTGTCTCTCCCCCTCTGTGCTGCGGCAGGACCTCTCAAATTGCACCCCCTCCCCACGGATTACTGCTCTCCACTAGGGATGGTCCTGGAGACTGGGTTCTCCCTTGTGTTGACACCGATGCCACACTTTTTCATGTTTGCCCGCAACAAACATGTTTGCCTTTGTCTTTAAATCGCTTCCTCTGGCTCCCAGTGCACCTTCGTCCTTCCTTCAGCTCGGAAAACAGATTCTGTTTTGGGAGGCACTGATCAGGAATTCGGACCACGTGACCAATCCAGTGAAGTTGTTCGTAGATGATGATAGCTTCAATACTGGTCATGTTCGATTCTTGCAGGATGCTAGTGTTCATGCACCTATCCTCCCAATGGATATTTAGGATTTCCCAAAGGCAGCATTGATGATATTGTTCAAGTGTCTTCAGGTGACGCTTATATGTTGTCCAGGTTTCACATGTGTGCAGCAGTGTTGGAAGAACCACTCCGCGGCACTGATGTCCCAGTTCTCAAAGACCCTTCGTCTCAGGCATGCAAAAGCAGAACTTGCACAGCTCATGCGATGCAGGATTTTGCTTTGGCGGCGGGATGACTTCCAAGGTATGAGAAATGCTCCATGTTTTCCAGCAGTTCCCAGTTGACTTCAACAGATTGTACATGAGATTGTCCCATTGGTCTTTTTGATGTTCAGTGTGAGGCCAAGATTCTCATATGCTTCAGCGAAGGCACTTCAGATGATCTGAAGAGCTACAGGGAAAAGGCAGCAACCATATTGTCATCTGCGTACTGGAGCTCCATGATTGAAGTCGTGGAGGTCTTGGTTTTGACCTTCTGCCTTCTGAGATTGAAAAGCTTCCCATTTGTTCTGTAGACAATCTTCACGTCATCTGGAAGCTTGCTGTCAATAAGATGGAGGGTCATGGCGATGAAGATGCAGAACAGCGCTGGGGCAATGACGCTGCTTAGTTTGACTCACATTTTGACCTCAAAGGGGTCGCTTTGGGATTTGTTGTTGCTCAGCACTGTGACAGTCATGTTGTCATGAAGCAGCCTCAGGATGCTGATGAATTTTTTGGGGCGGCCGATCTTTGAAAGGATGGTCCAATGGGCACTATGATTAAGTGAGTCGAACGCCTTGGTCAGGTCAATGAAAATCATGTATAAGGCTTGATTTTGTTTGCACCATTTTTCTTGCAATTGCCAAGCAGTGAAGATCATGTCCACTATTCATCGGAATGCTCAGAAGCCACACTGAGATTCTGGAAGAATTTATTCTGAGAGTGGCAGGATTCAATCTGAAAGGATTGGAGCTAAGATTTTTCCTGCCATTGCCTGGAGGGAGATTCTGCAATAGTTTCCACAATCCAATTTGTCACCCTTCTTGAAGAGACACCTTACTGAATTCTATATTAATTTTCTTGATACAGGAAGTCCCCGGGTTACATCAATCCGACTTACGTCGGATCCCTAGTTACGAACGGGGGGGAGGGGCGCAGCTAGTGCGGGGTGCCCGGAGGCTGCAGCCCAGCGCAGGGCCGGGTGTTTAACGGCGGAGGCGGATTCCCCTGGGGCAGAGCAGCTGGAATGCTCCCTGGTTGGTCCCGCAGCGCTGCTCCTTGGCGCTACTGGACCAACCCGGCAGCACCCCAGCTGCTCTGCCCCAGGCATCCTGATTCAGCTGCTGCTGGTCAGATTCAGCAGCGGCTGAATCTGGACGCCTGTGACAGAGCAGCTGGGGCGCTGCCGGGTTGGTCCCGCCGCCCGCGTCCTCTGTGGTGAGAAAAGCCGCTCCGCGTCTCTCTGGTCTGCTGGGGGGGAGGAGCGCTAGCTCCGCGTCTCCCTGGTCTGCTGGGGGGAAGCGCCCCCCGCGCCGCCGGAGGCGGTGACAGTGGGGGAGGCACCCCGCACTAGCTGCGCCCCGCCGGCGGCATTTACATTCAGGCGGCGCTGACGGAGCCCGGTGCATTGTGGTAAGAGGGAGACCTGGGGGGGGGGGCAGGCAGGGAGATTTAAAGGGGAATTCGCCTCCGCCGTTAAACACTCGGCCCTGCGCCGGGCTACGGCCTCCGGGCGCTGCAGCAGCCGGTCGGGGTGCACGGGGCACGCTTGGCCACAGCCCCAGAGACCGTCTGCGGGGGGGGGGGAGGGCGGGGAAATGGGATGCGAAGCGCCGCCGGTGCCTCTTTAAAAAAACTCCCCACGCCCAGGCCGACTTACATACAAATTCGACTTACACACAAATTCAACTTAAGAACAAACCTACAGTCCCAATTTTGTACGTAACCCGGGGACTTCCTGTATAGGAAAAGGATGATAACTCAAAGATTTCTGCTCAATGTGCACCAGAAGTCTAAAAAGAAAACAAAATGTTAAAATACCTAATGAATAATATGAAAAATATTACAATGACATTCTATAAATAAAAAGTATACACTGTGACCTGAAATATTGTTTGTTTTTAGTTTTGGTCACAGTACTTGGAAAAGTACATATTAATATGAGGGTTCGGAAAATGGTGACAAGAATGGTTAGAGACAATGGGAAATCTTTTGTGTACAGAGAGATTAAGAGGATTAGGATTATATTATGTGTTCTGTTATAAAAGAGGTAAGAATGGACATGATAAAGATATACAAAACAATAAATGGCATAGAGAAAATAGATTGAGTATGTTTATTCATATCTCATTGTGATGTACAAATAAGAGGACTTCCAATTATTTTTGAATTTGCAACCTTTCAATTTAATCATAAGCAATACTTTTTCACACAATCTATGCTAATCTGTGGAATTCCTTGCCAGAATTTTGAGACTTTGAGTTGAGCAACATTCAGAAAGTGATTACATACTTACATGGCTAAGGAGACTCTCCAGATTGACTTATTGGAAATACTTCAAAAACAGAAGGAATATAGATCCTCATATCCCTCATAACTTAATACGACAGCTTTCTAATTATTGGAGTTTTCTTACTTAACCTGTGATTAGTTCTCGTGCTAGCTGCTGCTAGTAAAGGGCTGAAATCTGGCCAAGCCCTTATGACGCCTGCAAAAAGAAAGGGAAAGATCAATGCCACTTTGGAGAAAGCCCCTTCTCCCACCACCAACACACTCTTCTCTTAGTATTAGGATACCAGTTATCAGACAGCCATGGCTGGTTATCAATTCCATCTATGGGGAAAACTGGCTGTGTGTGTTCAGTATTTGCCAGACAATTACAGAAGACTGGTAAATGCTGTTTTGATGGGAAGACAGAATGTTGTGAAACATGTTCAGGTCTTTGATGCTTCGGACTCTTCTGCCAGAGCACATTTGCATTAAGGAGCCAAAAATAGCCTTGTTCCTCATTGTTTGCTCTGGATACTAGAATTGAAATGCAAGATCCTTCCCTTTGACTGGGATGGTCTTTTCAGCACTAAGATAGATGAACTGTTTACAAAAGAAAATGGAAAGAAACTAGATCCACTTATTCATCACTGGGTTTTTATCTCTTGGGACAAAGGAGGCCTTTTTACCCATTCTTTTCAGTATCAGAGGCCATTTTGCAATCATTAATCTTCTTATCTTTCTTTAAAAAAGAGATATCAGCAACAGCATGTGTAATCTGTCTTTTTTTCAGAACCAGCACAAAAAAAAAAAAGATCTTTCCGATCTAGAGCTAAGACAAAATAGCCTGCTTCCTTTGTCAACACAAGATCTCAGATTTGATGTGAGCCATAGAAATTGTTTAAAAAAGGGGGGGGGGGGGAGAGGATATGCCATTCATTTTGAAAATTTCCTCCTTTCTATTCCCTTTATTCTTCCTTTTTTCAGGGGACTTACAAGGCTATTATACTTTCAGAAATACAGAAAGTGCTCCTCATAAGGGCTTTTGAGCAGGTAACCAAACATCTTTAGGGTTGGGAGTAGGTAGTCAAATAGTTGATTACATCCTTGATAAGCCTAGGTTTATTGAGTAGTGGAGTCAATACTTGACTAATTGCTCCCCTGCTACTTGCTGCCTGTGTATCAGGCACCAAGACGGGAGGAAGCAGGAGCTGGTGCTGGGGAGAGCAAGCTTAAAAGCCAGTTCTCCCCAGCACCGACTCCGTGGGGGTGGGGCAGAGGAGGCAAAGGTGCAATGGGGGAAAGGGCACAAGCGGAGGCCAAAGCAATCCCCACTCGCCTCTTGTACATTTAAAAGGAAGAGGTGCAGCATTCAGGATCCTGTGCAAGTGGAGACTGCTTCAGTCCATACGCATGTGGGTTCCCAGCGGTGCCTCTTTTTTTTTTAAATGTACAAGAGCTGTGGGCGGCTCTTGTATATTTCAGAGAGGTGCAGCAGATCCTGGATGGGTGGGGACTGCTTTGGTCCTTGCTTGTGTGGGTTCCAAGTTGTGTCTCTTCCTTTGAAGTGTACAAGAGCCATGGCAGGTCTTGTACATTTCAAAGGCAGAGGTGCAGCAGGATAGTGAGCACCTCACTTATCGACTAATAGTGTAGGTGATGGTTTCCATGGACTGGTCAATTAGCTGATTATTTGAAATGTAACATCCCTAGTTGGTAGTCTTAACCAAGCTACTTCTTAGCACTGAAAAAAGGGTTTTTGTATAATTTTAGATTTAAGAAAACTGAGCAGATAAATTCTGTCATCATATGTGAACCCAAAGCACTCCTAATTCTTCTTCAAGAGACGTTCCTAGGAGGTGCGCCACAGCGGATGTTGGTGCATCCCCGTACTATAGAGTGGATTATTTCTAACTGTATATTGGGGGCCATTCATGCGTGGCGCATGAGGCATGCGTCATCATCCGGCACTAGCATGCGTGTGTGGCTACCCTACCCTCAGTTCCTTCAGACTGTCCCCGTCTCAAGATAGACCTCTGCAGTGCTCTTTGTTCTTCACTAGTTCTCTGTAGATGAGTACTGTAGTTAACTCCAAGTTTTTTTTGTCAAGTTGTTCACAAAAACCAAAAACCCACCAAAACCAAAATGCTGTTTGTTCCTCCAAGTTGGTACTCCCATCGCTTAAGATCACCTACCAGGATGATGGGCTCACCCAGTTTCAAACATTGCACAGTCTACAATGAGGCAATGCTGGCCTCAGATCGCCACGCAAAATGTGTCAAGTGTTTTGATGCCTCCCATGTTCAACAGGACTGCCCACACTGTGCTAAACTTAATGCGCGAATGTGGCGAGACAGAGATCTCCGCTTAAAAATGCTTATGATTGAGAAGGACAACTGCCTTTCCTCAGACTTGGGCTCTCAGCAGATTGCCAATGACAAGAGGGAGAAATCCAAAAAATCACCGAAGAAAAATGCCACCTCTCTGCCACAAGATCTGCAGATGCCTAAATGGCGATTGACTGAGAGGCGGGCCAGAAAAACTGACAAACCACTCCTCAGCGTGTATGATAAGCAAGGCACTCTGGTGCTGACTGAATTCTCCACAGATGTGCCTCACACAGGGCCCGTATGGAGCCTGCAGGCCATTAAGTGTCTGCCTCACAGAATTTGGCATCAAGTACAGCGCTGAATAGCACAGCACCTGAGATCATAGCTCTGAGAGCATTTACCATGGCACCGCTACAGCTGACGGCGCAGCCTATTGACACCATCCCTCCATTGCAGATGGCATCAAATACTCACGCTGAGCGCTCTGCACTTGGAATACCACAGGCGCTGTCGCCGAGTGTGACATCACTTGGTGCCATTTATTCCTACAACTAACTGTCAGCATTAGAGAGACCTTGTAGTCTTCTCAACTTTTAACTATCCATTTTTAAGCACTGGCAATCTATCTTACTCAGAACCATCCAAATATGTGTCATCGCCTACTTTATCAAGTGATGACAGTGAGGAACCAGGGGTTTTTTCACCCCAGCTGTCGCCAGGCACAGAAACATTAGGACATTGATCCCATGCCGACTTAGCCCAGCCTACGAACGTGGGCATGGCCCAGTGGGTTCCATACCCATGGATGGCACCACCCATGCCTTATCCACCTCAATGGCAATATTGGAGCCCATTGTCTCAACATCACAAAAAGAGGCTAAAACAAAAAATACACTATAAAGGCACTTTTTCTCCGTCCCAATCCCCTCTAATACAGAGGGAACAGAATGAAATTGATGAAACGTAGTCCCCCAACTTAGGTCCGGATGCATCATTAGCAACAAACTCTCCGTCTGTGACGGATGAGGCTATCATGCCACCGCCCTTGGCAAGCACTGAAGTCTTTACCCCTTTCTAGGAACTTTTTAGGAGAGTCACAGCTGAACTAAACATCACAATGGAGGAAGTGTAGGACACGCAACATGAGTTTACCAACATCGTGTGGGCTATGCCTTCCTCTAAAATTGCCTTGCCTATCAACTCAGGGATCATGGAACCTGCCATAATTGTTTGGAAGACCCCTGCCTCAACTCCTCTCACCTGAAAAAGGCAAACCGCATGTATTATGTTCCCTCCAAGGGGTAGGAGGGCCAAGGGGCGCTCTCCTACTGCCACAGAACAAGACCCTTTAGATCATCCCCAAGACTTTTCACTCTGACTCAAGATGTTCTCAATTCATTGATATGGTGGATAGGCAAATCAGATGTCTTCAGGAATATTCTGTGCAATTGCTCCTCACCATTGTCTTGAGAAATTTAGATGCATCACATTATCGATGGGGAGTGCATTTGGCCTGTTTTACATTTCATTCGCCAATGGGCTTCACAGGAAAAGAACTTGCTTATAAATGTGTTGGAGTTCAGAGAAATTCATTTGATCTTTCCTTCCACAAGCAATGGACAATACAACCACTATGTTTCAGCAAACTAAGGAGTGTTTGCTTTTTGTGGTTGTGTACTGACATGGTCATAATGGAATTCTACAAGTTTCACAATGTCTGCCCTTTGGCCCTGCCTTTAGCAGGGGAGAGTGATGTGCTGGCAGAACATCTCAGCAGGGAGAGTTCTCAAATGCATGAAAACAGAAATAAGAATAAGAATATAATCAGCGTATAATGTAAGCATAGTATAAACATAATATAAGCATAGTAAGAAAACTTATTAAATAGAATTAAGAAATCTTATGGGTCATTGTATGTTTGCTCACGTATTTCCAGGTAGGTTAAATAGTGTATCATTGAAAGTTACACGTTAATGACATTTTGTGTGCATTCTGTTGTAAATTCTTGCTGCTACTACTCTAATAGAATCTCTTTGGCTTGCTTTACACTTGAAGAAATCTATAAGGCCACTGCTTGGAAGTTGATACATATTTTTACTAAACACTGTGTGGAAGGTTTAATTACAAAAGTACAGTAAAACCTGTGCTATCCGGCACTTAACTATCCGGAAAACTTTAGAAACTCTGCTCTGATCCGACCGGCGCAAGGCTGGGGACAGCCTTGCGGCATGCTGCTATGATCCAGCTAGCTGTCAGCTGGCGGCCCCTGTGGCGTGTGGGTTGCAACTCCAAAAAGTTTGTGCACCACTGTGCTTGACCTTTCTGGAAGCTTCCAGAGTGTCTCCCCAGATGGGATCCTCAGATAACGGGAATTTTAGATAACTGGAACACCCCCTAATCCCTGAGTGTGCTGGATAATACAGCTTTTACTGTAGATGCCAAATTTGATAGAGCAAGGCTTCAATCATTGTTTAAGTAGAAATCTGTTTCCATCTCATTAGTTATTTTTTCAGCATGGTGTGACATACTACCCATAAGTGGGGCTGTGGGGCCACTCAAAGAGGAAATGAATCTTGCTTACTTTTGTAACAGGAAATCTTTGAGATGACTCTGCAAATTCACTCTTCTTGCCTACCTTGTTTTCCTTCTGATTCCTATTGTTATTTTTCTGGGTTAGTGGTGGAAGTAACTGAGGCAGTAGAGCGTATCTCTCTCCCAGTAGAAACAAAAGACAGGACTATGCAGCACTTAAAGACTAACAAGATGGTTTATTAGGTGATGAGCTTTCGTGGGCCAGATCCACTTCCTCAGATTAATATGTGGAAGAAAATTGGCACAACCATATATACCAAAGTGATACAATAAAAAAAAAAAGTGAACACATATAAAATTGACTAATCAGATTTAAGAACAGAAGAGGGGTAAGGGGAGAAGGTTAGTGTCTGTGAGGTAATGACATTAGGGGTGATAATTGGGGAAGCTATCATTGTAATTTGTGAGATAATTAGCGTCTTTGTTAAGACCCATACACAAAGTGTGAAATTTAAGCCTGAATGACAGTCTCACCCACAGAATGTCCCAAAACATTGTAGGAGAGATTTTAAGGAGGAGGAGATATCTACAGGCAGTCCCCGACTTACGCGGATCCGACTTACGTCGGATCCGCACTTACGAACGGAGCTTTCTCGCCCCGGAAGTCGGGGCGAGAAAGCCCCGTTCGTAAGCTGCTCCGGTGCCCCTGGTCTGCTGGAGACCGTCTCCAGCAGACCAGGGGCACCGGGCGGGTTCCCGCGCTTCTGAGGCTTTGCCAGAGCAAAGCCTCGGAAGCGCGGGAACCGCTGCTGCTGCCACTTGGGTGCCGGTGCCTGTGGTCTGCTGGGGACCGTCCCCAGCAGACCACAGGCACTGGGACCCAAGCGGCAGCAGCGGGCGGGTTCCTGCGCTTCTGAGGCTTTGCCAGAGCAAAGCCTCAGAAGCGCGGGAACCCCCGCTGCTGCCGCATGAGACCCGGTGCCTGTGGTCTGCTGGGGACGGTCCCCAGCAGACCACAGGCACCCGGACTGAAGCCCCAGCCGCGGGGGGGTCCCGCGCCTCTGAGGCTTTGCCAGAGCAAAGCCTCAGAGGCACGGGGAACCGCCGCTGCTGCCGCTTCAGTCAAAGCGGCAGCAGCGGCGGTTCCCCGCGCCTCTGAGGCTTTGCTCTGGCAAAGCCTCAGAGGCGCGGGACCCCCCCGCGGCTGCGGCTTCAGTCCGGGTGCCTGTGGTCTGCTGGGGACCGTCCCCAGCAGACCACAGGCACCCAGACTGGAGCGGCAGCAGCGGCGGTTCCCCGCGCCTCTGAGGCTTTGCTCTGGCAAAGCCTCAGAGGCGCGGGACCCCCCGCGGCTGCAGTCAGGGTGCCTGTGGTCTGCTGGGGACCGTCCCCAGCAGACCACAGGCACCCTGACTGAAGCCGCAGCCGCGGGGGGTCCTGCGCCTCAGAGGCTTTGCCAGAGCAAAGCCTCAGAGGCGCGGCACCCCGCTGCCGCTGCGGCTCTGCTCCCCGTGTCCCTGGTCTGCTGGGGGGGGGGGGCGCAGCTAGTGTGCTGCCCCCCCCCCCCCAGCAGACCAGGCTTTTGTTTTGGACTCTGGGGCAGTGCAGCTGGGGCGCTGCCGATTGGTCCTGCAGCGCCCGTGGGCACTACTGGACCAACCGGGCAGCACCCCAGCTGCTCTGCCCCAGGTCCTGATTCAGCCGCTGCTGGTCAGTTTCAGCAGCGGCTGAATCAGGACGTCTGGGGCAGAGCAGATGGGGTGCTGCTGGGTTGGTCCAGTAGCACCCCAGCTGCTCTGCCCCAGGCGTCCCCAAGTCAGCTTCTGCTGAAACTGACCAGCGCTGACTACAGGAAGCCCCAGGCAGAGTTGCTCTGCCCCGGGCTTCCTGGAATCAGCTGCTGATCAGTTTCAGCAGCAGCTGACTTGGGGACGCCTGGGGTTCTTAAGTTGATTCTGTATGTAAGTCAGAACTGGCGGTCAGTTTCAGCAGTGTCTGAATCTGGACGCCAGTTCCGACTTACATACAGATTCAACTTAAGAACAAACCTACAGTCCCTATCTTGTACGTAACCCGGGGACTGCCTGTATGTGCTCTAACGAGCACTGCTTGGAGAAGGTTCTGTTAGATGGCACCAGGATGCATAATGCCCATGTGTGTGAATATGCAGAGTCATCTTGAATCACTCTGATTATAAGTAACTTTCATTTTTTCTCATCTTTACTAGGTCAGGTGATTTTGGCAGTGAAGTCGTTTGATTCCTGTCAATATATCAGGTCATTTACCCAATAATTACTGTCCACTACTTTCCAAGAGTGGAGGGAACTGAAGATAATTTTAAGATGACAGAAAAATATCTCTATGAAACATTTTTCTTTAAAAAGGACTTTCTACATATCCATACAGCTATATCTGCCCTCTCTCCATACTTGTTTGTCTTGAGTCTTTTTCTGACAGGTATCTGGAAAATTGATGGGGAGGAGGGAGAATCTGTATTTGTTCTTATATAGATGCATTGAAAGCTGAGGAGGTGCTTCAAAACATTAGGAACTAGAGCAAAAAACTATGGGCAAATACTGGCCTGTGGGCCACTTGTGGGCTGCTTCTGCAATATTTAACTGCACCTCTGCAGGTACAGGCAATTGCAGATCCTGTTGCTCTGGATCACTGTTCCCAACCAATGGGAATTGTGGGAAGTGGTGTCCGGGTCCATGCTGCTTCCCTTAGCTTCCATTGGCCAAAAACAGGGATACATGTCCAGTGGGAGCTGAAATCTCTGGTACCTGTGGAGGCACAGGTAAATATAGTAGTGGTGGTCTGCCAGGGACTAATCCTAGTCAACCACTGCCATTTTATTGCTCACCTCTGAGCTAGTGTCACAAAAGGAGTTAGGCTTTGAACTGCAGCTTTAGGTGATATCCTCTGTTATGATCCTCCAAAACCTTTGTTCAGCGGCCACTTAATTCTCAAGGCAACTAACGTCATAGGCACTACAGACCTAGAACATGTACATTTCTGCCATTAATATCCTCCAGCAGTGTTCCATCTAAGCTGCATGGCAGCACAGCTTCACAGGTGAATTAATCAGCCCAGCCCAGTCAGTCAGCTCTGTGCATGGAGCCCTGTGCCTCTGACTGGGCGGGGCTGATTAATCACCTGTGAAGCTGTGCTGACCATAGCTTAGAGTGAACACTGTCCTCTGGATACCTAAAAATTTGATAGTATGTGCAAGTTCCCCTTAGTCTGGATGATTGGCACTTAGACCTCAGCCCAGTGAAATCGTCTGACTGGGCATTCCCCATGTCGTCTTGTTTATAGAGTCTGATCTTCTAGCATTCTAAGAGCATACCTTAAACCCATGAGGATGTCATGGTTCCTCAGGGAGCCTTATGCCTGTGGAGAACTGTGTGTGACAGAACTCTGCCATGCATCCTTTCTTTCTTCTTTGAGTAGTGTCCCTGTGGGTGCGCCACTCTGGGTCTCCAAGCTGGTGACTGGAGATTTTTCTAGCAGTGTCCGCTGCTCCATGCACCCGCTCTGGTGCCCCCTCTTGCAGTTCTGGTCCTCTTACATATACATATCCACTGCCACCACCACCTTGTTATGCACACCACTATACATACCCACCATCCTCTTATCCTGGGCAATGGCAACCATGGGACTCACGTTTCCATTAGAAGAGTCAACATGTGGCAGCTTCAACAACCTCCAGAGGACCACCTGGCTTTTCTCAACATACACAATCTGCCATGCCGCCGAACTCCCCTATCCAAACTGAGATAAAAGACTGTCTGTCTGAAGGAGAAGACAGGTCCCCCCTATGCAATTCTTTCTCTTCACTCGATGAGGAGGTCATCTCCACCACTTTGCCTCCACCGGATGACTCAAAATAGTTCCAGAAACTTTTTAAAAGGGTGGCACTAGCACAGGAACGGGATTTACAGGAGGTCCAATAAAAACAGTATAACCTCTTGCAAACTTTGTAGCCTCCCACGTCGTCCACGATTGTCCTCCCTATGGACGAGGCCATTATGGACCCTGCTGAGAACATCTGGCAAACTCTGGCATTTATCACTCCCACCAATAAGCGAGTGAATTGTAAGTACTTCCTTTTTATTCACCCTTCCCCAAATTCCCTAGTAGTTGACTCCGTTAGAGAAAGATTGAGAGCCTAATATCAGATCTACACCACAGGACAAAGATCACAAAAGAATGGACATTAGGGGATGCAAAGTATACTCTTCGAACAACTTGATCCTTAGAGCAGCAAACTTTATCACCATGCTGGCAGATTACAATTACTGCAGTTATTCCAAATTTCAGGAGCTAATACAATTTCTGCCTGACCACAAGAGACCTATCCTCCTCAATATCATGCAGAAGGGTCATACAATTTCTTGTACACCATTATAGTCCGCAATGGATGTCACTGACGCTGCTGCCCGCGTCATAGCCTCGGCTATTGTGATGCGCAAGATAACTTGGCTTCAAGCATCAGGAGTACCAAGGGACTTGCAGCAAAAGGTTGCGGATCTTCCCTTCGACAAGACCAGACCAATCTTTTTGTGGCAAAAATGGATGAGGTACTTCATTCAATGAAGGACTGCCGCATATGACCCTCCAGACCCTGGGCATGTACACACCCCTCAAGAGAGCCAGATTCAATGCCTATCAAAGGCCCAGGGAACCATACTGACCACAATCCAGGTATGATTTCTGTTAGAAACATAGACCCCAACATCAACAACATCAAGCTTCGGCATTCCAACCTTCTACATTACAACAACAAATTTGAAAGTTTGGTTGAGAGCCAGAAAGACAATTTCCCTGCAGTCACACCATCAATCATTTACAGTTCAACCATCGCCTCCAGCCCTTTTTGACAACAATGGGCACAAATAACATCGGACCAATGGGTATTGGAGCTCATCCAGTTTGGTTACTCCATCCTCTTGACCTCTCTTCCTCCTACCCATCCTCCCACCCCGTCCCTCTTCAGGGACCCCTTTCATGATGCCCTCTTTCAGCAAGAGGTGCTTCACCTTCTACAGATAGCTGCTATAGAATCAGTACCAATGGAGTTCCAAGGGAGAGGATTTTACTCAACTTATTTCCTAACACAGAAAAAGAATGGAGGATGGAGACCCATTCTGGATTTAAGGAGGCTCAACAAATATGTCACTTACAAACAATTCAAAATGGTGGCCCTTGCAACAATAATCCCTGCATTGGATCAAGGAGGTTGGCTTTCGGCTCTCGACCTCCAAGATGCATATTTTCATATAACAATTCATCCAGGTGGTTTCTATGATTCACAGTTGGTCTTCATCATTACCAATACCAAGTGCTCCCTTTCGGGCTTTCAATAGCTCCCAGAGTTTTTTCCAAAACCCTAGCCATCATTGTGGTATACCTCCATTGTCAGGGAGTCATAATATTTCCATACTTAGATGACTGTCTCATAAAAGGCATGTCCTTTTGAGAGACACAGGACATGGTCAAGACTACCACAGACCTTTTTCTCTGGCTTGGTTTCCATATAAACTACCAGTCCATACTCCATTCTACCCAAGCTCTGGAATTTATAGGCGCATGCATTGATACTGGCACAGCCAGAGCAACTCTGCCTACACACAGGTTCTAGATTCTACGCAACCTCATAGCAGTAGCACGGGCAACCTCTACCACAACAGTCCGCGAATGCCTAAAAATTCTCGGCCACATGGCTGCCACAACTTACGTTGTCAGGGTGGCCAGGTTCCATATGAGATGCCTTCAATCTTGGCTCACCACACTTTACACTCCATCCAGAGACACTCTCTCCCAGACTTTTACCATCCCACCACGAGTCCTCAGCTCCTTAGACTGGTGGACGGATCCACACAATGTTCTAAGTGGTGTTCCATTCCATCAACCAGCCCTGACACTCACCATTACAACCGAAGCATCACTCATGCAATGGAAAACCCACTTAGGATCCCTCACTGTGCAAGGCAAATGTTCCTTCACCGAGCAAATGCTCCACATCAACCTTTTAGAACTCATAGTGGTATACTATGCATACCAGCATTTCCTTTGCCACATAGCACACAGGACAATCAACATTATGAGACACAATACGACTTGCATGTATTACATCAACCGGCAAGGCCGTGCCCAATTGCCATCCCTATGCACAGCAGCTCTCAAACTCTGGAATTGGTGCTTGGTACGTCAAATTACCCCTATTGCCACTTTCCTCCCAGGAGTACTAAATGTCACAGCGGACGCTCTCAGTCTCAAGTTCTACGACTGCCATGAATGCGAGATAAACATGCAAGCCCTCAATTACGTCCTCCACCAGTGGGAGCGACCAGACATAGACCTCTTCATGACCAGAGCCAATTGCAAATGCCACCTCTATTGCTCCAGAGCAGCCTTAGGAAAGGACTCCCTTGGGGATGCTTTCTCCATCAAATGGGATACGCTATTACTCTACACCTTCCTATCCCTTCCCATGCTCTACAAGGTCATCATCAAAATTAGAACAGAATGAGCCAGCAGAATTCTTGTGGCAGAGGCAAACATGGTTCCCTTACTTCCACAGAATGACAGTTGCGGACCCATACACCTTTCCACTTCATCACAATTTTCTCTCTGAGTCACAGTAGAATTCTCCATCCTGAACCGCACAAACTCCACCTCCATGCATGATTCCTTCTTGGCTCCAAGATGCCAAAAATACCTGCTCAGAACAAGTGCAACAAATATTAATCAATGGTAGGAGAGAGTCCACCAGAAAAAATTACCTTTACAAATGGACTAGATTCTCCAAGTGGCTCACACGTAACCACCCCATGCCTCCTGAAATT